>NC_059125.1:45674062-46354895 GCF_020740685.1 Jaculus jaculus | reverse complement strand
ATAATGAATTGAGCAGATGTAAACATGATTGAGCAAATGTGACTGTATTGATGCATGGAACATTTAGGATAAATGCCCAGTAAGGGGATAGTTGGGTTTGTTTGTGGCTCTATGTTCATCCTTTTCAGGAATCTCCAAATTGATTTCCATAGTGGTTGTACAAGTTTACATTTCCACCAATAGTGGATGAATGTTCGTTTCTCTTTCCTCACATCGTCACCAAAATTCGTCACTGTTAGATTTTTTGATGATTGCCATCCTTATTGGAGTAAGGTGGAATCTTGTGGTTGTTTTAATTTGCATTTCCCTAATGGTTAGGGATGGTGAACATTTTCTTAAGTGTGTGTTAGCCAGTTGTAATTATTCCTCTCAGAACTCCCTATTCAGTTCTCTGCCCCACTTTTGCAGTTGATTGTTTCACTTTTTATTATTTAGTTTTTTTGAATTCTTTGTAGATTCTAAATATTAGGCTTCTGTCAGTGGTATAGCTGGCAAAATTTTTCTCCTGTTCAGTGGGTAACCTGTTGGCTCTGCTTATGGTGTGTTTGTCTGCACAAAAGCTTTTTAGCTTCATGAGATACCATTGGTTGAGTGCTTGTTTAATTTTCTGGGCTATGAGGGATTTGTTTAGAAAGCCTTTCCCTACTCCTACATCATGGAGAGTACCTCCTATTTTTTTTCTTCCAGTAGTTGAAGAGTTTGAGGTCTTATATTGGGGTCTTTAATTCATTTGGACTTGATTTTTGTGTATGGAGAGATGACTGGGTCTAGTTTCATTTTTCTACATATGGTCATCCAATTTGTCCAACATCATTTGTTGAAGATGCTGTCCTTTTGGCTGTCTACATTATTGGCTCCAAGTCAAAGATCAAGTAGCTGTAGTTACTTGACCTAAGGTCTGAGTCTTAATTCTGTTACATTCATCTAAGTTTCTGTTCTTATGCCATTACCATGATGATTGTGCTACCGTAGCTTTGTAATATAGCTTTAGATTGGGTATGGTGATACCTTGAAAGTGTTTTTTCCTGAGGACATTTTTAGATATCTGAGGTCTGCTGCCATTCCATATAAATTTTGCGATCATTTTTTCAATCTCTGTGAAGAATGATGCTTGTATTTTTATTGGAATTACATTAGATCTTTATATTGCTTTTGGTAGAATTGCCATTTTCACAATATTAATTCTACTATCCCAGAGCATGGGAGATTTTTCCATCTTCCCAAGTGCTCCTCAATTTCTTTCTTGAGGTTTTTTATTTTAATATATTCATTATGTAGGCCATTCCATTGTGATTTTATATGATGCAGGAAGTTACTTAGATTTTCCTGAATTATGGAGGCATGCTTTATGGCCTAATATATGGTCTATTTGGAGAAGGATCCATGGACTGCTGAGAAGAATGTGTATTCTATAAAGTTGGGGTGGAAAATTCTGTAGATGTCCTTTAGATCTACTGGATCTATAGTATTGTTGAGCTTTTATTATTTCCCTGTTGATTTTCTTCTTGGATGATCTGGATCTGTCTATTGATGATAATCTCTGACTATGATGGTTTTCATGCTTATTTCTGTTTTGTTGTCAAGTAAGTTTTATTTTATAAACTGTGGTGCACCTGTGTATGGTGCATATAGATTTATGATTGTGATGTTCTCATGTTGGATCATTACCTTGATGAGTAAGAAGTGGACATCTTTTTCCTTTTTGATTACTTTTGGTTTGAAATTTATTTTATCAGATATCAATATAGCAACATCTGCTTGTTTTTTATTTCCATTTATTTGGAATATAATTTTCACCTATCTTTAGTGGTGAGGTGGATTTCTTGAAGCCAGCATATAGAAGGGTCCATTTTTTTGATCCACCCTGATAATTTGTGTCTTTTGTTGGGTTAAGTCCATTAATATTTAAGGCTGTGAGTTTTGAATTAATCTCTGCCATGATGAGGTACTTTATGGTGTTTGGTGCTTCCATGTGTTTTGTACTTGTTGAGCCTGTTATAATTTTGGATATTGTGATCTTCTTGTTGGCTCTTGAGATTGATTGGTTGACTCTTCTGTGTGGATTATTCTCTGAAGTATTCTCTGTAGATTTGGCTTTTTGTTCATATTTTCATAGAGCTGACATTTTTTCATGGAAAGTTTTCCTTTTACCATCTATTATGAGGGATACTCATGCTGGGTACAGTAGCTTGGGGTGGAAGCCACAGTTTTTTAGACTTTGAAGTGTTCCTTTCCAGGTCCTTCTGGCTTTCAGGGTTTCCACTGAGAAATCTGGCATAATTTGGATGGGATTCCCTTTATATGTAGTGTGTTATTTGTCTTTTGCTGCTTTTAGTGCCTCTATTTTCATTGTTAAGAATTTTAACTATGATGTGCCTTGGAGAGTTTCTTCATTGGCCCTGTCTGGTGTTCTATGAGCTTTTGGCATATTGATGGACCTCTCTTTTGAAATATTGGGAAACTTCTTCAATGATTTTGTTGAAAATGTTCCCTATGCCTTTGTCCTGGATTTCCTCTCCTTCTGGTATACCCATGATTCAGACGTTTGGTCATTTTAAGGTATCTTACTTTGGTGGTTTGATTCAGGTGTCCCTCATAAACTTAGGTGTTCTGAATGCTAGGTTACCCAGCTGATGGAGATTTGTGAATTAATGCCTCCTGGAGGGAGTGTATTGTTGGGGGTGGGCTCATGGGTGTTATAGCCAGTTTCCCCATACCAGTGTTTGACACACTCTTCTGTTGCTATTGTCCACCTTATGTTGGCCAGGGGGTGATGCCCACCCTCTGCTCATGCCATCGTTTTCCCCTGCCATGGCGCTTCCCCTTGTGTCTGTAAGCCAAAATAAACCTCTTTTCCCCACAAGCTTCCCTTTGTTGGGCGATTTCTATCAGCAATGCAAACCTGACTGCAACACCCACAGTACCCTGTATTGTTTTCATAAGATTTTTTTGAACTTAGCAATATTTTTGGACTCCTGATCAATTTCTTCTGACTCATCTTCCAGCTCACAGGTTGTGTCTTCCACATGAGTGACTCCATGAGAGGTTCTAGAGGAGTTTTTAAAAGCTCTATTTGATATTTGTTTTCTGTTGTGTTGATTTGCATTATGTCCATTTCTTTATTGAGATACAATTTTAATTCCAGGTCTGATTTTCTTGATGTTTCCTGGAACTCATTCTTGCATTTGATCATGTCTTTTTTTTTTAAATATTTTTATTTATTTGAGAGTGACAGACAGAGAGAGAAAGAGGCAGAGAGAGACAGAGAATGGGCACGCCAGGGCCTCCAGCCACTGCAAACGAACTCCAGATGCGTGCGCCCCCTTGTGCTTCTGGCTAACGTGGGTCCTGGGGAATTGAGCCTCGAACCGGGGTCCTTAGGCTTCTCAGGCAAGCGTTTAACCACTAAGCCATCTCTCCAGCCCTGATCATGTCTTCATTAAGCTTAAACAGCTGGTTATTGAGATCTTCTATTTGTTGAGTTAACTTTAATTCATTTATCTCTCTTTTGAGGCTTTTCTGGTTTTCTTCAATTAACCTAGTGGCAAAATCTGAGTGCTCTAAGAGATAATTCTTTGCAATTTCACTTATGTGATTGTTGATTTTTTTGACTCTTTGATTCCAGTTCAGCAATTCTCTTGATCAGGCCACATTGCTTGTCATATTTTCATTTTAGGATTCAATTTTTGCTGTTTTTCTCTATGATTTCACTGGATGCTTCTATTGTGAGACTAGTTATCATTGGTGAAAAGTTCTCAGTTTTTCTGATTTTCATTGGTGTTTTTTGTTTGTTTTCATTGTGGTCTACCCATCTTGGGATAAAAGTATAATTTTATTAGGGAGGAAGCAAGCATTTGTCATTGTAGGATATTCATTGAGTGTTCTATTTCAAATGTGCACCACATAGGTGTAGGATGGGGTTAAGACCACAGATGCACAGATTGTGGAGAATACAAGTATATCAAAGGTACCTGGGTAACTGGGAAGTGGGAAAGTGAGAGCTCTGGCCTACCCATTCCATTCTCTACTCTTTAGCACAGGGAAGCCAGGGGTTGGGAAACTTGGAGCCAGGAAGCTGGGTAGCCAGGGGCAAGAGGCAAGTTCCCACTGGCTTAGGGAAACAGGTATTTGGAGACCCACAGGCCAGGTAATCAGGAATGCAGGGGCAAAAGTCATGCTTACTCAGCACACACATGGGGAATGAGAATCAGGCCACAGCCCCCAAGCCAGCAGCAGGAATATCGGGACCAGGGAACTGGGATGTGGTAAATGAACCAGAAACTGTGGCCTACTCACTCTGCCATATACTCTCTGGAGCAGGGGATCTGGGAGTTGTGGACCCAGGGGCCATTCAATCAGGAAGGCAGAGCAAAGAGCCTGCTTCTGCAACACACAAGCAGGGGCAAGGGAACCAGAGATTGAACCGGGAGAGGGGAGCTCTGGCCTACTCACTCCATGCTTGTACCCTCTGGAGCAGGGGATCTAGGAGCTGGGGATCCAGGGACAGGTCAATCAGGAAGGTGAGGCAAAAGGCCTGCTTCAGCAACACACATGCATGTTCTAGGCTGCCCCAAGTCAGGAGCAGGGGTACTGGGACCAGAGAACTGGGAGGTGAGGAGCAAATTGGGATCTCTGCCCTACTCACTCTGTGTTTGCACCCTCTGGAGCAGGGGATTGGAGAGTTGGGGACCCAGGAGCCATTCAATCAGGAAGGCAGGCCCAGGAGGCTACTTCCACAGCATGCATGCAGGGGAAAGCCAGCAGCAGGAGTGAGAATTTGGTTTTAAAACCCAAAAATCAAATAACAATAAGAAAAGAAAATACAAACAGAAACATTAACAAAGTTCCTGTGAGAGTAAGGAAGGAAAACCAACTTATAGTCTATTAAACATCTCAGGAGACAATGGACTGGTTTATAGTTAATGTCTTGGAGATTGAGCTTTCTTCAAAAATAGTCATTAAAAAAGACATTTACTTAAAATTCAAAAGAACAATAACTACCAAAACAAAAACCCAGTTAAAATATGGGCAAAAGATTTGAACAAGAGTTAGTGCTGGAGAGGCAGTGCAGTGGCAGAGCCCTTGCTGTGCATGCATGATTCTCTGGGCTTGATTCCCAGTGTGAAAAGGAAAAAAATTGAACAGCCACCTCACTGAAGAAGATAGAAGAGATAGAGAACAAGCGTGTCCCACAACAGCATCAGGGATTTGCAAACTAAAACAACAATAATATATTACATGGTTATTAAAGTGACAAGAACGCAAACCAGTAAATCAAATGTGATGAGCGTGTGGAGCTACAGGAAGTCTCATTCACTTCCATTAGGAATACAAAGTGGCATAGTCACTTTGGAAAATAGCTGAATTTATTTCAAACAAGTCACATTCTTACCACAAAATCCAGCAAATGTGCTCCTAGTTATTTGCCTCCAATGAGCTGAAAATTTACATGCAGAAATATGCATGCAAATATTTATGATCATTTAAAAATATTTTATTATATTTTTGGTTTTTTGAGGTAGGGTCTCACTGTAGCCCAGGCTGATCTGTAATTCAATGTGTAGTCTCAGAGTGGCCTTGAACTCACAGTGATCCTCGTACCTCTGCCTCCTGAGTGCTGGGATTAAAGGTGTGCATCACCATGCCTGGCATTTATAGACATTTTATTTACAATTACCAAATGTTACAAATAATCAATAGATGAATGGACAAATAAACTGTGGTATGTCCAGATAATAAAATACTATTCAGTGATAGAAATATATGAGCTATCAAGCCATGAAAAGATGTGGGGAATCCTTCAACACATATTACCAAATGAAAAAACACAGTCTGTCAAGTATAATATATGACAGCAAGCACTGGTCCAAATACATGCTATGTAAAACACCTAAATGTGAACCATTATATAGACTGTGCACTGTGGGTTAGAATTGCAGGTGAGTATAGGCTGTCCTACTGTGACATATGTACCATTCTGGAGTGGGACATTAGTGTACATTTGGGAGTTTTCTGTACTTTCCAATCAATTTTATTTGTAAATGTAAACCTGTTATAAAATACAGGTTATCAGTAACAAAAGCAAAATAATACAGAACAAACTATCTGAGAAACAGCATCTTGTAGATGGAAGGAACACCTGGAGCCCAGTGGAGCGGAATCACAAATCTTGACATCCAGAGGAGGAAAGGGGTGAGATCATGACCAGAGCCACCAAAGGCAAAAACATAACTGTAGGTACACTGCGTGGGCCTGATAGCCTAAAGGAGAGGGAATTGAGGTGTACCAGGTGTGGGGCAGGGGCTGAGGGTCTGTGTGTTGGTGGTCAGAAGCCCAGGGATAAAAAAGAAGTCCCTTTCCTTTTTCCTTTCCTTTCCTTCTGTCAGATTTCCTTTTTGATAAGTTTTTCTTTTCTAATTTCTTGTTTCTCTCTCTCCTTTGCCCTTTCCTTCCCTTCTCCCCCCCTCCATCCCTGTTTACCTCCATCCCTGTCTCCTTGTATCTCTTTATTTCCTTCTTCATTCCTTCCTCCATACCTTCTTTTAAACTGATTTTCCCTACATAGCCCAGACTGTCCTCAAACTCATGATCCTTCCAATTCCTCAGATTATGTCCATGAGCCACCAATTCAGCCATGTCCTCCTTTTAATAGGTGTTATGCCTTCACTGATCCACATAGCAACTGATTCTATATCAGGTTAGGTTTCTCTTTACTGAGGTCCAGTCATGTCCTCTTTTCAAGTGAAGGTTCTGATCTATGTGTACATGGAATGTATTCAAATTTTCTTCAGTGACAGAGAAGAGCAAAACAAAAATGGAGGGACAAACAAATCCTAACATGTGGATAGAGGAATTCATTTTTTCCAGCCATATTCTCTGCCTTTCCAGAAGTTTGATTACTTACTTATCACTTCCTCAGATTCCAAGAAATGCATCCCTGTCCTTATAATACCTCCTCTGTATAACTCCAGGGTCCCTAAAACTCACAGTAAAAAGCATGCCGTGAAGTCATTCTGTCTTATATAAATTGACCTAAGCTCTAGCCAAGACCCAAAGCTAAGTATCCACTGCTCATAAAGGAAAGTCATGGGCCATATGACCCAACTTGAGGTATCTTGTGCTTCTGATCCACCCCGTACTCTCTTTATGGGCCTATCCCTGGGAGGAGTAGCAGAGAGGTCACGAGTATTGTGCAGCACTTATTACAGAGGGCTGTATACGAGTGACCAGGGACAAGTCTGTGTGGGCAGGCCCTCCAGACACAGCCTCCCTTAGCCTGCTAGAGTGGGCTTCTAATTTTATAAACCTGTCACCTATGCTTAGTATTCCACATCACAGTAGCCTGTGCGTTTTCAAGCCTTCAAATCCACTTAGCCAGCATGTCTTCTGGGTGTATTTTGCTAAGTGCAGGGAACAAATGAGATTTCACAGAGGTGTTGGGGAACACTGATAGCATGGGTAAGAGTCAATTACATGTGCCTATAACAAAGTGAAAGAAAAACCATTAAGGATAAAAAAAAAAGCATATAGTGAGGTCTGGGGAGATAACTTGGTAAAATGACTGCCTTGCCAGCATGAAGGCTTGAGTTAAGATCCCCAGTATCAATGTAAAAGCCAGACATGGAGGTGCATGCCTGTAATCCCTGTATTAGGAAGACTCCCTGGGGCAGTTAGTTGCTAGTTAGGATATCTGAATCAATGAACTCTTGGTTCAAGGAGAAACCCTGTTTCAAAAGACAAGATTGGCAGTGATTGAGGAAGACACCTGACATCAACCTCTAGTCTCCACGCATACAATGCAACTACTCACATATGAACGTGCATACTCATCCACACTTACCACACGTGCACGTGCATGCACACAGACACACAGACACACACAAATTGAATAAAAGACATGTGCCAGTACATGTCTGTCAGGCATACCTTCAGAGGCTATGATTACTAGGCCAGAAACTCTGCTCCACGTTTTGGCAGCTGCCACTCAATGAACCACTATTTTAGAGTAATAATCTTTTTGAAAATATTTATTTATTTGCGACACAGAGAGAGTGTGGGGAGAGAGAGAATGAGTGTATCAGGGCCTCCAGCCACTGCAAACAAACTCCAGATGCATGTGCCACCTTGTGCTTCTGGCTTACATAGGTACTGGGGAATTGAGCCTTGAACCAGGGTCCTTAGGCTTCACAGGCAAGCACTTAACTGCTAAGCCACCTCTCCAGCCCATAATCTTTTTTATTATTATTAGTTTTGTACTCAGTGAATACAGCCAAGTTAGTGCAGGGACCCTCCATGTTGTGGAATATGGGTCGTGCATTGTGGGGGTAGCCATCAGTTATGAATAGGAGGCAATGTCTCTGTGTATCATGACTCAACATGTAGCTCTGACATTCTTTGCACCCCCTCTTCTGCAAATTTCCCTGAGCTATGTTGGGTTCATTTAAGGTCTGCTTCAGTGATGAGGTCTTGGGAGCCTGTGTGTCACTGGATATCTGGTTTGGGAGGAGTTGATTGTTCTCTGTGTCTATCTCCTTCACCATTGTGCAGGTACCAGGTTCACCAAGAAAACAGCACTCTTGCTTATTTCCTCAATTATTCTTAGTTTCACCTGGAGCCCTTTTGAGGTATGATGGGGTGGTTCTTTCCTTAGGATCTGTGTCTATATGAGAAAGAGATATCTCCGACAGAGAGTAAGCTAGCACCAGATAAATGGTATAACCTTGTTTTTTTTTTCTTTTTTTAGAGAGAGAGAGAGAGAGAGAGAATGTACTATGTGTAGGCCTTCTTGTAGCCCATGATTGGTGGGAGCTTGGTAAAGGAGAGTAGGCTCTTTTTGGATAAGATTCTGACTTGTTTCCCAGATCCAGCTATGCCATGGTGGAAAGCCAACTGCTCTTGATTTGGCTAACTGATCTGCTCAGTGGAACGGAACCCATAGAGTAATAATCTTGACTTCCACTGTCTAGTTGGACCTCTGACACCTCTTCAAGCAAACTTTGACAGGATGATAGATTTGGGTCAAGATAATGGGGCCATTGTATATATTGTAGGGAACAAATGGCTTGAGGAGGCTGAGAACATGGCTCAGTGACAGAGAACTTGGCTAATACATAGAAAGCTTTGGGTTCCATCTTCAGCACCACAAGAAAGAGGGAGGCTTCAGGGTCCACCTTAACATGGAGGTGGTGGGAAGTGAAGGTATGATGGCTGCAGCTGCAAAAATAAAGAAACAGGGAGTTCTCAGAGGGAGAAATACAAATGGCAAACACACACTTAAGAAAATGTTCATCATCCCTCATCATCAGGGAAATGCAAATTAAAACAACTATGAGATTCCACCTTACCCCAGTAAGGATAGCAAACACTAAAAAAAAAAAAATCAAATGAAAATAAATGCTGGTGAGGCTGTGGAGAAACAGGAACCCTCATCCTCTGTTGGTGGTAATGTCAGATGGTACAACCACCATGGAAATCAATATGGAGACTTCTAAAAAAGGTGACTATAGAGTTACCAACAGACCCCATTATTCCCTTACTGGGCACATACCTTAAAAGCTTCACACCTCAGTTCAGAGAGATTCACTCAACCATGTTTATAGCTGCTCAATTTGTAATAGTTAAGAGCTGGAATCCACCCAGATGTCCATCATTAGATGAATGGATAACTAAGATATGGTATATCTACACGATGGCATTCTACATAGCAGTAAGGAAAAACAACACAATTACATTTGAAGAAAAAGTCGAACCTGGAACAGATCATTCTCAGTGAACTTGCCCAATCACAGAAAGATAATTGCCACATACTCTCACTTATCTACAGCTCCTAACCTGAATCAACCTGAGATGCCAACATACCCAGCAAGCATCTCAAGGACTGGACAACAGGGTGGGTGAGGAGGGAGGGGAGGGGAGGATAAGGAGGGGGAGGAGGCTACAAAATTGGACCCAAACAACAATGGTACCATAAGATTCTACATCCTAAAAGACAGACTAAATTCTTGAACCTTCATCAGGTCCTTAGAGGTAACACCAGAATCACAGGGCCCTGGAGAGGGTATGATGAAGACTAACCTCTCTCTCTCTCTCTCTCTCCCCCTCCCTCTTTTCTCTATCTCTTTTATATTACCTATCTTTTCTTCCTTCTTTTCTTTGACACTGACCTATAACTCCCAGTACCAGCATATGTCTAACATCCACAATGAGCTATTGAGCAGAGAGACCTATAAGGTTTCCCAAAAGAAGACAAATTTCTGTCAGAGTTCTTGATCCCCCACCCAAGGTTAGTGGTAAGACCCTACTGCTGAGGGTACCTTATGCTGTTGGTACAGAGAATGGAGTGACATGGCTGGAATCTGTAAGAGACTCATTCCCCAGACAGCTAGCTGGTCTAGTGCCAGAAGGTGCTACATGAGCAACTTGGGGAAAATGACCAACATGTGTCCAAGCAATTCGTGGTCTAAGCTACTCAGCAACAAACAACCTGGCATAATGTTCACACAAGTGCAATAGTGGCACACAGCCATGGTGGGTAAACAACAGCTCTAGACTTGGCTAACAGACCCACTCAGTAGAATAGAACCCATAGCTGGAGCTGAGAAACAAGTCAGAACCATAGCCAAAAACCAAGCCCTCTCTCCATTATCAAGCTACCACCAATTGTGGGCTACAAAAGGGTGTACACCTATTAAATTTTCTCTAAAATAATAATGGTTATCCCATTTATCTGGTGCTGACTTCACTGTCTGTTGTAGAATTTGATTCCCTTTTTTAGATGAACGCAGATCCTGAGAAGATAATCAGCCCATCACACCTCACCAGGGCCCCATCTGAAACCAAGAGTAATTGGGTAAATGAGAAAGAGTGCTGTCTTCTTGGTGAATCTGGTACCAGTACAAGGATGAAGGAGATAGACACAGAGAATACTCAGCTCCTACCAAAACAGATATCCAGAAACCCAGAAGCTCCCAAGACCTTATCACTGAAGTAGACCTAAAACGAGCTCATCATGGCTCAGGGAAATTTGCAGAAGAGGGGGGCGGAAAGATTGCTAGAGCCATATGTTGGGACATTATGCACAGAGACATTGCCTGTTACACATAACTGATGGCTATGCTCACAATGCACGACCCATATTCCCCAACGAGGAGGATCCTTGTGGTGGGGGAGGACAGGAAGGAGACTAACACTGGTACCAACATGGATGTATACACACTGTGTACATAACTAATATATAAAAAAGATTACCCCATAAATGTCCTAAACAAAAAGAAAAAAATAGAGAAACACTGACGTTTTCTAGGAAATTAATAAATTTCCCTGGTGGCCAGAAATAATCCTGCTACCTGTTTCACTCTCTTGCAACAAAGATGGAATCTAAGACATTTAACAAACTGTGGCATTTGCCCACAATGACTACTAAGTGGGAAATTATAAACTATTCTAAGAGTCCTCAGTTGGCAGACGGCTCTGAGAAAATGGTGTTTGTAGAGAAACCCTTATAAATGTGCAAGAAATTGGACTGGAGAGATGGCTCAGCAGTTAAAGGAACTTGTTTGCAAAGCCTGCCATGCTAGGTTCAATTTCTTAGGACACACATAAAGTCAGATCCACAAAAATGGCACATGTGTCTGGAGTTTATTTGCAAAGACAAGAAGCTCTAGGGTGCCTACTTTACCTCCCTTTCTCTCTCTCTCTCTCCCCTCCCCCTCTCTCCTTTCCTCCCTCCCCTCTTCCCTCTCAAATAAACTAGTAAAAGGCATAAGAAGACCTGGGTCTGGTGGCACATGTCTGTATTTCTAGCACTTAAAAGCTAAGGCAAAAGGATCACAAATTCAAGGGCAGTGTAGGCTGCATAACAAGTTTGAGACTAGCCTGGGAAACTTAGTAAGATCCTATCTCAAAACAAAAAAATAAAAATAAGACTGCAGATGTGACTCAGCATTGGAGCACTTGCCTGACATGCTTGAAGCCCTAAGCTTCAACCCCTCCAGTGTGATCAAAACTAAAACAAAACACCAAACACAAAAGCAGCAGCAGAATAAAGTTCTATATTCCAGTAGCCATACAAAGTTGACAGCAGTGGTGGTTTGAATTAACTGTCCGTCTAAAACTCATGCATTCTGAATGCTGAGACATGATGTCCAGCCTCTGCTCATGCCACAGTTTCTTTTGCCATCATGGAGCTTCACCTAGAATCTGTAAGCCAAAATAACCCCTTTCCTTCTACAAGCTGCTTTTGATCAGATGCATTGTGTCAGCAAATGTAACAACAGTTAACAACTGAGCAGAGGACTTTTGGAGACAAGAACACAATCAAGTATTGAGAGCCACAAGCCTTCTCCATGAGCAAATCTGGCAGAAACAAATGATCTTTAACATTTCTCCCAGATTTAAATATGCTGAATCTTTAATATGATTCAGAATATTTTCCCCTCTATCCTCTTCAATGGCCAAGATAAAGTGAGTGATTATGAAGCCAGGAGTCCCTTGTAAAGTCACAAGGGCCCATTGTCCCTTGGATTGTGATTGGGAAGGCTGTTCCCAGTGTGTTGGTCTTTCTACAAACCAGCACTCCCCTCCCTCACCAATCATTAATCACCTCCCATTGGTTCCATTCCCTGACATTTGTGCTCTGACTTGCCAACAACCCTTTAAAATAAACTAAGACAGAGACTGTGAAGATGGCTTAGCAGTTAAAGGAGCATGTTTACAGAGCATGCCAACCCACCTCAATTCCCTAGAACCCATATGAAGCAGGATGCAAAGTGGTACCTGCATCTGTGATTCAAATATACCAACAACAATGAGAGGTAGAACCAAGAGAATCCAAAGTTTTCTAACCAGCTAGTCTGCCATTCACTTGCAGTCTGGTAGTTTGTTTGTAGTGGCAAATGACCCTGTCTCAAAGAATGTGGAACAGACATCTTGAAGTTGTCCTCTGACTTCCACATGTGTGCCATGGCACACCCCACCCCCACAGACAAAGAAAGAATAAACTAAGGTAGAAGAAGTGAAACAGGAGTTCTAAGGTCATAATGCTGGCACAGTGCAATACAAATATGATGAAATTAATTGATCAGAAATACTGCTGTTCTTCAGAGTTGCAAATAGTTAAGATTATCACGTAGATAGGCTCAAAGCAATTGATAGCTCTTTCTTTCTTATACACTGCAATTAATCTCAAAACCAGATTTATTTGTTAATTTTCAACAAGTTAATGGAACATGCAATTAACACATTTTGTAATTCCATGACAGGTATGACTCATGGTCCAGAGAGAATTCATGATGAAGCTTTGCCTTTGATTAAACCACACTTCATGTGGTTAGATAGCCTCTTTCAAGTACTTTAGGAAAGTTTGTACCTGAGTCTGAAAAAGGTATACAGTCACCTTTTGCTATTCTCAGGGGATGGGCTCCAGAAGCTTTCAGGAAGAACAAAATCTGAGGACACTTCAGTCCCTTATATAAATGGTATGTAGTATTCATATAAAACATATGCACACCCTCTTGTATACTTTCAGATGTGTCAAACCTGTGGGTATAAATGAAGCCCAGCACATTTGTAAATGACAATGTGATATTGCAATGTCAAAAGTTTAGATACCATTGCTAGTAAGTCATTTTCTAAATGACTTATAATATCTGATATAATGGAAACGCTATGAAACTAGTAGCTAAGTGGTGACAAGAAAAAGACTACAAATTTATACTGGCACAATTATCAGAAGCTTAGCAACATATGCCATGCCAACAATAATGTAATATTTTCCTAACTATGTTGGATCTATCATTGGTCAAATCTGTAGCTGTGGAATTTGTAGACATGGAGGGTTGACTCTCAAACCATCACTATGTCTTTCTAGCCTCAAGGACCATTTTTTTTTGAGGTAGGGCCTTGCTCTAGCCCAGGCTGACCTGAAATTCACTATGTAGTTTCAGGGTGGCCTTGAAGTCATAGCAATCCTCCTACACCTGCCTCCTAAGTTCTGGGATTAAAGCTATGCACCACCATGCCTGGCTGACCAGTTGTTTTTGATAAATAAAATCTATGTTGACCATAAAAGACCTGTATAATCATAGTAGTAAGACAATTTAGAACTGTATCTTCATACTTCCATGGCTTTATTAACTTTTGGGTTTAGATAGAGGGTCAGCCAAATCTGGATCATCATTTGTTTTTCTAAATAAAATTTTCTTAGCACATAAGCAATAATGTAGGCAAATTCTTTGACATTCTTTCCAAAAGGGCACTGAGATTTCTAACATTTTAAAAAATATATTTATTTATTTGACAGAGAAAAAGAGAGAGAGCGAGTGAGAGAGACAGGGGATGGGTGCACCAGGGCCTCTAGCTACTGCAAACAAACTCCAGACACGTGCACCCCTTTGTGCATCTGGCCAACATGGGTCCTGGGGGAGTCAAACCTGGGTCCTTTGGCTTTGCAGGCAAATGTCTTAACTGTTAAGCCATCCCTCCAGCCTGAGATTTCTAACTTTTGAGGTTACTTCATAGAAGGCCATGCAGCTCCTGCCTGGTTTTCTTTGGGACATATGCTGTTAGGCAAGCCAGGTGCGATGTAAGAAGACCAATGACCCTGATATACTTACACCACTGGGGCCATGTGAGGGAACTACCCTATATAGTTTCTGCCAGTAGTCAAACTGCCAGCTGCATGAGTTGTGTTGGATTCCAAATGCACTTTAGACTTCAGAGAACTGTAGTCACTCAAAGCTCTTAAGTATGGACACTGCAAATGAGCCCTTCTCCAATTCCATAGTAAAATAAAATTTAGAGGAACCTTACATCCATAGGAGATTCAAAGTGCACATGATAACATTAAAGGCTCTGACAAGTTCAGCAACTTAGACCTCTTATTTAGCTGTGGGTCCATTTTTTTTCTTGAGATTCCTGTTACTTCCTAATCAATAATATTAATGCTCTAATGAATACAGTTTTGGAAACACTGGCCCTCATTTATAACTTAGAATCATAACTTGACTCACTTCCAGAGAGCCTATTGTAATTATGTCTCAATTAAGTTCATCTTCTTAAAGAAACTAAACTATCTGGTTGGTGGTATAGCTCAGTGGTAGAGTGCTTACATAGCATGCATGTGGCCATGGGCTTCACCACTGGCACAATAAATAAATAGTATTGGGAATTGTGGTCATTATTAGAGGGTCTTCTTGGAATATGATGAAGGGCTCAGCACTAGGCAAATAGATTTGAAACCACAAAAGTAGGTCTTGGAGAAGGACACCTTGTCTTCAAGTGCCAGTAGCCCTACTTTCCTCATTTTTTTTTCACATTGCCCTATTCAATTCTTATGCACTAATGAAGAACCATGTGTCACCCTCTCCCCCACTTCAGTTACTTACAATCACCGAGTTTATGTAGGAGCTTGTCTAAATTGCCAGTATGAGAAGGCCTAAGTGCACAGTAGCTGGGTGCTCTCTTCTGGCAAATGCTTTGGGATCCAAGAGCAAGCACCAAAAAACAAAATTTGACTCCCTACATGGTGATAACTTTTCCTGTTTCCTCTGTGAAAGGAAATAGGAAAGCTTGAGCAAAAGGGATTAGGAGGAGCTTAAGCAAGCTCTTTCCAGATCCTCAGTTTTAGAAGATCCCATACTGTGAACACATTGCCTCTAGTTATTTGAGTAGAGTTCAGCTTTCTAATTCCACATGGGCTTTGTATTGTCTAAGTCACCCAAAGGAATACCACACACAATACAAAATGCACCCATTAAGAACAAAGCCAAGGATTGCATTTTTTCCCCAAACCTTCATTATGCTTAACAACATTTTGGAAGGAAGTTTTAAATTATCTCTTCCATTATATTCTTCACTCTGGCCTGCACACAAATGTTGATGCTGTATAATGATTAGGGCTGTGAGCCCATTTATTTGCTTATTTGTTTCTGTGGTGGAAGTGGAATTAATGTTTTTTTGAGAAGAGAAAATTGGAACATTGTTTAGGAAAAGTGTATGTTCAAAGAGTTTTCTGTTGGGGATAAAGAAGAAAACCAGGACTGTTTGGACTTTCATGTTAGACAATATTTTGAGAGTATGTTTCTGTATCTTGCAAAATAAGCATTGCGTAAATTATTTGTTACATTTTCCAGAGTAAATAAGCATTGTGTCACTTATACTTTATAAAACTTGAATGTGGATTGGAAATAAAGTGTGTTCCTGGGATATTTTTCTCTTTTGCAGCAGGGAAAGCAGTTTGAGTAAAAGGAACATAGAATTTACCAGGACCCAAGGGATGCCATGATGCTTTATTCTACTTGAATGGCACTTCTGGGTTACAACAGCATAAATATCGAGCCTTGGGATTATGCATTGCTGAGTAATGCTGCACATCTTACTTCCATGCATGATTTCTGGCTGTTTCTTCACTTTGCACTGCTTCACAAACACCCTACCAGAAGTGGCTTATATGGAGGAAGGGATTATTTAGGCTTACAGAATTTAGGGGAAACTCCATCAAGGCAGAAGAAGGTGGCTCACTCCAGCATCCTCAGGAGAGAGAGCCCACCAAACAACCAGCATACATGAACATCCAGAGTTCAAACTGTAGATACCTAGTCTAGACTATATGATCTGTGTCCAGTGACATACCTCTTCCCTAGGGGTTCCATCTGCTGGAGACTCAAGTTTCAAAACTGGACCCAAATGGTAATGGTACCATATAATTCTACATCCTAAAAGACAGACCAAGTAGTTGAACTTTTACCAGGCCCTTAGAGGGAACAAACACCTGAATCACAAGGCCGTAGAGAGGGTACAATGAAGACTGACTTTAATCTTCTCCTGTTTAAGTTTCGAGCTCAATCTTAATTAAAAACATGAGTCTATGGGGCCATACATTTAAACCACCACATTTCACCCCTGGCACATAGACTCACGACCATCTCACAATGCAAACTGCATTCAGTACAGCTTTAAAGGTCCCCATAGTTTTTACCAAATTTAACATTGTTCCAAAGTCTAAAATTTCATCTGAGATTCAACACTTTTTCTTACTTGTGAGCTCTGTAATATAAAAAACACAAGTTACATATTTCCAACACATGGTGGCATGGAGTAAACATTCTCATTGCAAAAAGGCATAACAAGGACAGACTGGGCCAAAGCAAAATAATAACTAGTAGTCAAACAGCAAATATCTGCAGTTGAAAATCCATAACCAGTGATGAAAGACTATGGAGTCCAACTCCCCCTTCCCCCCAAGGTGGTCTGAGCAGCTCCAAATCCCAAGCCATCAGCTCTCCATGGTAGCAGTTCCTCAGTACTGGTGTATCCAAAATATGTTCATGTCTACACTGTAAACTATGATTCATCTTCACATCTCCATACAATAGCATTATTTGGTCTCTACAATGCAAATTTCAACCCTGTTTCCTACTGCTGTAAATGTGGCTGGAACCAGTTCACCTTCATGCAATGTCCTTCCTGGTCCTCCACATAGAGATTTCAACATCCACATGCCACATCTCAGCAGCTGTACTTCACCATCATAAAATGGCCCTACTGGGTCTCCATGCAGGGATTTTGAGAGTGTTTCACTTTGCTCAGGGGCCATTTCCGAAAAAAAATGTTGCATTTCATAACAATTTGCTTGTATTTTTCATGCTTCTAAAATTAATGCCAAGTATGCCGCATAGCCACATTTGTAAATCCAGGAGGGAGAGAATAAACCATGAACTTGAAAAGCAAAGTACACTTTCGCCAGTCTTCCTTCAAGCTATCTCCTTTCAATTGCTCACCTTTTGGGCTTCATTTCCATTGTTTCAATGCAAAACAGTTGGCCTACCCTTGATTGTGGCAATCTGCTTAACAAAACCACTGTAGCATCAGTAACCTGAAACGAGTTTCTATTCCTATAATTTCAAACTTGCTTGATTTTTTTTCCAGTGATAAACTGTACATTTTTCATATCTTTCTGTTCTATACTTTCTGCCAAGCACACTAGTCCATTATTTTTAAATTCAACCTTGATCAAATTCTGTGGGCATTAGCAGAAGAATTCATCCTCCTTTTTTTTTTTTTTTTTTTTTTTGCCAGTAGCCCACTTCTAACAAAGTTGTCTCTTTCCCCTTTAAAAGTTCATAAGCCAAGCCTTCACAGTCTACAATTCCCACTGCATTTAGCATTTCCAAACTCTCACCCTAATAATCCATCAGTCTTTGCATATAACACCATAAGGCTTCTCTAGTCCAAGGTATCAAATCCTTCCACATTACTCTCCCACAGAAGTTCCAAAAGACTAAAACTCACAGGGTCAGATTCATCACAGCATAAAAAAAAGTACCAATTTTTACTGTTGAAGTTACCCCTGTGTTGCTGGACAAACACCCAACCAGAAGCAGCTTATAGGAGGAAAGATTCATTTCACACTTATAGAATCCAGGGGAAGTTTCATCATTACAGAAGAAGCTGGCTCACTCCAGCATCACAATAGAGAGAAAGACTACAAACAGCCAGCAAACATTAACAGCCAAAGCTCAAACCACTTTTTACATACCTAGTAGGCTGGACTATAAGATCCACCCAGTGACATATCTCTTCCCTAGCAGAGCTCTGCCTGCTTGAGACTCAAGTTGAAATTTCAATTTTAATCAAAAACACGCGAGTCTATGGGCCTATGCATTTAAACTGCAATACCCTGGTAAGCACTATCTACGGTTTAAGCTACCATAGTAACAACTTGAGGTCAGTATTATAGGAAAAGGAGCTGCAAACCACAAAATGATTAATACTTTTTTTCCTCTAAGCATAGCTAGTATGTGTAAGCATGATTATTGCCTCATCCCTGTATATAGATACCACACAGAGGGTAGCCCATCTAGCATCTAGAATTGAATCCTGAGGACTATAGGTTTGGTGACCATGTTTTTTCAAAGAAAACCTAGGGCAAGTTGTCTGGGAAAGAACTATTTATGGTCTGTGAATATATTTACAAGGAGTCTAACAAAAAGCTTCTAGTTACTTATATGATAAATCATTGTATAGAAAAGATTGAATATTAAATAGATATTGTTCCAAGCATGTAAATGTGTATTCATTGCCTGTAATATCAAAATTTACCATTTATAGAGGAGGGATTATTACTGAAGCTTCAAGGTAAGTGTTTTACAAAATTACCACATTTTTCTTTCCTTAAAACAACTATAAGGAGTGAGTAGTATTAATTCATTTTATAGTGACAATCACTAAGAATCTGAGATGAGAAGTAGTTTACCAAGATTACATAGCTAATAAACACTAAAGCTGGCATTCTTACTTCAATTCAGACTGGAAAAGTCCACTCTCTCTCTCTCTCTTTTTCTTTCTCTCTCTTCTCCCCCACCCCGCCACTGCCCACAGGCTCTTGTACATCCTAGGTGAGTGCTCTACCATTGACCTTCACCCCTAATTCTTGTATTTAATGAGGGCTTTTTAGTCTTTACCAGTTGCTCTTCCAGCTAGATTTGGAATGTAGAGAAAGGCTATATAATTTCATTTTTCCTAGAGATTTGTATCTGTATGTAGAGTGTAAGATGATCCCTATCTCTTTAATTAATTCAGGATAACATTTACTGACTATCTACTTGGTGCTAGGTACTAGAATAGTAGTTATAGACTATAAATATTTGTACATAGTTCCCAAAATGTCTTGTGTTATTGGTTTCTAGCTCTATTGCCTTATAGTCAGAAAAGATATCTGATATGACTTTAATATTTAAAAAATTTGTTTTGTTTTGTGGCCTATACATATGGTCTGTCCTAGATAATGTTCCATATACTCATGAGAAAAAAATTGTATTTGGCAGCATTTGGGTGGAATGTTCTAGAGATATTGTTTAGGTTCATTTTGTTTATAGTATAATCCTTATATGTCTTAATTGGCTCTTCAATCTATTAGGTGAAAATAAGAAGTATTGATTTGCATAGTATGGTAAGTAACAATTATGTACTATCCGTCTCAGAAATGTAGAAGAATTTTGAAAGTTTTCTCTATAAAGAATTGATAAATTAATAAATGCTGCTGGTTGTGGTAGTAGGAAATTGCTTTCTGGTAGGAAATTGCTGAAGAGGCAAGAGGATCAGGAGTTCAAGGCTAGTCTGGGCTAATTTTAAAAAATTGGAAAATATTTGAGGAAATAAATGCTTAATCTGATTTAAATGTTATGCATTGTATACATGTATTGAACATTGCATAGCATCCCGCTAATATGCACAACCTTTATGCTTTTGTATAACAGTTAAAGAATTTGATAGGCTGATAAAAAGAATATAAGTATTAATAGACATCAGCTAAAATATGATGGTGAAATCTGAGCATACCTTGAAGAATTTCTGTCTAGAATTTTAACCTTTTAAATTTGTGCTCCATGACTTTGAGCTAAACATGTTCCAAAATGATGCTCTTATTGTCTTGATTTCTTGAATTATGACATTAAACTGAGCATACTTGGGAATATACTGCTTTACTGAGCATGCTCAGGAATATTACCACTCTAAATGACTATATATTGGCTCCCTGAATAAAATTCCCTATGCTCCCTGTAATGGTTAGTTTTAATTGTCAAGTTGATTGGATCTGGAATCACCTAAGAGTCCTATCTCTGGGAAGGTCTGTGAGGTCATTTCCAAGAAGGATTAACTGAAGAGGGATGATCTTCTCTCAGAGTGGGTAGTACCTCCCACTCTGGGCAGCAGCCCAGATATAAAGAAGTTCAAGGGGAAAGCCATGCTGCTTGCTTGTCTGCCTTCCCTTTGGGCTGGTGAGTGTGTCTGTATGTTGTTGTTGTTGCTGTTTTTGCCCTCCTTAGATGCTATCACAACCCAGCTTCTTCAGCCAGCCTTCCAACATGCACTGAAGACAAGCTGCTCTCCAGGAATTTCCTAGACTGTCTGCACTACACTGGGACTGCTAAGGCATCCAGCAACAAGTACTGAGCAACTATCAGGCTTTGACATTTCTAGGGCCAGATAGCTAATCTGGGGACTACCTAGCCCATATAATGGAAGCCAATCTATTAAGTCCTATATATTCATTCTATTGGCTCAGTTCCTCTAGAGAACCGTGACTAAGATGCTTCTTTCATTGGAGGATGCTGCTTTGTAAATAACTCCTATGATCTCCTTACCTGCTTCAGTCTTTCTCCACTCTTTCATTTCTTACCTGTGCTTGCTCTGGCTTTGCATGCATCAAGATGAGAACCCACTGCAATTGGTATTTAATTAGGTCAGTTTATGGTGCTATTGAGGGTTGTTGTGTAACTATTTACTCCCAAATGTAGTGGCATTAAGCAATCAATCTAGTTTACTCGCCGTTTTATGCTTAGGAATGCAGGCAACTAAGAAATTGTTGCTTGGGGTCTCTCAAGTCATTTCAGTCTGGAATGATTGGACCTGTGGTCCTCTGAAGAGGTGAGGAACTAGCTGTACAAAATGGCACACTCCTATACCTGGCTGTTGTGTGAATTTTCTTGGGGAGATTTGAAAAACATGCATTCACTCCAGATAGGGCACCAACAAAAGAAATGATTCCATCCCTCTAGCTTAGTGAGCCAGTGAGTTTACCAGAAGTTGCTTACCATAGCATAGATAAAGAATTACTTACAGGAGCATGGGTGATTCAAAGGCAGCCTCATTACTGAAAAGCTCATTATAGAAGATGACTCACCAAAGCTGCATCCTTAGAGCTCCCTGCATAGCTTCCAGGCAGCTCATCCAGTGGTGAGTCTCCTCTCCCAGCAATTGATACTGTTTATATAACCTTCGGGAGAGGCCTTTTGAATATTGTCTCAGGAAAAGAAAGGTGGTATAGTTGCACCTGGACACTACCTTTAGCCAGACTCCATAGATAGTCTGAAGTTTGTTTGCCCTACACAATTAGTTTTCTGAGGCAAGGGGGATTCCTTTCCTGCCTCACTGCCAGTAAGTCATTTCTCTTGAACTACCTGTACCTACTGGGTTAGGTTGCAGTCTCCCTTGCCAGAAGGCCCTATTTGACCAGGAGCAATTCTGTAGATAACCTAGCAGCTAGAAATCCTCATCCGTCCTGATATCTGGACAATGGTTAAATTGGCCCAGAAAAGAGAATTTGGGGAAAAATCAATAGTATCTACTATAAGGATATCAGTTTAGACTCTTAAAATGAAAACTGAGCATTTGTAGAATCTTTTGGTATGCCAATGGGGGTAAGTAGGAAGAGGGGGGGGATGTGGATCTGTGTATTACTATGTTTATTGAAACTTTCCACCTTCACAATTTATATACCTCTAAAAGGGCCTACAAAATGATATTTGTTTCATCTCTGGTGTTCTGAGATCTGTTCTATGCACACTGAATGATTGAGAATAAACAAATCATTATTTTATTTTTACTTAGATAGTGCTTAAGCAATCACTGAATATGTCATAAGATAAATGTAACTTTTCATTTAGGTACTGTTTGCTTCCTTAAAATGCATATAAATAATTATATGGGAATGACTTACAATTAAAAGGAAACACACACGTACCAGATCTTTAGATGAATGGTTTGGCAGTCTGCCACCAGAAATCTCCCAGTTCCCTTTTGTTATTAGAGGCAAACACCAAACTGAATCAACATTATCGGTGCCCACTTGGAAGGGATGTGGATGTTGTTTTCCAGAGCAGTCCAAAGGTCATGTTACTCATGATCATTCTATGTTGTTTTCACTAAGTTCTGGGAAGAGGGTCATCTTTAAATTCTGCCTTCATTCCAGATTTATAGCACTCATAGACCTTGGATAAGATAGAAGAACCTTTTGTGCATTTTGTAAAGTTATCCACTTTAGGCTCCTAGGAAAGTTTTATTGGACTGAGCATATGTATTTACTTGAAGACATCATGGTTTTATTGTTTGCACTGGAAGCCAGGGTTCCCATGGACAGGTCTTCACAATTACAGAAGGGAAAATATACAGAAAATCACTCATAGACAATCACTGTTCCAGAGCTGCACATGTGAGAATGAGCTCTTGAAAGTCAGAATTAAATTTTGATTGAATGACCACAAGAAATTGCTTCTAACATGTCTTAGATGTTACTTCACTAAGCAAACCAGTGAGTGAAGTTCCAAAGACAAAAATACTTGCTGTTTAACTTGTTCAGGCTGCTTCGGCAAAATACAATAACTTGGCAGCTTATAAACAACAGAAACTTTTTCTCACAGTTCTGAGGGTAAGTTAGAGATCAAGGTGCAGCAGATTCAGTAACTGGTAGGGGCTGTGTCTTGGTTGACGGTTGATGTCTTTCTGTATCCTCCCATGGCAGAAGGGGCAAAGGGATTATCTAGGACCTTTTGTTTTATTTTTGTGTATATATGTATGATATGTATACATGTGAGTGAATGTGTGTGTGAGTGTGGGCACACACATACCGCAGTGTACCTATAGAGGTTCTTGCCTTCCTCCTTGTTTTGAGGCAATATCTTTCTTTGTTCACTGCTGTGTTTGCCAGACTAGCTAGTCCACAAAATTGGGGAGATTCTCCTGTCTCTACCTTCCTTCTATCACTGGAATTATAGATGCTTGCACAATTGCACCTGGCTTTATGTGGGCTCTGGGAATCTGAACTCAGGTACCCATGATTGTATAGTAAGCATTATCCACTGAGCCATTTCTGAGACACTTTGGTTTCTTTATTTTATAGGAAAAAAATAAAGCATTTATTTATGCACTTACTCTATTTATTCTTTTTTCTTTTCATTTTTTTTTATTAACAACTTCCATGATTGTAAAAAATATCCCATGGTAATTCCCTCCCTCCCCCCACATTCCTCTTTGAAACTCCATTCTCCATCATAGGCCTTCCCCCTCTCAATCAGTCTCTCTTTTATTTTGATGTCATAATCTTTTACTCCTATTATGATGGTCTTGTGTAGATAGTGTCAGGCACTATGAGGTCATGGATATCCAGGCCATTTTGTGTCTGGGGGGAGCACACTGTAAGGAGTCTTACCCTTCCTTTGGCTCTTACATTCTTTCTGTCAACTCTTCCACAATAGACTCTGAGCCTTGGAAGGTGTGATTGAGATATTGCAATGCTGAGCACTCCTGTCACTTCTTTCCAGCACCATTGTACTTTCTGAGTCATCACAGGTCACTACCATCTGGAAAGAGACGCTTCTCTAACCAAAAGTGAGAGTAGCATTAATACATATGGGTATGAACATTTAGAGAAGTGCTTACTGGGCAGTTTAGTGAGCATAGTATATACATTTAGCCAGACAGTATCAGACATTATACCCCAAGGGCTCATGACTACTCCTGTTGTAGGTTTTCAGTATCAGGGATGTATTCCCTCCCATGGAGCAGGCCTTCAGTCCAATTAGAGGGCAGTTGGTTTCCACCATGACAGATGTGCCACTACTGCACCCATTGGCTCATTTGGCCTGGCTGGCCAAATATAAGGCTTGCAGTGTCCACTGTTGAGTATCTTCTCTGGTGATTTCTCTCTCTCCCACTGAGCTGCATGCAGAATGGCTTCTTCCAGCTTTCTGTCAGCTGGTCTACATGGAGGATGTTATCAGCTCAGTTCCAGCAGGATTTCTCAGTGGCCTTGCAGCCCAAGTATGTGGAGTCTTCAGCAATAGGGTCTTACCATCTATTCCTGGTGGGAAACCAAGGTCCTCAGCAATGGCCTATAATGTTTTGGGGGCATGAGGGGCCTCCCTGGCCTACAACTCACTGGAAAGTATCCCATCCCTGACACTGAAAATTTTCTAGCAACAATCTATGGCCCCTGAATGTTCCATTGTCCAAAAAAGTAAGTTTCCATATGATTTACTTATATCCTCTTAGATTTTGACTAGCCCTCCCTCCACCTTTCTTTTACTCAATCTCTTTGCCTGACCTCATTGGGGCCTTTTTATCCCCTTTAATCTATTCTTCTATTTACATATATTCAATACCTTCCTATTAAGGAACCCCTCCTTTCCTTTCTCTTTCCTTTGTATCTCTTTTCTAGCTTACTGGCCTTTGCTACTGATTTTTCTTCTTACTTACACAGAGGTCCAGTCATTTGTAGCTAGGATCCACATATGAGGGAGAAAATGTGACATTGACTTTCTGGGCCTGGGTTACTTCACTTAGTATAATCCTTTCCAGATCCATCCATTTTCCTGCAAATTTCATAACTTCATTTTTCTTTACTGCTGAGTAGAACTCCATTGTATAAGTGTGCAATATCTTCGTGATCCACTCATCACTAGAGGGACATCTGGGCTGTTTCCATTTCCCAGCTATTATGAATTGAGTGGCATTAAACACGGTTGAGCAAGTATTTCTAAGGTAATGAGATGAGTCGTTAGGATATATCCCTAGGAGTGCTATAGCTGGATCATATGGTAGATCTATTTTTAGCTGTCTTAGGAACCTCCACACTGATTTCCATTATGGCTAGTCCAGATTTCATTCCCACCAACAGTATAGATGGGTTCCTCTTTTTCCACATCCCCACCAACATTTATGGTTATTTGTTTACATGAAGATAGCCAATCTGACAGGAGTGAGATGGAATCTCAACATAGTTTTAATCTGCATTTCCCTGATGATGAAGGATATAGAACATTCTTTTAGATGCTTATATTCCATCCGTATTTCTTCTTTTGAGAACTCTCTATTTAGTTCCACAGCCCATTTTTAATTGGCTTGTTTGATTTCTTATTATTTAATGTTTTGAGTTCTTTGTAAATCCTAGATATTAATCCTCTATCAGATGTATAGTTGGAATAGATTTTTTTTCCCATTCTGTAGGTTGCCTCTGCTTTATTCACAGTACCCTCTGCTGTGCAAAGTAATTTCATGAGGTCCCAACAGTTAGTCTGTGGTTTTATTACCTGAGGAATTGGGGTAATATTGAGGAAGTCTTTGCCAAGACCAATATGTTGAAGGGTTTCCCCGACTTTTTCCTCTAGCAGTTTTAGAGTTTCATGCCTGATGTTAAGGTCTTTAATCCATTTGGACTTAGTTCTTGTGCATGGAGAGAGAGAAGAATCTATTTTCAACCTTCTACAGACACATATCCAGTTTTCCCAGCACCATTTGCTGAAGGGCTGTCTTTTATCCAATGAGTATTTTTATTGAATATCAGGTGACTATAGCTACCCAGACTTACCTCTGGGTCCTCTATTTTATTCCATTGATCTACATGTCTGTTTTTGTGCCAGTACCATGCTGTTTTGTTACTATCGCTCTGTAGTATAGGTTAAAATCAGGTATAGTGATACCACCAGCCTTATTTTTGTTGCTTAGTATTGTTTTAGATATTTGAGTTTTTTGTGATTTTAAATTAATTTTTGGATTATTTTTTCTATTTTCATGAAGAATGCCATTGGAATTTTGATGGAGATTGCATTAAATTTGTAGATTGCTTTTGGTAAGATTGCCATTTTAACAATATTGGTTCTTCCAATCCAAGAACAAGGGATGTTTTTCCATTTCCTAGTGTCTTCTGCAATTTCTCTCTTGAGTGTTTTAAAGCTTTCATTGTAGAGATCCTTCACTTCCTTTGTTAGGTTTATTCCAAGGTACTTATTTATTTATTTATTTATGCAATTGTGAAAGTGAGTGATTCTCTGATTTCATCCTCTGTGTGTTTGTCCTTACCATATAGGAAGGCTACTGATTTCTGTGTAATTGTTTTGTATCCTGCTACATGGCTATAGGTGTTTATCAGGTCACAGATAACACCAAATACAGTTGTGGGTGACTTCAACACCCCACTCTCATCAATTGACAGGACATCCCAGAAAAAGTAAACAGAAAGGCATCTGGATTAAATGAGGTCATAGAAGAAATGGACCTAACAGATATGTACAGGACATTTTATCCATATGCTGCAGAATACACATTCTTTTCAGTGGCATATGGAACATTCTCTAAAATGGACCATAGATTGGGACACAAAGAAACTCTTAATAAATACAGGAAAATTGAAATAATTCTTTATATTTAATCTGACCACAATGGAATCAAACTATAAATCAGTAACAAGAAAAGCTATAGAGCATACAAAAAATCATGGAAACTAAACAATACACAATACAATGATGAATGGGCCAATGAAGAAATCAAGAAGGGAATCCAAAAATCCATAGAGTCAAATGATAATGAGAACACAAGATACCAGAACCTTTGGGACACAATGAAGGCAGTGCTAAGAGGGAAAATTATAGCTTTAAGTGTATATATTAAGAAATTAGAAAGGCCTCAAGTAAATGGACTTAATGCTACACCTTAAAGCCTTGGAAAAAGAAGAACAAGGAAAACTGAAAATCAGTAGATGGGAATAATTAATAAAGAGTAGGGCAGAAATTAATGAAATACAAACCAAAATAAAAAAAAAAGCAATCCAAAGTATCAATGAAACAAAAAGTTGGTTCTTTGAAAGGATAAACAAGATTGATAAACCAAAAGCAAATCTGACCAAAAGAAAAAGAGAAGAGACACAAATTAATAAAATTAGAGATGAAAAAGGCAGCATTACAACAGATACCAGAGAAATTCAAAAAATCATAGGGACATACCATAAAAACATGTACTCCACTAAGTATGAAAATCTGAAAGAGATGGATATTTCCTTGATTTATATGACCTGCTTAAATTAAATCAAGATGAGATTAATTACTTAAATAGACTATAACAAAGTATGGAGATCCAAGCAGTTATCAAAAATCACCCAACTAAAAAAAGTCCAGGCCTAGATGGATTCAGTGGTGAATTTTACCAAACCTTCAAGGAAGAACTAACACCATTGCTTCTTAAGTTTTTCCATGAAACAGAAAAAAGAAGTAATACAATCAAACTCTTTCTATGAAGCCAGCATCACCCTGATACCAAAACCAGGCAAAGATATAATAAAAAAACAAAAGAAAATTAAAGACCAATCTCCCTCATGAACATAGATGAGAAGGTTCTCAACAAAATGTTGGCCAACAGAATACAAGAATATATCAGAAATATCATTCACCCCAACCAAGCAGGCTTTATCACAGAGATGCAGGGATGGTTTAACATATGCAAATCAATAAATGTAATACATTATATAAATGGACTGAAGGGCAAAAATCACATGATCATCTCATTAGATTCAGAGAAAGGATTTGACAAAATCCAACATCCCTTCATGACAAAAGTCCTACGGAGACTAGGAATAGAAGCAATGTATCTCAATATAATAATGACAAGCCTACAGCCAACATATTACTAAATGGGGGAAAATTGGAAGCTTTTCACTAAAATCAGGAACAAGACAAGGGTGTCCACTGTCCCCACTTTTATTTAATATAGTTTTGGAAGTCTTAGCCATAGCAATAAGGCAAGAGACACACATAAAAGGGATACAAATTGGAAAGGAAGAGATCAAGTTATCATTATTTGCAGATGACATGATTCTATACATAAAGGACCCTAAAGACTCTACCAGCAAGCTGTTAGAGCTGGTTTATTTTATAGAGGTACCAACCTTATTCATGAAGCACTACTCTTATGGTTTGATCAGATCCTAGAAGACCTGTCACCAATCGCTATCACCATTAGGGTTAGAATTTCTACAGAGGAGTTTCAGAGTCATACAAGTATTCAGCTCACTGCCTAGGTTTTCTCATTGCTAGCAAGGTTAATACTTAAGTATGTTCTGTATGTATTTTTACTGGAATAAAAATCACTTGATATTTTATGGCTAAGTAAATGATAATGATTTAGGAGACCTTGACTTGTACTGGCAGATTTTGAACAAATCCCTAGGACTCAGATTTTCTATCTCACTGAAGCAGTAATGTTTTTTGTTCATTTCTTTTTGGTTTTGTGGTACTGAGAGTAAAACCCAGGGCCTCACACATGAGAGGCAAGTGTTCCACCACTAAATCTTAATTGAACAGTGTGTTAGGTTCATCATGTAGAGTCAATGGGAGCATCTCAGGCAATAGAAATTGAGAATAACTTCATAAATTCCCAAGTGATATTTAAATATTCAAAAGTAAAAAACATTCATTACATGTTTAAAGCGTTTTTAATTCTATTATATAAGGTAGATACTCATGACAACATTAGAAAACAAAATGGCCTGGATATCTATGATCTCACAGTGCCTGACACTACCTACACAAGACCATCATAATAGGAGGAAAAGATCATGACACCCAAATAAAAGAGAGACTGATTCAGAGGCGGATGGGGTATGATGGACATCTTCCCAGCCCTAAATTCTATTTTTTAATTTAATTCATTTTTTTATTGAACAACTTCCATAATTGTAGACAATAGCCCAAGGACCTCAGATAATTAACTGAATGGGCCCTAAATTCTAATTAGACAATTGTTTGCGAAGTCTGTTGGCATGGGCTTAATTCCCCAGTATCCATGCAAAGCCAGATGTACAAAGTGTCCCACATGTCTGGAGTTAGCTTACAGTGGCAAGAGTCTCTGGTACATCCATATTCTCTCTCTTTCTCCTCATAAATATAATATAATGAGTTATTAGATTTAAAATAAGTGTATTATTTCACTTTATTTGGATACAGCCTTAGAAAATATACCCAAGGACCTCAAGATAATTAACTGAATGGGCCCTAAATTCATGGCATTAAGAGAAAAACTGTAGAGGAAGGGCATGTGAAGAGAGTGGCAGAGATTGGAGCATTGTGGCTGCCAGCCAGGGAATACAGGCAGCCCCCATAGCCAAAAGAGGCAAGGAAGGTCTCCTGCTTGGAGTCTCAGAGAGAAGCTGGCGCTGCCAACACCTTTCACTCATGGCTTCTCCTGCCAGAACAGTGAGAGAACAAATTGCTGTTGTCTGAATTCACCACATTTGTGGTACTTTGTTATAGTAAACGTAGGAAACTAGCACATAGGCTCAACAACCATGAAGAGAGCCCAACAAATTTCAGCATGGCAGAGTGGAGAGAAGTATATTGATAGACAGGGGCCTGTATGGCTGGCCTTCTATGATATATAGTTTTTTTTTTCTAATGAAAAGTTTATGTTATGATCTTTTAAAAGGGGTGAGTCACCTTAAATGGACTTAAACAAAACAATATTAAAAGCTTCAATAAAGATAAGCTAGGATGGGAAGTAATCCTACTACATAATACAGATTGAGCATGGAATTAAGTAGATGAGCATTTCCTCTATATTTTTAAACTTTTTTTGAAAACACCCATACATATACACAATATACCATGATCATAATCCCTACCACCACCCTTCTTTTTTGCCCTCTCATCCCTCTCCACCAAATCTTCTTTACAACTAGTATCTCTTCTATTTTGCTGTCATCATTTTTTCCTCTTATTATGTAGGTCCTGTGTAGGTAGTGTCAGCCACTGTGAGGTCATGAATATTACAGTCACTTTGTATTTGAAAGACAATATTGCAAAGCGCCCCTCCCCTTCTTTTAGTTCTTAAATTCTTCCTTCCACCTCCTCTGCAATGGTCCCTAAGCTTAGGAGGGTATGACAGCGATGTCTCACTGCTGAACATTCCACTGTCACTTCTCAGCACCTTGATGAGTTTTGAGTCTCCCTAGTAGTCACTGCCATCTGAAAAGGGAAGCTTGTCTAACCCAAAATGAGAGCTGCATAATATGTGGGAACAAATAGGGCAGTTTGGTGGGCATAACATATCCATTTATCCAGACAACAGTAGTAGTTCCCCTCCCTCTATGACCTTATGACCTCCTCATATGTGTCTGGTTAGGTTTTCAGTATGAAGCAGGCCTTAAATCCAATCAGAGAAAAGTTGGTTTCTCCCATAACATATATGCCACCTTTTATTTCTCATCAATGTGCCCTGCTATGAAGGGTACAATTAGCACTCCCAGGTCAAACCTATATACCCAGCTTTGGAGATGTGTATTGTCACAGTGTAAACCAGCTCAATTACTTTTGCATGTGAGTTTCTCTCTCTTCTATGTTGAGATGTGAAGCTGGTTCCTTCTCTGGCGCATTATGGGCTTGTTGTGCTGGTTAAGTCAGTCAGACCTTTGGATCATCTGGTCAGGATCCTGTAGGGGGAGGGGTGGCTGGAATCCCTTGGTATCCTGCATTCTCCAGTGGTGGTCCTGGTGCTAGGTGTTTATGTAAGGGGGGAAGGTTGTGAGGTGTTATTTGGTGGCGTTCTGGAGCTGTTCAGCTGGTCCCAGCTGTCTTCTCTTTCAGGTACTTTGCATTTTGTAAGGCTGTTGTGAGTGGGACAATCCCTTACTGGTAGTTTGGTGTGCTGTTGTTTCAGGCAGAACAGGGCCAGTAGCAAATGACATGTCTTAATATGCTCACATAAAGGACACCTTCACTCTTTTTGTCAACCTTCACTCCAGGAAAGGCAAGGCTTGATGAATTTTAAATGCCCCCACTTGCAAGCTATACCAGAGAGCCTGGTGCTGGCTACACTGGACATTGCACAAGTGGTGTTCAGTCAGATCTAAAAGAGCAGTGCTTCCTCTTTAAAGTGAAGTATGGAAATGGAAGAAAAAAGAAAGGGACTGTAGGTGAAAACAAAGACTAGAAGAAAAGAAAGTATCTAACTGACTCAGAACTTCAACATCTTCACCTTAGACTTTATATGTCCCATTTTTGTTCTATTTAGTCATGTTTAAGCATTTTAGTAAAGAGATTGATTCTTAGCAAGCACATTTGTAAACAATGCACTATAAGTCTGCACTTATTTATTTATTTATGAGTCTCTGTATGTGTGTGCATGTGTACCGCAGTGTACATGTGGAGGTCAGAGGACAACTTCTGGGTGTTTCTTTCCTTTCACCTTGGTTTTGAGACAGGGCCTCTTGTTTTTGCAACTGGTTGTAATGAGCTTCTGGATTTTCCTGACTCTGCCTCCCATTGCCATAGGTGCATTGGGATTATAAATACAAGTGCCACTTTGCATCCCACTTTATATGGACATTGAGGAGGATTGAATTTGTGTTGACAGGCTTTTAAGCAAATGCTTTTAATATCTGAGTCATCTTCCTAGCCCCAGGAAGTTCTTTACTATATGAGCAGCCTTAATGCGACACCTGAAACTCATAATCTGTCAAGGCTTAATTTATAATAAGGGTTGTCTATGTCCAATTTTGACATTTTCTCCAGAAACATTTCTGTATTTGATTTCTAAAGTTCTTATAAAACTTGAAGATTAGGTGTATACATTGCTTTGTACCAAGTCAGAGCTCAAGAAACAGTGGTCATTATTATAGTCAATAACTTGATCAGAAGCAAGTTTATAACTGCAGCTACAGAGCTTCTTGTCTTCTAAGAAGCTCAGAGGTGTAGCCTAAAACAGTGAGAGACAAGCTTTGGTATAGTTGGGATGCAGTTGACTTTGTGTTGCAAGGTTTTACACACTGAAAGCCCATCCTCATTGAAGAATTAACACTGTAGTGTCTGGAGGGAGGGCCTTTGGGAGGTTGAGAGAGTGGAACCCCCATAATTCTTGGTGGTGCAAGGCATTACATGGCAATAGACAGAATGGAAACATTTAAATGTGTGTACATGTATGTTTGTATGTCCTTTGGTCTCTCTTCTCCCATGATTAAGTTCTATGACTTTAGATGTGATACTTTGAACAGCCTCAAGATTCTGACAGTAAGAAGGCCATTGCCAGATAGGACCCTTGACCTTGGACCACCTGTATTAGTTACTTTTCTGTTTACTGTGAGTAATGCTGACAAGAAGCAACTTGAGAGAGCAAGGGTTTATTTTGGTTTACAGTTTAAGAAGGGATACAGTTTATCATGATGGGGAAGGCAGACATGATGACAGGAATCTAAAGTGACTTGTCACATTGTGACTGTAGTCAGAAAGCATAGAGAGATGAACGACAGTGTTCACCTTGCTTTCTTTGTATTTCATCTTTGACCTCAGCCCATGAAATGGTATCACGCCTATTTAGGATGGGTCTTTTCATATCAACTAACCTAATCTCGAAGGTAATTTATAGACAAAGTTGATTTTCTAGGTGACTCTAGATCCAGTCAAATTGACAATGATTATTAACCATAACACCTCCAAAGCAATAAGCCAAAATGAATTTCTTTTGCTTGTAACTCACCTAGTATGTTGTATTGTGTTATTTACTATAAAACTTAATTATTGAAATCTCTGTGTTAATGATGAGTTTGTTCCCCATGCCATGGGCCAGATTCTGGAATTCTTCAAACACAGTATGCTCTTCTAACTCTAATGTCTTCATAAGGCACAAACTGTGTGAACATGTCAACATTTCCAGTTTGAAATGCTAATCCTTTAATCATTGCTCACTGGCTTTCACAAATATTTGTTACACTGTTGTCATCTGGTTACTACGCTTCTGGGATATCAGAAATTCCATACAAAATAAAGTTGGTTAATAGACAAAGAGAGAGCAAAGCTTTTTGCCTAGTTCAACACTTTCTGTTTTATTTGTTTTTTTCTCCCTAGAATAACTGAACACCTCGTGATTGTTCTAATCATTGTGTAACCAAAGCTCACTCCACAGGGGGAAAAAAAATCAATGTCTGAGAGATGGGTTCTGAGGAGGAAGGAAGGAAGGGTGGAAGGGGGAAAGTAAGGAAGGAAGGAAGGAAGGAAGGAATGAAGGAAGGAAAGAAGAAAGAAAGAAAGAAGAAAGAAGGAAAGAAAGAAAGAAAGAGAGAAAGAAAGAAAGTCTGCATGGAAGGAAGGAAGGAAGGATGAAAGGAAAGAAAGAAAGAAAAAAGAAAGTCTGCATGGAAGGAAGGAAGGATGAAAGGAAAGAAAGAAAGAAACTTCATTGAGGATACTAGTGGCCTGAAGGGAGGTAGACATTTTAATGTCTGAAGCACCATCTTCTGCTTCTTTGGAAATGTGGGGAATATTGATATGAGGATCAGATTTGAGTCGATGTACAGAGATCTGTGTTTGTCTGTGAGCTTGAGCTAGACAATTTGGTATATTGACACTGCTTGGAGGTGGTAATCACCTAGAGAAGATCTATTCTTATCCCAAGGGTAAGATGCTATGGAATGTACAGTGAAAACTATCTCTGGGGAATTAAAAAGGAAACAAGAAGAAAGCAAGACAGAGCCACATATGACAACAGCCTATTTCAATTGGTGTTAATTCTCCCCTACCTGCTAAAAGTGACTAACTGTTAGTGAGGAGAATGTGGCCACGAATTTTAACCTCAAACTTGTTGCAGTAGATACATTATTATTGTTTGTCTCCTCAGCATCCAATCTTTTTTTTCACTGGAGGAATTCTGTTCTTCATTACTCTTTATGATTTGTAGGTGGATAGGACTAACCCTAGAGATGGTTAAGAAATCAAAGACCGGAATCAGTGCTTCTCTTCCTTTTGGCCACTTCATATGGGTCAGATATGAAAAACTATGTTATTGAAGTTTCAGTCTTAATTTATTTTATTTTTATTTTTATTTTTAGAGAGAGAGAGAGAGCGCGAGAAGGAGAGATAACTGGTGTGCCAGGGCCTCAACCACTGTAATTGAACTTTACACACTTCTGCCACCTAGTGGGCATGTGGAACCTTATTGTGCATCACCTTTGTGTGTGGCTTAAGTGGGATCTGGAGAGTCAAACATGGGTCCTTAGGCTTTGCAGGCTAGCACCTTAACTACTAAGCCATCTCTCCAGCCCTGAGTCTTAGTTTTCTAATGCTTTCAACTGAAAGAATTCCTATTCACAAGTGTTCTGGGAAATCAAAGCCAGTTTGGGATTACAGACCCCCCTCTAATAGCCAGACCAGCACTGGGAACAAACTTGTAATGAGATATTGATGAAGAGAATTTGTCAGGTTCTTCTGGAACCAAGTAGGAAAGAGGTCTGCTTTGATGCATCAACTCAGTTACAGAATCAGCCAGGCAGGTGTTTTCATTAGCTGTGAATTTGCTATGGGACCACAAATCAATCGCCTTTATTTAGACCATACAACTCTCTCTTTTGAAACCTGGTGTCTGTTAACTAGTCATTTGGACTTGCATTGTTCTTTATTCAATGGAAAGGGAGTTCAGAAATAAGATTAAACCAGCACTCTTGGTTGCATTTGCTCAAGTTAAGTATAAATGAATAAACGTATGGTCTACTTTGTGAATTTCATATAAATGTGATTAACATGAACCAGTCTCACTAGTGAACTCAAATGCATATCTGGACTGTTGCAGTCAGCTTTGCATTGCTGGTAGAAAACAGCTGACCAAGAAAAGCTTGTAGAAGGGTTTATTTTCACTTATAGACTTGAGAGGGGGAACTCCATAATGGCAGAGAAAACCAATGGCATGAGTAGAGGGTGGATATCACCACTTGGCTAACACCAGGTAGACAACAGCAGCAGGAGAGTGTGTCAAACACTGGCAAGGGGAAGCTACTACAATGCTGACAAGCAAACTCCAACAGTATACTGCCTCCAGGAGGCTTCAGTTACCAAATTGCCACTAGCTGGGGACCTAAGCATTCAGAACACATAAGTTTATGGGGGACATCTGAATCAAACCACCACATGGACAAAGCACACCCAAATTGGGCATAATTAACCTTAAAGGTACCTTCAAAACACCAAATTTTAGGACTAAGTGATAGAGTGTTTGTCTAAATTGCACTGGTCCATGGTTTCTCCCCCTACCTAGCACCACAAAGACAGAAAAATTTAAAATGAACTATTTATGGGCTGGAGAGATGGCTTAGCGGTTAAGCGCTTGCCTGTGAAGCCTAAGGACCCCGGTTCGAGGCTCGGTTCCCCAGGTCCCATGTTAGCCAGATGAACAAGGGGGCGCACGCGTCTGGAGTTCGTTTGCAGAGGCTGGAAGCCCTGGCACGCCCATTCTCTCTCCCTTCCTCTATCTGTCTTTCTCTCTGTGTCTGTCACTCTCAAATAAATAAATAAATAAATAAATAAATAAATAAAATTAAAATGAACTATTTATTACTTTTCTCGATGACTGAGAAAAGTTGGAACATTTTCCTTGTAGTAAAGATTCCAAGAATCTCTAAGGGTCCAGGTACAATATGTGGGTGATTGTTGGAGGATTGGTGGTTGATGGACTTATCTACTTTTTCAACTCCTCAGCCACCAAACTTGTTGAGTTTTTAAATTTCTTTTCTTACTTTTGTAATACTAAGAATGGATCTCATGGCTTCCCACATGCTAGACAATTGTTCTGCAGCTGAGTTACATCCCTGGTTCCCTTTTGATGTTTTGTGTGATTGCTGAGATGTTAGCTATGAAAAGTGACCACTCATATCTCTGGTAGGATGTTCTAAGATGCCACTTGGTAAAGTGAGTCATTATTGTTCTGAAAGTTTACATCCAGAACTGTCCTAGAAAGGCATCTAGTTTGAGATAAAATAGGTGGAGGATTTAGTGTCCAGCTTATTTTACAATATGGATTTTTGCAGCATTGTTGAGACAAATAGTGCCATTTAGAGGACATTATTCTTCATTAAGGAGAATTGTTATTCCAAGGTGAACAGGAAATAGAAAACTATTAATAGATCTTCTTGGACTTTTGCTTATTAAGTGCAGCAAATACTAAATATCTACTATATACATGGTATGTGTAAAGTCAGTGTTCCTCTTTACAAAACGTAAGTGCTAGATCCTGTCAAAGTAATTTCATAATCATTTCATAAGCCAGATAAAGGCACTTATCATAAAGGTTGTAATGTGTCTTAAATGTCAGAGCAGTAACTGAACAATTATAACAGTTAGGGCACATTTTGTTATTAATTTGTCACTCTTACTATGACATTAAGTTCCTTCCTCCTCCAAATTACTCATTTGACATTTTTCCAACGTAGACTGTGTGAGAAACTTCACAATGGACATTGCCACATTTCATTTTTTTCTTTCCTACATTTTTAAAAGCATACACATTTTAGCACGAATACCTTCTTCTAAAAATATTAAAATGGTTGCAAAGAAATTGCTCTTCATGATTCCTACCCAGTCTTGTTCTCCTTTCCTGAAAGGGCTCTGCTAACTGGTTATTGCTTCCACTTGCAGCTCCTTCCATTGGTATTTACATGTATCTGTCAATATCTGATTTGGATTTTGCTATGTGTGTTGATAAATTTGATCCAAGTGTATGTATTGATTTGAAATTTACCTTTTTTACTTAATAGGATGTGTTAGGGATCTTCCCTAACTATAGATAGATTTAGTCTTACAATCGTTCAACAAATATTTTTTGAGCACTACTGTGGATTTCATTGTTGTTTTTTCAGCAAATTTTCCTTATTCTTTCCCCTCCCCTCCAGAGAGGGTGTATGTTTCCATGCCCCAGGCATGGGGAGCTTGTTATATAAATTGCTTATGCCAATCAAATAGGAATAGTGGAGGACACTGTGCCAGTTGTTACCGGAAGTCTTTAGACGCACTGGAACTTCTTATTGTTTTCTTAAGCTCCCTCCATTAAAAGAATACTATGCCTACTGTGTTCTTCAGCCAGGGCCTCTGCATAGAAGGACACATAGAATAGAACTGAATACAAACCACAGTCTGGGACTGAGTTGCTACAGCTGTCTGTAGGACCATGAATAAGAAATAAATATTTGTTACTAAAAGCTATTGAGGTTTTGGAATATTTGTAACTCAGTATGTTCAGAACAAAGCAGATTGGTTAGAAAAAATAAAAACAACCCCCAAACAAACAAACAGCAAAACACCTGCTATTTGCCAGCCATTGTTCTAGATGCTGGAAAAAATAACAAAAAAATCCTTCCTCGTGTAGAATTTACACTGAGAAGCTGAGTAATATTTCATGGGTTCACTTTGTAGCCCACATTGGCCTCAAATTCAGATCCTCCTGTCTCTGCCTCCTGAGTGCTTTGGTTAGGGACATGCACCACCACATACAGCTACACCTATTCATTCTTTCCCTGTTCACTTCCCACCTGGACCATGGACCCACACCACTTGGTTCTTTTTCTAGGTTCCTCCCCTTCCTCAGAGAACCCATGCAATATGGCGGCACAACTTCTATGCATGAGTTTGACTCATACAAAATTGAATGACCCTTTCTTTTTTGCATAGAAAGCACAGGCTTGATTTTAGTCTCCACCTTCCCATTTTCTCAGCTCCATACTTCCTCTTATACTCTCATGTTTGGCCAGATCATTATTCTTACTGCCCAGAGCACACAACCTATAGTGTGGATTGTCTGCTGGATCACCCAGAAGGCCCCCACCTTCTGGATGTATTTGGTAGATGGTGGCTTTCATATGTATCTCTTTCTGAGGACTGCACTCAGTTGCATAGATCTCATCTCACCTCTAAATTCACACTCAATTCCTAGGGACAGCTTATATTCAAAGACTAGTCAAGATGGTGGTATTGAGTGAAGCTATAAAGAGCTGTTTTGCTTGCCTCTAGAAACTCATCCCAGTTACAGGATATTCTAGGAGATTGGCTAAGGACTTTTTCTCTAACTGTATTGAACTTTTTTTTTTTCAAAACCCTACTTTCTTCATTTCCTACAGGAAGTACATTTCCTGTGTAAAAAGACATAAAACATACCATACAGGTGCTTGGGTCTTTCCACACATTGGAACCCTTGATCATGCTATTCTCTCTGCTCAGAATGCTTTATCTAGAAACTTCTGCTAGGCTTCAACCTATATCCACCCACAAACTACCTACTTCATTAGATTGTGTATGATTCCTCAGCTCAGAAGCCCATTGACAGCATCTTTTCATACTTCTGGTATGCTGCAATGGGAGCTGTCAGCTTTACAGGTTAAAAAGGCTAGGACACTTCCAATGGATAGCTGTGATTCCTCCAGTACTCTCAATAAACAGGATTTCAAAAACGACTACTTCATGAGATTTTTGTAAGCATTAAAAATGAGATAACACCAATCATGGAACTATAGGAGGTACCCCAATTCAGGATCCTTCCTCACTTTACTTGATTCATCCCTTTATTATAGGTGTGTCCTTAGTGATTCTTTCACTCATTGATTAGTTTACCTTATCTGCCACTCAGCTTTGTAAAGTCTGAGTATGCCTTGCTTGTCTTTGCATGAATAGGTTAATAAGTATTACTTGACTGAAAACCATATTGGGGCAAAAATCTCCTAGATTGTTATTATAGCCAAGAATTTCTTTTTAATATTTATTTATGAGAGAGAGAGAGAGAGAGAGAGAGAGAGAGAGAGAGAGAGAGGAGACAGAGAGGAAAGAGAGAGAGAGAAAGAGAGAGAGAGAGAGAGAGAGAGAGAGAGAGAGAGAGAGAGAGAGAGAGAATATCAGAGCCTATAGCCACTGCAAACAAACTTCAGATGTATGCACCACCTAGTGCATCTGGCTTAACATGGGTACTGGAGAATTGAACCAGGTTCCCTCAACTTTTCAGGCAAGTGCCTTAATTAACACTGAGCCATCACTCCAGCCCATAACCAAGAATTTCTATCCCACAATTCATGTTTATTATAAAAACAAGGAACCCAAGATGGCTATTTATAGATTCTCAAAAGCAAATGTCGTTAAAGAGTTCTGGCACCACTCTGTGAGTAGTATGTGGGAAATCAAACTGCAAAGGTGCATTTAAGCCATCTGGGCTCAGATAGTAGCAAAGGAATTCCAAGGCAAACTGCATACATTGATGTTCCTATGACTAAAGTTTCTATTTAAAATCTGTTTTTTAAATAGAATGATTTTTTAAAAATTTTGATTGACATATGTTATGGTTTGTATCTTAAATGTTCTCTAAAACTCTTGTTGATGTCTTACTCCCCAGATGATGATACTATTAGAAAGTAGTATTCGGAGATAGAACTAGTTGAAAGAAGTTAGGGGTGTGACCTTGAAGAAGATAGTGAGGTCCTACCCCTTTCTTTTTTTTTTTTCTTTGCTTTCTAGTCTAGTTTTTTTTTAAGAAAAACTTATTGTTCAACAATTTTCAATAACCCCCTTACATTCCAATTCCTTTATCCCTCCTTCCACTTACTCCCTTCTTCTTTCCAGATCATTCCTTTTCTATTTTGATTTCTTTCATTTATTTTTGGTTTCCTCTGTCATTTGTGTCTAAATGTTGAAGGGTCCGGTATTATACAGGTCATGTACAAGTAATAACAGCCACTTTGAGGTCATGAATAAAATGGCCACTTTGTGTCCAGAAGACAGAATCCTAAAGCATCCCTCCCTATACTTTGGCTCTTATATTCCTTCTGCCACCTTTTCTGCAATGTTCCCTGAGAATTGGAAGGTGTGATAGAGATGTCTCGTTAAGTTCAGACTCAACGGTCATTTATTCTTAGCACTTTGACAAGCTTTGAGTCTACCCAGTAGTCACTACCATCTGCCAAAAAGCTTCTCTGACCAAAAGGGAGAGCAGCACTAACCTATAGACATAAGCATAAATATTTATTAGAAAAATGGATGAGCATAACATATTTATTTAGCTAAACAACAATAGTTGCTTCATTTAGGGCCTATGATCTTCTCAGCCATAGGCTTCTGATTAGGATTTTAGTACCAGGCATGAATTCCCTCACATGGAGAGGGCCTCAAATACAACCAGAGAGCTATTGATTATTCCCATAACAGTCATGCTTTTATTGCACCAGTGAGTACATCTTGCCTGGCTGGTCAGTTGTGTAACTTGCATGGCCTAATCCTAGTTAAGGCTGTTGATGCCTTTCCTTTCTCAGCAGCCTACATAGCACTGTCTACCACTATGGCAGCTAGCCAGAAGGAAGGAGGCTTCCATATCAGTACCAGCTTGATTTCTTAGGACTCTGAAATCAAAGCATGCAATATTTTTAGCAATACCAACTTACCATCTAATTCTGGTTGGCAACAAAGTGCATTGCAAAAACCTGTATGGTTTTGTGAGTATCTGGGACCTCCCTAACAACTCACTTGGAGGTATCCCACTCCTGGTACTAGAATTTTCCTATAACAGCCTATGGCTTATGGGCAAATTATTATCCACTCCCACAGGGTACTTCTGTTCAAAAGTTTTTTTAAACTTATATATATATTGAAATTCAGTCTTGGTGCTTATGAGATAGATTCTGAATATGCACTTCTGGATGGCCTGGAACTTGTAGCAATCCTAATCCTCCTGTCTCTTCCTTCAAAGTGCTGAGATTATAGGTGTGCATCATAATTCCTGCATTACTCTTCCAGTGATTTTAACTATTGGTTTTAATTTTCTGCCATAATATGGAAGATACAGATTTATTTTTAAAAATCATAAGAATTATGAAGCTACTGTAATTATACTCTAATACTCATTAGGTTTTATTTTTTTTTGAGAGAGAGAATCTTGCTTTATAACTAAGGTTGACCTTGAACTCTGACTTCAGTCTCCTGAGTACTGGGATTACAGGTGAACACTGCCACAACTCCTGGCTTAAATTTTTTTTCTATTTTAATATTTATGACTAGTTGAACATTATTTATAATCTTATAAGTCAGCACTGGAGCAGCAAGTGACCAAGTTAGCATAGAGCCTTAGCATGTGGTGAAGATATTTCATTTTGTCCTTTTTCTTTGTTTTGTTGCTATGATTGTTTTGCTTGGAATGGTTTGGTTTGATGGTGGGTATGAAACACAGGGCATTGCTTATGTTAATTACATATTCAACCACTGAGCTACACCCTCAGCCAAAAACATAATTGTTGAATGAATATGTGAATAAATAGACATGCATGGCTAAGTCATGGGCAACGTTCTATAGAAAGGATACATCCTTGGGCTGAAGAGATGGATCAGTGGTTGAGGCAGTTGCCTGAAGAACCTGATGACCAGAGTTTGATTTCTCAGTGCCCACATAAAGCCAGATGCAGAAAGTGGTGTATGCATCTGGAGTTCATTTGCAGTAGCAGGAGGTCCTAGCATGCACATTCTCTGTCTCTCTTTGCTTGCAAATAAATAAAGAATAAATATATTTTTAAAACAGAAAGGATCCAGCCTTCTTTTCAGTTACACTGTGGTCACCTTTAGGGGAAAGCTGAAAGGGGTGGATGCTAAGGTAAACAAAAGGATACCTCTAGTGTCTGCCAGCATCATTTCTCAAGGGAAGCACAGATGGTGTTACGTTATAGTGGTGGAAGGGCAGTTTTATACTTTAAGATGCCACTACAGCTTTAAGTGCAAGTTTTGTATCAGGCTTGTGTCACAGGTTGAGTTCTCTGGGAAGTTAGCTATGAGACTGAGTTAACATGCAAGATGGTTATTGATGAAATCAGAAACTGGAAGGGAAGAGAAGGAAGTAGGAGTGCCTTGTAGCCCCAGCAACAGCTTTGGCTTCCCCTGAAGAGAAAGCAAGAGCTAAAATGATCTGCAGAGGTGTCCAGTGCTTTATACCCTTGCCTCAATTTGCCATTTATGTGGGCTATCCACAAGATGGTGTGATTTGGGAAAAGATGATGCTCTGTAACTGAGACTGACCCTGAAGGGGACTACTGTTGAGGACAATCTACTCATAGCATTTCTATGACAGAAGTAACAAGTCATTCCTTGTAGGGCAATCTGGAAGATTTATTATCATATTCAAATTGATCTATAATATGTATCCATGTCCATCTGCCACCGTTGCCTTCCCTTTATGTTCCAGCAGCACTAGATGGATGGTCATCTCCATCCTTTGCCTCTCTTCCCGGAATGAATTTCACTTCCTTTGTTGAACTAAATTTCACATTATTTAAGTTGAAATAAATATCTGGACATCCTATCCACTAAGATGTTTCTCTTGAAACCTCAACATAAGGGAAGACTCTCAGAGTTTCAGTGCAGTTCAGTGGGAGAATACATGCTTAGCATGTGTCCATGGCTTGGGGTTTAATCCCCAGTACCAAAAATGTTCTTATCCACAGTGCTTTCAAAATAGCCTGTTATACATTTACAAAATATCTTTCTGTACTACTCTATAATTTATAACTGTCTATCATCCCAGACTGGGAGCTCCTTCAGGGTCTAGCATCTGATTGTGTGACTCAAACTTAGTATTCAATGCATGCTCACCAAATGAATGACTGGATGGAAAAATGATGGAGTACAAAAATAGCAGTGGTATGTGAGTTTGTCCTCCCCTTAGCTAAGAACTTATTAAATCGATCAGTCATAACATCATGTGCATTTATTCACTTTTAAATTTGTAATAAATAAGTCTCTTAAGCTCCCTGACTCCTTTTCATTGAGCTGGCTGTCTAGTCAAATGAACAGAATAAGTGCTAGTTTTCTGGGCTGCTATTACCAATCAATAGGTTGGAACATTTTGGTGAGTCATAAACTATTCTTGTGGTGTCACAAGATCCTTGGTTTCCTCATTCTCTGGGACCAATTTCTAACTGACAAGCTGAGGTGAGTGCTAACTGTCGTAGAAACAGAAGGTAGGACACCACATGCAAATATGAAAGTGCTTAGAGGTCACACATTTGGGTGGGTGGTGAGCTGCAGAGTTGGGTCAGCATGCAACTGGAATCAGGAAGCTGCACACCTTTTTTTGTCCCTGTGCCTGCTTTGAACTTAGGGATTTCAAATAACTGAAAATGACATTGTAACAGATGTTTCGTAGTGTAAAATTAACTATTACTGTTGTGCCAAGGTGAGCTGAGGTGGAAGATGAAGCAGTGTGAGCTAGGGATGTGAACCACTCATGGATGCTTTAACTAGGTAGAAGAGAAAATTGGTCCTGAATATGATGTGACAGATTACATGAAATGCTCATGCTATCTACCAAGACAAGAGCCAGTTACACTAGACTGTTTCCACTTCAGATACCAGTAGCAACTCTGACTTTCAGAACTTCTGGTGTACTGGCTATAAATTGGGGTCCCAACAGCCTCTTATTTGGATTTGATTAGTTTTAGTATTGTGGAAATTCCCTGATACAGTTCTATTTCATTTTTGGTCTTTTTTTTTTTTAGTTATATACAGTGTATATGCAGCCATGTTGGTACCATTGTTAGCCTCCTCCCTGTCCTCCCCCACCCACAGGGAATGTTGGGTAATGTAGGCTGTGCATTGTGGGATTAGCCATCAGTTATGGGTAAGAGGCAATGTCTCCATGCATAATGTCCCAACATGTGGCTCTAACAATTTTTCTGCTCCCTCTTCCACAAAGTTCCCTGAGCCATGTTGGGTTCATTTTAGGTCTGCTTCAGTGATGAGGTCTTGGGAGCTTCTGTGTCTCTGGATATCTGGTGTGGTAGGAGTTAAGTGTTCTCTGTGTCTATCTCCTGCACCCTTGTGCTGGTACCAGGTTCACCACGAAGACAGCACTCTTGTTCATTTCCCCAATTACTCTTTATTTCATCTAAGGTCCTGGTGAGGTGCAATGGGTTGATTCTCTTCTCAGGATCTGCCTCCATCTGAAAAAGAGAAGCAAATTCCACAACACAGAGTGAAGACAGCACCAGATAAATGGAATAACCATTATTATTTTGGAGATAATTTAATAAGTATAGGCCCTCTTATAGCCCATGATCTATTACTGAAGATACCATATGCTGTTGGTACAGAACATGGAATGACCTAGCTAGAATCTGGAAGATAGTCAGTCCCCCAGACAGTTAGCTCATCTAGTGCCAGAAGGTATTATATGAGAAACTGGGGAAAATGACCAATGTCTTTCCAAGCAACTTGTGGTCTAAGCTACTCAGCAGCAAATAACCATAATGATGCTCACCCAAGTGCAATAGTGGCACACAGCCATAGTAGGTAACCAACTGCTCTTAATTTGGCTAATGGATATACTCAGTAAAATGGAACCCATAGCTGGTTCTGACTTGTTTCACAGAAACAAGTCAGAACCATATTAATTTTTGGTCTCTTAATCATGCCTTTTTATCACCCTCTGCTTACAGTCCAAGAGAAGGAATTCAGACAATGAAAAGAAGTAAAGAGTAATATTTTATAGCATGCTAGAAAGTGATAAGGACTATTTGTATATGTATGTATGTACAGGTAGTACATATACATATATGTATATGGTGTGTTATTGAATAGTTATAAAGAGTTACAGGTTACAGAGACTATATCAAAGATCAAGAGTTTCAGTAGAAAATCTCACCAGTAGGATGGATGAGGAAGAGGACAGAATATCAAAGCTAGAAGACCAGGTGGCAGATCTAATACAGTCCAACAAAGAGAAAGATAAACTTATAGAAAAGTATGAGTGGGAATTTCAAGATATTCGGGACACTATGAAAAGATCCAATATAAGAATTCAGGGCAGAGTAAAAGGAGAAGAATTCCACTCCAAAGGCATAGTAGGCGTCTTCAACAAAATCATAGAAGAAAATTTCCCCCAAATTGGGAAAGAGGTGCCAATGCAGATACAGGAAGCCTTTAGAACCCCAGCCAGACAAAACCCAGAAAGAACCTCTCCTCGCCATATTATAATCAAACTTCCAAACACACACACCAAAGAAAAAATATTGAAAGCAGTTAGAGAGAAAAATCAAGTTACCTACAAAAGCAAGCCCATCAGGATTACAGCAGATTATTCAATACAAACTTTAAAGCCAGAAGAGCTTGGAGTGATATATTCCAAGTTCTGAAAGACAACAACTGTCAACCAAGGTTACTTTATCCTGCAAAGTTATCCATTCAAATAGATGGAAAAATAAGGACATTTCATGACAAAAGCAGGTTAAAGGAGTATTTGAAGACAAAACCAGTTCTACAGAAAATACATGATAGAATTCTCCATGCTGAAAAAAAGGAAAAGCACACATATAAGGAACCTAGAAAATACAAACAATACTCAAATACTAGTTAACACAAGAGAGCACAGATAGAACCGGAACCACACACACACACACAAAAATGGCAAACATAAATACACACCTTTCAATAATATCTCTTAGTATCAACGGCCTCAATGCCCCAACAAAAAGACATAGGTTTGCAGACTGGGTTAAAAAGCAGGATCCTACAATTTGTTGTCTCCAAGAAACTCACCTTTCTACAAAGGATAGACATTATCTTAGGGTGAAAGGTTGGAAGACAGTGTTTCAAGCAAATGGGCCTAGAAAACAAGCAGGGGTTGCTATCCTAATATCTGACAAGGTAGACTTTAGTCTGACGTTAGTCAAGAAAGATAACGAAGGTCACTTTATATTGATTAAGGGCACACTCCAACAGGAGGACATTAGAATCCTAAACATATATCCACCTAACATGGGGGCTCCCAAATTCGTCAAACAAACACTGTTAGAACTAAGGTCACAGATAACACCAAACACAGTGGTGGTGGGTGACTTTAACACCCCACTCTCATCAATTGACAGGTCATCCCAGGAAAAAATAAACAGAGAGGCATCTGGACTAAATGAGTTCATAGAAGGAATGGACCTAACAGATATATACAGGACATTTCATCCAAAGGCTGCAGAATATACATTCTTTTCAGCAGCACATGGAACATTCTCTAAAATAGACCATGTATTAGGACACAAAGGAAATCTTAACAAATTCAGGAAAATTGAAATAATTCCTTGCATTCTATCTGACCACAATGGAATTAAACTACAAATCAGTAGCAAGAAAGGCTATAGAGCATACACAAAATCATGGAAACTAAACAATACACTACTAAATGATGAGTGGGTCAATGAAGAAATCAAAAAGGAAATCAAAAAATTTATAGAGTCAAATGATAATGAGAATACAACATACCAAAATCTCTGGGACACAATGAAGGCAGTTCTAAGAGGTAAATTTATAGCCTTAAGTGCCTATATTAAGAAATTAGAAAGGTCGCAAGTAAACGACCTAATGCTTCGCCTTAAAGCCTTGGAAAAAGAAGAACAAGGCAAACCAAAAATCAGTAGACGGGAAGAAATAATAAAGATTAGGGCAGAAATTAATGAAATAGAAACAAAAAGAACAATCCAAAGAATTAATGAAACAAAAAGTTGGTTCTTTGAAAGGATAAACAAGATTGATAAACCCTTAGCAAATCTGTCCAAAAGAAAGAGAGAAGAGACACAAATTAATAAAATCAGAGATGAACAAGGTAACATCACAACAGATTCCAGAGAAATTCAAAAAATCATAGGGACATACTATAAAAGCATATACTCCACAAAGTATGAAAATCTGAAAGAAATGGATGATTTCCTTGATCTATATGACCTACCTAAATTAAATCAAAATGAGATTAATCACGTAAATAGACCTATAACAAACATGGAGATCCGAACAGTTATCAATAATCTCCCAACTAAAAAAAGCCCAGGCCTGGATGGATTCACTGCTGAATTTTACCAGACTTTTAAGGAAGAGCTAACACCATTGCTTCTTAAGGTTTTCCAGGAAATAGAAAAAGAAGGAATTCTACCAAACTCCTTTTATGAGGCCAGCATCACCCTGATACCAAAACCAGGCAAAGATAGAACAAAAAAAGAAAATTACAGACCAATCTCCCTCATGAACATAGATGCAAAAATTCTCAACAAAATATTGGCAAACAGAGTACAAGAGTATATCAAAAAGATCATTCACAGGCTGGAGAGATGGCTTAGCGGTTAAGTGCTTGCCTGTGAAGGCTAAGGACCCCGGTTCGAGGCTCGGTTCCCCAGGTCCCACGTTAGCCAGATGCACAAGGGGGCGCACGCGTCTGGAGTTCGTTTGCAGAGGCTGGAAGCCCTGGCGTGCCCATTCTCTCTCTCTCCCTCTACCTGTCTTTCTCTCGGTGTCTGTTGCTCTCAAATAAATAAATAAATAAAACTTAAAAAAAAAAGATCATTCACCCTGACCAAGTAGGCTTTATCCAGAGATGCAGGGATGGTTCAACATATGCAAATCTATAAATGTAATACATTATATAAACGGGTTGAAGGACAAAAATCACATGATCCTCTCATTAGATGCAGAGAAAGCATTTGACAAAATCCAACATCCCTTCATGATAAAAGTCCTACAGAGACTGGGAACAGAAGGAACATATCTCAATATAATAAAGGCTATTTATGACAAGCCTACAGCCAACATATTACTAAATGGGGAAAAACTGGAAGCTTTTCCACTAAAATCAGGAACAAGACAAGGGTGTCCACTGTCCCCACTTTTATTTAATATAGTTTTGGAAGTCTTAGCCATAGCAATAAGGCAAGAGACACACATAAAAGGGATACAAATTGGAAAGGAAGAGATCAAGTTATCATTATTTGCAGATGACATGATTCTATACATAAAGGACCCTAAAGACTTACTAGCAAACTGTTAGAGCTGATCAAAACTTACAGCCATGTAGCAGGATACAAAATAAATACACAGAAATCAGTAGCCTTCATATATGCTAACAACAAACACACAGAGGATGAAATCAGAGAATCACTCCCGTTCACAATTGCATCAAAAAAAATAAAGTACCTTGGAATAAACCTAACCAAGGAAGTAAAGAATCTCTACAATGAGAACTTTAAAACACTCATGTGAGAAATTGAAGAAGACACCAGAAAGTGGAGAAACATCCCTTGTTCCTGGATTGGAAGAATCAATATTTTGAAAATGGCAATCTTATCTAAAGCAATCTACACATTTAATGCAATCCCTATCAAAATTCCAAAGGCTTTCTTCATAGAAATAGAAAAAACAATCCAAAAATTCATTTGGAATCACTAAAAACCTCGAATATCTAAAATAATACTGAGCAACAAAAATAAGACCGGTGGTATCACCATACCTGATTTTAACCTATACTACAGAGCTATAGTAACAAAAACAGCATGGTACTGGCAGAAAAACAGACATATAGATCAGTGTAACAGAATAGAGGACCCAGATGTAAGCCCAAGTAGCTATAGCCACCTGATATTCAATAAAAATGCCAAAAATACTCATTGGAGAAAAGACAGCCTCTTCAGCAAATGGTGTTGGGAAAACTGGCTATATATCTGCAGAAGGATGAAAATAGATTCTTGTCTCTCGCCATGCACAATAATTAAGTCCAAATGGATTAAAGACCTTAACATCAGACCTGAAACTCTGAAACTGCTAGAGGAAAAAGTAGGGGAATCCCTTCAACATATTGGTCTTGGCAAAGACTTTCTGAATACAACCCCAATTGCTCAGGCAATAAAACCAGAGATTTATCACTGGGACCTTATGAAATTACAAAGATTTTGCACTGCAAAGGACACAGTGAAAAAAGCAAAGAGGCAACCTACAGAATGGGAAAAAATCTTCGCCAGTTTTATATCTAATAGAGGATCAATATCTAGGATATACAAAGAACTCAAAAAGTTAAATAATAAGGAATCAAACAAGCCAATCAAAAAATGTGCTATGGAGCTAAATAGAGCATTCTCAAAGGAAGAAATACGAATGGCATATAAGCATCTAAAAAAAATGTTCTACGCCACTAGTCATCAGGGAAATGCAGATGTAGTTTTCTACATTGAGATTCCATCTCACTCCTGTCAGATTGACCACCATCATGAAAACAAATGATCATAAATGTTGGCGGGGATGTGGAAAAAAAGGAACCCTTCTACACTGCTGGTGGGAATGCAATCTGGTCCAGCCATTGTGGAAAACAGTGTGGAGGTTCCTAAAGCAGCTAGAGATTGATCTACCATATGACCCAGCTATAGCACTCCTAGGCATATATCCAAAGGACTCATCTCATTTCCTTAGAAGTACATGCTCAACCATGTTTATTGCTGCTCAATTTATAATAGCTGGGAAATGGAACCAGCCTAGATGCCCCTCAACAGATGAGTGGATAATGAAGATGTGGCACATTTATACAATGGTGTTCTTCTCAGCGGTAAAGAAAAATGAAGTTATGAAATTTGCAGAAAAATGGATGGACCTGGAAAGGATTATACTAAGTGAGGTAACCCAGGCCCAGAATGCCAAGCGCCACATGTTCCTTCTCATATGTGGATCCTAGCTACAGATGATTGGGCTTCTGCGTGAGAAGGAAAATATTTGGTAGCAGAGGCCAATAAGTTAAAAAGGAGACATAAAGGGAAGAGAAAGGAAGGGAGGAGGGTACTTAATAGGTTGATATTGTATATATGTAAGTATAATGATTGAGATGGGGAGGTAATATGATGTAGAATGGAATTTCAAAGGGGAAAGTGTCAGGGGGGAGGGAGGGAATTACCATGGGATATTTTTTATAATCATGGAAAATGTTAATAAAAATTTAAAAATTAAAAAAAAATTAAATTAAAAAAAAAGAGTTTCAAAGAGGGCTTGGTGTGGTGGCACATGCCTTTAATCATAGTACTCAGGAGGCAGACGTAGGAGTATCACCATGAGTTCGAGGCCACCCTGAGACTACAGAGTGAATGCCAGGTCAGCCTGAGCTAGAGTGAGACCCTACTTCGAAAAACCAAAAAAAAAAAAAAAAAAAAGTTTCAAAGAGGCCTGAGAAGTAGAAGTAGAAGTAAGTAGAAGTAGGCTGGGAAGCTGGTAGGGATGCATAAATAGTCTGCAGCAATAAGGCTGGAGATGTTGCTGGTTCTGCCATAGACTGAGGCTGCAGGGCTAGTGTTGAGCCTCAGGGTCATGAGCTGTGTGAGCAAGCTATGGGACTATAGAGGCTGTAGAGGCAAAGGGCAAGACCAGATCTGTGTAGGTAGATGGATGGTAGATTCAGATGGACAAATGTGTAGCTATGTGGACAACAATTCAAGCAGACCACATCAATAGCAGGGAAGAAGATGAGCTGAAGATTCTGGGATACTTAGTAGTTCTCTGTATGTTGTGTCCTTGATGCAGGCACTGAGTAGCCAGATGAAAGGTCTGCAGGGCCATTGTCATCACAGTGTTAGGTGTCCTCTTCTTTATGAAGCCCATGTGAGGGAGTTATACCATTCCTCAGCATGGTATGTCTGATAAGTTCTCAGGTCTGTTTTCCCAAATATAATTATAATATGAACATGTTTGACTGCATTCCAAATTTATTTTGATAAACTTATAAGGTGTCATCCTTTCTACTTTTAGGAAGTTATTTATCAATGTTTTGTAGGTGGTGCTGGACAGATAGTGCTGTTTATGTGTCTACTAATGTGCATGATTATCCTCTATCCTTAAAATGAAATAAACCTTGTTTGTAAAAGGGATCTCTCAGGGCAAGGCATAGTCTGAAAAACCAATTTTACACAACATAGAGTAACATAGCACAGGGAACAGCCTGATCTCAACAAAAAAAATTACCAAGAAGATACCACCTGAACAGGGACCAGAAAGGAGTGCCCAATTCTATAGGTAACTGACAGAAGAGCACTAACATTGGAGAGAACAGCAAATGCAAAGGTGGTACTCATGTGCTTGGCACATTGAAGAATGTGCATAGCTATGAGTGAACAAGGATGAAGATTGTAGTGTAACCAGAATTTCAGGACAGAAGCCTGAGATCTTTTACAACTGGCTAGGTTTTGCCATCTCTTCTAATATGCCAAGTAGTGACACAAGCATTTGTGATGAGAAGGGAGATTTAACCAGTGCATTGGAATAAAGGAGTTCAGTGGTCCTGAGTTCATCTTTGTGGTACTGATAGGAACTCTAGGTTTAAATAAACAACAACAACAACAAAAAAAAACCACACACTGTAGTGGTGCACAACTTAAATCGCAATACTCCAGAAATAGAGGCAAGAGGATTGCCACAAGTTCAAGGCCAGCTTGATATACATATGTATGTAGGCCAGCCAGGGATCCATAGCAAGACCCTGCCTTAAAAACAAAAACCCAAAATCAAAACTAACAAGTAAAAAACCATACATTTAAACTGGAGAATTGGAGACATGATCAAGAAGTATTTATAATTAAGCAGTCCTGATCAATGTGCATTATTGTCCATCATTGTCTCACCAATATCCTGGAAGATCATTCTATAAATTATTTATCTGTTGATTGTTGTCATTGTCTAAAGGGACCAATCTGGTTCCTACAAAATGATCTGCTCCAGAGTTAAGCTGATTCATTACAGATAATTGTTCTTATCTTGCTGCTCCTAGAATCTCAGATGACTACAGGCTTAGGGAAATGACTGTGCCTTTAACCTTGCAAGAGGATGAGATGGGTTGGGTAGACATATACTGCTTGAGTGATAAACTTACCTATGCAGAGTCAAGCAGGAGCCTGATCCTAAGATAAAGAGACAGACCCACAATGAAGGCACCGATGTCAGGCTTTCATCTTGCTGTTACTTTGTGGGCTCAAGTGAGGATTCAATTTATAGATATTTTTCTTTAAATATTTATTTATTTGCAAGTGAAAGAGGGCTTCCAGCTACTGCAAATGAACTCCAGACACATGCGCCCCCTTGTGCATCTGGCTAATGTGGGTCCTGGGGAATCGAGCCTCGAACTGGGGTCCTTAAGCTTCACAGGCAAGCGCTTAACTGCTAAGCCATCTCTCCAGCCCTCAATGTATATTTTTTAATAGCAAAAGTTACTTTTAAGTGCCTGTGGTAGAGAGGCAGGCCAGATTGGGCCATGAAGGTATGTGTCTGTGTGTGTGTGGGGGGGGGGGCTGGAGGGGGCTGGCAGTGAAGTCTAGGAGATCATGTGAAACATAAGATCACAAAACAAAGAGAAAGTGTGGACAGTAGCAAGAGAAAACAACTCTTTATATACAAAGGCAATCACATCAGAATTACCTCATATTTCTCAATGGAAACCCCAGAAGCCAGAAGGACCTGGAATGGAGCCCTTCAAAATCTAAAAAAATTATGGCCTCCAACACAAATTACTGTATCCAGAAAAATATCACTCATAATAGATGATGAAGGGAAAACTTCCCATGAAGAAAGTCATCTGTATGATTATATGAACACAAAGCAAAACCTACAGAGAATATTTATGGGAATACTCAAACAGAATATTCAAGCAGCCAATCTCAAGAGCCTGCAAGATCACAATACCCAAAACTAGAGCAGGCTGGAAAAATACAAAGCTAAAGAAAGTACCAAGGGTTGGAGAGATGGCTTAATGGTAAACAAGCTTGCCTACAAAGCCTAAGGACCCAAGTACCCACATAAGCCAGATACACCTGGCAGCACATGCATCTGGAGTACATTTACAGTGGCTGGAGGCCCTGGTATGCCCATTCTCTCTGTCTCAGTATGTGCCTCTCCCTTTCCCTCTCAAATAAAAAATAAAATATTACAGAAAAAAGAAAGCTCCCAATCTCATAAAGCCCCCAGCATGGGAGGGATTAATTCAAACCTCACAGTTCATAGCTTTAAATATTAATGTTCTTAACTCACCCATCAGAAGACACAAGTAAACAGGGTGGGTCAGAAAAATGAACCCTTCTTTCTCCTATCTGCAAGAAACCCACCTCACCACTAAACACAGACACCTCCCCAGGGTGAAAGGATGGAAAATGATATTACAAGAAAATGGAAATAAGAAACAAGTAGGTATTCCTGTATTAATATCTAATAAAATGAACTTTAAACCAAAAATAATCAAAAAGTAAAAGAAGGCAGCATCTTACTCATCCATGGGAATGATCTAACAAGAGGACATTATAATCATAAATCTATATACAACAAACACAGGTGCGCCACTGTGTTATAAAACAAAACATACTTGATAACAAAACATTAATAAACACACAAACCTTCATAGTTGGGGAACTTCAAAACTGCACTATTATCAATTGACAAATCATCCAAACAGAAAATCAACAGCAAGATAATAGAGCTTAACAACACCATAGATCAACTAGACCTAATAGACATCTACTGAACATTCCACTCCAATTCTACAGAAAACACATTCTTCTCAGCAGCCCATGGACCCTTTTCCCAAATAGATCATATATTAGGTCATAGAGGATGCCTCCATAAATTCAGGATTATTGATGTAATTTCTTTCAGCATATCAGATCACAATGCCTTAAAAGCTAAAAATTAACAAGAGACACAACAGAAATTCTACCAGCTCCTGGAAACTGAACAACACACTTTTAAAAAATAAATAGGTTGGCTGGGAGTGGTGGCACATGCCTTTAATCCCAGTAGTCGGGAGGCAGGAGGTAGGAGGATCACCATGAGTTCGAGGCCACCCTGAGACTACATAGTGAATTCCAGGTCAGTCTGAGTGAGAGTGAAACCCTACCTCAAAAATCCAAAAATAAAAATAAAAAATAAATAAATGGGTTGTGAAAGAAACAAAAAAGGAAAGTGTAAAACCTCTAGAACTGAATAATAATGAAGTCACAGCATACCAAATCTTATAGGGTTAATGAAAGCTGTAGTAAGAAGAAAATTCACAGCAATGAATGCCTTTGTAACAAAGACAGAGAGATCTCAAATAATCCAATCATCTATCAAAAGTCAGTGGACAAACAGAGCTTCAGACAGAAAGAAATAATTAAGATCACAGCAGAAATCAATGAATTGGAAACCAAAATAAAATCAAGAAAATCAATGAACTGAAGAGCTGGCTATTTGAAAAAATTCAACAAGATTGATAAAACCCTGACCAATTCGATGAAATAAAAAAAAGAGATGTCTCAAATTAACAAAATTAGAAAATAAAATTGAGCAGTCACAAAAAACATCAATGAAATTGGAAGAATCAACAGGATACATACTTCCAGAACCTTTAATCCACAAAATTGAATAACCTGAAAGAAGTGGATTAATTCCTAGACAGATGCCACTTACCAAAATTAAATTCAGAGGTGATTAATCTCCTAAACAAATCTATCATATCCATCAAGCTTAAAAAGGTAATCAAAAACCTGAGCAAAATGAAAAGTCCAGATCTGGGATGGCTTCTAAGCCAAATTCTATAAAACCTTCACTGAAGAACTGAAATCACTTTTTCTTTCTTATTTATTTTTTGTTTATTTTTAGTTATTTGAGAGTGACAGACAGAGAGAGAAAGAGGCAGACAGATAGAGCATGGGTATGCCAGGGCCTCCAGCCACTGCAAATTAACTCCAGATGTGAGCACCACCTTGTACATCTGGTTTACGTGGGTCCTGGAGAATAGAATCTCTAACAGAGGTCCTTAGGCTTCACAGGCAAGTGCCTAACTGCTAAGCCATCTCTCTAGTCCCTGAAACCAATTTTTCTAAAACTGTTTTGCATAATGAGAGAACAGGAAATGCTCCCCAAATCCTGTGATGAAGCTAGCATTACCCTAATACCAAAACCAGACAGAGATATAACAAGAAATGAAAATTATGGGCCTATACCCCCGATGAACTTAGACGCAAAGATCCAGAACAAAATCCATACAAATGAATTAAACAGCACATTAAAATCATTATCCATTTTGCTTAAGTAGGCTGCTTCCCAGGAATGAAGGGATGATTCGACATACAGAAATTATTTAACATAATTCACCACATGAATAAACTTAATCACAAGAACCACATGATCATTTCAATAAATGCATGGAAGGCCTTCAACAAAATATATCACTTCATGGTCAAAACTCTGAAGAGAATAGGCAAGGAGGATTTATATCTCAACACAATAAAGGCTATGTACAAAGCACCTAAAGACTATATAATACTTAGTGGGGAAAGACTCAAGGAGTTCCCATTGAGATAAGAAACAAAACAGGGGTGCCCACTCTCATCACTATTCTTCAACATAGTATTAGAAGTTCTAGCCCAAGCAATAAGAGAAAGATATAAAAGGAATACAGGTCAGAAAGGAATAAGTCAAAGTAGCATTATTTGCAGTTGACATGACCCAAAAGACACCACCTGAGAACTTCTAAAGTGATGAACTCTTTCAGCAAAGTGGCAGGATTCAAAATCAATACATAAAATCAGTAGCCTTTCTATATGCAAAGGTCAAATATACAGTGCAAGAATTTAGTGAAGCTGTCCCATTTTTAACAGCTGCAAAAAAAAAAAAATCAAATACCTTGGAATGACACTATCCAAGGATGTGAAAGACCTCTATAATTAAAACATGGAAACACTCAAGAAAGAAATTGAGGAGAACTTGGAAAGATGGAAAGACCTCCCATGCTCCTGGATAGGTAGAATTAATATTGTGAAGATGACAATTCTACTAAAAGCAATATACAGATTTAATGCAATACCAACAAAAATCCCAGTATCATTATTCACAGAGATAGATAGAGAAAAAGATCTCAAAATTCATATGGGATGGCAACAGGCCCTTGATGTCCAAACATATCCTCAACAAAAGAAGCATCTCTGGAGCTATTACCATACCTGATCTAAAGCTATACTACAAAGCCATAATAACAAAAACAGCACAGTGCTGGCATAAAAGCAGACATATAGGCCAATGTAACCAAATTGAAAACCCAGACCTTAGGTCAAGTAACTACAAGCTACTTATTCTTTGACAAAGGGGCCAGCAAGCTATACTGGAGAAAAGATAGCATCTTAAACAAATGGTCCTGGACAAATTGGGTAACCACTTGTAGAAAAATGATACTATATCCACTCCTCCCACTGTGCACAAAAATCAACTTTGATTGAATTAAAAACCTTAATATTCAACCTGAAACTCTTCAAGTACTGGAAGAAAAATAGGAGAAATTATCCATGACATAGTAGTGGGGAAAGACTTCCTAAACAATACCCCAGTAGCCCAGGAAATTAAGCAAGCACTCAACCAATAGGATCTCATAAAGTTAAAAAGCTTTTTTTAACAGAAAAGCATACCATAATCAGAACAAATATATTACCCACAGAATGGGAGAAAATCTTCACAAGCTCTACTCCTGACAGAGCCCTAATATCTACAATATACAAAGAACTAAAAAAAAGAAAAAAAAAACTAAATAAAAACTTCAGTGCATAGATATTCGCTCAACCATTTATAATAGTTCATAATAGCTAAGAACTGGAAACAACCAAGGAGCCCATTATTGGAGGAATGGATAATGAAGAAGTGTTACATTTACACAATGGAATTCTACTCAATTATAAGAGAAAAATTATGCAAAGAAATTTGTAGGAAAATTGGCAGACTTGTAACAGGTCATTTCCAGTGCTGAGATTACACATGCAAAGCATAGCACCTGGCATTTTTACATGGGTACTGGTTGAACACAGGTCCTCATGCTTGGACAACAGGCACTTTACCCCTTGAGCCATCACTCCTGTCCCCAAAGGCAAGGTTTTATACTAGTATTGCCTGGAGTCATTACATCAGCCAAAGCAAATGATCACAGTTCTTTAGGAATTCTGTTGGGTGGAGCACAGCCATTCATGTTATGGTGGATAAGAAGCTGAAAGAAGGAATAAAAGGGGGTAGGGAAAGATATAGAGCCAAGGATATGCCCCAGGTGACCTACTTTATCCAACTAGACCTTTCACTACCTTTCAATAATGCTATTTTATTATGAGTCCATGAAGGGATTAATCTATTCATTATGTCAGAGCCCTCAGGATCTAATAATCTTTGGAGGTGTCCTCATAGAGTTGTATTTCACTAATCTCCTAGGTGATTCTAAAACTAGTAAGTTGACAGTGCAGTTTAACTATTACAAAAGCAAGGTCTCTGGGATACTGACAGGTAAGTGTGGGGGTCAAGAAAGCATTGCATGGTCCTTGGTACCTGTCAATCTTCCTGGGGAGGAGTAGGGTGAGGGAGGCCTTTCCTCCTCTGTGAAAACCAGAGGCTTCAAAGTCCAGTGATTTTAGCAGCTCAGTTTGTAGCTTTAGTGTCTGGTATGCCTGAAATCAAAAGACCATAAGGAAATTCACTCTTGGAAAATGGGGATTCCTTAGATAACCTGGCTGGGATTCTTTCATGAGGGTGCCCTGTGAAATACCAGTAATGAAAACATGTACTGACAGACAGCCTGCCATGAGCTTTGCTCTGTGCTGAAGCTCTCCCCTTGGGAAGACCATGTAGGCTTCTGACATAGGAATCTTTATCTCTCAGGCCTACCTGTGCTAATGCCAGCAGGCCAAGGGAAAGAGAGGTGGTCAATGCTTTAGGATTACCCAGAGGGCCATCTGTGGGCCCCTCCGCCTGAGATGGGATCCATGGGAGCTTCTTCATGGCTCATGTAGAAAGTTCCTGGTCCTACTTTGCAGGAGGACACATGCAGAATTGTGGTCACCCAGCTGCCTTCTCTCCAAAAGTCTGTCTCCAACAAAACCCTTGTCCTTCTTTGAGAGAGATTTTACCCCACGAAGGTTGACTATGAACCAAATAAATAAAAAATAAAAGCTACTCTGAGACAAGGTGCTTCCTCAGCTCCAAACTGCTCTTGTGAGCACTGTCCACACAGCAGAAACCAAAAGAAACAACTTTCACTTGTGAAGGGAGAAGAATGTGAAAGAAAGCCATAACCAAGAACTAGGCATGTGGTGCACACCTGCAATCCCAGCATGTGGGAGGCAAGTTTGAGGCCAGTCTGGGCTCATAGCTAGATCCAAGCCCACAAGTCCTTGCCTCAAATAAAAACAAAAGGACTCCTTCTCCTCACAAAAGAATACAATAGAAAGACCTCATCTCCTTCTTATCACAGATACTATTTAGGTCAATGCAAGGGCTTCCTTCTGTGGCAAGCCACTAAAACTGGAGCAAGAAGGAGGGGGGAGGTTCCTATGCCCACATCTTTTCCACAAAACTGCAGCAAAAGCACAGTGGGATTTTCACATGTTCTGTCCTAAGCAGAGCACAGTCCATTAGAGAAGTTCCCAAAGGGCACACATGGGTCTTAGCTTTCTACCTCTGTTTCGATCCAGGTCTGGCCTCCCCAGTTCATTCCCTTTCCCACCCAATATGAGCCCCCACCATGCCCACTATATGAAGGATCAATTTTGAGGTCACATGTTCTTTAGGGCTCAGTTTTGTCTACCTCTCCCCCTCCCAACCTGTCCTTTTTGTTTGCACTCATCCAAGTACCAGATACAATGGTACCTGAAGACTAGAAGGACCTTCCACCCTCCCTTAGTTCTTTTCTTGAGGCAGTTAGAGGGCGCCCAGACTTTGAGGAGCTTCACCTCATCCAGAATCTGGCAGAGCTGCCAGCCAGTGGAGGTCTTCTCTAGAACTCCATGAAAGCCTTTCCTGGAAACCCACCATCTCGACCTTCTTGTCGGCTATAACATTTTTGAGGTTGTTTCAGTTGAACTAGACTTCTCTGTGGAACTCAGGAGCACAGGGTACATGGGGTTACTTTGTGCTGTGTGGGCAGCAAGAGTGATTTCTGAACCATGGCTGGTGGCCTGTAGCTAGGAGCCTCTTGGCCTTAGTGACCACCGAGCAAGTAATACTAAAGGAAGAATTCACACAGATGCGGCTGGGGATAGCTCATTCCTCCTCAAAGCACAGGACAGATTGTTGTCCTTAGGTGGTGGTCACAGAAACATGAACACTAGCTTCACTGTCACCTGCTCTTGTTGCCCCTGTCACAGCACCTGGAGACATGCTTAATATGGTCATACAGCCTTCATGTGCTACTGCATGATGTCTTGCACTTCTACCTGCTTCTTGATCTTTTCCAGACCCTCTAACATTCCCTCACTATATCTATTCTTAGTGGTCACTGCATATGGCTCTTTGTTAAAATGGTAAAGTTGTTCATTCTTGTCACAGAGAAAATAGTGGGAAGGGGCCCAGCCTTTCAGCTCCCTCAGCCTCACATACCACCCACTTAGTAGCTTTTCTAGGACTGGGGAAGTTGAACTCTGTTCTGAATCTCTTCATTAGACCTACATGTCATAAAGGATGCAGCTACCCTTTCCATTCTATCTTGTGGGACATGGGAGAATGGTGGCCAAAGGTGATGAAATAGTTGAGCATCTCCTAGATTCCTTCTTTTTTTAATATTTATTTAGTTGGGAGAGATAGAGAGAGAATGGACATGCCAAGACCTCCAGCCACTTCAAACAAACTCCAGATGCATGTGCCACCTTGTACATCTGGCTAACATGGGTCCTGGATACCAGGATCCTTTGGCTTTGCAGGCAAATGCCTTAACAACTAAGCAATTTCTCCAGCTCTCTAGATTCTGTCTTGAGATTTGCAGAGGCTGTGAAAGAGTGAATTTTCAATCCCCCAGATGCCAGCCTATGAGTTTTTGTAGGTGTTGCATGTTCCTCAAAGCCAGAAGTCACTGAAAAAAAGCAAAGTTGATGTTCACCATCACTCAATTTCAGCAATTTGGCAAGGTTCAGGAACCACTTGTGCAGGACCAATGGCTTAGCCTGGGCATGGGTCAGTCCAGCCTTTGAAGTGCTGTGGATGCCTATGTCAGAGTTAGAGTTGGTAGTGCTTTAGGTTGCCACTGGTTTTGGATAAGGAAGCGGAATGGGTGCTGTGCATAGTGATGGACAAGGACAAAGAGGCCAAGGGCTAATGCTTCCCAGTGCTGGTGGGAGTTCTTTGCCTTGAGCTTTATAAGCAATGATGACGTGGGGGAGGCTGATTCTAGAGTTCTGGAGAGGGACAGCAATAATCCCCTGGGGGTTGCTATATGTGGAAGGGTTTCTGGCCACTAGGCTTGCCTTCTGCATATGGCCTGAAGTCAACCATTCTCATAGCTCATCTCTTTCAGGGTCACATCCTAGAAAGACCACTTCAACTCAAAATGGTATGCTGCAAGGAGGGTGCAGGTGACGTCCTGTGGGAATGGGCAGGCCTCTGGTCCCTCAAGCTTCAATCCTCGTTACACTCTTTACTCAGCCCCAGATCTGATTCTGAGTCAAGGACAAGAGCTGTGATTTCATAGTTGGATTCTTTTGTTTGATTGTCAACGGGAGTCCTGTCTATTGCAGGCATTTCCAGGACTCTTTCCAGCCTCTTTGGGCTTACTGAAGGGCAACAGTGGAGAGACCTTTGTTTGCCACCATGTTGGCTCTGTTCGTAGCATGGCTGAGTTTGAACTTCTTGCACTCATTGGTGCATGATGCAGAGGTGCAGGCTTTCTCATTGATCTCAGCGACACCTGTTGACTGAGATCTTACTAATGATGTCTGCCTTCTGTTCACTCCCAAAGCTAATGCTGACCAAAATACACAACTGCTACAATTTAGCTTCAAAGGAAGGAGCTCAGATGGCCTCAGCAATTACAACTTCAGGTTGTAGTCTCTGTACAATGGAGGTCTTAGCCTTAGGTTTGAGCATTGATTTGATATATGTGGTGTGTGTGTGTGTGTGTGTGTGTGTGTGTGTATGTGTGTGTGTGTTACCCTTCTGTAAGGTCACCAGCTTTCGCTGGTAGAAAGTGAACTCTTGGGCTGGAGAGATGGCTTAGTGGTTAAGCACTCACCTGTGAAACCTATGGACCCCGGTTCGAGGCTCGGTTCCCCAGGTCCCACGTTAGCCAGATGCACAAGGGGGCTCACGTGTCTGGAGTTCGTTTGCAATGGCTGGAAGCCCTGGCGCGCCCATTCTCTCTCTCTCCCTCTACCTGTCTTTCTCTCTGTGTCTGTCGCTCTCAAATAAATAAATAAAAAATGAACAAAAAATATTTTTTAAAAAAGAAAGTGAACTCTTGACTATTCCTGTTGATTGGATGCTATTGAGGGTCCTTCTGCAATTTAGGCACTACAGATAGGCTTGATACTTCTATCACACTTCCTTAGGTTTTGAAGTATTGATGTCATATTCATCTGAAGTACCATTCTGGGCCCCTATGAGAGTAGAAAGACCCAGCCTCACCCTCAGAGGACATAAAACTATCCCCCAACCTAAATACCTACCTTCCAGTTCTCCTTCTTCTTAGAATTAAACACTAATACATGCTCTGCCAGTATCATGAGCTCACCATAAGTGACGGCACTGATTTCTTCTTCAAATTGCCAGGCCCTGAAAAACAGCCAGCAACAGACAGGCATAGTTAGTGCCTGGTGGCAATGCAGGTCTGTGAGATGCCATTTCTGGGACATCCACAGGCAGGATGCCATATGTCCCTGGTATAGGCACCACTGCTTACATAATGCTTTGTGTGGCACAAGTTAGTGGTGTGGGGGTGGGCATGATGCCTGCCTCCTTAGCTTGTTTTCCCTTTGTAAGCCCTGCAAGGATCAGTGCAAGCTCTCCTCCTTTCTCCTTCTCTTTCTCTCTGTGTGTGTATGCATGCATGCATATGCACATGTGCATGTGTGTGTGTGATGCTGGGGATGGAACCCAGGGCCATTCTAGACCAGGCTCTACCACTTGGTTACACTGCCAGCCTTGATTTTCTGAGAGGAGTTCTTACTATGCAATTTAGTCTGGCCTCTACTTCTTGATCCTTCTGCCTATGCCTCCTAAGTGCTAGGATTGTATGTTTGGACCATCCTACCTCCAACAATCAGTAGAAGCTAACAATTAGTTTCTAGGTTTCTAAAGAAGATAGTTTTCCAATTTTCATAGTGTTATTTTTATTGCTTTGAGAAAAAGACAAACTTCAGCAGTTTCTTACTCAACCATTTTCGATTACTTCCTCCTTGTGTGTGGAATTTTGTCAACAAATATTTTTTTCTGTATAGTTGATATGATCATAGTATGTTCTTTTTTTTTGTTTTCGTTTGTTTTGTTTTGTTTTCTGAGGTAGGGCTTCACTCTAGGCTGACCTGGAATTCACTCTGTATTCTTAGGGTGGCCTTGAACTAAGGGCAATCCTCCTACCTCTGCCTCCCGAGTGCTGGGATTAAAGGAGTGCGCCAACATGCCCAGTCATACTATGTTCTTATCTAGCTTGTTAGTATATTGATTTTCACGTACAGGTCCAAGCTTGCATCTCTGGCAAAATTACCACTTTCTTCATGCTGTATAATTCTATATATTGCTCAATTCTATTTACTAATATATTGCTTAACTTTTGTGCCCATAACTCATGAGGGTTATTAGTGAGTAATTTATTTCTTCCTCTTTTTTATTTTCTTATATCTGGTAATATCGATCTCATGGTATTAGACAGGAAAGTCAGGCCTGGTGGCACAGGCCTGTAATCCTAGCTACTGAAGAGATGCAGAGAGGAAGATAGAAAGTTCTAGGCCTGCCTAGGCTACACAGTTAGCTTAAGGCAAGCCTGGAAAATTTAGTGAGACTATATCTCATAATAAAATATGAACAGCAAGGGCTGGGGAAATTGCTCAGTGTTTAAGGCTCTGGCCTGCAAAGCATAAGGACTCAGTTTCAATTCTCCAATACCCATATAAAGCCAGATGCACAAAGTGGTGCACATATCTGGAGTTCATTGGCAGTGACACTGTGAATCGGTACAGCCATTGTCCCTATGTGTGTGTCTCTATATCTTTGTCTTTCCTGCTTGAAATGAATGAATAAATAAATAAATAAATAAACATAGGGCTGGGGATGTAGTTCTGTGTAGAGTGCTTGTGTATCATACACACAGCCTTGGGTTCAATCCCTAGTCCCACAAAAAAATGAAAAAAAATAGGCAGGTCCTGTTCTATAGTTTGAAATGTTTTGAGGTTTTGGTGTTAATGCTTTTTAGATGTTTAATAAAATTCTACTGAAATTCATGTTTGATAGAATTCATATGGGCCTAGAGATTACTTGCTTGGGCTTTTTAAAGTTACCAACTCAATTTATGTAATAGAGAATTATCCTATTATATGGTTTATATTGGGTAAGTTGCAATGCTTTTAAAGAAATTGGTCTGTTTCATCCAATTTATCAAATTTAGGTGTGTAGAGTTTTTCATAGTATTCTCTTATATCCTTTAAACGTCTTCAGTCTTTGGTGGTACCCTATTTCCTTTCTGGTGTTAGTAACTGATACCTTCCCCTTTTAATTCTTTGTCTAGCTGGGGCTTTGTTGACTCATTGCTTTTTTTGAAGAATAGCTTTCTACTTATTGATTTTTCTCTCTTTGTTTTCAATTTCATTGATTTCACTGCTTTAATTTATATTGTCTTCTCTTTGCCCTTTTTGGATTTATCTTACTTTTATTATTTAATTTTTGAGACAGAGTCTTCTTATGCAGTCCACGTTGGCCTCAAACTTGTGGTCCTCCTGCCTTAGCCTCCATGATAATAGAGATTATAGGCATGCTCTAAATACCATGCCTTATTTCTTTGACTTTTTAATTTAATTTTATTTGTTCCTGGGTATTGAAACCAGGAACTCAAAAATGCTAGGGAACTGCTGTACCATTAAGCCATACCTCTAGCCCATATGTAATTTTTAAAGGGGTTAGGTGGCTGTTTTGTGACTTTGTATTTTGTTGTTGTTGTTTGGTTTTTCAAGGTAGGATCTATTTCTAGCTCAGACTGACCCGGAATTCACTATGTAGTCTTAAGGTATCCTTGAACTCGCAGTGATTCTCCTACCTCTGCCTACCAATTGTTAGGATTAAAGCATGCACCACCATGGATGGCTCTAGACTTCTCTTTTTTAAAGTAAATATTTAATTATAATATAAATGTTTCTGTCTTGGCACTACCTTAACCTCTCATAAATTTTGATATTCTGTATTGTTTTTCATTCAATTAAATGTACTGACTTTATCTAGGACTTTATGTTTATCTAAGACTCCTATGTTATTTAGTAGTGTGCTCTTTGTTTTTAAGTGCTTGTAATAGCAGATGTGGCAAAACTTTCATCTCAGTAACAATGAAAAAAAAACTGAGGCAAAGAGAGGGCAAGCTTTAAATGAAGGCCGTCATGATGACACATGCCTGGAATCACAGAGATCAGAAGGCTTCAGCTAGGAATATGTGGGGTTCAAGGTCTGCCTGGTCTACAAAGTGAGATCCATTCTCAAAAAAGGGAGGGAGAGCTTTGGGAGGAAAAATGGTCTAGGACACAATGGTTTTTGTTTTTGTGTTTTCTTTCTCTTTTCTCTTTCTGCTTTTTTTTTTTTTTCCTTTGAAACAGGGTCTCACTATGTAGCTAAGACTGATCTTGAATTTGACATCCTCTTGCCTCAGCCTCTGAAGTACTGGCCCTACAAATATGCACTCCTGTGCCCAGCCTCCAGCAAGGCTCCATCTCCTAAAATGACACCAACTGGGACCAACCCTTCAAAACACATGGATCAATTGAGGGAGATTTTATTCAAATTCCACATTCCATCCTTGCCCCCCCAATGTACTCATGACCATCTCACAATGAAAAAAAATGCATTCAGTACAACTTCAAAAGTCCACAAACTCTTTCTCAGTCTTGGCACTGTTTGAAAGTCTGAAGTCTCATCTGAGATTCATGATAGTGTTTAAATTGCGAGTCTTTGAAATGAAACACAATTTAAATACTTTCAGCATGTAAGGCACATTCCAACTGCAAAAAGAAGGCATAACAAAGAACGACTGAACCAATGCAATATCAAAAACCAGTATGGAAAACATCAAATACTGCAACTTCATGTCTGGTATCTGGGTCCTGCAATGAAATCTCAGAACTCCAAATTTCACCTCTTCAGCCCTTCTGTTTGCTTTCTGTACAGATTTACCTGAGTCTGAACAAGCAGCTTTCCTTGGTAATGGTCACATGGTCCTGGAATCTCCAAAATTCTGGGGTTTCCACTGCAAATCACTGTTCACCTTCATGCATCAATGCTATGCCCTTCATGGCCTCTACTTAGGGACTATAACCCTTCTTCACATCACTAAGGGGTCATTTCAAAACAAAGCACATTGCAAATTTAATGACCCTCTTTTTCTTAATTTGACATCCTTCCAAAACCAGTACCATGTGGGCTACCAAATTAGTTAATCTGGAGAGAATAAAGTCAACTTTGATGAGCAGGAAAATTCTTGCAGTGTTTTTTTAGTTCAGGTTTCCCTCCTTTCAAAAGAGTCATCATTTCTTCTGCTGTCTTGATGCAGAACAACTGTCCCAATGTCAATGGTGGTAATCTCCCAAACAATTTCAGATGAACTGAGCTGCATTTTCTGATCCAAAATATTTGTTTTTTTTTTTCTCTGAAAACTTTACATCTTTCATATTCCTCTGCTCTGTATTTTCTCTCTGCCAAACCTACAAGTCCATTGCCTATAAATTCAGCTTTGTTCAAGTGTTCATGAAATGGGAAGAACATAGCCTTTCACACAAACTGCTTCTGGTGAAGTTCCAACCAAGTTCTTTTTCTACTCATAAACTGAACAACACTGTCTACACTTCTTTCTGTACTTAAGTCATTCTGATTCTAACCAGAATGGTCCATCAAGCTGTTTACAACACTGCAAGGCATCTTTTGACCCATTTTTAAATTTCTTCCATATTCTTCTTAAAAATCAATTCCAAAAGATAAAAAACACCCAGTCAGGCTTACTATAGTAGGAGCCTCATGCTTTGGTACCAATTTTCTGTTGCAGTTAGCTTCTCTTTGCTAGGACAAAATGCCAACCAAAAGGAGTTTATGGGGGAAAGGGTTTATCTTAGCTTACAGTCTCAAGGGAAAGCTTTTTTATTGCAGGGAAAGGATGGTAGAGCAGAAGCTTGGCAAAACATCTTGCCGCAGTATATGGGAGACAGCAGCAGAGTGAGATGAGCTCTGGCAAGGGGGAAGCTGGGATATGGAAATACAAAACCTTTCCCCAGCAACACACCTCCTCTCCAGCAAGGCTCTACCTCCCAAACTACCACCGGTTGTGGACCAAGCATTCAAAACAAATAGGGATATGGGAGACATATAATTCAAACCAAGACAGTGTCTTAGTTTCTTTGAGTTACTATAACAAAATGCCATAGAGTGAGTGGCTTAAAAAGAATAGAAATTTCTTTCTATTTGTGCATGTGTTTATAGTATGTGTGGTATGCTGTGTGTTTTTGAACGTGTGTGTGCATGCGTGTGTGTGCAGTATGTGTGGTCTATGTGTAGGCCAAAAGAGAATGTTGGGTATCTTCCTCATTCACATACACATTCCTATCTGTCTTCTACATATTTTCCTTGAGAGCGAGTCTCTCACTGAACCTGGAGCTGCTGATTTCGGTCTGACTTGATAATAAGTGAGCCCCAGCAATTTTCAAGTCTCTGCAACCCATAGGATGGTGTTTGTAGGTGGAAATGGGTTCTGCATGATTGAACTCAGGGTGATTCAGGCCCTCTCATGCCCTCATGCCTGCATGTCAAGAACTCTTATGCTGAGCCATCTCTCCTGAGCCCCTCAAAATTTATTTCTAACAGTTCTGTATGCTGGGTAGTCTAAGGCCTAAAGTGCCAACAGATTTAGTAACTGATGAAAGCCTGTTTCCTAATTCATACATGACATATGACTACTTATGTCACACGGTGGAAAAGATAAAGTTCCTTTTTCTCTCTTTCTTTTAAAGTAAGGTCTCGCTCTAGCCCAGGCTGACTTGGAATTCACTATGTACTCTCAGGGTTGCCTTGAACTCATGGAAATCCTCCTACCTCTGCGTCCCAAGTGCTGGAACTAAAGAAGTGCGCCACCACACCTGGTTTTCTTTGGCTCTCTTTTATACTGGCAATAGTCATACCAAAGGGCTTCAAGCTAATGATTTAATTACTTTCCAAATGCCTTAACCTCTAATGCCATCAATTTGACTATTAACATTTTAACATGAATGGGGAGATGGACGCTGACATTCAGACCATAACATTTGTTAAAGTTGGAATGTTTTCTTTATTGTTAATTGACTATTTTAAAAAGTAAATAAACAAAATAATTATTCTATCTTCTCATATAGTGATAGATAGGCTAAAAGTGATCTGTTCTGCTTTTATATTTGGTAGATAAGTTACTGGGTTGACCAGGGAATTTTTTTTTTGTTTGGTTTTCAATACAAATCAGAGTCTCACTCTGTAGTTCAGGTTGTCCGGAAACCCAATATATAGCCCAGGCTGGCCTCAAACTTGCAGCAATCTCCCAAATGCTAGAATTACAGGTGTGTACCACCATTTATGCATCAGAGAAGGTTTCATTCCATATTTCTCCTCTCCAATGTATACATAATATTTTATTTTATGTGGGTTTTATGCCTGTATGTATGTTTGTTCATGTGGGTGTGCTTGCATATATGTGCTTGTGTGTGTGGAGAACAACCTTGGATATTGTCCTCAGGAACACTGTCTTACTTTTTTGGGGAGAGGGACAGGCTCTATTCTTGACCTGGAGCTCAAGAATAAGGCTATACTGCCTGGCCAGCAAACCCCAGGGATCTATTCTGCTGTCTAATCTTCCCAAGCTCCTGAATTACAGCCACAGGCTACCACATCTGTAGTTTTACATGGATACTGGCAATTTAAATCATATCCTCATGCTTTCAAGGCAAGAACTTTGTTGACTAAGCTGTCTTTCTATTTATATTACAAATGTATATTCCTTTAAAAATAATATAATCAGCATGTGGAAATGCACACCTTAAATTCCAGCATTTGGGAGCCTGAGGCAAAAGGATCTTGAGTTCCAAACCAGCCTGGGCTCATAGCAAGATCCTGTCTAGAGAGAAATTATTATAAACAATACTTTGACTTCACCCTATGCAGTTTAAAGTAGTTTAAATCATGGACTATGTCCAAGTCTGTATGACTCCCACAACCTCTTCATCCATTCCTTTTGTGTGCTTATCCCAACCATTACAACTGTGACAATTCCATTTATACACTGAGAGGACTTAATCAGAGGAAAGGAATGTAGATAGGTGCCCCAGAGGAAAAGTACAATCTCCATGCAAATGTGTTAAAAAAAATTCCAGCCTAGACAATGATTGTACTGAAACTTAAAACAATGAGAAATAAATTAAGCCATTTTTAAATTCTGTGACTTGAAGGACAAATACCAGTTTTTAAATGGAAAGTTTGACTATATATATATATATATATAGGCTTGTATATTCTGTAGGATAAATCTTGGACCTAAAACCAAAAGCAATATAATCAAAGCCAAAGAGAATATAATTCATGTGATAGTGTCTCTCTTGCCTTTGATTCATATTAATATGGAGAAGATTCTACTTTGTGACTGGCTGAATAACTGTATTCCCTCTGAAAGAACAAGGACAAAGTGCATATATTTCCTTGGGTAAGTTTCTTCTATTTGTCAACTGTTTCATGGCCTTCAACAAATAGCACAGGACAGGCTTCATTTTATTTGTGTATTTATGTGACTTGACTTTGAGAAGCAGTTACTAAACTCTCCAACTTCTAGGTCTTTATATAGATCCTTCTCCCTCAAAATTGCCAAACTCATTAAAAACCATCATAATGTAGATACTTCATGCCACACCATACATCTTTATTTTTTTATTCCTATGAAATTAGAATTCCAAACTCTTCTAGATGACAGTTTAGTATCCAAGATGATTAATCTACCCTTTCATTACACATAGCTATTTGTAAAAAGCATGGCCTTTAAATAGACAAGTTGTCAATAGGTACAACCTCCAAATGCATGTAGAAGTCTGTGGAAAGTGGCTCCCTGTTTTGATTTGTGATCTTTTGTATGCTTCTCTTCCCATCTGGAAAAAAAAAATGCTTGCTTGCAAAAGCCCTTGGTTATAATATGACATTTACAATGTATAGAGTATGCATTTCATGTTTATTCCTCATGTATTTCATCTGACAAAAAAAGAATATGCAATCTTCAATATCCAAATAAATGATTTGACATACTTTAGATAACACATGTTCAAGTAATTAGTTTGTTCATGGAAATGTCATACCATTTAACTCATAATTATGACCAAATATTTGTGCAATAGTTTGTAATGAATATATGCATAATCACAGATTGCCCTATTTTTTTCTATTCAAATGTAATTTAAAGGAACAGATGTACTGTACAACAGACTTTACATTATTTAATGCTTGATACATAATAGACTGTCAGTGACATGATTGACCAGTCTGGAAGATTTTATTAAACCTTCTGAATTTAGGTTGTTGGTTAATCTAGTTGTAATCTTACTTGATATAACTGGCTATGTGTAATATTTTATGATGCAAAATGCATTCAGTCCATAATCATTACAAGTCCAGCACTGCTCAAAAGTCCAACATCAAAAGTCTCATCTGACAAAGTCTCTTAACTTTGGTCCTGTAAAATCAAAACACAAGTTAGGTTCTTCCAACACATAATGGCATGTAGTAAACATTCCCATTTCAAAAAGCAGGAATTGAGCATAGCAAGGAAAGATCAAGAAAATGCAGGATAGAAAACATCAAAACCAACAACTCCATGCTTAAATCTCTGGGCTCCAAACTCTGCCCCTTCAGCCTTGGTTGCTTATTATCGAAGCAGATCCATCCAAGCCAGAGAAAACAGCTTTCCTAGGTGTCCATCTCATAGTCCTGGCATCTTTAAAATCCTGAGATTTCCACTGCAATTCATGGTTCATCTTTATGGCTCCATGGCATGGCCCCCATGGCTTCTATACTGGGACTACAACCTTGTTTCACATTGCCTAGGGGCCATTTCAAAAAGCATATTGCAAATCCAATGACTCTGTCTTTGTTATATTCATCATGTTTCCAAAAACATTACCAATTGAGCTGGGCTACCAAATTTGTTAACTCAGGGGATGAATAAAGCCTGAGAAGGAAGAAAAGACTATGTCAGCAGTCTTTCTTCAGACTTGCTCTTTTCAAAAAAAAAAAAAAATTAGCACTTCTCTTTTTTCCTACTGCAGCGCAGTTGGCCCATCCTCAATGGTGGTAAAGTCTTAAACAATTGTAGCTGAACTGAGATTCAGTCCACAGCCTGGAAATTTAATTTCTTTCTATGCCAAACTTTATACTTTTAATATTCTTCTCCTCTAAGTTTTATATTCTCCAAAGCACACCAGCCCATTACAAATTCAACTTTGCTCAAGTTTTTAGGATACATGCAGAACACAGTGAGTATATCATGTGAACTGCCTCTATTCCAGTCCTGACAAAGACTCTTTGCCCCTCAGAAACATTATAATTCAAGCCTCCACAGTCCATAGTTCTCTTGGCATTTAGGTCTTTCAAATTGTCACAGGGTTGTCTATCATATTCTGCTTCTCTAGTCCAAAACTCCAAATTTCCTTCCATATTTCTCCAACAAATGAGCTCCATAAAGTGAAAAAAAATTCTGGTTCACCAAAGTAATGGCCCCATTCCTCATAACCAATTCTCTGTTATAGTTACCTTCTCTTTGTTGGGACAAAAACCCAACCAAAAGTAGTATATGGGGAAAAAAAGTTATTTTGGCTATAGTCTTGAGGGGAAGTTTCATCATGGCATGATAGAGCAGAATCTGTACAGCATGTTTTGCCATAGCAGGTAGCAGCAAGTGTGAGCTTGATCTGGCAAGGAGGTTTGGGCTATGATATTCCAAGGCCTATCCCAAGGTATATACCTTCTCTAACAAGGCTCCACCACCCAAACTGCCACCAGCTGGATATTGATATGAGGCTTAATCACAAATACATGAAACAAAAGGGGACATTTCACATTCAAACCACCAAAGTTATCAAGAATACAGCAAAAGAAATTATGTATATTCATGACCAGAAGATGATACAAAACACAATTTATACATATGAACTATGGAATATCTATGTCATTTGGTATTTTTTCCAGTAGCAGTAAACAGACATAAGACTCAAACTGACTTGGGCTGCAAGGTCACTGAGAGATCCTGCTGGAGCTGAGCTGAAAACTTCCTCCATGTAGACCAGATGAGAGAAAGCTGGAAAAAGCCACACTGCGTGTAGTTCAATGGGAGAGAGAGAAATCACCAGTGAAGATACACAACAGTGGACAACACTGCAAGCCTTGTATTTGTCCAGCCAGACCAAATGAGCCAACCAGTGTAGTAGTGGCACATCTGTCATGGTGGAAACCAACTGCCCTCTAATTAGACTGGAGGCCCACTCCATGGGAGGGAATAAATCCCTGATACTGAAAACCTACAACATGGATAGTCATGAGCCCTAGGGGTATAATGTATGCTGCTGTGTGGATAAATGTATAAACTATGCTCACCAAACTGCCCAGTAAGCACTTCTCTTAATGTTCATACACATATATTAATGCTACTCTCACTTTTGGTTAGAGAATCTTCTCTTTTCAGATGGCAGTGACCTTGGGATGATTCAGAAGGCACCATGGTGCTAAGAAGAAGTGACAGCTGAGTGCTCAGCACTGAAATATATCAATTACACCTTCCAAGGCTCAGGGTCCACTGTGAAAAAGGTGGCAGAAAGAATGTAAAAGCCAAAGGGTAGGACTCCTTACAACGTGCTCCTCTAGGCATAAAATGGCCTGGATATCCATGTCCTCACAGTGCCTGACACTACCTACACAAGACCATCATAATAGGAAGAAAATATCATGACATCAAAATAAAAGAGACCGATTGAGAGGGGGAGAGGATATGATGGAGAGTGGAGTTTCAAAGGGGAAAGTGGGGGGGGGAGAGGGAAGGACTTGCCATAGGATATCATTAACAATTATGGAAGTTGTCAATAAAAAATTTAAAAAATTTTTAAAAAGAAATAAAAATTTGCATATTAAAAAAGACTCAAACTGACTTAGAGCAAGGAAAGTCATTCCACATACAACGGTGATACCAACTTCAGACACTTTGTAGGCAGGCAAATGGTGTCCACTCCAACACCACCCTTCTTCAAAGAAGAACCGATTTCATCAAGCAAGGAGTATTCCTGAATCTTCACGAAATTATCAGTCATTATCACCTAGACATCCACCTACAATGAATTGAGGAAATGAGGACTTGATGAGAAAATGTGGTCAGTCTTCTCTAAGTTTTCAACTTTTAAACATTTGCTTTTTCCTTAGTTGATAGCCATAAAAATTTGATTTAAGGGCATGGAGTATAGCTCAAAGTGCTATTAATAAGGCCCTGGGTTTAATTGCTAGTCCTGCAAATGAAAAACAAAACCCTGATTCCTAGTCTCTCTATCGCTTTTTAAGTTTAATATGTTTTTTCTGCTGAAGACACCTTATGTGGTTGACACCTAAAGTGGAATGGCATGGCTGGAAGCTAGAAGAGAGTCAATCCCCAGACAAGTCAGTGCCTCTAGTGCCAGAAGGTGCTACATGGGAGACTGGGGGAAAATAACCAATATCTGTCCAAGCAACTCATGGTCTAACCTACTTAGCAGCAAATAACCAGTTGTGATGCCCTCACAAGTGCAATAGTGGCACACAGCCATGGTGGGGAACCAACTGCTCTTGATTCGGCTAACTGATCCCCTCAATGGTATGGGACCCATAGCTGGAGCTGGGAAACAAGTCAGAACCATATCCAAACATAAGCCCACTCTCCAATATCAAGCTACCATCAATCATGGGCTACAAGAGGGCCTACACCTATTAAATTCTCTATTAAAAAAAAAAGTAAGGGTTATCTCATTTGTCCTGGTACTAACTTACTCTCCATTGGAGAATGTGATTCTCTTTTTCAAACAGATGTAGATCCTGAGGAGAGAGCCACCCCATCGTACCTCAAAAGGGCCCCGGCTGAAACTAAGAAAAATTGGCGAAACAAGCAAGGGTGCTGTTTTCCTGATGAACCAGATACCAGCACAAGGGGGAAAGAGACCAACACAGAGAAAAATCAACTCCTACCAAATCAGAGAGCCAGAGCCTCAGAGGCCCCCAACACCTCATCACTGAAGCAGACCAAAAATGAACCCAACATGACTCAGGGAAATTTTGTGAAAGAGGAGGCAGAAAGAATGTCAGAGCCACATGTTGGGTCATGATATGCAGAGACATTTATCTTACCCATAACTGTGGGCTAACTCCACAATGCATGACCCATATACCACAACAAGGAGGGGGCCAATGGGGAGGAGGTAGGTCAAGGATGAGCCTAATAATGGTACCAAACTGACTGTATTTGCTGAATACAAAACTAATTATATATATATATATATATATATATATATATATATATATATATATATCTTTTTAAAAGAAGATTAAAAAAACAAAAAGTATGTTTTTTTGTTTGGTTTTTTGTTTGGTTTTTTGTTTGGTTTTTGTTTTTGTTTTTGTTTTAATTTTTATTTATTTATTTGAGACAGAAAGAGAGAGAGAGAATGGCCACATCAGGGCCTCAAGCCACTGCAAGTAAACTCTAGACACATGCGGCATGTGCGTCTAGCTTATGTGGGACCTGGAGAATCGAATCAGGGTCCTTAGGCTTCATGGGCATGTGCCTTACCTGCTAAGCCATCACTCCAGCCCTGTTTTACGTTTGAGGTAGGGTCTCACTGTCTAATTTTAAAAATATTTTTTAATTATTAAAAACATACTTTGTGGGCTGGAAGGATGGCTTAGCAGTTAAGACATTTGCCTGCAAAGCTAGAGGACCCATGTTTGACTCCTTAGGACCTACGTTAGTGCATGCATCTGGAGTTCGTTTGCAGTGGCTAGAGGCCCTGGTGTGCCCATTCTCTCTCTCCCTCTTTCTCTGTCAAATATAATAAAATAAAATTAAAAAAAAACATACTTTGTATGGCTACATCATGTGTTGGTACTCTCTTTACCCTCCTTCCTGCCCTCATTCCACAGGTGGCCATCCTCAGTGGGGCTTCTGGTATTCCCTATGGGATGGTGAGTTATGTGTTGTGGGAACAGCAGTCAGTTATTGGTGTGAGGCAATGCCTCTGGCATGACATCCCAACCTGTGGCTCTTATAATCTTTCTGCATCCTCTTGCATAAAATTCCTTAAACTTTGGTGGGTGTGTTTATAAACTATTTTTCTTCTTTTTACTATTAACAACATGTTTTATATGGATAGATCATGTGTTGGTACCCTCTTTTCCCTCTTCCCTGCCCCCATTCAGCTGGGGACCCTCCTCAGTGGGGTTGCAGGTATTCCTTATGAGGTTGTGGGTTATGCATTGTGAGAGCAGCAGTTATTTGGAGGGGGGGGACAATACCTCTTGGCATGATGTCTCAACTTGTAGGTCTTACAATCTTTCCACCCCCTCTTCCACAAAATTCCCTGAGCCATGGTGGGTGAGTTTTAAGTCTACTTCAGTGATGAGTTTTTAGGAGCCTCTAGAGTTCTGCTTTGGTAAGTATTGAATATTCCCAGCATCTGTCTTTTTTACCCTGGCACTGCTTGTCAGGCTCATCATACAAGCAGCACTCTAGCTTGTCTCCCCACTTCCTCTGAGGTACCACCTGAGGTGTGGTTTATCTCTTCAGGTCTCACAACGTTCTGAAAAAGAAAATCAGATTCTCTAATGGAGAGTGAAGTCAGCATAGACTAAATGGTTATGAACATTATTAATTAAGGTAGATTTTGATGGGTGTAGGCACTCTTTTAGCCAAAGACTAGTAGGAGCTTGACATTGGAGAGCATAATCTTGGTTTCCATAGGGTTCTGACCTAGTTCCCAGTTCCAGATATGGGTTCCTTTCCACTGGGCAGATGTCTTAGCCAATCAGAAAGTCATTGGTTACCCACCAAGGCTGTGTGGCACCATTGTACATCCATTTTCCTGCAAACTTCATCATATTGTTTTCTCTTACTGCTGAATAGATTTCCACTGTGTATGTGTACCACAACTTTGTTATCCATTTGTCCAATCATGGGTACCTGGGTTGATTCCATCTCTCAACTATTATGAATTGAGCAGTTAAAAGGATGGTTGGGCAAATATCTCTGTAGTAAAGTGTGGAGCATTTAGGGTAACCGTCCAATAAGGCAATAACTGGGTTTACTGGTAGTTCTATATTCATCTTTGTCAGGAATCTACATGTTGATTTCCATAGTGGTTGTACAAGTTTGCATTCCCAACAACAGTGAATGAGGGTTCCTCTTTCCCCACAACCTTACCAACATTTTTTGTCACTAGTTTTTTTTTTTTTTTTTTAATGTTTGTCATCCTTACTTGAGTAAGGTGGAATCTCATACTTGTTTTAATTTGCATTTTCCTGATGGTTAAGGATTTTGAACATTTTCTTAAGTGTGTGAGAGCCATTGTATTTTTTCCTCTTTTACTCCCTATTCAGTTCTTTATGCCATTTTTTATAGTGGGTTGTTTGATTGTTTTATTTAGTTTTTTGAGTTCTTTTTACATTGTAGATATTAGGCCTCATTAAGTATTATTTGGGCTTTATGTGCTTTATATGTATCTTTTATTCTGATGAGATATAAATCATCCATGTCCATTCTCTCCAGTGTTTTGATCTTGAAGTGATGTTTTATTTTGTCAAAGGTCTTCTCTGCATCTATTGAAATGATCATGTGGTTCTTGTAATTAACTTTATTTATATGGTGTATTATGTTGGCTGATTTCTGTATGTTGAACCATCCCTGCATACCTGGGATGAATCCTGCTTGGTCGTGGTGCATAATGCTTTTTTTTTTCAATTATTTCGAGGTAGGGTCTCACCCTAGCCCAGGTTGATCTGAAATTTACTTGATAGCATCAGGGTGGCCTTGAACTCATGGTGATCATCCTACCTCTGCCTCCCAAGTGTTGGGATTAAAGACATGTACCACCACACCCAAATGCTTTTGATGTGTTATTTAATTCAGTTTGTGAGGATTTTGTTCAGGATCTTTGCATTTAAGTTCATCAGGGATATATATCTATGGTTTTCTTTTCTTGTTCTATCTCTGTCTGGTTTTGGTATTAGGGTGATGCTACCTTCATAACCGGTATTGGGGAGGATTCCCTGCTCTCTGATTATGTGAAATAGCTTGAGAAAAATTGGTTTCAGTTCTTCAATGAAGTGTTGATAGAAGCTACCCAGTTCTGGACTTTTCATTTTAGGGAGGTTTTTTATTATCTATACAATCTTGATGACTGAGATCAGTTTGTTTAAGAGATTAGTGTGCTATGAGTTTAGTTTTGGTAGGTGGTATGTGTCTAGGAATTCATTCATTTCTTCTAAATTATCCAATTTTGTGGAGTAGAAGTTTTGGAAGTATGTCCTAATGATTTTTCCTTTTTTTTGATGTCTGTTATGTCCTCTTCCTTTTCATTTCTGATTTTGTTAATTTGAGACTTCTCTTTTTTCATTTGTTCAAATTGGCCAAGAGTTTATCAATCTTGTTTATTTCTTTAAATAATCAGCTTTTTATTTCATTAATTTTCTTAATTGTTGTCTTAGTTTTTGATTCATTAAATTTTGCTCTTATCTTGGTAATTTCTTTCTGTCTAGAGCACTTAAGGTTGGATTCTTCTTCTTTTCCCAATGTTTTTAGGTGGATAGATTATTAATTTAAGATCTCTCCATCTTTGTCATGAAGGCATTTAGTGCTATAAATTTTCCCCTTAGGACTGCCTTCACTTTATCCCATAAGTTTTGGTAAGTTGTGTTTTAATTATCATTCATTCTAGAAATTTTACCATTTCTTTTTCATTTCTTCCACAATCCATTCATTGTTTAAAAGTGTGTTTTTTGGCCTCCAGAAGCTGGTGGAATTCCTGGTGAGTCTCTTATTGTTAATTTCTATTTTTAAAACATTGTGATCTGATATGCTGTAGGAAGTTATATCAATTTTCCTGAATTTATGGAGGCATGCTTTATGGCCTAATATATGATCTATTTTGGGGGAATGTTCTATGGCCTGCTGATAAGAGTGTGTATTCTGTAGAATTGAGGTGGAAAGTTCTATAGATGTCTGTTAGGTCTAGTTGATCTGTGGTGTTGCTGAGCTCTAATATTTCCCTCTTGATTTTCTGCTTGGATAATCTATTGATGATAGTGTAGCAATAAATTCCTCAACTATGAGGTGTTAGTGTTTATTTTTATTTTGTTGTCAAGTAGGTATTTTTAACAAACTGTGGTATACCTGTGTTTGGTGAATATAGACTTGTTTGTGATGTACTCATGTTTGATCATTCTGTTGATGAGAAAGAAGTGGTCTTCTTTGTCCTTTTTGATTACTTTTGGTTTGAAGTCTACTCTATCAGACATTAATATAGTAACACCTGCTTGTTTCTTTTTTCGATTTGCTTAGAATATTATTTTCCATCCTTTCACTCCGAGGAGGTATCTGTGTTTAAGGGTGAGGTGGGTTTCTTGAAGACAACAGATAGAAGGGTCTGTTTTGTGATCTACCCTGTGAATTAGTGTTTTTTGATGGGTGAGTTAAGACCATTAATATTTAAGTTTATAACTGTGAGGTTCAATTTAATCCCTGCCATGATGGGGTACTTTATTGGATTTGGTGCTTTCTTGGGTTTTGTACTTTTTTGAGTCTGTTCTAGTTTGGTTAGTGTGTTCTTTTCTTGTAGGATCTTGAAATTGGTTGTTTGACTCTTTTGTGTGGTCTATTCTCTGAGGTATTATCTATAGGTTTTGCTTTGTGTTCATATAATCATACAGGTGACTTTTTTCATGAAAAGTTTTCCTTTCACCATTTATTATGAGGGATACTTTTGCTGTGTACAGTAGTTTGGGTTGGAAGCCATAGGATTTAGACTTTGAAATGTTCCATTCTAGGCCCTCTGGCTGTCAGGTTTTTCATTGAGAAATCTGAGGTAATTGTGATGTGATTACCTTTGTATGTTGTAAGTTGTTTCTCTCTTGCTAATTTCAGCACTCTCTATTATCACTGATAAACATTTTAACTATGATGTGCCTTGGAGAGTTTCTTCTTTCGTCCTGGCTGTTTAGTATTCTGTGAGCTCTTGTATCTGGATAGGCTTCTCTTTTGCATGATTGGGAAATTTTTCTTCAATAACTTCATTGAACATATTCTCTACTTCTGGCTTATATTTCTTCTCCTTCTGGTATAACAATGCTCCAGACATTTGGTTGTTTTTGGGTATCCTACAGTTCTCTGTTTGCATGATTTTTTGAACTTAACAAAGTTGGACTCCCAGTCAATTTCTTCTGTCTTGTCTTCCAGCTCAGATATTCTGTCCTCCCCATGAGTGACTCTGTTACTGAGGGGTTCTAGAGAGGCTTCTAAAAGCTCTCTTTGATTTTTGTTTTCTGTTGTGTTATTTTGCATCATGTCCATCTCTTTTTTGAGGTATGAGTTCAGGTCAGGGTCTGATTTTCTTTTATTTATTTCTTCTTCTTCTTCTTTTTTTTTTTTTTTGTTTGGTTTTTTAAAGTAGGGTCTCACTCTAGCTGACCTGGAAATCACTATGTAGTCTCAAGGTGGCTTCAAGTTCATGTCAATCCCCCTACCTCTGCCTCCCAAGATCTGGAATTAAAGATGAGTACCACCACACCTGACAAATTCTGATTTTCTTGATGCTGCCTTGAATTCATTCATGCTTTGGACCATGTCTTCATTAAGCTTAATTAGCTGGTTATTGAGATCTTCTATTTGTTTATTCACCTTCAATTTACTTATCTGTCTTTTGAGGCTTCTCTGGTTTTCTTCAACTAAATTCAGTCCAGTGACAAAAGCTGAGTGCGCTAAGAGAAGATTCTGCTCAATTTCATTAATAAAACTGTTGTTTTTTTGACTCTTTGTTTCCAATTCAGCAATTGTTTTGATCATTGTGGGATTCAATTTCTTTTGTTTTCTCAATGATTTAATTAGACCCTTCTATTGTGGGACTAGGCACCCTTGGTGCAGATCTCACACTTTTTTGATTTTCTTTTCTTTTCTTTCTTTTTTTGCACTGTGATCTACCCATCTTGGGCAAAGTCTTATTTTATTGAGGAGGAAGCAAGTATTTTTCTTGTAGGATTTTCAGTGAATATTCCATTTTAAATATGAACTGAATTGGTGTAGGATGGGGATATAACCACAGATGTGCAGATTGTGGAGATTGCAAGGGTGTCAAAGGTACCTGGGCAACTGGGAGGTGGAGAAATGGGAGCTCTGGCCTACTCACTCTACTTTTGTGTATTCTTCAGCACAAGAGAACCCAGGGGTTGGGGAACTAGGAGCCAGGAAGGACGGGAGCCAGGGATGAGAGGCCAGCTTCCACAATAACCCATGTACCCTCTAGTTCAGGGGGATAGGGATTTGGGGACTCATGGGCTGGTCAATCAGGAAGCTAGAGAAAAAGGCCTGCTTCTTCAACACATACACAGGGAAGAAGCCACCCCCAGCAAGCAACAGAGATACCAGGACCAGGGAACTGGGAAGTGAGGAATGAACCAGGAGCTCTGGCCTACTAAATCTGTGCATGTACCCTTTAGAGCAGGGGATCCAGGAGTTGGGGAGCCAGGGGCCATTTAATCATTAAGGTGGAGCCAGGCACCTGCTTCTACAGCACTCACACAGGATTCAGGCAGCCCCAAGCCTGCAGCAAGGCTACCGGGACCAGGGAAATGGAAGATAGGGAAGTAACTGGGATCCTTGGCCTACTTATTCTGTGTGTGTACCCTCCATAATTTTAACATACTTTTAACATTTTTGTCATATGGTCTCACTACATAGACTAAGCTGCTCTGGAACTTACTAGGTTGCCCAGGCTGTTCTCAGTCTCATATTTCTTCTGCTTCAGTCTCCCTAGTGTTAGGATATATTCACCCCATGCCTTGCCTTGTCTATAGGTTTTCACCTTCTTTAGCTATTTTTTTGGAGAAGATATAAGACAAGAAAGAGGAGGATGTAGAAGAAGAGAAAGAAAGAAAGAAAGAAAGAAAGAAAGAAAGAAAGAAAGAAAGAAAGAAAGAAAGAAAAAAAGAAAGAGAAAAGCTCTATCTTCCTTTTTCGATCTTATTGAAAATAAAATTGGTGTACCAGCTGCATCCCACAGGGATCTCATCTCTTCCATAATTACTAACATTTTCTGAAAGCACTTAGTAAAATGACTGACAGAAAATCCCATGTATGCAGCTTGGATGTCATGATTGACCACATCAGGTTTAAAAGGCAACAAAATAGTGAGTCATTACATTTTAGGGTTCTGGCCACTTGGAAAAAGGAAAAACAAAACAAAACAAAACAAAGGTGACTGAACCAAACAGAGGGATTTTGGCAAGACAATCAAACAAATGCCAGGATTCATTCACTTTCTGTGTAACCCAATACAAACCTTTGGGTGAGTAGAAAAGACAAATAGCTATAATTTGTGCCTTTTTATAGAGGTCCTATTTTCCATAAACGTCAGGACTAAACATTAGGGGAAGAAAAATCTCTCATGTGAGAAAAAAAATAAATGTTATTGTCCCTTTCTTTCTTTCTTTCTTTCTTTCTTTCTTTCTTTCTTTCTTTCTTTCTTTCTTTTTCTCCTCAATCTTTTCCATTCATGTGACAGATAAATGTCTTTGCCATGAAAAATGGGGTCATTCTTTTCCTTTTGTACTATCCAGAACTTAAATTTTTATTGCTATTTTTTAGAAGTTTCCTTGAAAATGGGCCATTTTATGTATGATTTTGTGTCCTACTTTTTCCACATTTAAGCAGTTTTTCCCATGATATTACTCTTCTGAAAAAAATAATTTTATCTTTTTAAATTGTTTTGTTCAGTACATTTTAAGTCTTTTGTGTGTGTATATATATGTGTGGTATGCATGAAATCATGCATATAGACACACTTGTGATCTGTAGTAAATTGTAACGACCCAGATATTCCCTTACAGGCCCAAGGACAATTCCTATGTTTAGCTAAGAAAAAGGTATTCACTTTGGGATCCTATCACCTTAAGCTGTCTAGCCAATTTGTGTCTCCTACTGCATTATAGGTGTGACCCATCATTCCTAATTCTCTAAAAATTTTGTACATATTGATGAGGTTCAGTGCATACATGCCTACAGTGTGTACTGGTCAAATCCAAATTATGTTTTCCTACCCCTGCCATGGCACCCATCCTAATTGAAGGTAATCACTATGCTGTTGAAAACTGTTATTAGGGCTGGAGAGATGTCTCAGTGGTTAAGGTGTTTGCATATAAAACCTAACTACTTGGGTTTGATTCCCCAGTACCCAGATACACAAGATGGTGCATGTATCTGGAGTTCATTTGCAGTAACTAAAGGCCCTGGCTCACTCATACTCTCTTCTCTTTCTTTCTCTTTCTCTTTCTCTTTCTCTTTCTCTTTCTCTTTCTCTTTCTCTTTCTCTTTCTCTCTTTCTCTTTCTCTTTCTCTTTCCCTCTCTCTCTCTCTCTCTCTCTCTCTCTCTCTTTCTCTCTCTCTGTGTGTGTGTGTATCTCTTGCTTGAAAAGAAAGAGAGGAAGGAAGGAAGGAAGGAAGGAAACTGATATTAGGTAGCCATATTACTTAGGTATCCCAATTAATTAAAATATCTCTTGTTTTCTTTTTTCTTTGATATAGTTTTTCAGAATGGAGGCATAATTTACAGATCAAATGCACAGATCTATAACATATGACTCTTTTTTATTACAGTGGTAAAGAAACCAAGGACCTCACATATGCTAAGCAAGCTCTTTACCACTGAATTATATCTCCAATCTTTATTTTCTTCTCCTCTGCCTTCTTCTCCCCCTCCTGCTTTTTCTTTCTCCTTTCTTATTGTTTTTTGAGACAGAGTCACACTGTAGCTCAGGGTGGCTTGCTTCAGCCACTTGAGTTCTGATATTACAATGTTCACCATAATGCCTGGTGTTCTATTTTTTGTCTTTATATTTTTAAATTTTTTTGTTTATTTTTATTTATTTATTTGAGAGTGACAGACAGAGAAAGAGGCAGATAGAGACAGAGAGAGAATGGGCACACCAGGGCCTCCAGCCACTGCAAACGAACTCCAGATGCATGCGCACCCTTGTGCATCTGGCTAACGTGGGTCCTGGAGAATCGAGCCTCGAACCAGGGTCCTTAGGCTTCACAGGCAAGCACTTAACCACTAAGCCATCTCTCCAGCCCATTGTCTTTATATTTTTAAACTTCATTTTTATTTATTTATTCAAAAGAGAAAGAGAGAGAGAGAGAAGGGGGAGGGGAAATTGGTGCACCAGGGCCTCTAGCCACTGCAAAGGAACTCCAGATGCATGTGCCATGATGCACAAGTGGTTTACATAGGTTCTGGTGAGTCGAACCTGGATCCTTAGGCTTCACAGACAAGTTACTTAACCACTAAGCCATCTCTTCAGTTCCTATTTCTTTGTTTATTTATTTATTTGAGAGAGAAAAAGAGAGGGGGGGCAGAGAAAATGGGCATGCCAGGGCATCCAGCCACTGCAAACCAACTCCAGACACATGTGTCCCCTTGTGCATCTGGCTTATGTGGGTCCTGGAGAATCGAACTGGGATTCTTTGGCTTTGCAGGCAAACACCTTAATGGCTAAGCCATCTCTCCAGTCCCAGCCCTTATTTGTTTTTAACAGAAGATACAGAAGTTGGGGATGTGACTCCATGGTAGTGTACCTACATAGAATATACAAAGCCTTAGATTCCATCCACAGTGGGTGGGGGAGAGAGAAGACAGCCAGAGACAAAGAGTTGGAGGAGAAGAGAGAAGAAAGGAGGGAGAGAGATTAAAAGAGAGAGGGAGAGAGAGAGAGAGAGAGAGAGAGAGAGAATGGTTATACTTGAAGGATTGGGATAGAGGAGGTATACATGAAAAATGAAGCTAATGGTACTTTTAAAGAAGAGAATCCAAGGTGCAAATTACAATGGGGGAGAAAAATTTAAGTGACCAAGGACAAGAAGCAGCAGCCAATAAGCAACGAACAAACATAGAAAAACCAAAAATGAGCAATAACTATGTAATTTCTGTTTTAGTCATATTCTTCTAGGACTTTTGGAAGGAAAACAAACTTTTGAGTCTCTTCTCCTGGATCTTCAGCTCTTCCCACTGTTGTTGCTGCTGGAAGTCTCCCATGACCATTTAGATGAAAAACGTCCACTGGCAGCCAGCCCTGTTAGGAGAGGAGAGCATTTCCAAACCATTTGGTCCAGAGCAGTCTGTAAGGAAAGCCAGGAGGTCTTTTCATTTTAAAGTAAGTATGGCTTTGTCTCCCATGCTTCCTTAATTGAGTCACAGGCTGAATCCAGGACACAGCCTGGTGGGAGATTGTCTATGACGGGGTCACCTGAAGCAAGAGTCAGATGGTGCTTAGTTGAAAGGCAATATGGCTGTGTGTGTGGGTGTGTGTAGTTACAGGGAGGTCTTCTCAAGTGTCCGGACTGCCAACTTACAATGTCTGTGAGAAATAACTGAATCTATATTAGCAGTTGTCCGATTTTGTGGAAATTTTGCATAAGAAGTAAAATGCCTTCAACCAGAGCTGGAGGGAATCCAGCAAAGGCAAGAAGGCCTAGGGTGTATCATAGTGACTAGTTTTGTCTTATGTTGTTGCTGGGGATCTATTCTAGAGACTTGCCTAGGCTCTGCCACTGAGCCACACCAAGGACTCCATTGTTCATCCCTAGGAGATTTTGCAGGATACCCAGTATGATGGTACATGCCTGTATTTTTAGCCCTTGGGAGGATGAGGCAGGAGGATTTCTGTGAGTTCAAGGCCAGCCTGGCCTACTTAGAGAGTAACAGGCCAATCTGAGATACATATCTAGACTTTATCTCAAGAAATTAAGCAAAAATATCACCCTAAAAAGATTCTGAAGGCCTCACAGTTGGAAAGTCCTTTCTTCCTACTGGTGTTGCTGCCACTTAAACAAAGAATATTCATTTTCTGTTGAAGTCAAAGAAGAGACACAAAAATAATTATCACAATTTGGAAGAAGGATAAAGACTTATGTAAGGCACATGGGAAGACATCACTAATGGAGTTTTTCGAGGCTTTATGGAATTGTAACTGCCCCCACCTGTGAGTGTCAAGTAAATTTCCTGGCTAAAGTTGTGAGAGAAGAATGGGCCACAGTTGCAGCTTACAGCTATTGAATAGTGTTAATACAGAGAAAGATTTATTTGGTCCGTAAGTCCAGGGGATAGGCTGAGGTAGTAGCTCAAAGGAAGGGCATGGGCTTAGTATGTACAAAACCCTGGGTTCAATGCCAAGCACCACACACACACACACACACACACACACACACACACACACACTCCCAGGGTACATGAGAAAGACAGTACAGTTTACAAAAATATTGGTTGTAAAAGGAGGAACAATTTCTTGATGTGAGAACTATTGGAATACAAAATAAAATCTTCATTTTGATGCACTTGGAGGAATAAAATTGTTATGCATATTCAAAACATTGTCATTATTCATTACTTAAGGTAAATGTTGATAAACTCACCAAACATACCTGTGCAATAATGGAGGTAACTGATCCCACAGCAACTATGAATCTCAAGGTACATACAGAACCCAATTCCCCTGGGACAAGCTGAGCTTATATACTTATACTGAGTTTATACTTAGGGATGGAATTATTCTGCCTGCTTCTTAAAATTCCCAAAAGCTTACCACTTCAATTTGATGAATTTTGCTGCTTCTAGTGGAAAAGCTCAAATGATGTTCGTGACTGTAAACCATTTGCTTCATTTTAGGTGATGAGTTAAGTCACACATTAATCCTTCAAGAAACTCAGCAAAGCCAGGTACAGTGGCACACACTTGAAGCCCCAGCCCTCAAGAGGCAGAGCAGGAAGGCTTGCTACATGTTTGTGGAGGGCTACATACTGATTTCAAGGCTGGCCTGGGATACATTGCAAAACACTATCTTAAAGAAAGGTAGGAGAAAAGAGAGAGAAGCAGGAGAAGAAAAAAAAAGCAAGAAAAGGAAGGAAGGAAGGAAGGAAGGAAGGAAGGAAAGAAGGAAAGAAGAAAGGAAGGGAGGAAGGGACAGGCTTTGGCCTCAGACCATGGTGTTACTGGGAGTTGGTAAAACCTTTAGGAAGTGGCAGCGACTATTGGGAGGTGTTCACATTACTGGAGATGTTCCTTAAGGGAGATGATGGAATCTCAGCCCCTTTCTCTAGTTCGACTTTGCTTTCTGGCCATGATGTGAGTGGCTATGTTCTGCTGTACACTTCCCCCATAGCATAGTACTTCTTTATAGCACAAGGCAATGGAGCCCATCCTTCATGGACTGAAACCTCAGAACTCAGGAGTCAAAATATGCTTCTCCTCCTTATAAATTGATTTATCACAGGCTTTTATTACAGTGGTGGAAAGCTGCCTGACATAGATGATACACACACAAAGGAGAGGAATACACTCAGTTCCATATGCTGTCTTCCAGCTCCTTGTTCTGTATGCTGCATAACACTCTACAAAGCTCTCCCAGGTTGCCCAGCAATTAGCATGCATCATTAAAATCATATCTACAATTATGCTCTCTAAATCCTAGTTTCAAGGATTTTTTTTTTCCTTGAGCACATAAGTAATTCAAAAACCTGTGAAATAGACAAATCCCATAAGGGATATGCTGTCCCAAATTGCACTGAATATTTTATTGAGAAGGTGAAACTTTAAAATTAATTTGTAAAGGTGGTATTCCTTTACACTGAAACTCAAACTTACAGGTTAGTTATCTGTTATTGTTAGTTTGGCCAATACTTCTATTTTAGAAACTCAAATTTTGCCTTGAAAGAAGCCAAAGCACTAATGGGGCCCAATGATGGGGGATAGGGTCTATCTGAAATCAGCAGTGCCATCTTTATGCCATAGACATAAAAATATATTCAAACAAAAGAAGCCATTCCTATATTTCTTGGACTGCTTAGGAAGAGTATCCAATGGCTCTAGTATTTGAAATATTATATAAATATAAATTAAAGTATCATTGTTGGGCTGTAGACATAATTCAGTTGATGAACACTTGCCTAGCATGTGTGAAGCCCCTGGGTTACTGGGTGCTGTCCCCAGCACTGCCAAAAAATAAATAAATAATAAAAAGAGAGAGACACAATTGAGTAATAAAGTAAAAGAAATAAAAAAACTTTGTAGAAAATCTCACCAGTTGAATGGATAAAGGAAAGAACATAATATCTAAGCTAGAAGACCAGGTGGCAGATCTACTAAAGTTCAACAAAGAGAAAGACAAACTAATAGAAAAGTATGAGTGGGAATTTCAAGATATTCAGGATACTATGAAAAGATCAAACAGAAGAATTCAGGGCAGGGATGGAGAGATGGCTTGGTGGTTAAGTGCTTGCCTGTCAAGCCTCAGGACCCTGGTTTGAGGTTCAATTCCCCAGGACCCATGTTAGCCAGATGCACAAGGGGCGCATGCATCTGGAGTTCCTTTGCAGTGGCTAGAGGCCCTGGCATGCCCATTCCCTATCTATCTATCTATCTATCTATCTATCTATTTATCTATCTATCTATCTATCTATCTATCTATCTATCTATCATCTATCTATCTATCTATCTATCTATCTATCTATCTATCTATCCCTTTCTCTCTCTGTCTGTCACTCTCAAATAAATAAATAAAAAAGAATTCAGGGCATAGTAGAAGGAGAAGAATTTCACTCCAAAGGCATAGTAGGCATCGTCCATATAATCATAGAAGAAAACTTCACCCAAATTGTGAAAGAGGTGCCAATGCAGATACAGGAATCCTTTAGAACACCAGCCAGACAAAACCTGGAAAGAACCTCTCCTCACCATGTTATAATCAAACTACCAAACACACAAACCAAAGAAAAAAATACTGAAAGCAGTCAGAGAGAAAAATCAAGTTACCTACAAAGGCAAGCCTACCAGGATTACAGAAGATTACTCAACACAAACTTTAAAAGCCAGAAGGGCTTGGAGTGATGTATTCCAAGTCCTAAAAGATAACATCTGTCAACCAACGTTACTTTATCCTGCAAAGCTATCCATTTAAATAGATGGAGAAATAAGGACATTCCATGACAAAAGCAAGCTAAAGGAGTATTTGAAGACAAAACCAGCTCTACAGAAAATACTTGAAAGAATCCTCTATGCTGAAGAAAAAGAAAATCACACATATAAGGAACCAGGGAAAAGCAAACAATACTCAAATACTAGTTAACACAAGAGAGCAAAGCTAAAACCAGAAGAACTACAAAAAAAAAAATGGCAAAAATGAATACACACCTTTCAATATTATCTCTTAATATCAATGGACTCAATGTCCCAACCAAAAGGAATAGGTTCACAGACTGGGTTAAAAAGCAGGATTTGGGCTGGAGAGATGGCTTAGCGGTTAAGCGCTTGCTGGTGAAGCCTAAGGACCCCAGTTCGAGGCTCAATTCCCCAGGACCCACATTAGCCAGATGCACAAGGGGGCGCACGCGTCTGGAGTTCGTTTGCAGTGGCTGGAGGCCCTGGCGCACCCATTCTCTCTATCTCTATCTGCCTCTTTCTCTCTCTGTCACTCTCAAATAAATAAAATTAAAAATTTTTTTTTTAAAAAAGCAGGATTCTTCAATTTGTTGCCTCCAAGAAACCCACCTTTCTACAAAGGATGGACACTATCTTAGGGTGAACGGTTGGAAAAAGGTTTTTCAAGCAAATGGACCTAGAAAACAAGCAAGAGTTGCTATCCTAATATCTAATAAGGTAGACTTCAGTCCAACATTAGTTAAGAAAGATAAAGAGGGCCACTTTATATTGATTAAAGTCGCCCTCCAACAGGAGGACATTGCAATCCTAACCATATATGCACCTAATATGGTGGCCCCCAAATTCATCAAACAAACATCATTAGAACTAAGATCACACATAACACCAAAAAGAGTGGTAGTGGGTGACTTCAAAACCCCACTCTCATCAATTGATAGGTCATCATGGGAAAATATAAACAGAGAGGCATCTGGACTAAATGAGGTCATAGAAGGAATGGACCTAACAGATATCTATAGGACATTTCATCCAAATGCTGCAGAATATAAATTCTTTTCAGCAACACATGGAACATTCTCTAAAATAGACCATCTATTAAGACACAAAGTAAATCTTAAAAAATACAGGAAAATTGAAATAATTCCTTGCATTCTATCTGACCACAATGGAATCAAACTACAAGTCAATAGAAAGAAAGGCTATAGAGCATACACAAAATCATGGAAACTAAACAACACACTACAAATGATGAGTGGGTCAATGAAGAAAACAAGAAGGAAACCAAAACAATCATAGAGTCAAATGATAATGAGAACACAACATACCAAAATCTCTGGGACACAATGAAGGCCGCTTAAGAGGTAAATATATAGCTTTAAGTGTCTATGTTAAGAAATTAGAAAGGTCTCTAGTAAAGGACCTAATGCTGCACCTTAAAGCCTTGGAAAAAGAACAACAAGGCAAGCCAAAAATCAGTAGAGAGGAGGAGATAATAAAGATTAGGGCAGAAATTAATGAAATAGAAACCAAAAATACAATCCAAAGAATCAATGAAACAAAGAGTTTGTTCTTTGAAAGAATAAACAAGACTGATAAACCCTTAGCAAATCTGACCAAAAGAAAGAGAGAAGAGATGCAAATTAATAAAATCAGAGATGAACAAGGTAACATCACAACAGATTCCAGAGAAATTCAAAAAATCATAGGGACTGTTAGAGCTGAACTAAACCTACAGCCATGTAGCAGGATACATAGAAATCAGTAGCATTCCTCTATGCTAACAACAAATACACAGAGGATGAAATCAGAGAATCACTCCCATTCTCAATTGCATCAAAGAAAATAAAGTGCCTCGGAATAAACCTAACCAAGGAAGTAAAGGATTTGTACAATGAATGCTATAAAACACTCAAGTAAGAAATTGCAGAAGACACTAGGAAATGGAAAAACATCCCTTGTTCCTGGATTGGAAGAATCAATATTGTGAAAATGGCAATCTTACTAAAAGCAATCTATACATTTAATGCAATCCCCATCAAAATTCCAATGACATTCTTCATAGAAATAGAAAAATCAATCTAAAAATTCATTTGGAATCACTAAAAACCTCGAATATCTAAAATAATACTGAGCAATAAAAAATAAGGTGGGAGGTGTCATCATACCTGATTTTAACCTATATTACAGAGCCATAGTAACAAAAACAGCATGGTACTGGCACAAAAACAGACATGTAGATCAATGGGACAGAATAAAGGACGCAGATATAAGTCCAGGTAGCTATAGATACCTGATATTCAATAAAAATGCCAAAAATACTCATTGGAGAAAAGACAGCCTCTTCAGCAAATGGTGCTGGGAAAAGTGGATATGTATCTGTAGAAGAATGAAAATAGATTCTTCTCTCTCTCCATGTACAAGAATTAAGTCCAAATGGGCTAACGACTTTAACATCAGACCTGAAACTCTGGAATTGGTAGAGGAAAAAGTTAGGGGAAAGCCTTCAACATATTGGTCTTGGCAAAGAGTTTCTGAATATAACCCCAAATGCTCAGGCAATAAAACAACAGATTAACCACTGAGACCTCATGAAATTACAAAGATTTTGTACTATAAAGGACACTGTGAATAAAGCAAAGAGGCAACCTACAGAATGGGAAAAAAATCTTTGCCAACTATATATCTGATAGAGGATTAATATCTAGGACATACAAAGAAATCAAAAAGTTAAATAATAAGAAATCAAACAAGCTAATTAAAAATGGGCTATGGAGCTAAATAGAGAGTTCTTAAAAGAAGAAATAAGGATGGCGTATAAGCATCTAAATAAATGTTCCACATCCCTAGTCATCAGGGAAATGCAGATTAAAACTACACTGAGATTCCATCTCACTCCTGTCAGATTGGCTACCATCATGAAAACAAATGATCTTAAATACTGGTGGGGATAGTAGCACTTCTGTCATGGTGGAAACAAACTGTCCTCCAATTGGACTGGAGGCCAGATCCATGGATGGGAATACATCCCTGATACTGAAAACCTAAAACAGGGGTAGTCATGAGCCCTAGGGGTGTAACATCTGCTGATGTCTGGATAAATGTATATACTATGCTCATCAAACTGCCGATTGAGATGGGGATGGGACATGATGGAGAATGGAATTTAAAGGGGGATGTGGGGGCGGGAGGGTATTACCATGGTATATTTTTTATGATCATGGAAAATTAATAAAAATTGAGAAAAAAACAAAAAAATTAAAATACACATGAAATGTCAAAAAAGAGTTAATATTGAAATAACAGAAACCTATGTTTGCCAATGGCCAGGTATCAAGGGAAATTGGTACTACTTAGCAAATTTCAGTCAGTGAAACCAATGTAACTCAGAATATTTTTTTGTTATTCAAGGTTAATCATGATATGCAAGATAATGTACTTAGGGAGGAGGCTTCCAATTTACTTTGAAATGTATAAAAAGTAAGATGGAAGTTCATACTGATGTGTCATTAGGCTGGCTACTAAATTTAAAAAGAAACAGAAAACAAAGCAATAGATTTCAGTGAAAAAGTAGAGAAACTGGAACCTTTGTGAACTATTAAGGGTAATGAAAAGTGCAAATGCTTGTGATACCTCTTCAAAAAATTAAAAATTGAATTATCTTATGAATAGCAATCTAAATTCTAGACATCTACTATACAAAATTCTGTTTTCTCAATTAACTGGTCTAATCAAGGGGTTAATTACAGGGTTAACTGGTAGATGAAGGGGTTTGGCTCCTGCCTGGATCTTAAGTGATACAACCATCCTATTTTTTAGTTTTTGGATTTTCAAGGTAGGGTTTTACTCTATTCCAGGCTGACTTGGAATTCACTATAAAGTCTCAGGGTCACCTCAAACTCACGGTGATCCTCCAATTTCTGCCTCCCAAGTGCTGGGATTAAAGGCATGCACCACCAACCATCCTGCTTTAAATTGCAATAATAAAACAAGGAAAGTCCATATACCACATCCAGTTTCCATTGTTAACTTTCCTCCTTCCACCAGAGTGCTGGCCTTATGAGGGCAAGGATTTTCTATTTTGCTCATTGCTGTATCATCAGTGCTTAAGATTTGTGTCTGACACATGATTGAAACTAAGTACTTCTTTTCAAATGAATCTGTAATAGATAGGAAAAGTAAGGTTATCATGATCCACAGTCCAAACCAAAAGAATAAATACATACCTTGCCTTCTCTTCGCACTGAGAATGGTTGCCATGGGCTACAAAGGTAAATGAATCTGACCTCCTGATTATAAACACATCATGCCCAAGACAGTCACCAAGGATTTATCAACTTGGGAGCAAGGTAAATTGGGAAGAAATTAAACTCTAAAGAAAGTAACTAAGTATTATTATTAGCTCTTATATAATAGTGGTAAGCACTAATTCTTCTGTGGAAGGAAAGGCCTTGCTTTGCAAGGCAATTGTTATATCTCATAGGATTAAAAAATATTTTTAGGGCTGGAGAGATGGCTTAGCGGTTAAGCGCTTGCCTGCGAAGCCTAAGGTCCCCCGTTCGAAGCTTGATTCCTCAGGACCCATGTTAGCCAGATGCACAAGGGGGCACACACATCTGGAGTTTGTTTGCAGTGGCTGAAGGCCCTGGTGTGCCCATTCTCTCCCTCTTTCTCTCTCTTTCCCTCTTTCTCTCTCTTTTGCTCTCAAATAAATAAATAAAAATAAACAAAAAAGCTGTAAAAATATTTTTTTTATTTGAGAGAAAGAGGAACACACACACACACACACACACACACACACACACACACACAAGGGGGGGGGGAACGTGGTGAGAGAGAGAAAGAATGGGTGCACCAGGGCCTCCAGCCACTGCAAACGAACTCCAGAGGCATGTGCCCCCTTGTGTATCTGTCTTACGTGGGTTCTGGAGAATTAAACGTAGGTCCTTAGGCTTCATACCAAGCCAACAATTGAGGCTGTCCTTTGACATTCATGCGCGGAACATCTCTCCAGACTCTTATAGATTTTTGAATGTGCTGCATCTTTAAGAAAATGGGGCTGACAAGGTGGCTCAATGGGTAAACTAGGTGGATTTGAATTTGGATCCCCAGAACCCAGGTAAAGCTGGATGTATTCATAATCCTAGCCTTCCTATGGTGAAAAGGGAGGCAGAGACAGAACAAACCCTGGGAGATGTCAGGGCACCTAGTCTGTTATATGCAGTGGTGCACATGAGACCCTGCTACAAACAAAGTAGAAGGGGAGGGCCAACAATTGAGGCTGTCCTTTGACATTCATGAGCATGACGTGATATATGTGCATCCAATCTCTCTCTCTCTCTCTCTCTCTCTCTCTCTCTCTCTCTCTCTCTCTCTCTCTCTCACACACACACACACACACAAAAGAAAATATTGTGATGATAGTGAGAGTGGGTGTGCCTGAACAGGATCTTTTCACCAGCTCCCTTTTGGCTAATTTGGAAGAACAGAAGCCATTGTGCAGTGCTGAGGGATGGCCACATTTGTATTGGAGTCATTTTGGAGTGAATCATGCAGGACAGCTACCAGATGAAAACAACCTAATGTATTGGGGCTTAGTACAATTTTGAAATAAATTCTCATTCTAAAATGAAGTGTAAATCAATGATCTGCCTTTTAAGTGCATCTTAATATGTTAACTATAATGAGGGCTTGTTTTAAGAAATGTGTAAATCTACTTTCTTGTGCAGTTCAAACCTGTTAGGCACTTTATGATAAAGACAAAATATCACTTTCCCTGGATGTTATTGTGTTTCCTGTACTCTGAAGCTATTAAAAAACATACCCCTACCTTCCATTCTTCTCTCTTTTTAGATAATTCTAATTTATAAAGTTTCATTTTTTTCTTTTACCTTGGGCCTTTCATTGTACTAAAGTAGCCCTTGAGGAGCTTGGGGAGATGGCTCAATGGCTAAAGGTACTTGCTTGCAAAGCCTGCCAATCTGGATTCAATTTCCCAGCACCCACATAAAGCCCAATGCACAAAGTGGTATATGCATCTGGAGTTTGTTTGCAGTGGCAAGAGGCCCTGGTATGTCCATTTTGTCTGACTCTTTCTATATATCAGATAAATAAAAGTATATTTAAAAGATCTTTTTTAAAAAAGTAGCCTTCAAAGTTAATCATTGTTTTCCATGGAAGATATGAAAGATTTAATAATTTACCAGAAAACTGCTTAAGGGGTCAGCAGCCTTTTTTCCTTTTATTTCAGTTCCAGGTTCCTATCTTTTTTGTTTGCTTTTGGTTTTTTGAGGTAGGGCATGACTATAGCCCAGGCTGACCTGGAATTCATTATATAGTGTCAGGCTGGCCTCAATCTCACAGCAGTCCTCCTATCTCTGCCTCCCAAGTGCTGAGATTGAAGGCTTGTGCCATGCCTGGGGCTCACTTTCTTATCTTGCTGAGAATAACTGTACTCTTTTGTCTATTACCTTTTTACACTTGTTTGCTCCCCACCCCACCTTATCCAGGGTCTCATGCATGGTACACAAACATGCAGCTTCTATTTGTTGTTTGCTTTTTAATGATTTTGACTTTAAAAAAAAATAGAGTATAGAGCCAGAATGAGAATGAGGCAGGAGGCTCAGGCTTGACTCTACTGGGGTGATTTGAATATGGTTTTGAAGGCTGGAATTGTGACTTCATGGTAGAGTACCTAGTTATATGTGCAAGGCTGTAAGTCCTTTTCCAGTACCACAAAACAAAGCTAAAATTATCCATCTTCCACCCAGTTAGGAAAAGTTTTGTGAAGTGGAAATTGGACCAATTTAATAGAAGGCCCACCAAAGCAACCACATACATAATTTTGACTAGAGGCATGGAGGTAATAAAGAGGACACCTCTTGGGCTTCCTCGTGTTCTGGCGCCCTCAGTCAAGAGAAGGGTCCTTGCATTGTTTCTTTGTTTTTCCTGTGGTGCAGGAGATCCTACCCACGGCCTTCGACATGGCAGGCAAGCACCCTACCACTGAGGTGCATGCCCAGCCTTCCCAATAAACAAAGTTGACCCTGGGCATGGTAGTGGAGGAAGGCTGCTTCATGGAGGATATAGTCTATAAATATAAAAGGGACACTTTATATCTCAGGGATTTTGGCCACCCTCACTCCCTCCAGTGGGAAGTAAGTTAGCTCAGAGTTTTAATGTTCTAATTAGAAAAGTCAAAGCAATAGTCCTCAGGAGATGAAGGCAAGCAAGGGCCTCACTGGGAACATCATGCATCACTTCTCCCGGGCTCTCTATGCCCCAGGGTCTGATGGGCATCAGCATGCCAGAATAGCGCAGTGGGGGAGTGAAATGCCAGTGATTTCGACAAGTTTCCCTGGTAACACACACAGGAAGTGCTCTCTCTCGCTCACTCAATTGGAAATTACTGGGCAAAGGAAATACTCAATGTTAATTACAGAAATTTAAAATATACACACCTAACCAAGCATGGTAGTCCATGCTTACACTCAGGAGGTGGAGGCAGGGAGATCAAAAGTTTAAGATCAGCCTGGGCTACAAGAGACTCTGTCTCAAACAAACAGAACAAAACAGAAAAGGAAATCACAAACAATATAAGAAAACAACAAACACTCTAAAATTTTGGAAGGAGAAATACAAATTCTCAGCATGAGGTACTTAGTCGAACAGACTAGAGCTTTCAGTTTTCAAGTGGATTTTTGGCATTTTAACTTTTTACCACTAACCATGAATATTTTTGCTCAGTGAAAAATTTAATTGAGGAAAATGTTAAAAACAGGATTTCTTAAGGTCTCCAGTCTCTTCTCCACCACAACCTCTTCCACTGAATTTAAAAACAAACTTGGACTGAGAGTGTGTCTCAGCTGCAGAGTATGTTGCTTAGCAACTAAGAAGGGTTGAGTTTAATCACAATACTACCAAAACCAAACACAACACCAAAGTTAATAACTTGTCAAGCATTGTAAATCTTGCTTTTTGATTGGTTTGTTAGTTTGTTTTCGAGGTAGGGGATCACCCTAGCTCAGGCTGACCTGACACACTGTAGTCAAGCTGGCCTCAAACTCACAGCGATCTTCCTCTGTTAGGATCAAAAGTGTGTACCACCATGCCTGGCCATTTTTTGACTTTTTTTTTTGTTCTTTTATCCCATAGGGGATCTCCATGTAGCCCAGGGTGGCCTCAAAACTCATGGTCCTCCTTAGCCGTCCTGATATTACTTGGCTTTTATTTGTGATTCTAGAATCTGATAGCAATTCTAAACATAAATAGTTAGATTGCTATGTTCCAACATGTATATAGATTGTTTTTATCGCCAGAGAAAAGGAAGTGATATACAGAAAAAGGAAGTGAGATATGAAGACAATTTCATTGGTTATAACTAGGAAGTTGCCTTGTTCTTTCCAAAGAAATGGAAGGGAGTTGAAGAAAAACAAAGTCTGGCTATGGTTTCAGTTAGTGACCAGCTTCAACTTTACCTACCTGAAAATAAGGTAGTTTGGCTGGGAGATGGATGAATGGTTAAAGGTCACTTGCTTGCAAAGATTGCTGGCTCAGGTTCAAATCTCCATTACCTATGTAAAGCCCAAAGCACAAAGTGGGCACATGTGTCTGAAATTTGTTTGCAGTGGACAGAGTCCCTGGTATGCCAATCTCTCTCTCTCTCTCTTTCAAGTAAATGAATAAAATACTTTTAAAATAGAGTAATCAGGGCGAGGAGAGCAGATATCGTTAATTCAGATGATGTAAATCCTTCCAGAACAAGGAAAGCCTTAAATCCAGTATGTAGTAGATGCAGCTTGGTGTAGATAAGGAGGCTTGTAGATAAGGAGAAGAGAGGAGAGTTCAGGGTTTTAGAAAATTTTCAGCACTTTTAAGGAACTTATTAAATTCTAAAAAGATCCAATTTAAAAGCCTTTTTTTATTGAACCAAGAGTGTAAGTAATGAAAACCAGTTTTGCAAAGTTAAAAAAAAAAAAAAACAGTGAGACTCTTAATAATTGTTTTTGAACTCCCTATTGCTTAACTCAATACATTTTGTTTCTGAGTGAAAAATTTTCTTTCCCCTTGGGAGCTCCCTAACCAATCCTAAAGTTACATAATAATTGAAGTTACACATCATTTGTTTGGGAGTTTGAAACACTTTAAAATGCTCAGTAATATTGCTTGTGATAGGGAAACATTCCTTAATGGTTCAGAAAATTCTTGCAGATTCACTCCACTTTTGTTGCTAAGTTAAATTATTAAATTTCATTGTTTAAACCTGGTGTGTTGGTTCACATTTTTTATTCTTGCATTCAGGAAGCTGAGGCAGGAAGATTGCCATGAGTTCAAGGCTTGACTGGCCCCTATGTAGTGAGTTGCTGGCCAGCCCTGGCACAGCATGAAGCTTTGGCTCAAAAAGTTTGTGTTCATATTCTCTCTCTCTCTCTCTCTCTCTCCTTGCAAATAAATAAACCATAAAAAGTTTATATCCTTTTTAGCTATGGTGTCTGGTTTAATTCCTTCTTTATAAAATTATTTGGGGAGTGTAAGGAATATGTGTCATCATCTTATTGTGTGATTTATTTATCTATTTATATTTTTGTTTCTGAGACTGTTGCTTACAATGTAGCTCAAGTTGGAATAGAATTTACCATGGGGCACAAACTGGCCTCAACTCAAAGAAATCCTCCTACCTCAACCTTCTAGCTGACTTCAAGTCTGTTTATCATATTTGGGATGGTGTTTTCTGAGCCCTTTTAATTCTAAAGCTATGAGACAGTTCTGTCCTAGGGCACTGATTAGGAAGTATCCAGAGTGACACCCCTGAGATCAGGAAGACTGAGAGAGAAAAAAGAAGACAGGGCTGGAGAGATGGCTTAGTTGTTAATGTGCTTGCCTGCAAAACCTAAGGATTCAGGTTCGTTTCCCCAGTACCCACGTAAGCCAGATGCATAGAGTGGCACATGTGTCTGGAGTTCATTTTCAGTGGCTAGTGGCCCTGATATACCCATTCTCTCTCTATCTGCCTCTCCTTTTCTCTCACTGTCAAATAAATAACTAAAAATAAAATATTTTTAAAAAGGAAGGCATGAAAGGAAACCTGGGAAGAATCCATGCTTGGTGGCACACCTTTGTGATGCCAGTAATTGAGAGGCTGAGGCAAGATGACTGTTATAAATTTGAGGCCACTGTGGGATATATACATGAAGAGACCACGTCTCAAAAAGACTTGGGGAGTGTGATGCCATTGAAGCTAAGACACTAGAGATTTTCTAGGAGGAAGTAGTAGGTCACAATGTCAACTATCTCATGACAATCCAGAAAATGAAAGTGGCAAAGTGTCCACTTGGCTTAGCAATAAGGGGATCATGTAACCACTGCTATGGCAGCTTAAGCTCAAAGAATGAGTTCTGATCCTGACTTACCCCATGCGGGCAATTCACCCAACCTTAATATCTCCATTGCTGGCAGGAGGTTGGTTTCCGGTCTGGCATTTTTTTGACTGTAGCCGCTGAAGGAGTCTAGTCATTCTTGCCCCCAGGACTTTGCATTGGCCCTGCAAACCATAGATTCGGTAGTCTCACAGTCAGTGAGGTTGAGAAACAATCTAACTTGGGGTGGGACAGCCATTCCAGGTCACAGCATTGTCTGCAGTTTTAGACCTTGAGGGTTTCCTTGCTTTCTGTAAACTCAATTATTTATTTCAAAGGAAAGCTGAGGGTGTAGCCCAGTGGTAGAGTGCTTGCTTAACATGCCTGAAGTCCTGGGTTCCACCCTCAACGCCACAAAAACAAACTAATGAGAGGCCTGGTCAATAAGAGGAAGCTGAGACAATGCTGTTTCAAGGTTAAAGCTTATATTAGGAGAGTTGTAAGCACTATACCAGGGGATCTGAAACCAGATATGGGAGAAAGGGAGAGAGATAGACAAAGACAGAATCTGAAAATCCAAAGAACAAAGCAAAATGCATCTGATGGTAGTGCACATTTTTTTTTTCCTGGATGAGAAGTATTTGATTGTATGGAAGTAACACTGTTCGTTTCTTAAAGAACATGTGTTTTGCAATTTACAAATAATGCTGCTATATATGGTTCAGGCTTGGGAATACAAAATTTTTCCTTTCTGTAGGGTAAGTAGCATGGGGTGAGATATCTGAGTCATATGATAAGTATATATTTGTTTAGTTTGATGAAAACCTGCCAAATGAGTTTTCAGCACAGTCAAGCCATTTCACATTTACATTATCCAGCCATATAGAATAAAAAATTCAAGCTTCATTCATTTTTATTCATTTGATTTATCATTAACTATGTTTTGCTGTAATAGTAGTGATTGACATGCTTACTGCTTATACTCAAGTTTTTCACTGTGAGCCTTTGTGGCTGGGATTTGTTTATATATAATTTATATTTATGATTTTGGATTATTATCTGTAATTTTTTTCCTATAACTGAGAATTCATGTCTTTCAATTATCTTGGAAATTTTTTTATTAGTTCTTATTCATTACAACTTTGCAGGTTACCTTTCTATATTCTCCTTAATTTCTATTTATGACACTCAACTGGGTGTTGTAACTTTCATTCTTTTCTACATGTCTCTCTATTTTTATTAATATTTGCATATCTTAATCTCTTTCTGTCACATCTTAAGAAATTTTCTAAGATATGTCTTTCAAGTCACCAATTCTCTCTTCAAATTACTTGCTGTTAAAAGTTTTAGTGATGACATTTGTCATTTCTAGAAGTCATTCCGTTATTCATTAGTCAATTATTTCACATTTTGGTGGTACATTTTTCTCTTCTCAAATTTTTATGCTTTTATTTGAAAAATATTGTTGACATTTATCTTGAAATTTTATTTCTGATGTGGACCTTTAATTTGCTCTGCTTACTTGCTTTCTCACTTCAAACATTCTTTCACCCAGAGAAGAAAACAAAGAAAGAAAAATAAAAGGACACATTTACTTAAAAGGGAAATACATCAAAGTAATGAATAAAGTGACCTTTAACTTGGTAATTGGGGTGCACAAAAAAATTAATTTGCCAGTCTCTTTTCCACCATTTTCTCTAATGGAGACTGCTAATGGATGATATAATAATTTTTTAAAGCAAATATACTAAACCATGTTGTTTCTGTTATGTTTTGTTTTTGTCTTTGAGATTATGCCAAAGCTTGCAAGCATGAGGACCTTAATTCAATTCCAGAACACAAGTAAAATGCCAGGCATGGTGGAATTGCAGCACAGGGCAGGCAGAGACAGAGGGATGCCTAGATCTTGCTGGCTAGTGGCATCAATGAGGTCTTGGTTCAGTAAGAGACCCTGTGTTGCAGTCAGATTCTCATTGCTGGCAGAAAACACCTGATGAAGAGCAGCTTGTTGGGAAAAAAAAAAAGGTTTATTTTGGCTTACAGACTTGTGGGAAAGCTCCATGATGGCAGGGGAAAATGATTGCATGAGCAGAGCGTGGTCATCACCTTCTGGCCAACATCAGATGGACAATAGCAACAGGAGAGTGTGCCAAACACTAGCAAGAGGAAACTGGCTATAACACCCATAAACCCACCCCATAACAATACACTGCCTCCAGGAGACCTTAAGTTGTCATCTGCTGGGGACATAGCATCCAGAACACCTAAGATTATGGGGGACACCTGAATCAAACCACCATACCCTGTTTCCAAAAAAGCTGGAGAGCAACAGAGAAGGACACTTGATTTTGACCTCTGGCCTTCATACACTTGGCATGCATGTGCACCCACACAGACACAAAATGCATATGCACAGCACACATCTCTCTTTCTCTGTCTCTCTCTCTCTCTCACACACACACACATACACATGCTTGCGCACGCGTGTCCAAAAAGTATACTTTAAATAACTTCCTGAATGGAGACGTTTCTTGATGTGTGTTAGCAGAGAATAATCCCAGAGCCTTGACTGTGCTAGATAAGTGTTGTGTCATTGAACTATATCAACAGCCCCATTTCTCTAGTTTTAATACATTTATAAAACTTAAGGAATCTATGGTAGGGGAAAGACACAAGGTGATGGAGGGTGGGGTTTGAAAAGATAGGAGAAAAGAATTAGAAAACGAAATTTGAAATACAACACAATAAAACTCAATTCTTTGTATGCTAATAAAATAAACTTTAAAATATTTAAAATAAGTGACTTTTATTTTTTTCTTTGTTTATTTGAGAAGAGACAGACAAACAGAGAAAGAAAGAGGTGCACCAGGGCCTCCAGTCAGTGCAAATGAACTCCAGACACATGTGCCACCTTGTGCATCTGGCTTACGTGGGACCTGGGGAATCAAGCCTCAAACCGGAGTCCTTAGGCTTAACAGGTAAGTGCTTAACTGCTAAGCCATCTCTCCAGCCCTTAAGTGACATTTATCGAGTTCCTATTTTTTCATATAATCCTAATGACTATCTATTTTATAGATTAAAAGCTAGAGTACAGAGTGTTAAGTGGTTTTCCAAAGATCATAATTCTAGTAAGCAGCAGGGTAGGGATTTGAAAACACACTTTTCTTTCTCTAAATTCTATCCTTTGTATCAAGTTTTTTATTTCCTTTGGTATGAAATAGCAGAATATGAAAATAGCAGAATATGAGAAGTAGTGGAATATGATCAATTTGCAATATGTGCATATATTAAAGTTCTCAATAAAATTTTTAAAAATTGTAGGGATTGGAGAGATGGCTAAGCAGTTAAAGGTACTTGATTGTAAAACATAAAAAGAATAAATAAAAATCTGCTATTTTCCCAAGTTTATTCTCTATTAGCTTGTTTGCATCTTTTATAATTTCCTATGAGATCATTCATTTTTGATTGTAGCAGTTATTTGTGTATGACTTACCAACAAAGATTCTATCTTCAGTCCTAACATCTTCTCTGAGAATAAATACTAAACTCAGTTTCACCTATATTCTCACTGAACAATCAACATAGAAACGTTCTGTCACAGGATGTGAGGGGAGTTTTCCTTACTTGTCAAGGATCAAACAATTCACTAGCAGACTTGAGCTGGGCATACTTTAATTCATTTCTGATGTCTACCATGAGGTTGCATCAGATTCCACATTTAATGGTTCAGTCCTTAGGACTGCCCCCACCTTCAAGTGCTAGTCCCAGGACCCTGGTTGTATTACTTGTGCTTCTGACCCATTAGCTGTAATCAGGTTTCCCACAACCCCTTCTGAGGTTTAAATTATTTTGCTAGAGTGCTTATAATAGAATTCAGAACAATGGCCAGGCATGGGCGTGGTGGTGCACGCCTTTAATCCCAGCACTGGGGGGGGGGGGATAGGTAGGAGGATCACTGTGAGTTCAAGGCCACCCTGAGACTATATAGTTAATTCCAGGTCAGCCTGGACCAGAGTGAGATCCTACCTTGAAAAAAAAAAAAAGAATTCAGAACAATGATTTATATTTCTAGTTTATTATAAGAGATATTACAAAGGGTACAGATGAACACAGATGAAGACAGGCATAAGGTAAAGGGTGAGAGAAAGGTTCCCTCTCTGAGTGTGCTATCCTCTAAGAATCTCTGTGTTCAGCTGTCTGGAAGCTTATGGAACCTTGTCCTTGGAGTTTATAGAGGCTTTACTGCATAGGCACGATTGATTACATCATGGGTCATTGGTGATCAATTTAAACCTTAGCCCTTCTCCCCAAATCAGAGATTTCAGGATGAGATTGCACATTCCAACCCTATAATCTTGCCTTTTACTACAATTTTAGTTGTATGTACAGATAGATCACAATAGGACACATTTAAAGTTTTTTGAATATTAATATCAAAGATAAGGAACTGAGGGTTGACTACTATACAACAGAAAAAATAAGACTGCCAAACTTTTCTTAGTATATGACCATTCAACAAATCCATTCATATTTTATTTACCATTATAACACAACAATTATTAAAATTTATAATTTTATTTAATATACATAACAGCCATTAACATTTTGTGAATATTTCTACTAGTAACAATTGTTGCATATTCTATGTAATATTTTTACATAACTATTAATGTTTAGTACATATGTTATTGAATACTGCACATAAAACTTTTCAATGTTATTTTTGCTGACACAGTTATTGTAATAATATAGACCTAGTTCATTATTTGTATGAAATTGGTTGTATTAAATATTGATTGAATATAAAAGAATATTCATGAAGTCTGAAATATAATAAGCATCTTCATACGGTGAACATGCATGTGCACACCAGCCTACATAACAAATGGACCATACCATTGCCCTTTAAATTTGTAACATTTCCACTGTGAACTTACCATTTGACATTTTCTTGGTTTTCATTCTAATTGGCATATACGTTTGTATAGATAAACAATATATGGTTTTTTGCATGCTTTTGAAATTTATGTAAATCTATCACTGTGTATATCTTCTGGAACTTGCCTTTACTTCTCTACTCTATGTCCTTTTATCACAGAAATGTCATTAAAATGATCTCTTAATGCTTTAGAGTCTTCTATCCCATGAATACAATATAAATCTCTACTTATTTAGGTCTTATTCAATGTTTTTCAATATAGTTTATTGAAATCTTTTGCTAGATTTAGTCCTAGATACAAATTATTTTTGATGTTTTTCTAAATAGCCTTTAAAATAATATTCTAGCTGTTTGTTGTTACTAGATCGAAATGCAATTGATTTTTTTTTTTTTTTTTTTTTTGCTTGGATGAAACCATTTAAACAGTCTAGAAAATAGTAAGCAACACATTGCTTTTTGGATATGTTGTAATGGCTATAGTGAGATTCTGAAAATATGGTTAGGAAAAATGAATGCAAATGCAAGGACACTGGTGGTTGGAGAAGCAGAAGGAATGGAATCTAGGACAAATGCACAAAGAGGGCTTTACGAGTATGTATGGCATTTGCTTTCTTTTGAAGCAAAGCTGGCAACTGCGGTGGTTTGAATCAGATTTCCCCCAGAAACTTGTGTGTTTCGAATGCTTGATCCCCACTTCATGACAATTTGGGAGATGGAGTCTTGCTGGGGGAGGTATGCCTCTGAGGGTGAGTTTAAGGGTATTATAGCCAGCCAGTCCTCCTCCTCTTGCCAGAACTGGGCTCATTCTCCTGCTGCTGTTTTCCACCTGTTGTGGCAGAGGTGATGTCCAGCCTCTGCTTTCCCCTGCCATCATGAAGCTTCTTCTTGAGACTGCAAGCCAAAATAAAAAGCTTTCCTCCAATCAGCTGCCTTTGTTTGGGTGCTTTGTCCCAGCAAGGAGAGGGGAACTTTGGCTCCTTGTCCAGGGCTTGGCGCGGTCCTCTATGTGCCTCACCTCTCTTCCTTCCTTCCCGTCGCGCCAGATCCCTTTACTGAACTGCCTGCTTCCATTTCTCCAGTGCAATCAGAGCCTTTCGTGACCACCCTGTTTCCGTTTCTGTTACAGGATTAGAGCCCCTCTCTCGCCAGCTCCTCTTTGTCCTTGGGACTCTTTCACTTAACTCCCTATATAGGAGGAGCTTGGACAGGAAGGGGCATTTCTGTAAAACCTCCTGCTTGATTATCACGTATGACTGGAGCAAGAACCAGAAAGGCTGTTCCACCAAACTACAGGCCAATAAATGAAGACAGGAAAGGGAATGCACCCTGCCTTGTTCTTGCTGCCCAGCATGCCAGCGCTTCTTCTTTGAATTTGAAAGATGTGCTGACCATTCTGATCCCTAAAGAGCAGGCTAGAATTAAAGCCTTCAGGCAGCAACATGGCAAGACAGTGGTGGGACAATTCACCGTGGACATGATGTATGGTGGCATGAGAGGCATTAAGGGACTGGTATATGAAACTTCAGTTCTTGATCCTGATGAGGGCATCCATTTCCATGGCCACAGTATACCTGAATATCAGAAACTGCTGCCCAAGGCTAAGGGTGGGGAAGAACCCATGCCTGAAGGTTTATTTTGGCTGCTGGTAACTGGACAGTTACCAACAGAGCAGCAGGTATCTTGGCTTTCACAGGAGTGGGGAAAAGAGCAGCTCTGCCTTCTCATGTGGTCACCATGCTGGACAACTTTCATAACAACCTACACCCCACATCTCAGCTCAATGCAGCCATTACAGCCCTCAGCAATGAAAGTAACTTTGACTGGGAATATGCTGAGGGAATCCACCAAACCAAGTACTCAGAGCTGATTTATGAAGACTGTATAGACCTGGTTGCCAAGCCTCCATGTCTTGCAGCTACAATCTACAGGAATCTTTACTGGGAAGGCAGCAGTATTGGGGCCATTGACTCAAAGTTGGACTGGCCCCACAGTTTCACCAACATACAGGCTATACAGATGCCCAGGTAAGTGAGCTCATGCATTTGTACCTCACCATGAAAGTGGCAAAGTGCCCATGCCAACTACTTGGTGGGCTAGTGCCCTTTCAGACCCTTACCTTTCCTTTGCAGCAGCTATGAATTGGCTATCAGGGCCTCTGCATGGACTTGTAAATCAGGAATTATTTGTCTGGCTAGTACAACTACAGAAGAAAGTTGGTAAAGATGTGTCAGATGAAAAATTCTGAGACCACCTCTGGAAAACACTCAATTCAGGATGGGTTATCCCAGGCTATGGTCATGCAGTACTAAGGAAGACAGATCTATGGTATTCATGTCAGCGGGAGTTTGCTCTGAAACACCTGCCTAATGACCCCCTGTTTAAGCTGGTTGCTCAACTTTATAAGACTGTGCCCAGTATCCTATTAGAGCAAGAACCCTTGGCCCAATGTAGATGCTCACAGTGGAGTCCTGCTCCAGTACCATGGCATGATGCAGGTGAATTACTATATAGTTTTGTTTGGGGTGCCACGGGCACTGGGTGTGCTGGCACAACTCATCTGGAGCTGAGCCCTGGGCTTGCCTCTAGAAAAGCCCAACTCCATGAGCACGGATGGTCTGCTGAAGTCTGAGGACTCATAAGTCAGGGTAAAATGGGATTTGGGAGAGAGACTGACTACACGAAAAGGAGAAAATTCAAAAGTAAAATATACCTTTTTGTTTCAGGGGGCCTTTAAAGACTTAAGATAAAATTGTATCTGAGGCACTGCAAAAGTTTGAAGTTAAAATACAAATGAAGACTTTCAAAGATGAGAAGTGACCCCCTTCTTCTCTCACCAGCTCTCTTCCCCTGCCTGGAATGAACTGCAGAATGACCAGGACTAGGGCATGTACTATGGTTTAGATTTGGCCACCCCGTCTCTAGAGTGAGTCCGGCTCCTCTATCCATAGGTTCAAGCAGGTTCCAGAGAAGCTGTTGTCACACTGAACACTCTGTGTATCCCTCCAGACCAGTATACCAGGACTGCGCCCCCTGTTCCCACAGGAGTTGTTGCAGTCCGGTTCGCATTGCTGGTAGAAATCACCCAACCAAGAGCAGCTTCTAGGAAAAAGAGATTTATTTTGGCTTACAGGCTTGAGGGGAAGCTCCACGATGCCAGGGGAAAACGATGGCATGAGCAGAGGGTGGACATCACCTTCTGGCCAGCATAAGATAGACCACAGCAACAGGAGGGTGTGCCAAACACTGGCATGGGGAAACTGGTTATAAAGCCCATAAGCCCGCCCCCAACAATACACTCCCTCCAGGAGGCATTAATTCCCAAATATCCATCAGCTGGGAACCTAGCATTCACAACACCTAAGTTTATGGGGGACACCTGAATCAAACCACCACATTCCGCCCCTGACCCCCATAAACTGATATCCATACATGATGTAAAATACAATGCATTCAGTCTGACATTAAAAGTCCCCACAGTTTTTATCAATCCCAGTGATGTTCATACATCCCCATAGTTCAAGATCTTTTAACTGAGCCATAATCCCAAAATATAACCTCAAAAAACCCATAATGGCACAGAATAAATATTCACACTGCAATAGATGGCATTGGGCATAGCAAAGAAACATTCAACCAATACAAGATTTAAAACAACCAGGGCAAACATCAAACTCTGTAGCTTCAAGTCCAGCAACTCCAAGTCCGATAATTCTAACCAGCAACAAGTCTCTGGCATTCCAATTCCGCCCCTCCAGCTAGGCTACTCACAGTCCTGGAAAACTTCATCGGGGCTGGCAGCTCCTCGGCAGCCATCTCATGGTCCCGGCATCTCCACTGGGTCTCCACTGCAAGCCATGGTTCATCCTCATGGCCCCATGGGGTCTCTATGCAGGCAATAGCAAACCTGCTTCACACTGCCCATGGCCATTTCCAAACCACCAGACCGTGTTGCAAACTCAATGATCTTCTTTCCAGCATTTCTTATACTCCACGATACCAGGTAGGGTGCCAATTTGTTAATCTAGGGGGGAATAAAGCAGACTTTGAAGAACAGGACACTCCTTGAGCACTCAGGCCCCTTCAAAAGAGTCTACATTCTTCTTGCTGCCCCAGCGCAGGTCAGCTAGCCCATAGGTTGTAATCTCTCAGTTGCAGCTCAACAGGCAACGGTTCACCCAAAGATTTTTCTTTCTGTGCCATATCCCTCTGCACACACCAGTTCATTTCTACGCAAAGCAACCCTGCACAACTTCTCAGGACACAGGCATTACAGCAAGCTTTTCATACAAACTGCTAGCCCAGTTCAGGCAAAGCTCTTTCTCACCCTCATAAGCCAAACCTCACAGCCCATAGTTCTTACTGCATTCAGGTCTTGCAGCTCAGACCAGAACAGTCCATCAAGCTGTACTTACAGCATTGCAAGGCATCTCTTAGGCCAAGATTTCAACTCCTTCCACATTCCTCTTGAAAATCAGCTCCAAAAGGCCAAAGCCACATAGTCAGGTGTCTAGCAGCAATCCCACTCCTCGGTACCACTTTTCTGTTGCAGTCCAGTTCGCATTGCTGGTAGACATCACCCAACCAAGAGCAGCTTCTGGGAAAAAGAGATTTATTTTGGCTTACAGGCTCGAGGGGAAGCTCCACGATGGCAGGGGAAAACGATGGCATGAGCAGAGGGTGGACATCACCCCCTGGCCAACAGAAGGTGGACCATAGCAACAGGAGGGTGTGCCAAACACTGGCATGGGGAAACCGGCTATAAAGCCCATAAGCCCGCCCCCAACAAAACACTCCCTCCTGGAGGCGTTAATTCCCAAATATCCATCAGCTGGGAACCTAGCATTCACAACACCTAAGTTTATGGGGGACACCTGAATCAAACCACCACAGGAGTCATGTTGGGTTGTCAGTTCTGTCAATCCCCATGGCCCTCTAACATGCACAGAAGCACCTCCTAGCAAGACCTGTTGGTTAGAAAGGCATGCTTTGGCAATTTTTTTATGCTACCAGGTTTCTTTTTGAACAGAGAAGTGATTCAAAATTGCATATGGACCCCTTTGAGTGTCAGATGGTACTAGGGCTGGGGACATTTAAAATAGTAAACCTCCCATTTTCATCTCATACTAGGAAAACAAAAGCTCTTATTTATCGATGTCTTTCCCTTGCCTCCTCTGTAAGAGGTCACAGTACAGTGCTTATTTTAGCAACCCAATTTGTACAGATTTGCAGTGACTTGTAATTCTCTACTGCCTTTTATTGGAGAAAGCATTGAAGTATGCTCCTGCCTGTGGCCCTCCTTCTCCCAAGTCTTGCCTGTGTTAGTATATTGTCGAACCCAAACCTCAGAATCATGATGTTGAGATGGCACACTATAAACCCCTGGGTAATTGTTAAGTCATGAGGTGGACTTCAGGTTATTGTTACAAAATGAAAAACATTTTTTTAATTAACAATGAAAACAAAAAAAGGTAGCTTCAACAGCAACATATTAAGATTTGTAAAGGCTTCACGACAATTATGTGAATATTTTTTTATGATTCTTTGTGCCGTTTTAAAATAGGTCATAATTTTAAAAGAAAATACACAGTGTTAATTATGTGCTTAAGATAAATCACTTTTATGATGAATTTTCTCAGAATCCATTAATTCTAAACTGGATATTGCAAATTGGGGGCTGGGTGCCAAATCTGAACTTCAGATATAATTATTGTTTTGTGGTCTATAATTCAAAACAATGGATCAGCAAACACCATTGATTTTACATTAGAATCTAGACTTATGAATTCATTTAAAAGATTAGAAAATTTTGGCTGAAGATGTACCTCAGAGGTAAAGTGCTTGCCTAATTTAAGAGGCTCTGGGTTTGATTTTTTTTTAATTTTTTTATTTAAATTTTATTTTTTATTTAATTATTTTAGAGTGACAGAGAGGAGAGAGAGAGAAAGTGAGAGAGAGAGAGAGAGAGAGAGAGAGAGTGTGTGTGTGAGAGAGAGAGAGAGAGAGAGAGAGAGAGTGTGTGTGTGTGTGTGAGAGAGAGAGAGAGAGAGAGAGAGAGAGAGAGAGAGAGAGAATGTGTGTGCCAGGGCCTCCAGCCTCTGCAAACGAACTCCAGATGCATGCACCCCCTTGTGCATCTGGCTAACGTGGGTCCTGGGGAATAGAGCCTCGAACTGGGGTCCTTAGGCTTCACAGGCAAGCGCTTAACCACTAAGCCATCTCTCCAGCCCTCTGGGCTTGATTTTAAACATTGCAAAATATCCCAAAATTAGAATATCTGACATTGGCAGAGTTCTATGTCATGATAGTTTTTTAGATATGAGTAAGAGTAAGCAATAGATGCCTGTTTGGCTTTTGACTGTTTATTATGACATCTTTCAAAGATTTTCAAAGATAGAAGAGAATAGAAAATTCTTGGATACCCATCAAGGAAATACAACAGTTATTGATTCATGATAAATTTCTTAAATTGAAAATATTGTTAAAATGTAGTTATTTATTTAATTAGGTACTAGGGATGAAACTGGGGGCTCTCTCATGCTAAGTATGTACTGTACCATTAAGCTATACCTCAAAAATACTTATTTTTATGGGGCTGATAATGAAATCCAAAGCCTCATATATGCTAGGTTAGTACTCTACCATTAAGCCAAATGCTATCCCCAAACTTTATTTCATACTCAACAAATAATAATTATGTGCATTTATTGTGGAAAACATGATGTTTTGAAATACTTATACATTGTATAATGGCTAAATAGAACCAATTAACATATTCATTGCCTCACAGGGGTTTTTTTGTGGCGAGAATAGGTGCTGCAGTTACTTTCTCATTGCTGAGACAAAATAACTAACCAGAAACAGCTTATTGGAGAAAAGCCTTTATTTGTGCACTAAAGTTTCAAGAAGTTTCATCATGGCAGGAAAAGCATGGCACAAAAAGGAATCTGGCTCACATCTTGCCATGTGTCCAGGTGGAAGTAGTCTAACTATTGGGCTTGGAGCTGAGTTAATAAACCTCAAGGTCCACTCCAGTGATACACATCAACCAGTCCACCTCCGAAATGCTCCACTAACTGAGTATTGAGTATGAGGCTTAATCACTAGCACAAGGGGCTATGGGGGGACACTACATTCAGACCACCACAACAGTCAACACCTATAAACTCACCAGTTATCTAGAACACATTGTTAGTAATTATAGTCACAAAGTACAACAGAGGTCTTGACCTTGTTCCTAATTGAAATTGTTTTGATCATCTTCTCCCCAGGCCCTGATAGAATTAAAGTCTCTGGCTCTACAAATTCAACTGTTATAGATTCCATATGTAAGTAATTACATATGCTACATATAGTTCTGTGTTGTTCTATTCCACTTAATGTCCTTTAGGTTCATACATGCTGTTATTAATGACAGGACCTTATTGTTTGTAAAGACTGATTATATATATGTATGTATATGTGTGTGTGTATCTATCTTCCCCTCTTCTCCTCCCTTTCCTACCATATGATCCAGAAATCCCACTTTTGAGTTTATCATCCAAAAAATGAAATTGGAAATCAGTAATTTGACAATACCCTTGCATGTCCATACTCATTGAAAAATTGTTTACAATGGACAAAATGTGGAATAAAGCTGAATATCCATCACTGGATAAAGAACACTTATATGTTGGCTGGGGATGTAGCTTATTAGTAGAGTGCTTACCTAGCATTTCATTGTTTTTAAACAGTGCTGCTGAATAGTATTCTCTTTTTTGTATATATACATATTTAGGTATATATTCATACAACTGTCCCCTCCTCTTTCATTCCTTTCCTTTCCTTCCTTCACCCTCTGCTCAATAAAGGGCCTTATATATATGGTAGGGTTCAGGTAGAGGTTTTCGACTAGATGATGATCAAGGTACTAATTTACATTCCTGCAAAAGTGTACAAAGATTCTTTTTTTTCTTTATCTACTCAATAACACTCATTTTGTAAATTATGTTTTTGATAATAGCCATTATGATACATCAAAGTAATGTCTCATTATGGCTTGAATTTGCATTTCTGTGATGATTAGGGATACTAAGTATGTTTTCATGTGCTTGTTGGACATTTATATATTTTATTTTAAGAACTGTTTTGCAAATGCAAATCTATTGCTAATATTTTAGTTAGATTGTTTTGTTGCTGATGAATTGAATCCCTTACATATATATTACACACACACACACACACACACACACACACACATATATATATGGTTTATACAATATTTTTCTACTCCATTTGTTGTTGCCTTTTCATTATGTTGATTGTTTGCTTATTTACTTATTTATTTGTATGGGAGAGGGTATGTGCATGTCATGGAATGCATATAGAGGTCTGAGGACAACCTTGAGTTGTCTGTGCTACATTTTCTATGAGACAGTCTCGTATGGACACAAATGAATGTAGTCACTAAGCTTCCGAATGCTCCTGGCTCTGCCTCCCATTATCATAGGATTCTGGGATCACAGACACATGCGTCACTTTGTATCAGACTTTATGTGGGTACTGAAAGGATTGAACCAAACTGGCAGGCTTTGCACGTTTAACTGCTGAGCCTTCTCCCCAGTGAGATTGTATTCTTATTTTATTTTTTTATTTATTTGAGACAGAAAATAGACAGAGAGTCAGTATAGGAGCACCAGGCCCTCTTGCCACCACAAACGAAATCCAGATGCATGCACCACTTTGTGAATCTGGCTTTATGTGGGTACTGGGGAATTGAACAGAGCCATCAGGCTTTGCAAGCAAATGCCTTTAATTGCTGAGCCATCTCTTCAGCCCAGATTGTTTTCTTTTGTACTCTGATTTCATGGGTCAATCTTGTTATATCTATTTTCTCCCTTTTCTACATTCCGGGATTATTTTGAAGTAAATTACAGACCTGTACAATTTCTTAATAATATTTTGCTATTCATCTCTAAAAAATCAGGGACTTTTAGAAGCATAGCCACAATATTATTGTCATACTTAAAACAATCAACAACAGTTTCTTAACATGATTATATATCTCATATTTTCAAATTTATATTTTCCCTTATTTCTCATCTTTATTTTACAATCTGATGGCCTAAGACTGCCTGAGTTTGATTCCTTAGCACCCACATAAAACGCTAGGTATGACCACGCATGTCTATAGCCCCAGTTTTAAATAAAGCAGAGATAAAAAAAAATTGCTGGGCTTTTCTGGTCAACTAGTCTGACTAAAAACAGCTCTTCTAAGTTCAAAGAGAGACTAAATCTCAAGGAAGAAATGCAGAAGAACATTCTGGTCAACTAGTCTGACTAAAAACAGCTCTTCTAAGTTCAAAGAGAGACTAAATCTCAAGGAAGAAATGCAGAAGAACAATAGAAGTCATTTAAGGTCTTCCTCTGGTGTCTGCTCAAGTGAACACAGGCTGTATGCATCTCCACATACACATATACATGTGTTCATGCATTATACATACACACCTATGGAAAAACAAACAAAAACACTGCTAGTTAAGTTTAGACAAATAATGTCCAACAAAATATCCTGTGTTAACCAAACTGTTAATTATGGTATTCTACAAATTGCCACTATTGGGGGGATGAAGTATCTTCTGTCTGTTGCTAGAGATGAAACCCAAGGCATTGAACTGTACCCTAGCTTCAAGAAGTCTCCTCTATTCCTAGTTTATTGAGTGATTTTGTTAAAAAAAGAAGAAGAAGAACTAGTGTTGAATTTGGTCACATGCTTTTGCTGTCAGTGCTGAGGTGTTCTTCATCCTGGGGCTTCTTAACGTTTCTCAGTCAGGACACCATTGCTCATGAAATTTTTATGTAAGTGGCCTTGAGTACATATGCATGTAAAATAGATATACGAGACAAATATTTACTGATAGTAAATCATAAAGAAGTTTCATCGAGAACACATTTTTGGTTTATATATAATTTTAGCATTTATTAAAGATGGAAACAAATTTACATATTAATGTAATGAATTTATCTATTTTTACATAACAAATTAAATCTTGGTTGATTTTTTGTTGTTGTTGTTGTTTTTTCAAGGTAGGGTCAAACTCTAGCCCAGGCTGACCTGGAATTAGCTAGGTAGTCTCAAGCCTTCCAAGTGCTGGGATTAAAGCTGTGTGTCATCATGTCTGGTTTGGGCTGAATATTTGATACTATAAGGCACAGAACATCTTTAATATTTTTCAGAGTTAATATTTTGATTTTATAATCCTTAATACTAAGAATGTCTCTTCATAAATACATAGTACAGAATGGCAGAAGATGTTTAGGGCCACTTCAGAAGTTGTTAGAGGCCTGTAGAGATGGCTTAGCAGTTAAGGCACTTGCTTGCAAAGCCAGAGGACCCAGGTTTGATTCCCCAGGACCCACGTAAATTAGATGCTCAAGGTAGCACATGTATCTGGAGTTCAATCACAGTGGCTAGAGGCCCTGGCACACCCATTCTCCATCTCTCTTTCTCTTATTCTTTCTGTCTCTTTCAAATAAATAAGAATAGTAAATTTTACAAAAGAAGTTGTTAGAAATTCTGTCCTAATTCCTAAGAAAACTTCATTTAATCATTTTTTTCAATGAAACTAAAGTTAGCAACTCAAACAGCATTGTGTGTGTGTGTGTGTGTGTGTGTGTGTGTTTGTGTGTGTGTTTGTAATATGCGATGTTGTGTTTGTTGGGGTGTGAGGGTGGTATATGCATATGTATGTGCAGATGCCTTCTCAGGGTCATAGAGGCCAGAGGAAAATGTCAGGTGTCTTTCCCTTATTTCGTGTTCAGTATTTCTTTGAAGCATAGTGTCTTTCTCTGCAGTCAAATGCTCTACCACTGAGCTATACCCCCAAAATATCTTTCTCTGAACATGGAACTGCAATTTGTAAAAGTCCCAGTGATACCCACAGAACTATAGTTACAGATGTGCATGGCCACACCTATTTGTCAAACAGCACTATTTAAAAATCAAATATTCTAACATAATACACTCCAAACATATAATTTTTATATACATGTGTAGAAATGATGGCTTAAAAGTCTGTTTTCTTTACGTAAGCCATTATGTTTCCATAAGAACAGAAAATTTGTATGTATGGTAGAAACACTGCAATTCAGAGTATTCAATAATCCCTCATCTGAGCCAAGTATTGGCTGCTATTGAGTGGTGGGACAGCATGCACAGTGTAGTGTACATGCTGTGTGTTCAGAACCAAGGCTACAGTGAGGTCACATGATGCAACAGGGGTGATCATTGCCAGAAGCATGTCAGATTCAACACACACTGGTTTTTGAATTTTTGGTCATTTCATGTTCAGAAACCCCTTATAATTTCCACGTTTTTGCAACCCCCACATTCAGTTAATATGCTATAATATGTCATTGGCTTTTCAGATGCTAGCACAACTTTGAATTTTTGGAATAAATCCTTCTTGGTTTTTACATACAATCCATTTTACATGTTGTTGGATTTGGTTCGTCAGTGTTTATTAATGATTTCTGTATCTTTCCCACTGTAGCTAGGCATGCAATCTGGGGTTTTCTGCATGCCAAGCAAGTGCTCTACCACTGTGATATGCTTCAGTCCCCTATTTCTGTGTCTTTTTTTTTTTTTGGTAAGACATTCTGTTTTCTTTTCTGGTAATGCTTTCATCTGGTTTTAGTGTCAGAGAAAAATACTGGCCTAGCAGGATGAGTTAGGAAGTGTTCCTTCCTCTCCATTTTTTTTTTTTTGAAGAGTTTGTGAAGAAGTGGTGTTAATTCTTTAAATGCTCAAAATATGGACTTTAAATGTGGCTATAACACATGTAATGACACAGTAATGAACAAAAGTGTTGCCTTCAGGAACTGAGAACAATACAGTGGTATTTATGAGAACATTAAGACAGATGGGAATTGGAAGACATGGTTTCCCTGGAGGACAAAAGCTAGTAGAGAATTTCTGTCAAGGGCACTCCCTCCTGCTGCCAAAGGCTTGCAGGATGACCTCATTCCTCAAAAGAAATTCTCTAGTTGAGCAAATATTTCCTTGCTCCTAGGCCAGTTATAGCTTGCTCAGAAGTATTAGTTTTGATGACCTACCTTGCACTTTTTTCATCCATAGGTGTGTAACACACTCATTGAACATCAATAACAGTGTTGCCCAGCACTGGTCATGACATTCCTCAAGGTGTCTACAGTTATTTCAGGAGGTGTCTTGTAATTTTCCAAATTAATTCACTTTAAATTTATTTTAGAGATGAGCTATATGCCATTTTGAATTTTCCTTTATGGTACATGAGTCTGGGAGACAGAATGGGACAATATTTTTTTATTTTTATATATATATATATTTAATTTTTATTAACATTTTCCATGATTATAAAATATATCCCATGGTAATTCCCTCCCTCCCCACCCCCACACTTTCCCGTTTGAACAGAATTGGACAATATTTATCATGGAAGGAAATAAAAGAAAGCAGTTATAAGTTCCAATTTACAAAAGATTGAGAATCATGATGGGATGTCGAGAAGTGATCGAGCACTTGCCTAGCAATGATCTTCTGACTGGGGGCTGGCAAGAGTGTCACTCTATCCTAATAACTGATTAATTTCAATGTGCATAAAAAGGTCATGGCTCATCAGAATAGATGTTCAATAAATTCTGGGTAAATGAAAAAGTACTGGATCAATAACTTTGTGCATACATACAGAGGAGCAGACAGCATGTTGAGAATATCCATAGAACTATTCACAAAGGTGGAGATAAAAATATGCCCAAACTATATCCAAAGGACTCATCTCATTTCCTTAGAAGTACGTGCTCAACCATGTTTATTGCTGCTCAATTTATAATAGCTGGGAAATGGAACCAGCCTAGATGTCCCTCAACTGATGAGTGGATAATGAAGATGTGGCACATTTATACAATGGAGTTCTACTCAGTGGTAAAGAAAAATGAAGTTATGAAATTTGCAGGAAAATGCATGGACCTGGAAAGTATTATACTTAGTGAGGTTACCCAGGCCCAGAAAGCCAAGTGCCACATGTTCTCTCTCATATGTGGATCCTAGCTACAGATGATTGGGCTTCTGCGTGAGAAGGAAAATACTTAGTAGCAGAGGCCAGTAAGTTAAAAAGGAGACATAAAGGGTAGAGAAAGGAAGGGAGGAGGATACTTAATAGGTTGATATTGTATATATGTAATTACAATGATTGTAATGAGGAGGTAAGATGATGGAGAATGGAATTTCAAATGGGAAAGTGTGGGGGTGGGGAGGGAGGGAATTACCATGGGATATATTTTATAATCATGGAAAATGTTAATAAAAATTTAAAAAAAATAAACAAAAAAATTTAAAAAAATGCCCAAACGAGGTAGCAGGTGGGAATATGCAAGGCGATAGATTTCTGCGTGTGTGGCAATCTTAGGTTCTAGATTTTTAAAAATTTGTTTCATATTTCTATTTCTTTAAGACCATCTTTCTTATTAGAACTGTTTTGGGGGTGATAGACAATATCCTCACTGTGGAAGGCACAGGCCTGTGTGTGTAGAGTAGCTGTGACTTGTACAGTGGGCAGTTCATGCAAGCTCTTAAATACTGGAGAATACTCTACATGGAATGAGAAATTGTGAGTCTCAGCTCTACTGAGTTGCTTCATGAGTGGGGTCACCATAAACATTAATAAATGTGTGAGAAAATCCACCACGAAGGAAATTAAGGCAATTTAAGAAAGAGAAGTGATGCTGAATGAACCTAAGAATTATTTAAGAACTAAAGATTGTTCCTCAATATCCAAGAATTCAACCTACTGAATCAAAAACAATTTACATCCACATTGAACACTAATAGACTTTTATCATTGCCATTATCCCTTATACAATACAGTATAACTCTTTAAAACTTTTTTTTTTTTGTAATTGACACATAATAATCCTATGTATTCATGGAACAACACATGATATTTCAGTACATATATCAAATTGTACTAATCAGATCAGGGTAATTGCCATAGCAACCACATTAGACAGTCATCATTTCTTTGTGTTGGGAACATGCAGAATCATCTCTACCAACTTGTATGAAATATCTAAATACTGTAAACCATAATAATCCTACTCTATTGTTGAATTTTAAGGAGTGTAAGAGTTAGTTAAGTAACATTTATATTGTATTAGGTATCATAGATAAGCTAAAGATGATTCAAAGTTATAGGAGGATGTGGTAAGTTCGATGTAAGTACTATGGCATTTTGTCTAAGAAACTTGAGCAGCTATAGATTTTGGTTTCCATAAATGGTCTTCCATAGATGGATATTGAGGGAAGAGTGTATGTTAAAAGTGAATAAGTAATAAAATATTTTTTAAAGGGCTGGGGAGATGGCTTTTCAGTTAAGGCACTTGCCTGCAAAGCCAAAGGACCTAGGATCAATTCCCCAGGGCCCATGTAACCTAGATGCACAAAGTGGCATATGTGTCTGGAGTTTGTTTGCAGTGGCTAGAGGCCCTGGTGTGCCCATTCTCACTCTATCTGTCTCTCTCTGCTTCATTATGTCTCTCAAATAAATAAATAATAAATAATAAGTAATTAAGGAGGTGAAATTTGGGGCTTTGGGAATAGTTCAGTGGTAAGGCACATGCTTAGCATGTACAAGGCCCTGGGTTCCATTCCCAGCACTGGCAGTGTGCAGGGTAGGAAGGAGACTTATAATAATCAAATGAAATTCTAAGAGAATAGTGTTTTAAAAAATAAAAAGAATATATGAGACTTCTATAAAATATACCTACTGAAACAAAACTTTCAATGTATGAGATATAAACATTTAAATAGAAAGTTAAAGGCTGGGGCTTCTGCATAGTGTTAGTGTATGTACATAGTGTTGTGCTTAGTATGTACTTGGTATTGGAGTATGCACAGTATGTACAAAGTTGTGGGCATCATCTGCATTCCAACAAAAATGAGAAAAAACACAAAAAGAATTTTAAAATATTTGGTAGAGGATGTTCATATATTCTATCTTGTTAAAAGTTTTAAGTTCACAGACAAACACTAGGACAAGCAACCATTTTTTATTTATTTTTAGTGTTAAGGAGAACCCAGGGCCTGAGATATGCTAGATATGTTTTACTATTGACCTATCCTCTCATCCCTTAGCTATCATTATAAAGCAGAAGTGATAGATACTGGGGCATACAGATAGAAACACAGGCTAGTGGAAGATGTTCAGTACAAAGGAGATTAAATGGCAGACATAAATAAGGACAGAAAGTGAACAACATAGTGAGTTTTTACATTTTTTGATCTACAAATAACCTAATAGAGAATCTACTTTCCTTCATGCCCACACATGGAGTAGATACAAAAGTTGACCAAATATTATATCATAAAGAAAATAATAGTACGTTCTATACTTTTCTTGACATAATGCAATTAAGCTAGAATTAAAACTAAAATGTAAACCCTAAACCTGTCTTCCCACTGAAAGTTAAAAATCTACTAAATACTACTCAGTTAAAAAGCAAATGAAATATAAAGAAACAAAGAAGTAATGAAAGAACTAAATATCAGAGACTGCTGTATACATGTAGTGATAGTAGGAAAATTCAGAGTCTTAAAAACTTCTATTGGTAAAATGAACAAAACTTTTTGAATTGTGTTAACCTAAAAAGTAAGAAAAGTAGGCCTGGATAGATGGCTCAGCAGTTAAGGTGCTTACCTACAGAGCCTGAAAACCAGAGTAATTCCCCAGTGCCCACATAAAGCCAAATGCACAGTGTGACACATGCATCTGGGGTCCATTTGAAACAGCTGGAGGTCCTGGCACACACATTCTCTTTGTCTCTCTTCTATCTCTCTGTGCTTGCAAATAAGTAAATATTTTAACAATAAAAAGGTAAGAAAGGTGTAAGTGTCAAAAGAAAGCAGAAAAAACAAATAATAATAAAGGGAAAAAACAGAAAGGTAGTAAAGATTTATAATAGAAAATAATAGGTCATGGGGGAGGGGAGGGAATTATCATGATTTATTGTCTGTAAGTATAGAAGTTGTCAAGTAAAAAACAGAAAATAATAGGTCAAATTAATAAAAGAAAGTTTTGGTTCTCTGAAACAATATGAATTGCCTGCCAAATTAACTAAATCAAAACAGGAGAACACTGATCAGGCAAAATAAGAGAAAGAAATAATGTGGAATAGGAATTAGAGTGAATGAACCAAATTGGTTTTCAAATGAATAACACAATCATTCAAAACAGAGGGTGGAAAACAAATCTATGTCATTTTGACTATGTGCATTGAGACTAAAGGAAAAAAAAAAATCCCTCTATACAAATAGGAAACCCCAGAGAGGTTTGGTTTTCACAGACATCTAAGTTAGTTGCTTTTTATTTCTGCTGGTGCTGGGACAGAACCCAGAGCCCCTTGCATGCTAAGATTAGATAATAAAGCCACATAACAACTAAGACAGTTATGATGTTGGATCAGATTCTGAATGAAAGGACATTATTGGAACAACTGAAAACATTAAATTTTAGATAAGCAAATAGTATTACTACTAATTTTCCAATTTTTACTAATGTCTTTGTTCTTTGGAGATAACATGAAAGTATTTAAGGACAAAGGAGCATAATGTCTGCAAATTTATAACAGAAAAATCTATATATGGAAAGAATGATGAAACAAATGTGGTAAAAGACAAAATGATTGTGGAATCTGGATGAAGGATTAAATAATAGTTATGCTCTCTCTCTCTCTCTCTCTCTCTCTCTCTCTCTCTCTCTGTGTGTGTGTGTGTGTGTGTGTGTGTGTGTGTTTTGCTGAGAAGTTAGCCTAGAGTTTTGTGCATGTTAGGCAAGTACTACCATTGAGCCACTTTCTCAGCTCCCCATTTTTAAACATTTCAATTTAATTTTGTTTTTATTTTGAGATAGTAGTGTAGGTTGTGCTTGAGCTCAATCTATAGTTCAGGCAAATTATTTCAGTTTAGAAATTAACAAAAAAGAAGTATTTGAAAATGTTTGTGAAAACATTTAGGAGAAGGGTGCACACACACACACACACATCTGTGGTCCTAGCACGGGAAGATCAGTAATTTGCCAGTGTGAGTACAGCTTGGTCTACATGATGAGACCCTGTCTCAAAAACAACAGAATAGAACAAAACCCCAGAGAAAACCAATAAAAAGTGCTCCAGGTAATTATTGTTGATAACTTGGGCACTATTGTGAAAGCAACTTAATTGTTTCCAATAGAATACAGGAGATGAATAAACAAATTTGCGTTGTAATCACACATGCATTATAGATTAATGAACTCTGATCTACATGTGTCAACATGTGACAATCTCAAAATTAAACCATAGGAGGAAAGAGCAGATGGCAGGAACTATAGGATGTAACTCATTGATAGAGTGCATTGGGGTGGGGGATGTTTGAACATCAACCCACACAGGGGTAAAAAAAAATAAAGTATAGAAACAGAAAACAATGATGAACAATCTCTGTTCTGAAAGATTTTTCAGGCATTTAAATAAAAGTCAAATAAACACAAGATTACCATGTAGGAGGAAGAAAGCAATTAGTATGGATAGCTAATATGGAAAGAGGAAGTGGGAGGGATCAGGAGGAATATTCATTCTCCAGAAATGGGAACATTTCATGGCTTTCTCTCATACTGAACCAAGTCTTAAAAGACAAGAGAGGGTGACCCAGCTGCAAGTTAGGAAGGAGAAGGATGTTTCTAGACCATAATGTTATTTGCAAAATTCCAGAGCTTTCTTGGAGCTGGAGCCTCTATAGGTGGGGTTGGGAGTGGGAGGGTGCAGGTAGGCGATAATGGTTGGTTTCCCCTTGACAAGGGCTCTAGACCTAGCTAAAGAATTCGACTGCTTGAAGGCCAGGGAAAGCAGAAGAGCAATACTTGCATTTTGAATTTCACAAACTAAAGCTCTGGAGGCCAGATCATTTATTAATATTTTGCATGCAGAGAGAGGTAGGAGAGAGAGAGAATGGGCATGCCATGGCCTCAAGCCACTGCAAAAGAACTCCATATGCACGTGCCACTTTGTGCATCTGGCTTTATATGGGTACTGGGGAATTTAACCAGGTTCATTAGGCTTTGCAGACAAGCGCCTTAACCACTGTGACATCTCTGCAGTTCTTTTTTGAAGGAAAAGAAGAAGACAAGAAATAATGGAGTCTCAACAGAAAAAGCAGAAGGAGTAACAGAGATAGCAGGGTTCAGGTCAGTAGGCAATCAGTTGTAGATGTGGGAAGAGGAATGAGGTTTATTGTCTAGACATTTGGATGTGGATGATGCAGTGTTAAGGGTGATTAGTATTTGTCTTTAATTTTGTTTGAGGCAGGGTCTCACACTGTAGCCCAGGCTGTCTTGGAACAGGAGGCAATCATCTCCGTCTCTGGACTGCTGGGATCATCTTTGGGATTTACCACACCCAGCTTAGAAGTAAAGGTTTGTGCCTCCAGACTCAGCTCCTGACTGGACCTTAGAATTTCAACGCTTAGCTCCTACACGAAAACGTAGGGAGAAAGGGGCTGAAGGCGGTGGTTCTAGCTGGAATGTTTTCCTGTTGGGTATGTGGGGTTTTAGATTGATGTCGAACGTCTTAATTACAAAACAAAAGCTGATGTTATTGCAACACAGGGAATCAACTTGGGTTCTAACTCAGTGGGCTCATGGATGTCATATTTTTGTTCTGTGCATTTTAAACTAAATTTTAATAGCCAAATGGCAAATAATGTGGTAAGAATTCGAAGAGTTGAAGTACACGAAAGGCTTTGAGTTCTGAAAACACAACTACAAAAAAGAAAAAGAAAGAGAGGGAAAAAAAAACGAAAGAAAGAAAGAAAAGAAGAAAGAAACCACAAGGCGGCGGGGGCCGAGAAACCCTGTAGTAGCCGGTCTTTGTGTGAGCAGAAACCAGGGCACCCCTGCTGGCTGTTTGTTGGGATGCTGCAGGGGAGGAAGAGAGCGGGGAAGCCCGCCCCGCCCAGCGCGGCCACGCCCCACCCTAAGCCCCCTCCCCCGGAGCCTCTGCCAGTCCGAGCCCCTCCTCCCTCTTTGACGTCATCTCCCGTCTCCAGGTAACCTAAGGGTCAAACACGGCGGCCGCAGGGGCTGCAGTCTGCCCACCCCTCTCCTGTTGGACCCCAGATAATCAGCGCCATGACCCTCCCGCTTCTGCCAGGGAACAGCTTTAATCGCAAAGTGAGTAACCAGGGCATCAGAGGTCTTGGCCAGATGCTGGGGTTCAGTCATGATCCTGACGTGACCACCTCCCTAGACCCTACCTGCGGGCACCTGACTGTCACTGACTGAGGGTTGGGTACCCTTGAAACCAAACTTTCTCCTACCTCCTTTCTCCTAGCTCCTAGATTAGCTACTTAAGGGGAGTTTTTACAGCTGACAGGATGGTCCAAGGTAGTTAGTGATTAGTAATGATAAAATTAGCAATTGAATGGTTAATGTGTGCCAGGTGTTACACTTTAATCTCCTTACACGGTATTAATATTGGATGCTGTCCCAAACACTTTGAGATACAATTATTAAAAATATGTTTTAGCAGATTTTTTTTTATTAGTTTTGGACATACTCAGTATGTAAACAACACATGTTGGTACCATTCTTTTCCTATCCCTCTCCTCCCCCCCTTCCAAAGGGACCCTCCTCGTTGGGGGTGCAGGTCATCAACCCCATGTGGATTATGAGTCGTGCATTGTGGGGGCAGCAGTTAGTTATGGGGAGAGGCATTGTCTCTGTGCAAAATGTCCCAACTTGTAGCTCTAACAATTTTTCCTCCCCCCTTTCCGCAAAATTCCTTGAGCCATGTTTGGTGCATTTTAAGTCTACTTCAGTGATGGTCTCTTAGGAGCCTCTGGATCTCTGGTTTCGTAGGTGTTGAGTGTCCTCAGTGTATCTCCTTCACCCTTGTACTGACATCAGGTTCACCAAGAAAGCAGCATTCTGGTTCGTTTCCCCAATTCGTCTGTGTTTGCAGCTGTGGGGTCCTGGTGAAGTGCAATAGGTTGTTTTTCTCCTCGGGTCCTTCTCCCTTCTGAAAAATAGAAGCAGATTCTCAAATGGAGAGTGAAATCAGCACATGTTAAAAGGGATAACCATTATTAGTTTAGAGAATTAAAAAAAAAATATTTGCAAGCAGAAAGAGAGAGAATGGGTGCACCAAGGCTTCCAGCCACTGCAAATGAACTCCAGATGCATGCGCCACTTTGTGTGTCTGGCTTCAGGTGGGTAGTGGGGAATCCAACCGCAGTCGTTGAGCTTTGGAGGCAAGTGCCTTAACCACTAAGCCGTCTCTCCAGGCCAAGATACAATTTTTATTCCCATTTTAAAATTGAGGAAATTGAGGCACTGAGCTACAGTCAAAATGGTGAAGCTCATTTTCCCTCAGGCAACCTTTCTATACAGCCTACAAGCATATTGTCCTCAGCCCACTATGAAAATAAATATACTTTCTGCTGTTAAATTGAAGACACCTGGCACTGTGTTGGGGAAGGGGAGGGGTAGCAAGCATTTAGGTATTCCATTAGTATATAAAGGTTTGCACCTGACACTTCATGGAGAGAGGTTCCTAAACTAAGAGGGCAAGATGAGAATACAAAACAAAAAATTTAAAAACCGTCCGTGAACATTTGTCAGTAAATAATACCTTATTTAAACAATAGGCCAACTATTCAAGATTTTGTTTGCTCAGGGTTACTGCCCTTAATTTGGGTTTGCCAGCCATGTCTTCAGAAGACATGAGGAGTGACATAGAATCAGTCGGGATTGGTAAACCTCTGCTAAGTTTACAAATCACTCAGCACATTTAAGCATTTGACTATGACTTGTCTTATCTAAGTTGCTGGACCTAAAGTACCATTTTTTTTTTTCTAGAGCTTCTGCAGGGAAAGTAGATTCTGAACCCCTCTCTTCCGTCAGTTGGTCAGTCCAACTCTGAACACTACTTTTGTGCATTTCCTGTCTTGGCTGATGATTACAGGCTGATCTCCCAAGCATAGCACTAATTTTGCTTTTTGCTTTTTAACTGGTGAGCCATTTCTCCAGTCCAAACATTGCTTTTTGAAAATTTTTTGTTTGTTTATTTGTAAGCAGAGAGAGAGAGATTGGGAGAGAGAGAGAGAGAGAGAAGAGAAGAGAAGAGAAGAGAGACAGAGAGAATGGGTGAGCCAGGGCCTCCAGCCACTGCAAACTCCAGATGCATGCACCACTTTGTGCATCTGGCATAATGTGGGTACTGGGGAAACTAACCTGGATCTCATTAGGCTTTGCAGGCAAGTGCCTTAATCACTGAGTCATCTCTCCAGCCCCAAGTGTTGCTTTTTGGTAAGATTTAGTCAGCCACACAATTAAGAAAGGCCCACAAGAAGCAGGGCATAAAGGAAAATTCCAGAAATAAAGAAACATACTGTGTAAGAGCAATTTTAATAAAACACGAAAGCAAAACTGACAGCTTTTGGCCCAACAGCACTTTTGACCACTGAAGCATCGCAACTCCCACACGTGGTGATTTAGGGTGGAAGGAAAGTGGTTGGGTCAAATATTTTAAAATCTACAAAATTGGGCTGGAGAGATGGCTTAGTGGTTAAGCACTTGCCTGTGAAGCCTCAGAACCCTGGTTCCAGGCTCGATTCCCCAGGCCCCACGTTAGCCAGATGCACAAGGGGGCGCACACGTCTGGAGTTTGTTTGCAGTGGCTGGAGGCCCTGGCGTGCCCATTCTCTCTCTCTCTCTCTGCCTCTCTCAAATAAACAAACAAACAAACAAACAAAATTTAAAATCTACAAAGTGGTACTGAGCACTTTTGATATGTTTCTATTAAAAAACCTTCTTTAAAAGTTATTTTATTTATTAGAGAGAGTGCACCAGGACTTCTTGGCATTGCAAATGAATTCCAGATGCATGCACCTCTTTGTGTGTCTGGATTTATGTGGATACTGGGGATTTGAACTTGGACCAGCAGGCTTTGGAAGCAAGCACCTTTAACTGCTGAGCCATCTCTCCAGTCTCACCCTTCCCCCCCAAAAAATTCATTATGAATAATATCACATGTCCAGGAAAGTGCAATTTATGGTCATAAAATAAGAAATAGCATTCTATTGGTACTCCCAGCAAACCCTACCCATTAGAGTTGCTATTTTTATCAGGTAAAAATACATCCCCTGAAAATTGCAAGGGATCAGTTTATCTGAGATTCAAATTTAACTGAGCATCTAATATATGTGGCTACTCTACCTATGACTCTATTACTCTTTCCTTACTCTCCTAATGTAGCCACTCTTCTCACTTCTGTCACAATGAGACTTGGCTTGCTTTGGAAGCATTTTTTTTTAACTGATTATTTATTTGGGGTGTGTGTGTGCGTGTGCGCTTGCATGCATGCCACAATTTCTCGCTTTTACATGGTGCCTGGGAATCCAAACTCAGGTACATCTGGCTTTATGTGGGTACTAGGGAATCAAACCAGGGTCCTTAGGCTTTGTAGGCAAGTGCCTTAGCCACTAAGCTATCTCTCCAGCTCCAGCCACTTTTGTCCTAAAAATATTAGATGCTGGGTTTGGATTATGCTAAGATAATCTTGAGCATATTGTCAAAATTTTAAGATATTAAAATTAAAGCCAAGGCCAAAATCCTCCCTACAGGATTTTGTATGGAGTTGGGTAGCTGACTCTGCATCAAGGGTAGCACACACTTGCTCTGCTTTCTAGTTCATTGCTGAGCATGGAACTTAGGGCCTCATACATGTTCTTTGCCCCAGAAATGCATCTCCAGCGTCCACGTTCTGCTTTTTATCCAATCACCTTAGCACCATTTTAGGAAGGTTTGTGGTAAATAGCCCATCATCTAATCTTTCCCTGCTTGGTATATGCTTTACCACTGAGCTCATTTATAATGAAACAGATGCTTCCCAAAGAAGAATGAAAAGTTATTTGAATCCACAAGAGCAAAATGAATCATGACTAACATTTTTTAAAGGCAAAAATATAGAAAGAAAAATAATAGAATAGAATAGAATGAAAACTCGGAATGTATTATACTTGGAGAGTTAAGTGTTGTTTTGTGAACTTTTGTTTCCTTCCTGTGTGTTCATGAGCACTGGTGCATGTGGGTGGGTGTGAGCTGGGCTGCTAAAATATAGCTGTTACTGTGGTTGCAGCCCGTATTTGAGAAATGCTTTTACACCTTCCTCCACCAGTCCTTGCCTTGGTGTTTTAAAAGCAGATCTTCAATTCCTTTCAAGGTTAGATCTGGTCCCTAGCCTTCAGGAAGCCATGACCAGACCTGCATCAAGCCTTTCTTAATCTTTTTGAAATTTTTGTAGTTCTTGACATAAACTTTCCTGAGAAAAATTAAGTTTTAGCTGTTTAAAAATAAACAATTAGCTTAAAAATTCAAAATTAGTACATTCAGCATTGTAAAACTGTTGCTGCTAACTAGTTCCTAGACATTCTTTGTCTCTCTAAACCTCAGTTTGTTTACCTTGGAGGTATCTGTGAAATATGAAATGATTTTTCAGGTCTCATAGAACTCCTACATGCATTGTTTGGCCAATGATTTGTCAATATAATAATTGTTTTTATTAGTTTTAGAGGGTTAACATACAAGTAAATATGTTTTACTTTAGGTATACATGTATATATATATATTTATATGTATTATAAGTGTATACACACACACACACATACATATAAAACATCCTACTGCCCTCCTCATCCTCTTGAACCCTTTTTGGTTCCCTTCCACCCCTGAAATAGTTCCTTCTTCTGCTTTCATTTCATGGCCTGTATATCATATTCTCTTTTCTTCTTTCCACTCTCTCCTCACTTTAGATTTCTTCATTCTCTTTCATAGTCCTTTTTTTGTACTCATGTTGCTTACACACACACACGGATATAGACTTGATATAGTCCAGGTTGGTCTCAAACTCACAGTCCTTCTACCTCAGTCTCCTGAGTGCTAGGAATAGAGGTGTACACTACCAAGCCCAGCTAGTAAATATATATATATATATATTTTGTGGAAAGAAGTCTAGTCTGGTATGGATCTCTGCATTTCATCTGATGTATTGACCCTGCTGTCTTTCAGAAAGGATCACTCTAAAGAAAGTTGTCATATCATACCAGAAATTTCAGGTTGTTTAATCCCTCCCCTGACTTTTTGAGATCGGATTTCACTATGTTTGCTAGGTTGGCCTTGAACTCACTATATTGACCAAGCTGGTCTCAAACTTCCAGTCGTCCTTTTGTCTTGGTCTTTATGGCAAGTATGCATCACCATATCAGGCATAAATTAACTTATTTTTAATAATACATCACTTTTTTGTTTGTTTATTTTTATTCATTTATTTGAGAGTGACAGAGAGAGAAAGAGGCAGACAGAGTGAGACAGACAATGGGCGTGCCACAGCTTCCAGCCACTGCAAACGAACTCCAGACACGTGTGCCCCCTTGTGCATCTGGCTAACGTGGGTCCTGGGGAATGGAACCTTGAACTGGGGTCCTTAGGCTTCACAGGCAAGCGCTTAACTGCTAAGCCATCTCTCCAGCCCAAGTTAACTTTTTTGAAGTACTGTTGATAGAACCCAGGGCCAGGGACATTCCAAACAAGGGCTCTAGCAACTGAGCTACATCCAGCCCTAGGCTGTTTTTTCTTGTAAAATTCTGACTTGATATTTTTCTTTCTGCATTATCTACCAGGCCTAAAAGTCTTCTCCTAGTTTATGTTATAGGGTTCCTAATGAAAAATGAAATATGGCATGAGCAAGAACAGTTTTCTGTCTTATTTATAACAAAATAATTAATTTTAGCTAGCTTTTTTGAGAAAACAACTCAGCTATTAAACTTAGCTTACCCTTTAACTTTTTTCTCTGCTTTTCTTTCCTTTTTTATACATTTAAAAAGTAGTAAGGCAGCATAGTACATTTATAATAAACAATGTAAACTTAATATTTCTGTTTTAATCCAAGATGGAATTTACTTTTTCAAAAAGATTTATTTGATGTAATTTAAACATTCTAAATTCATTCTAGTTAGGCTATTTACAGCCTGAAAAGATGTTGACAGTAGGAAAGCTACTAAAATCATCTGACAAAACAATTAGAATAAAAATATAATCTAAGACGTCATTTTATATAGGACTTAACATTTTTTTCTCTGACTGACACAATTAAGATGCAATTGAATTTTAATCTTGATTTCTTTTTTAATCTTGATTTTTATGGATATATATGTTATTAAAAAACCAGAAGAATCCAAATTTATCTTTCTAATGTGAAATCTATGCTTATATTTTGTCACACAAATAAATACTCAATTGTGAATCAGACTTAGAAAGGTAAGCATACAATCGTTTTATTTTCAACTGAAATTAGATTTCTGGCCTTTGTCTCTATACCTGCCAAACAAGGACAATTGTGATTACATATAAGACATTGGAAACTATAGCTAAATGATCATATCTTATAAGTGGATACACAGTTGAATTTCACATAAATTCTAACCAGCCATATGGTACATGCATGTGTAACTTGTTAAGAAATTGACAGACTTCTTTTCTTTTCTTTCTTTTTTTTTTTTTTTTGAGACTGTCACATGTAGCCCAGGGTGGCCTTGAATGCCTGATCCTCCTGCCTATCTCCCAAATGCTGAGAACACAGGCCTGCCTCATCACATCATGTGGTGAGTGTTCTCTAATTTGCATTGCCACCAGTTGTGAATAAGAGCTCCTGTGAGTGAGTGATATTGTCAATGTTTTGAATTTTAGCCATTTTAATAAATGTGTAATATATCTAAATATTAATTTTTGTTTCCCTAATGGCTGTGATCTTGAACCTCTTTTCATAAACTCTTTGTCATTGGTGTGTCTCCTTTGGTAAAATGTGTTTTTATTTTGGTGGTTAAGATTCTGGATAGAAATTCATTGTTGATATATGGGCTGCTAGTATTTCTCCCATTCTGTGGCTTGAATTTTACTTTCTTAGAACAAAGCTAGAAAACATGCAGATATGTCAAAGATAAGATGTAGCATGAATTCAAATGGATATTTCCAATGCAAATTTAAGATAATTGGGCTTTTATTTAACATCTTTGATTTTATACTTATGTTTTACTTACATTGAAAATATTGGTTTGCAAGGATAGTAGCAGTTATTTACTTGCCCTATCTTACCATAAGTATAGATCTATAATTTTATTAGGTATGAGTGTATGTGTGTGATGTGTATGTATGGGCATGAGTATGCCATGGCATGAGTGGAGATCTGAAGATAACCTTGGCCAGTGTGTTTGTCTTCTCTTTCCACTTTGCTTGAGACAGGGTTCCCTTGTTGTTGTTTTGTTTTGTTTTTATTTTCCCACTTCATGCCAGTCTATCTTACCCAGAAGCTTCTGGATTTTCTTGACTGTGACTCTCAATGCCACAGGAATGTTGGGTTACAGATATGTGTATCTGGCTTCACATGGTTGCTGGGGAAATGACATAAGGCCAGCAATTCACTGACACATCTCTCCAGCCCCCATATAATTTTTGACTAGTAACAATTACATTACTAACAGTGTGAGTTTTTAAAAATAGTTTTAAGATTTCTTAGCAATTCTTTGTTTTTATAATATCTTTCACTAGGATTGTATTGTTTTGTGCCTGTATGTGTGTGTGTGTGTGAGAGAGAGAGAGTTTGTGTGTGTGTGTGTGTGTGTGTGTGTGTGTGTGTGTGTGTGTGGCAGTATGGCTGTGCTGGTGTTGAAACCTAGTGCATTGCATCACATCTACTTGGCAAGTGCTCTTAATAGTTGCTAATGTTACTTAAATGCTTTGTTTTGTCACCAATTCTATACCCAATTAGCTTCATTCCTTTCATTGTGCTTTTTATTCTTAATTTTTTCCTTCATTAAAATGTGAAAAAAATACCTGGATATGGTGGTACACACCTTTAATCCCAGTGCTGGAGAGGCAGAAGTAGGAGGATTGCCATGTGCGTCTAAGACTACATAGTGAGTTCCAGGACAGCCTGGGCTACAGCAAGACCCTACCTCAAAAAAAAAAAAGTAATAAAAAATTATATGGTTTCAAAATCAAATTTGCAACATAAGATGCAGGTCTAGCTTTTATCTCTGACACTATAACCTTGCTTCCTTTCTTCCTCTTTCTATAAATAACATTAAAAAACTACTTTGGGTTATTCATTCCCTCTCTTTCTCTTACTCAGTCACACATACACACAATAAATTCTTAAATATATGTATGTGCTTCCCGTCTATTAAATAAATGGTAACATATTCTGTACATTATCTTGCATATTTTTTCACTTTAGTGGCATATCTTGGAGGTCTTTTAGTAGACAATAAAGCTATTTCTCATTACTTTTCATAGCTATGGAGCTACTCCATTTTGTGTTTATTGTACACATTCAATTTTTTCTCTTTTTTTCCCATCCACTTAATATATACTTAAAATTGCTAGTCTTTTGCTATGGGCCATCCATAAAATCACCAAAGTTATATTTCAAAAGAGACTATCAAAATAGGGAAAATACAGTCAACCCACAGTGCGGAAGAAAATATTTGCAAAGCATATATCCAGCAAGAAATTTAGGTCAGGAGTATATTAAAGACTTAAGAATAAAATAATCAAAATTTAAAATGGGCAAATGATCTGAAGAGATCTTTCTCCAGTGAAAATATACAAATAGCAAATATGTACATGAAAAGATGTTCAAAACCTTACTCATCTCTGACTTGTAAAATAAAATCACAATGAGATATTACTTCACAGCCATAGCATGTCTATAACAACAACAACAAAAGATATTAACAAGTGTTATAAAGAATCTAGGGACATTAGAACCTTTATGCCATGCTGATAGGATTATAAAATGGTGCTACTGTGGTAGAAAAAAAGTCTGGTAGTTCCTCAAATGGATAAATATAGAGGAATATGTGACATGTAGGCATATAACCAAGGGAAAAGAAAGCATACTACAAATGTGTATATAAATGTTTATGACAGCATTGCTCATTTTTGTTTTTTTAGATTTTTGAGGTAGAGCCCATGTAGTCTCAGGTTGGCCATGAACTCACAGTGATCCTTCTACCTCTGCCTCCCAAGTGCTGGGATTAAAGATATTTGCCACCCTGCCCAGATTTATTGTTCATGTTTTTGAAATTTTTTAATTTGAATTTTTTTGTGCAGGGGATTGACCTCAGGGCATTATGCGTGTTAAGAAAAGTATGCTTAACCACTACCACTGAGCTATATCTCCAGCCTAGCATCTTCTGTACTGACCAACTACAATCCAAATGTCAACTATTGATGGTTGAAGTAAATATGAGTTATATACACAATCACATATTATTATTTTTATTTGAATTTTTGAAACAAGGTCTTTTGTAACCCACATGGTTCTTACATTCTATGTCATCCAGGCTAACCTTGAATTTGATATCTTACTGCCTCAGCCTCCAAACTTCTGAGATTATAATCATGTGGCATCATGCCTGGTGCTAGAATATTATTCAGCCATAAAAAGAAATGACATAGTGGGGCCTACACTATATGCCACCATGTCTGGCCTAGGCCACCCCTGAAGAGAGCAGATGGTATCTTGATTTTTAAAATTGATTTATTTGCAAGCAGAGAGAGACAGAAGAGATACAGAGGGAATGGGCGCACTGGGCCTCTGGCTGCTGCAAATGATGCATGTGGCTTTATGGGGGTACTAGGGAATCAACCCTGGGCTTTGCAGGTAAGCACCTTAACTGATGAGCCATCTCTTCAGCCCTTATCTTGATTTTTCACTATGTCTTTTTGAAGGTAAGGAAGAAAATAGAAAGTTAACAGTGGCTGAGAGTCAACTAACTGTCCCCCACACCAGCCACAGTAGCAATACCTGTGAATCTACATGCTGTCCTTGGCCTTAGTATTTCTTTCTTCCTTTTCTATGGTGTTGGAAATGGAACTCAAAATTGTGAGTGCTTTGGCTAGTTAAGTTTCACCACTCCGTTGTGTGTGTGTGTGTGTGTGTGTGTGTGTGTGTGTATGTGTGTGCGTGCGTGCTTAAATTGTATAAATGACATATGTATATAACAGTACTGTTCTTTCTAAACCATCTTTTCCATAATGAAAACAACCCCAATACTCCACTTATACCAGCATGCTCACTGTCTGTAATTTGATTATATTTAAAATTTTTCCACTTAAATATTAATCTGTCCCATTCTCTAACAGCATCCTCCCCAGCTTCTCCATCCTGCCATCTAGATGCTAGCCTTCCCTCAAAACTCAGTTCTAATTCCCCTCTTATTAAAGCCTTCCTTGATCATCTATCTGTTATAGTATGTTTTTTTTTGTTGATATAATTGAATACCTGAGACTATTCACATTACTTAGTATCTTTGAAATACGATCTGACTTTTTAGTTCAGACTGGCCTCCAACATGGGATTCTCCTGCTTCTTATCCCTATCCCTAGTTTCCCTCCCTGTACCTACCTAGCTACCTACCTTCCTTCCTTCCTTCCTTCTTTCCTTCCTTCCTTCCTTCCTTCCTTCCTTCCTTCCTTCCTTCCTTCCTTCCTTCCTTCCTTCCTTCCTTCCTTTTTCTTTCCCTCTCTCTCTTCCACCCTCTCTCCCTCCCTCCTTTCATTCACTCATTCATTCATTCTTTCATCTTTGTTTTTAGAGGTAGGGTCTCACTGTAGCCCAGGCTAACCTGGAACTCACTCTGTAGTACCAGGCTGGCCTTGAACTCAGAGTGATCCTCCTACCTCTGCCCCCAGAGTGCTGGAATTGAAGAAGTGTGCCACCATGCCCAGCCAGTTTTTCATTTTAATGAAGTTCAAATGTCCAACCTTCCTTTTATGCATTATGCTTTTTTGTGTTATATATAGGACCTATAGACTTAGCTCTACATCCTAAAAAATATCTACTTTTCCACCAAAATTTTATATTTATTATTGCATCTATTATAATTATAATTTATACTGGTGGTACATTTCAGGTAAATTTGCATAAAGTATAAAAATTAGAACATGGATAATTACTTTCATGGATGAATGTCTTATTGCTTCAGCACTAGTTGCTAAAAAGACTTTTTGGGGGGGGCTGTGGAGATTGCTGAGCAGTTACGGTGCTTGCCTTCAAAGCCTAAGGACCCAGGTTCAATTCCCCAGTACCCACATAAACTGGATGCACAAGGTGGTTCATGTGTCTAGACTTCATTCATAGTGGCTAGAGGCCCTGGCATGTCCATTCTCCCTCTGTATCTGCCTCTGTCTCAAATAAATAAAATAAATAAAATATTTTTAAAAGACTTTTCTTTCATTTACTTGCTTTTGTATCTTTGTAAAAATACATTTATTTGTGGGTCAGCTTCTGAGTTATCTGTTCTATGTAGCATTCCTCCTCCCACTGTCATGCTACTTCTACTTCTACTTAGCCAAGTTTCAGATCAGGATCAGTGATTTCTAATACTTTATTATTGTCAAAGTTTTCTGTCTTTCTCATTTCCTAAAGTGTAAATAAAACCTAACTGTTAGTCCATATAACAATCTTATTCTGTTAAAAATAATTAAGGGCTGAGCATGTAAATCAGTAGTAGAGCACTTATTTAGCCTGTGCAAAGTCCTGGGTTCCACCCTCAGTACCATAAATATGTAAGTAAATAATTACATAAATAAACACAAATAAAGGACAGATTTTAGACTGTATGCATACATTGTAAAGATATCTATTGCAAGTGATGGAATTACCTGTTCAATAGAGAGGCTTACACAAGCAGGGATTTAATTTACCAAGCAGGAAGTCTAAAGCATATGTTCCGAAACTGAACTGCAGCTCAGCATCTCTGCCATCCCACCCACCTCACTGCCCATCCTTCCAAAGTAACTGCTGCAGGTCCAGGCATCATTCATACCTCTCAAGGTAAGAAGAGATGAATGAGAGTTGGCATCCCTTGCACCTGTCCCTCGTCTCAGGAGAGCAAAAACCTAGTTTAGAATCTCAAAATAGACTGCTGAAAAAGACACCAAGGAAACAAGTGCAGTGTTTAGCTTTTTCTGGATTTAAACATGGAGAATGACAAGAGAGAAGGAATGGAGGGAGGGTGGGGTGGATGTATGAATCAGCTACAATGAGTCAGTGATTTTACCTAGCTTTAGTCAAAGGGTTTGGAACTCTCCTCTTTATTGACTGGTTACTTGAGTTGAATTATTTAGAGGAAAAAAAATCAGCATCTTGAGGAAGAACTGCACATTTCTCTTTATCTTGACTTTAATTTTATTTTCTACTTTCGTGATTTATATACACTACTAAATATATAAAACAGTGTTATTGTTATATTGAGCTGGTGGTAAGAATCACATATATAACACTTTTGTCAGGTAAAGAAATAGAGAAAAATTAGCTTAAAATGTTTGAGCTTTTTGACATGCTTTTTTTATTTGTCTGTTTGGATTTATTTTTAGTGATTTAGGTTTATTAATATATAATGGTTGCTTTTATGCTTTTATGGTCCTGAGCTGTTAAGATTCCCACTTTTCCAAAGCAATTTTGTTGTTATTTTCTCTGGGAGGTTTGCAATATTTGCTGAATGACTTCTCCTTAAAAGAACTAAAAAAAAAGAGAAAATGAATTTCTAAAATAAATATGGTATGAAGGGAGGAAAAAAAATCCACACTGTTCTTGGAACAGAAGCAAACCAGATCTGGCAGGCATGTCTAAGAATGATACTTTTAGATAATTCTATATCAGATTTTCTATTAACCTCAGAAAGTAGTTAGATGCCTGGTATGGTGGAGCAGGTCCATAATCTTAGCACTTGGGAGACTGAGGCAGGATGATCCTGACTTCCAGGCTACCCTCACCTACTTAGAAAGACTTTCTCTTCAAATAACAACAAGAAAAGGTAGTTAGAAAAGAAGGTGTCATTACTAAATGGGTTTTGGAGGGTAGAAAAGAGTAATGTTGAGGATTGAATCAGGGCCTAGGGCATTCTGTTTAAGTACTCTATCACTGAGCTTCATCCCCCACCTAAATCCCCCATCCTAAATATTAGCTGGATCTCCTCAGTCTCCACATTTCCAGTAGATGCTAGTTACAATAGAGGGGTTTCTATGTTACTGTTTCTTATCCCTGCCCTACTTGAAAGGATTGAATCTCGACCTTGTTACCTGACCTATCTCTTCCTTTCCAGATTATGCTGGTCATTTTGTTGTATTTTTTCAAAAGGAAAGCAATAATTCAATCCTGATGACTGAAACAAAGGGGGATCTAGTACTTTTCTGGAACAAGGTACAAGAGATGTAAGGCCTAGTGCTAAAGACTAGACATTGGGTTGCATCCCATATTTGCCACTTGGGGCACTTTATGGCCTTGAGAAAATTGCTGAAACTCTTCAGAATCCCCATTTATAAAATGAGAATAATGATAGCACATACTCAGGTTTTCTCTGAGATGAACAGGTTACAATTTTCTTGTTCTTAAGAAATATGCACTGAGGAAGCTCAAGACATGGTTCAGAGGGCAAAGATGCTCACTTGCGAAGGTTCATGGCCTAGGTTTGATTCTCTAATACCCATGTAAAGTCAGGTGCAAATACTAGCACATGCATCTGGAGTTCATTTGTAGTGGTAGGAGGCTCTGGTGATCCCACACTCTCTCACTCTCTGCCTCTTTTTTTTCTCTTTCTCAAAGCAATAAATATATTAAAAAAAGAAATATGCACTGAACTATTTAGAGGTGTACATGATGGCAACAAAGTATTCTCAGGTGGTTGAGAGAAAATTTGTTTGTACTAGCATACACAAACATACACTGAGAGGATACATCCAAATGTGACAAAATATTAAGTTTGTAATATGGACATAGGAATTATACTGTTTTTGTAAATTTAAAGTAAGATCAAAATTATTTCAAAATGTTTTATGTTTAAAAAGGGAGTTGGAGCCGGGCGTGGTGGCACACGCCTTTAATCCCAGCACTCGGGAGGCAGAGGTAGGAGGATACCGTGAGTTCAAGGCCACCCTGAGACTACAGAGTTAATTCCAGGTCAGCCTGGACTAGAGTGAGACCTTGCCTTGAAAAACCAAAAATAAAAATAAAAAATAAAAAATAAAAAGGGAGTTGAAGCCAGCTGTGGTGGTGCACACCTTTCATCCTAGCACTCTAGAGGCAGAGGTGAGTGGATTGCTGTGAGCTAGAGGCCACCATGAGACTACATAGGGAATTCCAGGTCAGCCTGGGCTAGAGTGAAACCCTACCTTGAAAAACCAAAAATAAATAAATAAAATCAAAGTAAAAATAAAAAAAGGAGTTGCATGATTTTAAGATGTATAGAACACCACTATAATTTTTATTAGTTAATGTGGTAACAGAAATGCTATTTGCACATGCAAAGATAGGCTTCGAGCTTGCTGTGGTCTAGGGACCTGTCAGGTTCATACCAAGCTTCTTGCTATTTTCTAAGGTAGACTCTTCTGATTCAAATTTCAGGTTAATACAATAGTGCATAAGTGGAATGTGGAATGTTGCATGCTATACTGATAAAATACAAATTGGCATTATTGAACCTTGAAAAAAATATGTGTGTGGTGTTGTTGAGTTTGATTGTGTGAACTCACAGTTTATAGCCAAGAGTTTTGGAAAGGCTCTATTAACAGTTAATTTCATGCAAAAAGTAGTTCTAGCTACTGGGTGTGACATGGCTGATTTTACTTTATTTAGCAAGATAATTAGAAATATTTAACAAGAAATATTATTTGGGCAAGGAAATTCGCTCATCATTTTAGCATTGAGTTGAACTATATTGTGAATCTGATATATTTTGTTTTATTCTCCATTTTCATATTATTGGTGGATTTTAATGTTGAAAGAAAAACTACTCTGACATATGATATTTTTAGTCATTGTCACTAGCTAGACAAAAGTGTACTGTCAAGGGTTTATAACAGTTATATGGATGTGTGTGTGTGTGTGTGTGTGTGTGTGTGTGTGTGCGCGCGCGCGTGCGCGCATAAAGGGAATTATTTGCTATTCCTCAAAGCAGCAAACATACTTTTTCCTTGCTCCTTCTAGTCCCTTCACATTCCCTGGATGCTGTGGTGTGGTGAAAAGGACAAGAGAGTATAGACTTCTTGAGTATTTTTCAGGCCTAACCCACTGTATCAGCCTCCTTTAAGAAGCAGAAATTACGTGTCAGGCATGGTGGTGCATGTCTTTAAATCCCAGCACTCGGGAAGCTGAGGTAGAAGGATAGCTGTGAATTCAAGGCCAACCTGAGAATATATAGTGAATTCCAGGTCGGTCTGTCCTATAGTGAGACCCTACCTTGAAAAACCAGTAAATAAATAAATAAGCAGAAATGGGCCTCATCTTGCTTATGTATTTGTGTTTTTGAAATATTTTTATTTAAGAAAGGGAGAGAGCGAGAGAGATAATGAGTAGGCCAAGGCCTCTAGTCATTCTAAATGAACTCCAGATGTATGTTCCACCATATACATCTGGCTTACATGAGCACTGGGGAATCAAACCTGGGTCCTTAGGCTTCTCAGGCAAGTATCTTCACCACAAAGCCATCTCTCCAGCCCTAAGCATCTGTTTTTGCTACTTAAGGCTCTCTATGGATTAACTTCCATATTAACTTTACAAACTTAATTTCATGCAAATGTAGGAAGTACACCTGAATCTAAATTGGATGTCTTTCAAAATGCCCCAGAATCTTTTCTCCTATTCTGCCACACAAATTTAATTCATGCTTCAAAGCCAATTTTAAGACTTAGATTTGACATGAATTTGCCTCTAACTCTCAATAGTGTAATCCTGTGAATTCTGTGATCTATATGCATTAGGGTCTACTGTTTGCTACACCTGATTATCAGAAAAAAATCTGAGAAAGGAAAACATATTTTTTGTACATATTATTGAAAGTATCTGTATTGAGCTCTGTATTTGATGCTGTTGTAGTCAGCTCTATGCTTCTGGAATGAATCTACAAACCAGACACAGTTTGTGGGAGGAATGGGACTTATTTCAGGCTTACAGATCCAAGGAAAGTTCCATAGTGGTGGAAGAAGCTGCCCCCCCCCACCACACACCGCTTTTACATAGATCCAGAGAGAGACAACCACACATGAGCACCACAAAGCAAGCAAGCAGAACCACAAAGCCATTAACAGCAAGGGAACCCCAAGCAAGAGCCCAAGCACTCTGCATACCTTTAGGCTGAAAATCTTTCCCCAGTGGCACCTTTGGGCTGGAGCCCAGGATCTGCCTCCACTCACACCTCTTCTAGCCAGCCAGATGGAAATCCAAGTTTTAATGAAAACACTTGAGTCTATTGGGGGGCATAACATTCAAACTATCACAGATGCTAAGTGAGAAATAAGATAGGTTGTGGCCCCACTTCTTTGGAACTAAAAGGATCATTGTTAAAAATTATTTTTGACCAAGAAATGAAAAATCAGACCATTATACATGTTCATGAAACAAATATCATTATGACCAGTAATACCATAAAAAGTAGATAAAGTTGGGCATGGTGGCACACACCTTTAATCCCAGCACTCAGGAGGCACAGGAAGGAGGATCACCGTGAATTTGAAGCCACCCTGAGACTACAGAGTGAATTCCAGGTCATCCTGAACCAGAGAGAGACCCTACCTTAAAAAAAAAAGTAGATAAAATGTAAAATTACTTAATCAAATGTAGAATATTAAGTTCTAAGTGATATAAAATGCTCATTATATTATTTGTAAAAGTATTTTATATAACTGAGCATGGTGATACATACCTATAATCCCAGCACTTAAGAGGTTCAGACAGGGTAGGGTTGGAAAGATGACTTATTGGTTAAGCACTTGCCTGTGAAGACTAAGGACTCTGGATCAAGACCCATGTTAGCCATATGTACAAGAGAGCGCACCCATCTGGAGTTTGTTTTCAGTGGCTGGAGGCCCTGGCGCACCCAGTCTTTCTCTCTATCTGTCTCTTTCTCTCCCTGTCACTCTCAAACAAATAAATAAAAATAAACAAAAAAAAAGAGGCTCAGACAGAAGAATCACAAGTTCAACCCTGGGTTCAAAACCAGGGGCTGGGTAGATGGCTCAGTGGGTAAGATCACTTTTTATACAAGCATGAAATCCCCAGTACTTGCATTAAAAAAAAAACAACAACTTGGTATGAGCATATATGTCTGTAACTCTAATTCTGGGCATGAGGTAGATATTGGAGAATAGCCGGGGCTCTCTGTTCAGGATGTCCGACCAAAACTCATAATATGGAAGAGTGATAGAGAAGGACATCTGATGGTCTCCTCTGGACTCTGCATGGTGTGCACATGCATCTATCTGCACGTGTGTGTGCACCACACTTCATATGCATGCTACACACACAAACTAAAATGAAAAACATTTATAAGATCAATTTGTGGAAGAAAATCTCTTTGAGCTTGGCTACTAAGAGACTAAAATTTGGTCTTTTGTTATTGCAGCTGTAATTCAGTTGTCTAAAAACTGATACCCTGAGGAAAAGAAAAAAATCAATGCTAATGAAATCCCAGCTATTCTCTCACTCCTAACCATAGTACTGTGAAGCAAGTATTACAGTTTCATTGTAGAGATTACAAAGCTAGAGGGTTCTAGAGAAGTACAGTGACCGCTTCAGATCCACATGGTACATAAATGGCCAATTTTGAATGTGAATGAAAGACCTCCAATGCCTACTCTTCTGTTCAATACTTTATTCTGCCATGTGTATGGTTTTATGCCCTGGTTCTCAGTTCCTCAGAATTCCAAATGTTTATGTTCGATTGAAGGAGTGTGTTTGTGTGTATGTGTGTGTGTAAACCAGATAATGTGTACAATGAAAGATCAAGTGACAGTGTTTGATTGTCTAATTAGACAATCCACACCTTAAATTCATTCAAAAGGTTTCACTGGATACCTAATATTTTCCAAGCCCCATTGTACAAAGTCTGGTATCAAATATAAGCAGGCAAATAATACATTATTCTAGGTAAAATAGTGTCTGCCTAGTAATTATTGGTATACAATTTGAGGCTTTATTGCAGAGTGAATGAATCAAGGGGAAATCTTAAGAGATTATTTTTTTGTTTCTATTTGTCCACTGGTGCTCTTTCTAGAGCCTCACCTGTTTATATGTGTGTTATGTGTGTGTGTGTGTGTGTGTGTGTATACACACATATATATGTATGTATGTATTACATTACATTATAGTGGGCTGGAGAGATAGTTCAGTGGTTAAAATACTTTCTTGTAAAACATAATGACTTGGGTTTGATTCCCTAGTAGCTATGTAAAGCCAGTTGTACAAAGTGGTGCATACATCTGGAGTTCATTTTCAGTGGCTAGAGGCCCTGGCACACCAATTCTTTCTCTTTCTTCTTCCTGCTAGTAAACAAATAAAATTAAACTTTTAAAAATTAAATTATATATATAAAATATTGGGTTCTATGTTCTAGGTACTATGTCTTGTCCTGGTGATACTACTATGGGGTGATGGGCAAGTACATAAATGAGGAAAGACAAGACCTTTCAAACGTTATTAGAAGATCTATGCAGAGGCAAAATGTTCTGCCCCTAGCAGCTAGTGAAGACTTCAAGAGAAGATGACATTTAGACAATCTTTTATTTATGGTTTACATTTTTTCTGAGCTTGGGTTATTTTAAGGAAATTATAAATACTAGAAACTCAAGAGTTTGCTCTGTAATACCTTATCCAGAATTATTGAACAGACATATGGTTCATACAATATTTCTGTCCCTGTGACTGCTGAAACCATTCTTATCAAAGTCTCAACAATCTCTGTGTTGCCAAATCAAGGTTCAGGTCTCAGGCCTCTTTTTCATTTGCGTTATCATTATCCTTTAGCCCAATTAATCACATTCCTCTTTTTCAAATGCTTTCTTTAGTTTCCATGTCACAAAACCCTCCTTGTTTCTTCTTATCTAATCAGATACTCCTCTCTGGTCTCCATTGCTAATTCTACACCATCTCCCTGAATTTTAACATTGAAATATTTTTAAGGCTCTGTCTTGGATCTTGGATCTCTTTACTGCACTGTCATTCCATCTAGTGCTACATAGATTTAAATACCAGCCATCAGCTGATGTATGTCAGAATTTTATATCTAGCCTTGACCTTTTCCTTAAACTTCAGACTCACATAGCCAACTGCTAATCAACATGAAAATATTTGTCTGAAGTGTGTCAACTCTACATGTGCAAAATATACTCTTGATTTCTGTCTGCATCCTGCCTTCAGAACTCTCATCTAGGTTCTTTCTCACTAGCCTTCATCCCAATACATAAAACTCTGTTCTTCTAGTTGCTAAGGCCAAAATATTTGGAGTAATTAATAATGTTTCTCTTTGTACACTGAATAGCTCATCTACCAGTAAATCCTCTTTTCTTTATTCAAAAATTTTTTGTTTCTGTTTGCAGCACTGCTGCCCTTTCAAGGGTGTTGCCTGTTATTAATGACTATTGTATTCTGTGTTCTAGGTATTGTGTCTGGACTTGATAGAACTAGAGGGCAATGGACAAGTGAAAATATGTTTTCACTGTTGCTATTTCCATCCCTCTTGTTTGGGTTTCTGTCATTTCTTGCACAGATTATTGTAATTTACCCTGTAAATTATATTTATGTTACCATTGTAGTAAGTCTCTTTGAGATTGATGGAGCTCTTGGGTGGGCTTAACTCTGGAATTAGAGTGCTGGACTCTAAATGTCCACTGCAGCTCTACTGAGTTAGTGGCTCTGGGTTCTTTGTTTCATGAACTTGAAGAGAGAATATCATGGACAACAAAGGATAAGTTTCAAATTAGAAACTTTATAATACAGAGAAAGCAAGTTCTGAGAAGAATCTCATATAAAGTTTATTGAGAAATGAAGGAACTAAAAATTAAGATCTCTTTGCAACAAAAGGAAGTCCTGGAAAATGGGTTGCTATAGGATGCCTATTGTCTAGGGGGTTAAAAGACTTTCTGGGTAGGGAAATAAGTTGAGCTTTAAAATTATTAGACTAAGATGTAGAGAAGTATAGTTTGACCCAATCATCAATCCCCACAAGGTATCCATGTGTTCCATTTCCAATCAGGGATCGGTCATGTTCCTCTACATCTTCATGAGGAAGCCCAGTGGGTTAGAATTCTGCATATACATGCAAGCTTTTCAAGAAGTAGAAAGGAATCAAGGACAAAAACTAAAGCCTGTTGTCAGGGCCACAGTGCCCTTTGCCTTTTGGGGCTGGCCAGAGCCTGCAGAGACCTTTGTTGTTTTTCCCAGAGCTCTGCCCTGCATCTTTTCTGGTCATCTTGGTTATCTCATACACAGCTGCAAGGCCTTTATTATTTTCCTCCAGTGTTCCCAACTTTAATGTTTCAACCTAATCTATTCACTCTGTTACATTCCCAAGACAAGGACAAAAGACAAAACTGCTGTCAAGGACTGACCTGCAGTCAAGGGCATAGAGGAGAATTACTGACTCTCAGGGTCCTTCCCTAACTACCCTGCAAGTTTCTTCTTCCTGTTCTCTCACTGTAACTAAATGCCTGGCTGAAACAATGTGAATGATTTGACTCATATTTCCCTAAACTCATGTGTCCCTAGCTGATGGCAATTTTTGAAGTGGGGCCTTTCTGGAGAAGGTGTATTATTGGGGGCAGGGTTAGAGCTCAGCTCACTCTCCTGTTGTGGTTTTCTGCCTGCTATGGCAGATGTGATATCCAGCCTCTGCTCATACCATGCTTGCATACCCTGCCATCGTGAAGCTTCTGCTCAAAATGGTAAGCCTAAATAAAGCCTTTTCTCCCATCAATTGCTTTTGGTTGGGTGCTTTATCCTAGCAATGAGAAAGTAACAACAATAAACAACTTAATGGAGTAATGGTTTATGCTAGTTCATGGTTTCTAAAGTTTCAGTCCATTGAATGGTGAAGGCATTGCAGAGCTCATGATGAGAAGAGGATGTGGTAGAGGTTTGTTCACGTGGCCGCTCAGCACAGGACCAACACTAGAGTTGGTCTAACTTTCAAAGGCCTTCCTCTACTGACATATTTCTGCCAGCCATGCCCCACATTCCAACGGCCCCAGAGACTTCAAAATAGTGCCATAAGCTGGAGATCAAGCATTCAAAACATAAGCCTGTGGGGGACATTTCAAATTCAAGCCATAGAAGCCAGTTCTTTTTTTGTAGACAGGGTCTCATGTTCTTAAGTTGCTCAGGCTGGTTTCAAATTTAATTTGTAGCTGAAGATGACCCTGAATTTCTCATTGTCCTACCTCCACCTCTCTCATACTAGGATTATAGGCATGTGCAACCACACCTGGTTTATGTGGTGTTGGGGATCAAAGTCAGGACATCATGCATGCTAGGCAGGCACACTCTCCACTGAGTCACATCCCAGCCCAATAGCCAATTCTTCATATCATGGCAAGAATGATCATTTTTGTTCCTTAATTGTTAAAAAAATAGTTTAATTTTATTTTTGAGAGAGAGAGAGAGAGAGAGAGAGAGAGAATTGGCACATCAGGGCCTTAGCCACTGAAATTGAACTTTAGACACTTTCACCACCTAGTGGGCATATGTGACCTTGTGCTTGCTTCACCTTTTGTAGATCTGGAGAGTCAAACATGGGTCTTTAGGCTTCACAGGCAAGTGCTTTAACCACTAAGCTATCTCTTGAGCCCTATTTGAGAGAGAGAAGTGGAGAGAGAGAGAGAGAGAGAGACAGAGAGAGAGAGAGAGAATATGAAATGGGTATACCAGGGCCTCTGCCCACTGTAAATGAACTCCAGAGTGATTCTTTATGTCTTCTGCTCAAGACAAAATCCGACATCATTTAAAACTCTGTCGCCCTGGGTCAGAGTTACTCTCCTTTATTCATGTGCTGTGCCCACTAAAGGCCCCTTAGTCCTGTATGATGCTAGAATTGTGTCATTTCTGGCAAGGTATGGCCAAACAGGAGAAGGCAGTATAGCATAGCATAGCAGTCCAGAGTACAGGAGGGAGCAAAGGGAGAAAATACTGTTAGTGAGGGTACATTACTGTTTTGGCAAACAGAGGTGGAAGTTGAGAGGGAGTGATGACTGTAATAGGAGGACTCATGGCCAGAGAAGGCTTTGCCTTTCAATGAAGTCAAACACTTAAAGGTATTCATGTGTCTCTGGACAGGAGCCAATAGCAGGGAAGGATTAAGGCTGTTGGCCACTGCAGCAGTAACACAAATGAACCTACAAGGAAGTTAGGGCTTAACTGAGTGTGGAGACTCTTAATTGCCTGCAGTCAGTCCTACTTCCTCAGTTGCATAGTTTCTACCACTTCATTCCTCTTTTTGACAGAGCTTTCTCAGTATACTCCTTGTATACTCCACACTCCCTTTCTCATGCTAGTGCCCTGGTAATTTCTTCAGCTTCTCTTTATTCTGTTCAGGGTCCTGAACACCATGGAAAGATCAAACACAGTTTCTGAGGGTCACATTGCTTCATAGATTGCTCTTTTTCTCCTCCTGGATTCTTTTTTAAAAAATTATTTTTGCTGGGCGTGGTGGTGCATGCCGTTAATCTCAGCACTCAGGAGGCTGAGGTAGGAGGAATGCCGTGAGTTCAAGGCCACCCTGAGACTACAGAGTGAATTCCATGTCATCCTGAGCTAGAGTGAGACCATACTTAAAAAAACCAAAACAGAAAAAAAAAATAAATATTTTTGACAATTTTATATTTGAAAATAATATATATTGATCATATTCACTCCATTGCCCTCTTATCCTTCTCACACTCCCAATAAACCTCTTCCCAATTAACCCTCTTCCTATTTCCACTTATATCTTTTTTTGTGTGTGTAGTCTGCTGATTTGAACTAGGGTTGCTTGCATGAACATGACTGGGGAGTTATTAATTGGATTAATTAATTTACTAGTATCTACTCCACTGATGACCATGACTGTTGTAGTTACCTTCTCATTTCTAGGATAAATTATCTGACCAAAAATAGCTGATGGGTTGAAAGGATTTACTTTGGCTTTCAGTCTCAAGGGAAAGCTTCATGATTGCAGGAGAAAGCACAGCTTGAGCAGAGGCTAGACTTCACTTCTGCCACAACAGGTAGAAAACAGCAGCAAGAGAGGGTGCCAAGTTCTGGCAAATGGGAGCTGGCTATAACATTCTGAATCCCACCCTGAGAAATATACCTACTCCAGAAAAATCCCACCTCCAAATTGCCACCACCTTGGTACAAAGTATTCAAAGTACATGAGTTTATGGGGGACATCTATTCAAACCACCATATTCTCTTTCCCCAAGCAATAATTAACTTCCCATCACTTCTTTGACAGGGGTAAGGTCTCATGAGCCCCCTCCTCTTTCCACGATGGAATATGCAGGGAATTTTGTGCGTAAACCAACAGCTGCTGTGAGTTCATGCATGAAATGATCATGTTATGTCCAGAAGACTTTTTTGGAGTAAGCCTAGGCTGGCTTGGAAATAACTGTGTAGCCCAGGTTGATCTCCAACCTCCAACTCATGGTTATCTTTTCATTTCAACCTCCCAAGTGCTGGGCTTACAAGTATTAGTCATTATGCCAGATCCTCCTGGATTCTTAAACTTACCTATTTCTGTGGAACTTATTCCATAGAGTCAGAGCTTGCCAAACTTTGGTAGCATACAAGTCACCTTCAGGATTATAGAAACCTATCTGTTCTTCAGCAGAACCATTATACACTTAATACTTCCCTATGAATTGAGTCATACTCCCAAACCCCTAGACTAAAATGTATTTTAAAAAGCAATTTTATATCTATCATACATGGATACTAGGTTCACTTGATGTAAGTGGAAATTCATGATAAAAAAGTATGAAAACAAAGTTACATATGTGCCTGGAAAAAGCTGAGTCTAAGGTCTGCTTCCCTTTTTTAAGTTAGCTTTATGTTATCAAACTGAAACCTATTCTTGGCTTCATCAGAAGGGAGAGGACAGTGGGAAAATTTCTGTCATCATTTGGGAATATTATACCTGAAAATAATGATCCTAATGTTTGTGTGAAGAGATTTTTATTTTTTAATTTTGTTTTAAGTGCAGAGGTGGAACATCTGGGCCTGTGATAGAAGGCAAACACTGTATAACTGAGCTTCACCAAAGCCTGTGAACAGGGATTCTTAGTTCAGGTGGACATGTTATGATTTTAATCAGCTTCTTTAAAAGTTACCATGTGGTAATTGTTGCCTTTACAAGTCTTTTGTTTTCAGACCATTAGTCTTAGCATCCACCCTGCCCCACTCTTAGGAAATCTTCAGATGTGTTGCCTTATCCTGCCCCTGAATCACTTGGGAAACCTTAATGGCTTCTTGCTGCCTGTTTGATCCATATAACAGTTTTCATTTTGGCTGTCACCTGATGTTGCCACTCGAGTTTTATGGGATTCTTATATCTGTAGCAATGTGTTAAAAATAGTGATGGAATGTGTACAGAGAAAGATACACAGTACCAGTGTTAATATTTTTTCTCATCTAAGTTGGGAATAGTGGGTGGCACATCCTTGCTACTTGAGAGGCACAGGTAGGAGAATTGTTTGAGCTCGAGAGATTGAGACAAGTCTGGACAACATCTTGAGATCTTAACTCTTAAAAAAAAAAAAACCACGCAAACATTTCCATCTAGTTGGAGAGACAAAATGAACATGAGTGAATATTCATGTGCTATTGGATGTGTGTGTGTGTATGTGTGTGTGTAGTATATATACACAAAAGGGCTGCTGATCATTAGGGGATCTAGTGAATCTGCCCATCCCTGGGTTTGGTCATCATTAGCTAATTTATAGTGTGTCCTTTCTAAAATTGTGGTAAATAAAATGCAACATATATTACTTATCACTTTAACCATTTAAAGTATACAACTCCATGACATTTAGTCCACTTATAGTGCTATGTAGCTGTAACCAATGTCTCTTTCAAGAGAACTTTCATCAGTCCAAAGGAAAATGTAGCAGTCACTCTTCCTTTTTTCCTCTTCTCCGTCCCTGGCAAACACTAATCTATGATCTTCATGGATTTGCCTATTTTGGTTAATTTTCATAAATGGAGTCATGTAACATGTAGCTTTTTGCATCTGGCTTCTTTCACTTAGCACGTTTTCAAGGTTTCTGCATTCCCTTTCATGGTAGAATAATGTATTATATGGATAGATCATATTTTGATTGTTCATCTGATATAGAGTCATTTTACGTGCATCCCACTAAGAACATATACAATTTGTTTTTCATATGAGCCCTTAGGCATAAGTCTTATGTGGACATATGTTTTTAATACTCCCAAGTATCTACCCAGGATTACATGTTAATTCTGTGTTGTTCTTAACTAGGAACTGCTGTGCTGTTTTCTATTAGGGGTCACACTATCTTTTGCAGTCCGGTTCACATTGCTGGTAGAAATCACCCAACAAAGAGTAGCTTCTGGGAAAAAGAGGATTATTTTGGCTCACAGGCTTGAGGGGAAGCTTCACAATGGCAGGGGAAAACAATGGCATGAGCAGAAGGTGGACATCACCCCCTGGCAAACATAAGATGGACCACAGCAACAGAAGGGTGTGCCAAACACTGGCATGGGGAAACTGGCTATAAAGCCCATAAGCCCGCCCCCAACAATACACTCCCTCCAGGAGGCATTAATTCCCAAATATCCATCAGCTGAGAACCTAGCATTCAGAACACCTAAGTTTATGGGGGACACCTGAATCAAACCACCACATTCCGCCCCTGGCCCCCATAAACTGATAATCATACATGATGTAAAATGTAATGCATTCATCTCATCTTAAAACTCCCCATAGTTTTTAATCAATCCCAAAGATGTTCATATATCCCCATAGTCCAAGATCTTTTAACTGAGCCATAATACCAAAATATAACCTCAAAAAACCCATAATGGCACAGAATAAATATTCACACTGCAATAGATGGCATTGGGTATAGCAAAGAAACATTCAACCAACACAAGATTTAAAACAACCAGGGCAAACATCAAACTCTGTAGCTTCAAGTCCAGCAACTCTAGCCAGTGACAAATCTTCAAGTCCGATAGCTCTAACCAGCAACAAGTCTCTGGCATTCCAATTCCGCCCCTCCAGCTAGGCTACTCACAGTCCTGGGGAACTTCATCGGGGCCGGCAGCTCCTGGCATCTCCACTGGGTCTCCACTGCAAGCCATGGTTCATCCTCATGGCCCCATGGGGTGTCTATGCAGGCAACCAGCAAACCCGCTTCACACTGCCCATGGCCATTTCCAAAACACAAGACCGTGTTGCAAACTCAATGACCCTCTTTCCAGCATTTCTTATACTCCACGATACCAGGTAGGGTGCCAATTTGTTAATCCAGGAAGTATCATTTAAACAGCCTTGTTACTATGTATTGTTTTTGATATATTTTGACATTTATATATATATGTATATAACACACATATACACACATATATAATTGTAGGCTTCTTTTAATATTTCATGTTATAAAGAGAACACAACTAAATATCTTTTCTGCATTTAGATTGTTTGCTGCTTGTCACTCTTTTAAACATTGTTGTCACAAATCATCTTATATCCCATTCTGTATGCTTATACGCAAGAGGTGTGTGGAAGTATATTTGTCAAGGGTTGGGACATTACATACTTTTCATCTTGCTAGGAGTTGCTACCTCTCTCCTCCCAGTGGTCCTTGACTTCCCTGAAGTAGTGTGTGGGAATTGATGTTTGCTTATATCTTTGTCAACCCTTGGTATCATTATTTCTGCTTTTTCTCTGTCCATATCACCCATAAAGGTGTTACTGTTAGGAGAATGCCAACTCTGAGGAATTTCCTCTTATATTTATTTAGACTTTTATAGAAATGAGGCACAATTTTTACTCTGAGACAGAAGGGTTTTTTTTTTTTTTTTCAACTTTTTTTTCTCTTTGTATTCTTGGCAAGTAAGTAGGAAACACCAGTTGTCAAACTGATGATCTGGATGTTCACTTGTAGCATCATTATTTTGAAATGGCTCAAAAAGCACTGCACATTCAGTTTATTCTTACAGCATTTCAAAGTTATAAATTAGTTAAAATGAATTTAAAAGTGAGATAACTTTATGGATAAAGGTTAATCATAATTACTTGCTACTCCATATGCATTTTATGATAGGAAAAATGAATGTGGAAAAATTTATGCACATTTTAAAAGTCATGACTTTAAGAAAATCAGAAAGACTTTTGACCATTTTTGTTGTCTCTTGTACTCACAGATTGGAAAGGAGAAGTTTCATAAATCCCAACATTGGGGCTTTTGCAACAATGTTATGATGCTGACGAGTGAGGAGAAACCTGGAATAGGTGGACAACCACTGTATGGGCAAAAGATAAAGCCTCAAACCAGCCCATTTCCTCAAGGAGATGGATGTAATGCTCCCTCCTGGGCTGCATTTGATAAACAGGTAAGTTAGGTAATATTGAACAGAAATACAATTGTGATGCTTTGATTTAGATATCTCTCATAAACTTAGGAGCGCTGAAGGATAGGTTCCAAGCTGATGGAGATTTGGGAACTAATGCCTTATAGGGGCAGTATATTTATTGTTGGGGGCAGGCTTACTTATGGGTATTATAGCCAGTTTCCCCTTGCCAGTGTGTGGCACACTCTCTTGTTGTTGTTGTCCACCTTATGTTGGCCAGGGGGTGATGTCCATCCTCTGCTCATGCCAACATTTTACTCTGCCATGATAGAGTTTCCCCTTGAGTCTGTAAGCCAAAATAATCCTTTTTCCCCCACAAGCTGCTCTTGGTTGGGAGATTTCTGCCAATTTCTGTCAATGTGAGCCTTACTGCGACAGTAAAGTTAGTACCAAGGAGTGATGTCACTTGATGCTAGACACCTGCCTGTGTGGCTTTAGCCTTTTGGAGCTGCTTTTTTTTTTCTTCAATATATCCCTGCTTTTATTTTAAAATGAATCTTATATATTTATTTTTATCAAAGTAACATATTCTTATATCATGATTTTTTTTTATTAATTAGTTTTGTACTCAGTGAATGCAGTCAATTTGGTACTATTGTTAGGCTCAAGCATGTCCTAACCCCTCCCCTTGACTCCTCCTTGTTGAGATATATGGGTCTTGCATTGTGGAGTTAGCCCACAGTTGTGCATAGGATAAATGTCTCTGCATATCATGACCCAACATGTGGCTGTAACATTCTTTCTGCCCCCTCTTCTGCAAAATTTCCCTGAGCCATGTTGGGTCCATTTTTGGTCTGCTTCAGTGATGGGGTGTTGGGGGCCTCTGGGTCTCTGGATCTCTGATTTGGTAGGAGTTGATTTTTCTCTGTGTTGGTCTCTTTCCCCCTTGCTTGTTTTCACCAATTATTCTTAGTTTTAGCTGGGGCCCTTTTGAGGTATGATGGGGTGGTTCTCTCCTTAGGATTGACATCTATCTGAAAAAGAGAAGCACATTCTCCAACGGAGAGTAAGTTAACATCAGACAAATGAGATAACCCTTACTTTTTTTATAGAGAATTTAACAGGTGTAGGCCATCTTGTATCCCACAATTGGTGATAGCTTGATAATGGAGAGCAGGCTTATGTTTAGATATGGTTCTGACTTGTTTCCCAGCTCCAGCTATGGGTCCTGTACCACTGAGGGGATCAGTTAGCTGCATCAAGAGCAGTTGGTTTCCCACCATGGCTGTGTGCCACTGTTGTACTTGTGTGAGCATCACAATAGGTTATTTGCTGCTAAGTAGGTTAGACCATGAGTTGTTTGGACAGATAATGGTCATTTCTCCCCAGTCGTCCATGTAGCACCTTCTGGCACTAGATGCGCTGACTGTCTGGGAACTGACTCTCTTCCAGCTTCCAGCAATGCCATTCCATTTTATGTTTCAACCACATAAGGTGTCTTCAGCAGTAGGGTCTTACCAGTAACCTTTTGTGGGTCATCAAGAACTCTGACAGAAATCTGTCTTTCTTTTAAGAAACTTTGTAGGTCTCTCTGATCAAAAGCTCATTGTGGATGATAGCCACATGATGGTACTGGGAATTACAGGTCAGTGTCCACTAAGAAAAGGAAGAAAAAGATAACTAATATAAAAGAGTTAAAGAGAAGACAGAGAGAGAGAGAGAGAGAGAGAGAGAGAGAGAGAGAGAGAGAGAGAGCGAGAGAGAGAGCGAGATCAAGAGAGAGAGAGAGAGAAGCTGTAGAAGATTAAGGTCAGTCTTCATCATACCCTCTCCAGTGTCTTATGACTCAGGTGTTCCCTCTAAGGGCCTGGTGAAGGTTCAGCCATTTGATCTGCCTTGTAGGATATAGAATTTTATAGTACCATTGCTGTTTGGGTCTAGATTTATGTTTCCCACTCCTCCATTGTGCTCCCCTCCCTCCCCACCCATCCTATTGTCTAGTCCATGAGATGCTGTTTGGTATGTAAGGCATCTCAGGTAGATTAAGGTTCGGTGTTGTAGATGAGTGAGACTATGTGGCAAATATTTTCTGTGATTGGGTAAGTTCACTGAGAATGATCTGTTCCAGGTTCAACCATTTTTCCTCAAATTTCATTGTGTTATTTTTTCTTACTGCTGTATAGAATTCCATTGTGTAGATATACCACATCTTAGTTGTCCATTCTTCTAGTGATGGACATCTGGGTTGATTCCACCTCTTAGCTATTATGAATTGAGCCAGTATAAACATGGTTGAGCAAATCACTCTGGCCTGTGGGTTGAAGGTTTTAGGGTAGATACCCAGTAAGGGAATAACTGGGTCTCCTGGTATCTCTATAGTCAGCTTTTTCAGGAGTCTCCATATTGCTTTCCAAAGTGGTTGTACCTTCTTAGATTCCTACAAACAGTGGATGAGTGTTCCTACTTCTTCACATTCTCGCCAGCATTTATTTTCATTTGCTTTTTGATGTTTGCTATCCTTACTGGGGTAAGGTAGAATCTCCTTGTTGTTTTAAGTTGCATTTCCCTGATGATTTGGCATGATGAACATTTTCTTAACTGTGTGTTTGCCATTTGTATTTCTTCCTCTGTGAACTGCCTGTTTAGCTCTTTGCCCCATTTTCTGAGTGGGATGTTAGGCTTTTTACTGTTTAGATTTTTGAGTTCTTTGTAGGTTCTAGAGATTAGGCCTCTGTCAGTTGGATAACCAGTAAATATTTTCTCCCATTCTATGGGTAATCTATTGGCTTTGCTTATTGTATGCTTGTCTATAAAGAAAATCTTCAGCTTCAATCCCATTGGTTGATCGACTGTTTAAAATCGTGAGGTACTGGGGTTTTGTCCAGGAAGTCTTTTTCCATTCCTATATCATGGAAAGTACTTCCTAAATTTTCTACCAGTAGTATTCAAGTTTCTGGTCTTATATTGAGGTCTTTGATCCATTTGGACTTGAGTATAGTGTATGGCAAAATGTGTGGTTCAAGTTTCAATTTCCTGCATATGGTTATACAGTTTGTCCAGCACCCTTTGTTGAAGATGCTGTCTTTTTTACATGCTATATTGTTAGGGACTTTGTCAAATATCTAGTAGCTATAGTTGCTTGACCCAAAGTCTGGGTCCTCAAGTCTATTCCATTGGTCTATCGTCCTGTTTTTATGCCAGTACCATGCTGTTTTTATTACTATGGCTTTGTAATATAGCTTTAGATCAGGTATGGAGTTGCCTCCAGAGGTATTTCTTTTGCTGAGGATATGTTTGGATATGCAAGGCTTTCTGCCTTTCCATATGAAATTTGAGATCATTTTTTTTTCTATCTCTGTGAAGAACACTGTTGGGATTTTAATTGGAATTGTATTAAATCTGTATATTGCCTTTGGTAGGATTGTCATCTTCACAATGTTAATTCTGCCTATCCAGGAGCATGGGAGGTCTTTCCATTTTCTCAAGTCCTCCTCAATTTCTTTTTAGAGTGTTTTTTTAATTAATTATTTATTTATTTGAGAGTGACAGACACAGAGAGAAAGACAGATAGAGGGAGAGAGAGAGAATGGGTGCGCCAGGGCTTCCAGCCTCTGCAAACGAACTCCAGACGTGTACACCCCCTTGTGCATCTGGCTAACGTGGGACCTGGGGAACGGAGCCTCGAACTGGGGTCCTTAGGCTTCACAGGCAAGCGCTTAACCACTAAACCATCTCTCCAGCCCTTTTTTGAGTGTTTTTATGTTTTCATCGTATAGATCTTTCACTTCCTTGGTTAATGTAATTCCAAGATATATATATATATATATATATATATATATATATATATATATATATATATATATATGTATGTATGTATTGATATTGGTGCTATTGAAAATGGGACCATGTCCCTTATTTCTTTCTCTGTATCTTTGTCATTTGCATATAGGAAGGCTAATGTTTTTGTGCATTGACTTTGTATCTTGCTACTTTGCTATAGGAGTTAATCACCTCCAGGAGTTTTGGGGATGGAGTCTCTTGTGTCTCTTACATATACAATCATGTCAACAGCGAATAGAGCTAACTTAACTTCTTCCTTTCCAAATTGTATCCCTTTTATTTCCTTCTCCTGTCTTATTGCTTGAGCTAGGACTTCCAGTACTATATTGAAGAGCAGAGGTGAGAGTGGACAGCCCTGTCTTGTTCCTGATCTTAATGGGAATTTCTCCAGTCTCTCTCCATTAAGTGTTATTTGGGCCTTATGAGCTTTGTATATTGCCTTTATTATGTTAAGATATGAACCAACCATGCCAATTATCTCCAGTGTTTTGATCATGAAGTGATGTATCTTGTCAAAGGCCTTTTCTGCATCTATCAAAATGATCATGTGGTTTTTTTTGCTTAACCTTGTTTATGTGGTATATTACTTTAACGGACTTCCATATGTTGAACCACCCCTGTGTTCCTAGGATGAATCCCACTTGGTAAGGTGGATAATGCTTTTGATGTGTTGTTGGATTCGGATTGTGAGGATTTTGTTCAGGATCTTTGCATCTAAGTTCTTCAGGGAAATAGACCGGTAGTTTTCTTTTCTTGTTGCATCTCTGCCTGGTTTTGGAATTATGGTGTTGCTAGCTTCAAAAAAGGAGTTGGGTAGCTTTCCTTGTTCTCCAATTGTGTGGCAGTTTGAGGAAGATTGGTTTAAGTTCTTCCAAGAAGGTCTGATAGAATTCAGCTGAGAAGCCATCTGGTCCTGGACTCTTCTTTTTTGGGGAACTTTTTTTAAAATTACTTTTTCAATCTCCATGAGTGTGATGGGTTCATTGAGGTGATTAATCTGCTCTGAGTTTAGCTTTGATAGATTGTATGCATCCAGGAATTTATCCAACTCCTCCACATTATCCAGTTTTATGGAGTAGAGGTTTTTGAAATAAGTCCTGATGATTCTCCCAATTGCACTTATGTCTGTTATGATCTCTCATTTTTCATTTTGAATTTTGTTAATTTAATGCATCTCTCTCTCTCTCTCTCTCTCTCTCTCTTTTTTGCTTGACCAAATTGGCCAGGGGTTTGTCAATCTTGTTTATTTATTTTTTCAAAGAAGCAGCTCTTTGTTTCATCAGCTGTCTTAATTGTTTCCTTGGTTTCCAATTCATTAATTTCTGCTCTGATTTTAATTATTTCTTTTGTTCTGGAGCTCTTTGTGTTGGATTTTTCTTGCTTTTCCAGTACCTTTAGGTGGATGGTTAGGTTACTGATTTGGGATCTCTCTGTCTTTTTTATGAAGGCATTGAGTGCTATGAATTTGCCCCTGAGGACCATCTTCATTGTGTCTTATAAGTTTTGGTATGATGTCTCATCATTAAATTCTAGAAATTTTGCAATTTCATTTTTTATTTCATCCACTATCCATTTATTGTTTAAAAGTGTGCTGTTTAGTTTCCAGGTGCTGTTGGGATTCTTGGTGGGTCTTTTGTTGTTGATTTCTAGCAACAGAGCATTGTGATCTGATATCATGTAGGGAATTATGTCAATCTTTCTAAATATGTGGAGGCAGGCTTTGTGATCCAGTATATGGTCTATTTTTAGAGAATGTTCCATGGGCTGCTGAGAAGAATGTGTAGTCTGTGGATTTTGGATGGAAAGTTCTGTAGATGTCTGTTATGTCTAAGTGATCTATGGTTTTATTGAGCTCTCTTACTTTCCTGTTGAGTTTCTGTTTGGATGATCTGCCTGTTACTAATAATGGTGTATTGAAGTCCCTAACTATGATGGTGTTGGTGCTTATTTCTGTTTTATTGTCAAGTAGGTTTTGGTTTATCAACTGTTGTGCCCCTGTGTTTGGTGCATACAGATTTATGATTATAATATCCTCTTGATGGATCACTCCCTTGATAAGAAGGAAGTGGCCTTCTTTGTCTTTTTTGATTATTGTTGGTTTGAAGTCCATTTTTTCTGATATTAATATAGCTGCGCCTGCTTGTTTCTTATTCCACTTTGCTTGGAATATTGTTTTCCACCCTTTACCCTGAGGAGGTGTCTGTCTTCAGTGGTGAGGTGGGTTTCTTGATTGAGGGGTCTAATTTTTTGATCCATTCTGTTAGCTTGTGTCTCTTGATGGGTGAATTAATATTTAATATTAATATTAATTTAATATCAATATTTAGGGTAATGACTGTGAGATTTGATTTAATTCCTGCCATATTGTGATGGTATATGTGGGTTGGTATTTTCATGGACTTTGAAGTTTTTTGTGCCTACTCTGAGTTTGGTTATTGTGATCTGCTTCTTGTAGGCATTTGAGGTTGATTATTTGTTTTTCCTCTGTAGAGAATTTCCTGAAATACTCTCTGTAGGTTTGGTTTTGTGTTCATGTAATTGTAAAGTTGAGTTTTGTCATGTAAAGTTTTTCTTTCACCATCTATTATGAGGGATACTTTTGCTGGGTAGAGTAGTTTGGGTTCGAAGCCATAGGTTCTTAGACTTTGCAGTGTTTCTTTCCAGGCCCTTCTAGCTTTCAGCATTTCCATTGAGAAGTTTGGAATAATTCTGATGGGGTTACCTTTAAAATTGGTGTTCTGTTTTTCCCTAGCTGCTTTTAGGATTTTCTCTTTGGTGTCAATGTTTAGAGACTTAATGACAGTATGTCTTGGAGAGTTTCTTCTTTGGTCCAGTCTGTTTGGAGTTCTGTTGGCTTCTAGTATCTTGATGGGCCTTTCTCTTAAGAGACTGGGGAAGTTTTCTTCGATTATTTTGTTAAATAAGTTCTCCATGCCTTTGGTCTGAATTTCTTCTGCTTCTGGTATTCCAGTGATCCTGATATTAGGATGGTTAAGTGTATCCTACAATTCCCTCATGTTCTGTTCACAGGAACTTTTGAACTTATAGAAATTTTTGAACTTTTGAACTGTTTCTTCTGATCTGTCTTCCAGATCCGAGTTCTATCCTCCATATGGCTGACTCTATTCTTGAGAGCTTCTAGAGAGTTTTGGTCTTGTTCAGTTAGGTTTGCATTTTCTACTACTTTTGTATTTATAGTTTCCATCCCTCTGTCAAGCTCCCTTTTCACATCATTTTCTGATTTTCTTGATGCTTCTTGGAATTCATCCTTGCATTTCTTTATGTCTTCATTTAGCATCGCCAGCTGATTTTTGAGGTCCTGTTTTTTTCACTCTCCCTCATGTCTCTTTACTGTCTTTGAACTCCTTCCATTTTCTTATCTATTAGGTATAGTCTAGTGATGGCAGCATCCACATGATTATCAGTCCTTTGTTGCCTTTCTGAAAGTTCTACCAGTAACTTGGTCAGGGTTGCATTGCTCATAGCTTCATAGTGGTGTTCTGATCTTAATGACTCTTTAATGTTTTGATTAGAGATGTTTTTTGTTGGACTGGGTAATCTAATTGGATTTTCTTGCATTTGTTTTCTCATGTTATTTCTTTTGCACTGTGGTCTGCCCATCGCAGTGAATGGGCAGGTAGGTGGGTGAATCAGCTTGGGCTCAAGCACAATGGGAATCTGAAGCAGCCTGAGGCAGTTGCCAAGCAGCCTGGGCTTTAGCTCTCACTTGCCAAAGCCACCTGAGCTCCTTACTGTCCAGGGCTCCAATGTTGCCTGAGCATTCATGTGGTAATATGCTAAAGCTGCCTGCCCTTGTGCTAGGAGATACACTGAGGCACCAAGCACTGAAGCAGCTCAAACTCTGGTATGGCAGAACACTGGGACCTGGAAGCAGTCTGTGCCCCTCTGCAATAGAACAATGGTGGTTGGCTGGCAGCAGACAGTGGGGATCGCACTGAGCTAGCGTGAGAGACACAGTCTGAGCTCATGTGTGGAGATGGAATTGGCCTGGGCTTGGGCGCATGAATGTGCAGCAGCCTGAGCAGTAAGTGGGCAAGTGGGCGGAGCAGGCTAAACTTCCACAAGCAGCTATGGGCATTGTTTGGTGAGCAAAGTGATCAAAGGAGCCTGACCTCCAATGGGCTAGCAGGGGTAGCACCGCAATCGCCCCTGTGCAGTGAGGCAAGTGGAACTATGTTGGCCTGGGACCCTTTTAGTACAGTAAGTGTGGGAGTTTCCTGAAGCTGGGACTGTGGTATGGCAGTTGCTTGGGGGCGGGGGGGGGGAGGTACCCGCCTGCGAGGGAATCAGTGATTCTCTGTTTGTTCCCCTCTGTTCCCTCCCACTGGAAATCTATTGGAGATTTCTCTCCCCTAAAAGACCCAGTGAACCCATATTGTCTTGCATTTCTTTCCCGGGGATGTGTGGCACAGCTAGGTGGTCACCATCTTGGCCAGAAGTCCCCTGGAGCTGCTTTTCAAGTGGAATGTAGAAGGACTTGAAACCTTGGCCTACTGTAAGTACAGCTTGATGGTCAGAGTTGAAAGACCTGAATGCTGCTAGAACTACAGACTGTGAGGTTTGGCTTGTGAGGGTGAGAAAGAGCTTTGCCTGGACTGGACGAGAAGTAGTTTGTGTGATAGGCTTGCTGTTTTACCTGTCTCCTGAAACTATGTGAAGGGTTGCATTGCATAGAAATGGACAGGTGTGAGCAGAGGTACATGGCACAGAAAAAATGAAATCTTTTCACTGATACTGCTGTCCATTCAGCTGAAATTATATGAGAGGTTACAACCTTTGAGATTGGGACAAGAGGAAGAATGTAGACCCCTTTAAATGGGCCTGAATGCTCACAGAATATCCTGTTCTTCAAAGTCTGCTTTATTACCCCTGGGGTAACAAATTGGTACCCAACCTGGCACTATGGAATACAAGAAATGCAGGAAGGAGAGGGTCATTGAATTTGCAACATGGTCTTGTGTTTTGGAAAGGGCTAAGGGCAGTGTGTAGCAGGTTTGCTGTGTGGCTGCATGAAGATCCCCATGGGACCATGAGGATGAACCGTTGGTTGCAGTGGAGACCCAGTGGAGATGCTGGGACCACAAGATGGCTGCTAAGGAAAGCTGCCAGCCCTGGCTGAAGTTTTCCAGGACTGTGAGTAGCCTACTTGGAAGGGTGAAGTTGGAACTCCAGAGATTTGTTGGTTAAAATTATTGAGTTGGAGACTTATCACTGACTAGAGTTGTTGGACTTCAAGCTATAGAGTCTGATGTTTGCCCTGTTTAAATCTTGTATTGGTTGAATATTTCTTTGCTATGCCCAATGCCATCCTTTGCAGTGTGAATGTGTATTCTGTGCCATTATGTTTTGTTTTTTGGGGGGGGGGGGCGGTTGTTGTTTGTCATTATGACTCAGTTAAAAGATCTTGTGTGGGCTGGAGAGATGGCTAGGTGGTTAAGCGCTTGCCTGTGAAGCCTAAGGACCCCGGTTCGAGGCTCGATTCCCGAGGACCCACATTAGCCAGATGCACAAGGGGGCACACGCGTCTGGAGTTCATCTGCAGTGGCTGAAAGCCCTGGTGTGCCCATTCTCTCTCTCTCTATCTGCCTGTTTCTCTGTCTGTTGTTCTCAAATAAATAAATAAAAATAAGTCTTAAAAAAAAGATCTTGTGTTATGGGAACATTTTAACATCATTAGGATTGATTAAAACTGTGGGGACTTTTCAAAATGGACTGAATGCGTTGCATTTTACATCATGGATCGTTATCAGTTTATGGGGGCAGGATCAGAATGTGGTGGTTTGATTCAGCTATAAACTTAGGCGTTCTGTATGCTAGGTTTCCTGCTGATTGAGATTTGGAAATTAATGTCTTCTAGAGGCAGTGGATTGTTGGGGGTGGGCTTATGGGTGTTGTAGCCAGTTTCCCGTTGCCAGTGCTTGGCACACTTTCCTGTTGCTATTGTCCACCTTATGTTGGCCAGGGCATGACGTCCACCCTCTGCTCATGCCATTGTTTTCCCCTGCCATGACAGAGCTTCTCCTTGCATCTGTAAGCCAAAATAACCCCCCCTTTTCCACAAGCTGTTCTTGGTTGGGTGATTTCTGCCAGCAATGTGATCCTGACTTCAACACCAATCTTAAATATTTTACATGCAAATATGAGAAAATCAGAGTCTTTAACATCTATGTTAAGATTGCTCTCATTTTGATTTTTATGGTTATTGCCTTATTTTGGTGCCTCTCTTATTTATCTTTTTTAATTTGGCATATAAAAACTGCATACGGTTGTCCCCCTATATCTGCAGGTTCTGTCTTTAGCCAGCTTATAATTGAACATATTTGGGTTTAAAAAATTGTATGTGTGTTGAATACTTACTGACTTTTTACTTCTTGTCACTATTCTCCAAACAATACAGCATGGTAACTAATTACATAGTATCTGCATTGTATTAGGTGTTATAAATCATTTGGAGATGACCAAAAATATACAAGAGAAAATGGGAAGGCTTTATGCAAGTACGACACTATTTTATGTAAAAGACTTGAATATCTTCATACTTTTATATCTATAGGAGTTCTTCAGGAGACCTGAAATAAATCCCCCATAACTATTGAGGGATGACTATATAGAATGGCAAAGACACACTAATTAATATATGGATTCCTCACATATTATTTTTTGTTCTGAGAATGCTTTAAATCTACTCTTTAGAAGCTCTCAAGTACATAATATATCACTTTTAACAATGTCACCATACTATATATACATCTTCTAAACTTATTCCTTCTGTCTAACTTTTTGGAGCCCTTAATCAAGGCTTCTTCTTTCCTAACCTTAGGCAGAAAAGATAAGTTCCAAAACAAAAATACCCTAAACAAAGAAAAAATTAACCTTTCTCTGCTGTCTCTGACCAAATATATTTGTTGCAGGGTGCCAAATAGTCATTCTCCCCAAATATTAACTTCCCCCTCCCAAGTATTCATTTTTTCTGGCTCATCAAAAGTTTCTCATCTCTGAACAGGATAATCTGTCTCTCTATAGATACTAAGAGTTTGGTCACTTACTTTGCTTAATAAATTGATGTTAACTAGTTTTGTTTGTTGTAAATGTGGCATTATATAGGAACAGAAAAAATGCCCTATTTTCTGCATTTTAATTGTAGTTGCCAATCTCTAAGGACCAAAGTGTGAGATGATGAGAATTACTGAAATGAAGGGAAGAGTTTCAATTATTAGATAAGAATATGGACTTTATTTTTTGAAATCTTTTTATTTATTTGAGAGATAAAAACAAAGAAAACAGGAAGAATCAGACACAGAGAGAGAGCAAACAAGTGAGTATGGGCATGCTAGGGCCTCCTGCCACTGCAAAAAACTCTAGACTCATGTACCACTTTATGCATCTGGCTTTATGTGGGTACTAGGTAATCATGCTTTGCAAGCACGGGACTTTAACCACTGAGTCATCTCTCTAGCCCCAAACTTTATTTTCTTTAGACAGAGTCACATGTAGCCCAGACTGGAGTCAAACTCACTATATAGTTGAGGCTGGCCTCAAACTCTGAGTCCCCCTGCCTCTCTGCCTTGCAAACACTAAGATTATACACATGTACCACCGTGGCAGGCTTTTGAAAAGTTCAGTAGCAGAGGGCTTGCCTAACATGATTGAGGCCCTGTCTTCCATCCCCAACATTGGAGGGACAGGGAAGAGGAAGGGAAAAAGACAAAGTACAAAAACATATTGCCCTTTACAGTTGTTGATTGTGTGTGTATATGTGCATATCCAGGGCCTCAAACTTGTTAGACTAGCCCTCTACTACTGACCTACACCTCCTTGAAAATCTTAAAAAGGGACAAAAATCAAAGGAAAAGAAACCCAAGGCAACCAGTTATTTCTCATAAGGCTGTGTTTATGATAACCCTGAAATGAAGTTCCACATTTTGTTCTCCAAACAAGTCTGGGTGTGCTGGAACATGCCTTTAACCCCCCCCCCCCAAGAACTTGGGAGGCAGAGGTAGGAGGATTGCCATGAGATTGAGGCCAGCCTGAGACCACAGAGTGAGTTCCAGGTCAACCTAGAGAGAGACCTTACCTTGAAAAAACAGACAAAAAAGAGTCTATTGTAGTATTTTAGGCCCTGTAGTTTAAAAAAAAATCACACCTAAAGGATTCAAATCATAGTCTGGTGTTTACCACGGTATTTTAAGTAGCCATTAACATGGATTGGTTGGTAATACTTGGATTCTAATTAAAATGTCCTCAAATGTGTTAGAAGTGACAGATCCCCATGTAATATATGAAATGATACATCAGAGCACACAGTTTTTGAAGCCAAGTTCTGATACTTATAAGAGATCTGACAGACCACAGGGAGGATTCATTCCTGAGAAACCAGCTCTGCTTTCAACATAGGCTAATATTTCTCTTTTTCTTTTTGTTTGATTATTTTTAGTAGCTGTCTCAGTTCTGGACATAGAGCTCAAAAGCAATTTCTGTGCTGACTGACTTGGGACAATTATACATAGTTTTATGTTACTCACAGAATGTTTAATTTGCAAGGGCCAAAGAAAAGATCCTACTTTCTACTTCTTAAGTTAAAAAGAGGTTTTGACAATACATCTAATCTACTACTAAATAAGTAATATAGCCTAAATGTATTAAACCATTCTCTTGCATTTAAAGCTGAAAATTTATTTTATTTCATGTTTTCTCAATTTTAAGGTACATTTAAACCCATTTTCAACCCTTTAATTACTTATAAAATTATGTAAAATATTTCATGAAGGTAGAAGAATTTGTTTCAGACTACTTGAGAAAATTAAGAGCTTATTCATTTCAGATCTATTAAATGAAACAAAATTCTTTTGGTTGTTTTGTTGGTCAACTTCAATTAAATATTCATTGAACTTTAAATTGAGACCCTGAGACTATGAAATTCTTATGTGCCCTAATGAGATTGTGAACTTCAGACTATATCCTAATTAATACCAAGAAGAAAGTTTGAAATGTTATCTCCACTAATCATTCAACCAAAAAAGTCAACACCTGTTAATCATTTTTCTAAAAATGTGACACTTTCAACTTGTTGTTAGTTTTTCTAATAGCTCTGAATCCTAGAAATATATATAGGGTTATACTCTCAAACAATGTAATCAAATACCATTCTTTGGTGAATGTATTAAAAGTAGTATCTGTCGTAAATGCTCCTGCTGCCCACCCACATTGCCATTAGGTGTGATGCTCTTATCTGCCAGTTGCTGTAAATACTTTACAAACGGTTCTCACGTGTAACCCTCTCTGGAGACTTGTTCTGCTGATGGAAGCACTCAGACATGTTCTGGCCTATCTCCTTAGGAATATACATGTCAAGGCTCAGTGGCTCTTTTTCCCATCCTTCAAGGTGAGATAACTCCATAGACCCTCATACATCAGATCAAGGTCTAATGACCTAAGAATGAATCATCACTTGGTTTATTTCCCTTTCATTTGCTGCCTCTGTCACTCCCTTCCCCCAAGATAAATCAAATATGTATAGATCCCTGCTTCCAGCTCTGCTACTGTGAGTCCCAGCCTAGGATATCACAATTTCTATCTGCAATTATAAAAATGACTATAAAAATACCCTGTTAAGGTAGACCATCATATGACCAGTAAAGAAAATGTTGTTTGCAATCACCAAAAAAGAGAGTATTTGTTATCCTGTATGTCCCCATGGTGAATATTTCTTGCCATTTACCCTTCATTCATTTGCTCCTAAACTTTACAGAGGGAATATCTATTTTGTTCAGGCTTAAAATGTGCCCACTTAAAAATGTTCTACTACCAGGCTGTAGCTAGGTCATCTATGCCTCTCAATTCTGGTAAATTATATTTACTACTTCTTGCCAATGTCATAAGGTTTATTGGGTAGACTCATAGGACAGTTATTATTTTTCCCAGTGAAAAACATCAGACTCAGTTGGTGTGATTTTCCTTGCCTTCATCTTTCCTTTATTTTCTTGTGTATAATTAGAATTAGCAGAGATAACTGGAACTTAGTACCCTTTTCCTGTCATGCACCCACCATTTTAGACCTGGACTAAGTTTCTCTGGTTTTATCATATGAAGAAAATCAACCCCCTAGGTCAGAGGCTATCAACCTAGAGACACATTTAGAACTTTGTTGGAGGGGTTCAGGGTTGCCATCATGAGTAGAACAGGGTTGGACTAGGGTAGGGTGAGAGATGCTCTTGTACTCATCTCTCTACTCTGCCATGTGAGGCATACTGGAGCCCAAGGTAAAAGGAAAGTCAGTAATAGTAGCCTATCTTTATTTTACATTTTGATATTTTGTTCATCATGATATCTTGGAATTAATTTTGATATTTTAATCTGCCACCTGGGGCTGGCACTTACTGGGAGATGCTACCATTAGTGAGTATTTAGGAGTCAAATAAATATTACACATCTTGTGATGTGAGGAAGGCAACCCTCTACTGGGAAAAAATGTTCTACCTAAAATGCCAGTAAGTCCCCTACAGAGAAAGTCTTGTTTACTTAAAATGCTTGGCACGGGGAGAATTTATGCAAATAGCTAACATAATTGTGCCTGTTACTGTACCTAGCCATGAAAACACTAGTGAGGACAATATATTTACTTAGGTTAAAGAAGGCCTTGATAGGCCATGTCAAAAGCTAGACCACTTCTTAATCAGGTTTGAACAGCAAAAATGGGCATACTGATCCTGTTGGTACAGACCTGTAATCCTAGCCACTTGGAGGGCTGAGGCAGGAAGATTACAAATTCAAGTCCTACCTGTGAGTTCAAAAACAGATTGGGGAACTTGGAGAGACTGTGTCTCAAACTTTAAAAGAAAAACAGTTGGGGATATAGTTGAGTGGTAAAGTACTTGTTTAGCATGTATGAGACCAAAGGTTCAATCCCCAACCCTAAAAAGTAAAACAAAACTACCCATAAACATTGTTCTAGTCACAAAATGTATCATTCATACTAATTATTCTAGCATCACCTCAGTATGCCCATGAGGGAAAAGCATGTAGAGATAATTGTTGTCAATGTATAAATGAGGAATCATGTGATCACATGAAGAGAAGTACAGGCTCAGATTTGAGGTTGGGTGTTAAAGGCACTAGTTTTGGTCTTGGTCTGCCATTAACTATAATCCTGTGTTTAGCAACTTTTATATGAAGTCACATTATTTAGAAATACATAGATGAATAAAAAGTTTTATATGGCTTTTATCTAGACATTAAACACTATTTACATAGACTCTACAATTATGTTCTCAATTCTCTTTGTCAATTTCACTCAATGTTAGCATAATTTGTTTGCTATTTCACAAATTATTCTCTTACAGTATATTCCAGGATAAAGGTTGATCTTAGGGAGTTATAGATGCATTTAAAAGTACTATTTCAGGGCTGGAGAGATGGCTTAGCGATTAAGCGCTTGCCTGAGAAGCCTAAGGACCCCGGTTCAAGGCTCAATTCCCCAGGACCCACAGGTGCACAAGGGGGCATACATGTCTGGAGTTTGTTTGCAGTGGATAGAAGCCCTGATGTGCCTATTCTCTCCTCTTTCTTTCTACGTCTTTCTCTCTCTCTCTCTGTCACTCTCAAATAAATAAAAATAAACAAAAAAATTTTAAAGTATTATTTCATTTTATCTCTATTATACTGACCACAGAATTAGAATTTGAATAACTTTGCATTAATTAACTTTGAATTTGTAGTTACTGGCTATGTAATACATTATTACTCTTCATGCTTTGAACAATATAAAAACAATTCAGTCTCTTGAATCACTTTGAATTTTTATTATTTATTTTGAGAAAATGGAAAGACCTCCCATGCTCCTTGATAGGTTGAATTAACATTGTGAAAATGGCAATCATACCAAAGGCAATATACAGATTTAATGCAATACCAACCAAAATCCCAACCTTGATCTTCACAGAGATAGAAAAAATGATCTCAAAATACATATGGAAAGGCAAAAGGCCTTGGATATCCAAGCATATCCTCAGCAAAAGAAACACCTCTGGAGGCATCACCATACCTGATGTAAAATAAAGCCATAGTAATAAAAACAGCATGGTACTGGCATAAAAACAGGAATACAGACCAATGGAATAGAATCAAGGACCTAGACTTTGGGTCAAGTAACTACAGCCACTTAATATTTGACAAAGGCCCTAACAATATAAGCTGGAAAAAAAGGCAGACTCTTCAACATTTGGTACTGGAGAAACTGGATAACCATATGCAGGAAATTGAAAGTTGATCCACACATCTTGTCATGCACAACAATCACATCCAAATAGATCAAAGACCTCAATATAAGACCAGAAACTTGGTTACTACTGGAAGAAAATGTAAGAGGAACTTTCCATGAGGTAGGAATGGGAAAAGACTGAACCAAACCCCACTAGCACAGGATCCTAAACAATCACTCAACCAATGGGATCACATGAAGCTGAAAAGCTTCTTCACAGACAAACATACAATAAGCAGAGCCAATAGATTACCCACATATTAGGAGAAAATGTTTGCTGAATATCCAACTGACAGAGTCCTAGTTTATAGAATCTACAAAAAATTCAAAAACCTAAACAATATAAAGTAAAACAATCCACTCACAAAATGGGGCAAAGAACTGGACAGACAGTTCACAGAGGAAGAAATACAAATGGCAAATATACACTTAAGGAAATGTTCATCATACTTAATAATGAGGGGGAAATGCAAATTAAAACAACTATGTGATTCCACCTTACCCCAGTAAGGATAGCAAACATCAAAAAATCAAATGAAAATAAATTCTGGCGAGGATGTTGAGAAATAGGAAACCTCATCCACTGTTGGTGGGAATATAAGATGGTACAACCACTGTAGAATGCAATATGGAGACTCCCAAAAAAGTTGACTATAGAGTTACCAACAGACCCAGTTTTTCCCTTACTGGGCATATACCCTAAAAACTCCATGCCTCAGTTCAGAGAGATTTGCTCAACCATGTTTATAGCTACTCAATTCACAATAGCTAAGAGCTAGAATCCACCCAGATGTCCATCATTAGATGGATGGATAACTAAGATGTGGTATATTGACACAAGGGAATTCTACACAGCAGTAAGAAAAAAATGACACAATGAAATTTGAAGAAAAATGGTAGAACCTGGAACAGATCATTCTCAGTGAACTCACCCAATCACAGAAAGATAATCGCCACATAGTTTCACTCATCTACAGCTCCTTACATGAATCTATCAGAGATGCCAACATACCTAGCAAGCATCTTGAGGATGGGATGATAGGGTGAGTAAGGAGGGAGGGGAGGGTAAGGGAGGTGGAGGTGCACACAAAACTCGACAGAAACAGCAATGGTACCATAAAATTCTACAACCTAAATGATAGACCAAATGGTTGAACCTTCACCAGGCCCTTAGAGGGAACACCTGAATCACAAAGCCCTGGAGGGGGTATGATGAAGACTGGCCTTAATCTCCTTCTGTTTCAATTTCTCTCTCTGTGTCCCTCACTGCTGCTTCTCTCTCCTCTCTCTATCTCTTTTATATAACTTGCCATCATCTTCTTTCATTTCTTGGGTACTGACCTGTAACTCCTAGTACTAGCATGTGGCTATCAACCACAATGAGCTCTTGAACAGAGAGACCTACATGGTTTCCCAAAAGAAGACAGATTTCTGTCCAAGTACTTGATAAAACACCAAAGGTTAGTGGTAAGACCCTACTGCTGAAGACACCATGTGCTGTTGGCACATAACATGGAGTGACATGGCTGAAAGCTGGAAGAAAGTCAATCCCCAGACAGTTAGTGTGTCTAGTTCCAGAAGGTGCTACGTGAGTGACTGGGGTAAAATGACCAATATCTGTCCAAGCAACTCATGGTCTAACCTACTTAGCAGCAAATAACTTGTTGTGATGCTCACACAAGTGCAATAGTGGCGCGCAGCCATGGTGGGAAACCAACTGCTCTTGATTTGGCTAACTGATCTGCTCAGTGGAACAGAACCCATAGCTGGAGCTGGGAAACAAGTCAGAATCATATAAAAACTGAGCCTGCTCTCCATTATCAAGCTTCCGCAAATCATGGGCTACAAGAGGGCCTACACATATTATATCCTCTCTTTAAAAAATAAAAAGATAAATGGGATAACCCTTGGCTTTTTATTTTTAAATCTAGTGCTAACTTTACTCTCCATCAGAGAATTTGCTTTTATTTTTCAGATAGACACAGATCCTAAGGAGAGAACTACCCCATCATATCTCAAAAGGGCCCTAGCTGAAACTAAGAATAATTGGGGAAACAAGCAAGAGTGCTGTTTTCTTGGTGAACCTGGGACCAACACAAGGGAGAGGGAGATAGACACAGAGAACAATCAACTCCTACCAAACCAAAGCAGATATCCAGGGACACGGAGGCTCCCAAGACCTCATCACTGAAGCAAAGTTAAAATGAACCCAACTTGGCTCAGGGAAATTTGCAGAAGAGGGGGTGGAAAGAATGTCAGAGCCACACGTTGGGTCAGGACACACAGAGACATTGCCTCCTACTCATAACTGATGGATGACCCCACAATTCACAACCGATATTCCACAAGGAGTTTCCCTGCAGAGGGGAGAAGTCAGGGAGGAGGCTAACAATGGTACCAACTTGACTGTATTCACTGAGTATAAAACTAATTAAAAATATTTTCATTTATTTATTTATAAGGAGAGAGAAAGAATATATGAATAGGCACCTCAGGGCCTCTAGCTGCTGCCAGTGTACTTCATATACATTTACCAGTCTTTGCATCCAGCTTTATGTGGGTACTGGGGAATCAAATCCAGATCCTTAGGCTTTGCATGCAAGCTCCTTAACTGATAAGTCATCTCTCCAGTCCCCCAATTTTTAATTGTTCTACAGGAAACGTAAGAGTGATCAATTTCATATAATTAACAAAGAGCAATATGTAAATACAGATTTTAAATACTTTTTAAAATAATTGGAAAAAAAAGTGTTAGATATACCTTTAAGCCATATCCCAAATTTCAGCTGAAAACTTTTCCATGGGCTTATGCAATTTTTAGATTATCTGATTCCTGCTAGAAACATTTTATGAAGGAGACCAGTATATATATAATTATAACACAGTGTAATTGCCATACATTGCCATTTAATTCCCATGTTTTACTCACAATTACATAAATCTTTAGCTAGAAATCAAAAGGCTTGTCTGAAATCAAACATGTCATGCCCCAAATTCTCAACTATGTATCTACATTTATCATTAAGAGTAAAATAGAAAATTATAGTGTTTAAATTTATGCTAAAATGAGAGTTTCAATTACATTATGTATTTTAAATCTTCTTTTGAAATTCAAAAGGCATTCAATTTTCTTAAATTCTAGAACCTGGAGTAAATGCGTTTGGGATAAAAAAGATGATATCCATAAATGAATCTGTTACTATAAAAGTAGAATGTCTTCCTCTCTTTTCTAAAACCTAAAATTTAACTACTTGATATAATTTTAAGACCTTCATCATAGGCCAAAGATTTTTTTGTTGTTGTTCTTATAACACCAAATAAGTGGTTTATTCTCATTTACGTAGCCTAAATTTAAGTGTTCTTTTGAGCTGAAGCTGTAATAAATATCAGCATACTCCTATTAGCATAACTATGACCTACAAAGATGTTGATAGTACTGGCCAGGATGTGTAACAACTGGAACCTTCATAATTCTTAGTAGAGATGTTCAACAATATCACCATTTTAACAGAAAACTTGGTAGCTTCCTAAATAAATAAATACTTATTACATGATTCAGTAATTCTACTCCTATATACTTATTTAAGATAAATTAAAATATATTCACACAAAATAATTGCCTATTATATTTATAGCAGCATTATTCATGATAGGCCTGACCAGGGAAGACCCTGCATCTCTTCACAGATAATGGATAAACAAAATAGTCACACAATGGAAATTATTCAGTAGAATAAAGAAACCATTAATAAAAGTTAAAATATGGATGAATCTTGGAAACTTTATATTAAATGAATGAAACCAGATCTAGAATCCTTTGTTGTATGAGTCCATCTATACAAAAGCTTATAAAAGGCAAATATATATTTGAAAAATATCAATCAGCATTTACCTGGAGCATGCAGTGTGAGAGGAGTACTTTGGAAGGTTGATGGAAATGTTGTAGATTGTAGTAATCATTATACAGCACTATAAACTTATAAAAAGATAAAAGTAAGAGGTAAATTTTATGATATATAGATGATAATTGATATACCAGTTGGTAATATTTCCCCATAATATAATACTATGGACTGGGTGGCTTAAGTAACCAAAAAATCATTTTTCTCATAGTTTGGAGGTTGGAAGTCTAAGGTCAAAGTGAATGTAGGGCTGGCTTCTCTTAGGGCTTATCTCTTTGGCTTGCAGATGACTGCCTTCTTGTTGCCTCTTAAATTGTCACTCACTGTACACATTGTTCTGGCTGTGAGCATAAAATCCTTATTACTTGTTAACTGGAGTTTTGGGATACTTCCTATTTTGCTCTGATTTTTTGACATACACTCATGCTTTTTAATTTTCTCCCTTTGATTTCAAACCAGATTTATATGAAACATTTAAAAGTATTGACCTTTCAAAAATTTTATATTTGTAGGATTCTACTTCATGGTAATGATACAGGATTTCTGGTTCCTAGGCCTATGAATCCCAGCTTGTGGGCCCTTATCCAATTTTGCAAAGAATTGAAAAAGAAACCCAACTCTGTGAAGCATAAATTATGAATTATGAGGTTTATTTTAGGGAGAATTAAGGATCCAGGGAAAGATTAGCTGAAAGACTCAAGCCAGAAGGAATTCTCTCCTCTTTGCCCAGCTTGAAAAGAAAAGGGGGGTTGGAGAAAATCTCCTTCACAGCGAGATCTTCTGGAGAAGACACAAACAAGTACATGCAGAAGGCAAAGCATGAGAGCCCAGGCCAAAAGTCAGAAGAAACACACACACATGCACGCACGTACACGTGCGAAGCAAGGCACAAGAATGCAAGCCCTTCACCTTCATATAAGGAGTCAGGAAAAGCTAAGAGATTGGATAATCAAGGACTCAAGGTTTAAAGAGAGAATGAGAAATGTAGCAAAGAAAGAAAGCATCCAAGACAAAACACATGTAGAAAATGAGGGAAAATGTTCAGGCACAAAAGAAATCCACCCCTTTCCCAGCCAAACTTGGAAGAGGGTAGAGTTTACCAAAGCAGGATGGGCGCCAGGACACTGAATATCCAATAGAGAGATTTGTACAAACATGCCAGGCCTATTTATATGGGTCAGACATCCAATTAAGATGAGCGTTGCCTTCAGACTCAGGTGTGTAAGGGAGAGACCTAATAGCTTCATGGATTCAAAGCCGAACCCAGGAGGGGCCAGCCCACCCCTGTGTGCTAAGCTGAGGAAGAAGCACGAAGTTGTTGCCTGGAGGTGTTGCTTACAGCCAACTTGGATGAGACTGTATTGATGTAGGTTGTAGTCCTTCCAGGACAGGCAAAGGTAGCATTGGTGTTCTCCTGGGGCCTTAGTCCATGACTGACTGCCTATAAAAAGCTATCTTTTTGTTTTTCCTCAGTAAACGTATCTATTTGTAATCCCGATAGCGGTTAATAGCAAAAATAGTGACTGTAAACCCTAACTATATTCTTTTTCAAGATTATATATGTATGTATGTATATATGTGTGTATGTATATATATATATATATTGGCGACCTGTCTCTGGCCAGCTAGGACTCAGCAAGATGCCTAATGGCTTCTGGCCTGCTACCTCCATGTGGCAATTGTAATTACCATTTCAATACTTAAAGTTTACTATTGGCCCTTACTTCTTCCCCCATCCTAAAATCCCTGCCTTCGTCCCCAACATGATATAGACAACTGTTCAGAGTAATAAAGTGAGTTGTTTTTGCGAGTTCCTGCATTGAAAAGACTCCCGACTCAGTGTGGTTTTTCTGTGGTGGCCAGGAGAGGTTTCTGAGTCGTCTGACGTTCTTCATCCTTTTCAACCCCTAGGGAGGAACCAGCAGGCCTGGTCCTTCCCTCAGCACCACCTACCTGGGAAGGAGCCCTGCAGTGATTTTATGCCAGACATTGTACGGAGTATCTGAAGCACTTCAGAACATCCTTCCATGTCCCTTTCCTTTAGTCTTCCTCCCATTATTCTGTCTTTACTCATCATAGCTTAGTCTAGTCTGTCCTTGCATTTCTTATACGTGAAATCCTGGAGTCTGGCTTACTGTTTGGAATATAAGATGCAAGGCACACCTGTGGTAGTATGTGTATAAACCTAGTGTAGCAAATGCACATAATAATCTATCCTGAAAGAATTCTGGTTATTTGTAGTCATTTTTAGTCTCTTAATTGATGATAACTCTTTGTTTTTTCAATATGAAATTTTCCCAAATGCAGTGCTCTTCTGATCTCCAGAGATGTTTAATATTTGTAAAATTTATTTATTTGAAAGAGAGAAAGAGGTGGGGTGGGGGTGGGGAATAGTTGTACCAAGGCCTATAGCCAATGCAAACAAACTCCAGACACATGCACCACCTTGTGCATCTGGCTGACATGGATCCTGGGAATCAAATCATGGTCTTTTGGCTTTGCAGGCAAGCACCTTAACTGCTAAGCTATTTCTCCAGCCCTGTTTCAGAGATTTTTAAACATTTTAAGATGTTAAAATCATCCATATTCTGACTAGGACACTCATCGTACTATTTAGTGTGATAAAACTTCTTTTCTTTCCATAAAGTCTATTCTCTAGGGACACATGTCTCTTTGTAAGCCTTTTAGCAGAGAGATAAATGAGAGAAAAGTTTCTCCTTCTAGGACATAAAGAATGGAGATATAGCCGGGCATGGTGGTGCACACCTTTAATCCCAGCACTTGGGAGGCAGAGGTAGGAGGATTGCTGTAAGTTCGAGGCCACCCTGAGACTCCATAGTGAATTCCAGGTAATCCTGGGCTAGAGTGAGACCCTACCTCAAAAAACAAAACAAAAAAATGGAGATATGGGAGGCAGGGGAATGACTGCCACTTTATACAAAGGTACCCCAAAATTCTTCAGAAATACTTATCTTGAGCTCTTTAGTGTGATACCATTTTCTTATCCTTTAAAAAATGTATTATTAGCTGGGCACGGTGGCACACACCTTTAATCCCAACACTTGGGAGGCAGAGGTAGGAGGATCGCTGTGAGTTCAAAGCCACCCTGAGATTCCATAGTGAATTCCAGGTCAGCCTGGGCTAGACCATATCTCGAAGAACCAAACAAAAAAATGTATTATTTATTTTATGAGAGAGAGCAAGAAAAAGAGATAGAGAGTTTTGGTGCACCAGGGCCTCTAGACTCCACAATCAATCTCCAGACATGTGTGCTATCTTGTGGGCATATATAACCTTGTATGCATGTGTCACCCTGTCTGGCTTACATGGGTTCTGGGAAGTTGAACCTGGGTCCTTAGGCTTTGCAGGGAAGTGCCTCAACCACTAAGCCATCTTTCCTGCCCACCATTTTCTTATTTTTATTCTCATCTTTATCTACCACCTTGTCCCTTTTATCTTTGACCACTTTTCCATTTCCTTTTCTCATTTTCATTGCATTCATCCATTTCTTTCACCTCCCATCCTAAGTTTTCTACTTCTTCCTTGTCCCTGCTTGGTCTTTCTTATTTTAGGCTTTGGAGTGGCTGACTGTTTCTTAGGAGAATATCACTGTCACTGTCAATACTACAATCAGGGTCTTTTCCTTTCTTTAACCCTTAGATTTGTAGCTAGGGTGCTTTTGTCTTCCACAATGGGAGTACTGTCTGAAATTAACTCCATGTACAGTGGCTGGGATGTCTTTTGGGGACATGATCCTCTTGTAGTATCTCACTAGAGAGACATACTCCACTGTAGACTTTTGATTTAGTTAAACTGGGATTTAAACCTAAATTTACCATTTGCTACCTATTCCACCTTGGCCATGCTTTTCACCTTTGTTCTCAGTTCTCTGTAAAGTTGCCTTGAACATCAAGTGGACAATGCTTGACAAGTGTCCAGTTCATAATAGAGAGTCATGGAAGTTTTCATCTTTTGCCTGTGGCTCATTGTGTTATGGGTTTGATTTGTTTCACACAGTTTTCAAAATCAGTAATTTTAACATTTATGTTTCAAAAATACTGCATTCAAGATACTTCAAAACAAATCACAAAAAAAAAAAAACCCTGTGTGTAGTTGTCCTTTATAGTCAGCTTCATTAGCCAAAGGTTTCATTTTCACTGATCTATAATGGCAGTGTTATTAAGACAGGAGTCAGGTGTTTTGGTGGAAGGTCCGAGAAGCAGTGCCGGAGACAGAAATGTGGGTGTTACGTATCAAAGTGCTTTATTAATCTGTCCTAAATAAGGGCGGCTTTGTAGCATTAAAAGAGAGACGGAAAAGAAAGAAAGGGAAGGGGAGGGGAAAGTTTAGGGAGAGGAGCCCGTGTGCAGGTGTGGGGATCTGCAGGCGCCAGCATGTATCAGTTCAGATGTTGACTGTAGAATGCTGATGGTGACTTAGCTTTGAAGCTAGGGGAGACGAGGTGAAAGGAAGCTGGCTTGAAGTGGGAATTTGGCTGAGACTTGTGGCATTGTGAGAGAACAAATCTGACCAGCTGTGGATGGAGAAGGAGGTGGACAAGAGAAAGTTGAGAGAGAGGGCCCTGTAAGTGTTTGTGGCTGGAAGGAAATGCCATCAGGGCCCAGGGAGGATTAGATGAGGGTATACCATGGGGGAAGATCAAAGGAAAGAGAGGGAGAATGGGAAACAGACTGAAAGAGAGAGAGAAAGAGAAATGAGAAATAAAGATAAGGGAAGGTATGGACTTGAGCAGGAAGAAAGGACAGAAATATATGCACCAGAGGGTCAAAAGAGATAGGAAAAAAGAGCAAAACTGGTGGAAGAAAGGCTTTAATGCCTTTTGGTACATGGGGGACTAGCCAGTGGGAGGTGGCTGGTGGAGGTAGGAGCTCAAGGAACAAGGTTGTCTGGGTCCCTGAAGTGTAGAGGAATAGGCCCTTTGAAGAAATATCTCAGTTTGGAAGCAGGGGTTGGGGCTGAATAAAACTTTGCAGTTACGCCCACCTCTATCCTCTGAGGATTCTTCTCAAAATTTTACCATCAGATTCTCGGGCTTTATGCAACACAGAAAAGAAGACATGGGAAATGAAAGGAGAAAGAAAGAAGGGAGAAATCATAGAGCTGATCATGTTGATAGCTTTGAAAATCAGAAAGCAAAGGGACATTTTGGGAAAATATAGATATGGAGCATAAAATATATCATTTTTATATTTTACCTCAAATATTAATGTAGTAAGACAGCCTTTTAATTGCTGTTAATAGCTAGACCTTTACACTACAGATACTACTGTGCTAAAATTGCATGACACTGAGAGTTGAATTACAGATGAGCTTTAACTCACTAAATAGATGTTTCTGATTAAACAAATTGCGGGGAGTAGGAGAGGCTGGCATGATTGCTCATTGATTGAAGGCACTTACTTATAAGCCTGCCAGCCCAAGTTACATCCCCTAGCACCCATATATAGCCAGACATAAAGTGGGATTCCAATGGCAAATGAAGTGGAGCTAGGAGATTGTAGAAGTTTGTTGGGCCAATCAGGCTTTCTCAAAAAGGTGACACTACCAGTTTGTCTTCTGACCTCCACATGCATATGCCAATACAAACACACCATACACCTTCACACACACACACACACACACACACACACACTTAAATAGAAATACTGGAACCATCATGACCCCTTCTCTCTGGGCCATCAGTTGACCCTCCTGTCTTGTCATCTCTGAAATTTCTCTTCATGAGTTTCCCTCTCTCCAATACCACCATTGTTGTCCTAGTTCCTTATCTTTCACCCAAGATGAGTGGCATCCCTGTCTTAAACCTGCATTTTCCCACTGCCCACTCTGCTGCAGTTAATGTTATAAACCTTTGGCCGCTTTTGTATGGCCTATGGATCACTTTTCTTTTGGTAGCTTCCTAGTCTCTCTCTTCTGCTACCCTCTCCCTATTCAAATATAGGTACACAGAACTTCTGGTGACTTGCAGCTCCCCACAAACAGAACATGCTCATGCTCTCAGAACCTTGTCCATGTTGTTTCCTTTACAGAGAAGGTTCCTCCTCACTGGTCACTTGCTTCATCTTTTGGCCCATTGAAGATCCATAATGCATACCACCTCTGCTGTGATGCTTTGAGTTGGCACTTCCTTCTTTTTAACGCCCCCCCCCCCGACTCCATTATTCCATGTCCTCCACTTGAGCAAGAATGATTGGGGATGTTGTGACAATTCAGAAAATGTGGCTAAGTTGTGGACTCTTAGCCTGGGAAGCTTGAGTTATCATCCCTAGTTCTCATCCCAGTTTTTCTATTATTTTACCTTATGACCTTGGGTAATTATATATCCTTCCAACTTTGACTTCGTCTACAAGACAAGTACAGCATTACCTACTTCTACTTTATAGCGGTAAATGAGATATAGAGTATACCAGTGTTTGACATATTATATTATCCATTACCTAATCAGCTGGATGTGTTGGTACATGACTATAATTCCAGTGCCTGGGAAGCTAAAGTGGGATGGTAAATTCTAGGACAGCCTGGGCTATGCAGTCAGACTCTGCCCCAGTCCTCCACCCCCCAAATAAAAATATGAAAGCAATTAGTATTGGCTACTTTGATTTAGGGTTTTTAAAAAAATATTTTAGAGGAAAAAGAGAGAGAGCGAATTGGCATACCAGGGCCTCAGCCGCTGAAATTGAACTCCAGACGCTTTTGCCTCCTAGTGGATATGTGTGACCTTGCACTTGCCTCACCTTTGTCTGTCTGGCTTATGTGGGAACTTTAAAGTCGAACATAGGTCCTTAGGTTTCACAGGCAAGCACCTTAACTGCTAAGCCATCTTTCTAGCCGTTGATTTAGGCTTCGCTAGCACAGTAGTGGACATGTCAGGCATTTAGCTTTATCTTCATGGTAGTTTTAATGACCTGCATGTATCATATGGTACTTTGCAGTTATTTAAAAATTGTCTTATTCCCTTTACTGGACTGTATAATATTGTAGTTAGAGTGACTGTACTAGAATGTTGTATGTATCCTTAAGCTTTGAATTATTCAGGTATTATACTGTATTGGTTTATATTATTTTGTTTCAGTAAAGCAAACTTCCACATCAAATGTTCATACTGAGACTTAGCTGTTGATGTACTTTGGGTCCAATAGGGTAAGCACTATGGCTGGGTGGTCCAATTTATTGGGTGACTAGTAGAATTAAAGAATAAATTGTTTGGAGAACAGGAAGGGCATTTTATATCAAAGCAGTTTATATAAATCAAACTTAGATATGGTATTTCTTTTCCTTGACTTCTTCTGCTTTTATATATGTATATATAATCAGTGTAAAAATTTGTATGTGTGTATAATATGTATATAGAAAGGAATAATACATATATAAATACAACATTTTTATATTGTAGGTGCCATTTTTATTGTATATGATACAAAGATACAAATGCAGGTTCTGAAAATGGGTATATTTAGAGCTATACTGAAAATGCCAGTTCTTGAAACTTACTGGTTAGTAATGTGATTTCTCTGGATGGGTTGGTCCCCCTGTTTTAGTCCTAATATTTTTTTCAGAAAGCTGATTTTAAACAATAGGTCTTAACCTCTTTTCTTACTAATATCACATGCTTTTAATGGTCTTGCTCAGTAGATTCATAAAGATATGAAGAATATTTTCATGTAAGTTTGACAGCATTTTCAATTTTGTAACAACTTTGCATCCTATATTGATTTATATATTATTCAGTACTTGTATAACTGTTATTTATGACATTTTTTTCTTCTCAAAGCTATTAAACAACATATGCAACTTACTTAATCCTTCATATGGTGATGCATTATCCTGTGGTTAGCAAGTGCTGATTTCCTAATTTTGGCTGAAAGGCTAACCAATGAACTATTTGTGCAGATAAATTTCATCTTAAACTAAGTAACATTTGTGTCTTAACCCATGCCCTACACATGCGTGCATACCCCATACTAAATACAAACACCACATATAACACACACACACACACACACACACACACACACACACACACACACACACAGTGTGTACCAAGAAGACAGCAAAGAGAATATATTAGTGTTGGAGGCTGTGGTGGGGCTTCATCTTTTGGTGCCAACATTTGTACCTGACATGTGAGTGTAGACGGGATTGCATTGAAAGAATATACCAAGACCAACCTACAATTTCACTTCCTGAGAAAATGAAAAGAATTAAATTAGAAGTTAGGACCCCACGCAGGGACTTTTATCCTTAAGTTACTTAAGTGTTGATGGTTTATGAGGGCCTCTAGGCTACGAACAGTCCAATCAAGGTTGAGGCTGACCCTGCATTGGGGCTATTATGTGACACCACACATAGTGGTACAAGGGATTAGCCACTGTTCCTGGAGTAGAGGTCAGGTCAGTGTATAAACTGTTTCTATGGGAAACTATAAGAAAGGGTTTTCTTTCTCAGGACTACCCATAACTCCCTTTCCTACTTCTCTTACCATGTTACACGTAAATTTGTGTCACCCACACTCAGAGAGGAGTGTTAAGAGTATTAAGGGTAGAACTTAACGGGAGTGAGAAACCCCATCCTATTTAGGGGAAAATCAACTCTATGTTAAAGAATGAGCAAAGAATCTCAATATCAATATTCTCAAGGCACTGAATATGGTGTTCAAGTGGCAAAGAAAGAACAAAAACTTATTTCAAAAATTATGTTTTCTCTAAAAGACAAATTATTTTCATCTCATGCTTTGTATTTTCTTCTGGTTAAAGGGAAATGTAATAAGACAAAATAGAGTGATAAGGGTAATAGCAAGGTAAAATTGAGAAAATCTTCCGAAATGCAGAGGAAAAAAGAATCATTAAAGGAACAAGATAATGAAAGTTTGGACAGCTGGGATGCTGTCATGCAGCCATTTATAACGCAATTTTCTGAATTACATAAAGACCTAGATCTGAAAGTTGAGTACTCTATCAAATTCTTTTAAAAGACCAGTAATTTGACATATCCTTGTAAATTTTATGTTAAGTTTGAAAGTAGTAAATGCAATGATCAAACACCCTGATAGAGAAATTGTTTACACTCTCAAAGGAGAAATTGCAATATTAAATGTCAGAAGGCAATGAAGCAATGTGTGTAACTTTTGAGGGGAAAATGCTTGTGACCCATAAATTCTATATTCATGCAATGTATTATTCACTAGTGAAAGCAGTTGATAATGACCTCAGTTACAAACTTATAAACATGCCAGTGGCATGCTTTTCCTGGGTGGCTGCTTGAAGAGATATTTTAGAAATAAATATAACAAATAGTTCATCTACAAAGGAACATGCAATAAGGAATTATGAAATATAAAATAAAGATGAAAACAATGTAAACCTTTTAATTATTTATTGAAAGATAAAATGCATGTTAACTATATATTGAAAGATAAGAGAATGGACCCCAAATGGAACTTAAGGACAAAAAAGAAAAACATGACAAAAAAACAGGAAACCCATGTTCTATGGTTTCAGTCGGTTTTGAGTTATGAAATACTTGGGCTTATATTTAAAATAATACTATAATTGTTAAAGTTTATTATTCAAGAGAAACCAATCTTGAGTTTGTTTCATTTTTCTTTATATATCTTTATGATATATATACTGCTCTTCCTTTAACTCTGCTATAAAAGTATTCATACTTTGTGTTTTTTAAAGCTGTTTTAAGAACTGAAGTGCAGTGTAACACATGCCTGTAATCTCCACAGTTGGGAGGCTTAGACAGGAGGACCTAGAGTTCAAGGCCAGTCTAGGATCTAGGATATATGGCAAGCCTTGTCTTAAAAAAAATTAGGAAAAAATATGAAGCTGACATGGTGGCATACACCTTTATACCCAGCATTTGGGAGGCTGAGATAGCAAAATCATCATAAATGGGAGGCCCAAGGCTACAGAGTAGTTTCAAGGACAGCCTGTGCTAGAATGAGACTGCTTTGAAAACAAAAACCAGTATTATTAATGAAAGAAATAAAATTTTAAAAATCCAGCAGAATATTAACATCTCATATTACTCAATGTTGAGAGACTTGTGGCATATAAATTGTTAGCTAAACATGGATATAAACTCCTTTTTATAATAAGAGAAACAAGCTAGGTAAAAATAATCAAACCTCTTATAGCTATATGAGTAGTACCATCAACAGTGGGTTGTAGGGACTAGACATGGGACACATTTTCGTGTTCCTCTCTACTATCACATATTGTAAAGCACTAGGTATTAGTTTTCACAGAAGGGAAAGTAACTTTATGAAAAAATATGAATGCAACAGTTAAAACTACAGGCAAAAGTAACTATATAGATTTAGACATGAGAGAAAGCAAGTAAGATACATCACAGTGCAAAGAAAAAAGTACATTTAAAAACCAAATACCAATCAATAAAAAGGAGAGATTTGAGTAATAATAAGCAATCTACAAATTGACTGTTTAAAACCAACAGAACCTATGTCTAACTTGTTTGCTCATGAAAACAAAAATACAGGAAATACTATATTGAAATCACAACCGTAGGAGAAGTAAAACACACAGCTTATGTTACTTTTTCAGTGGAATGAATACTGTAGTTATAACAAAATTGCCTAAGGAATTGGAATTGGTCAATAACTATAAAAATACTAGAGAAAACTGCCCAAAGATCCACTGTAAACACTGAAGTGATTGCCTGTAACAGATGAGCTATTGTTTTCTTCCTGTTCTTCTCACTGGGAGTCCTAATGGTTCTACAATAAGCAAATAGACATTTTCAAGTTAGAGATGAATCCAGACAAATTGCAAAAACAAAATCTATCTCCTACGACAAAGTAGTACTTTGCTCCCTATGAACTTTAAATATAGAGATTAGCTAGCTGCCTTTCTGGTTTTATTTCCTTTTTAAATTTTAAGTGCAGCAAAATGTTGGTGAGCCATGAAAGGACTATAAGGAGTCTGTTAGATCTGGTGATTCCAAACTACTTAACAGCCTAGGAATCACCAATTGTTATTATGGATCTCATACCTCCAGAATAGGAGAGCACATGCCATATAGAGAGATGCATGCTACATGATAATTCTTTAAGGTTCAACAGAGTATCTGCCACTTAAGCAGAAAACTACTCACAAAATGCCTTAAATCTCACACATTTGGCATGTAAAGGTGTTTTTATATTTTTGTTGGTAACATGCATAGGTTAAGTGTTCCTTACCACTTATTCATGGACTACCTAATTGAAGCTTGTGATATTTGATTTAAGCCACTTAGGACTATACTGTTCATTCCCACTCCCATTCTTAAAGAAATAGAAGTTCAACTATGGGGAAGTGTTCTCCTGAATATTAGCATTGCAGAACAGAGTACATGCACATGTTATAAAAACGTGGGGAGAAAAACACATTAGAAAAGGTATTTTTCCTGTAGGATGATCATTTAGAAACACATGACATTCTATTCGTGTGTAGATCTTGTTGGATGTAGACTTCTAAATGTACACATTGTGGTGCCAGGGATGGAACCTGGCCTTTCAAGTGCTAGGTAGGTAAGTGATCTACTACTGAGCCTCACACCCGAGGTTCAAAATGTAATTTGACGTTCAAATTTGTCTTTTACATTCCTAAAGTATCACTTTGGTAGGCAGTTAGGATGACATTTTTCTTTCATAGAACTTACCAAGAAAGTTAAGTGACAAAACGTATTAAAATGTGACAAGTAGAGAGATGCACAGAATATAGCAAGTGCATTGTAACCATGAGTGTGTGACTGAGATGGCACTTCCCATGCTGGTGGTTCTAAAGAGCTCCAGCTTGACTTGCACATCATCATCTTACTCTTAAGTTGTTGAGAAATATCTCTCTGTGCCTAATCATGGCTGGTGCATATTTATCAAAGGACTTTGAGATCCCAAAATTCAAAACAAACACATGAAAAGAATGTTATACAACACAGTAGTTTCCTAATATATGCCCACACCACCAGTTTTTAAAATATTTTAAAGGCTCAAGGACCCCATAGGTTAAGGAATAATTTTAACAATGTACATAAACCAAACACATCAACATGAACACATGAACATGGAATGTGCTACAACACAGTAATTTCCTAATATATGCCCACAACACCAGTTTTTAAAGTATCCTAAAGGTCCTAAAGGAATACTTTGAACAAGGTACATAAAACTGGGAAAAGCTGCTTACTTCAATGTTTCAAGCTTTTGTCTCAAAAAATACAATAAAATTATGCCTTCTCATTCTTCTGTTTTCCAACTAAAGGGAAAGAAACACTATAGCTTATTTACACTTAAACTTCTCAAAAGATTAAATTCTTTTTTGAGGGGCGGGGTGGTTACGAGGTAGGGTCTCCCTCTAGCCCAGGCTGACCTGGAATTCACTATGGAGCCTCAGGGTGGCCTCGAACTCACAGTGATCCTCCTACCTCTGCCTCCCGAGTGCTGGGATTAAAGGCGTGCGCCACCACGCCCGGCAAGACTAAATTCTTATCAATGGGAAAATGTATAATACACCCTTGTTATTTATGGGAAGTGTGCACTGTCAATTTCCTGGTAAGGTTGGACTTTTGGCGTCTCACAGTGTATAGATGACTTTAAATCTTTGTCTTGTCTTTTGGAGGGGATGTAATTGTTTATTTTCTATTCTTCCTAATATCACCTTCCTTTCCACATATTATCATTAACATCCCAAGTGCTACTAAAGTCAGTTATTTATTCTTCTACCAAGTCAAGTAGGTTTTCCTTGCTGCATTGGCATTATCCTAACATTGGGGATTAACTAGTGAATGAGACTAACAACTCTGTAAACCAAAAACTAGTGGGGGTGGGGATCAACTATGAATATACAAGTATATGAACAACAGAATCTCAGCCATGGATAGTTGCTATGATGCGACTGAAATGGGATTTTGTTCTAGGTTGGTGGTCAAGGAGGATGTCTCTGTGGAGGTGACTTAAAATGAGACCTAATAGTGAAAAAGCCAACTATTTTTCTGTATTCAGACTACTGAGTACAAATGAAATTAGCTTAGATTTGAGACTCCTATCAGTGGTTAACACATAACACTAGTTGGCTCTTAATCCCTTCAATCACTTCCACAGCCTCCTTGGGATGTCCTGTTAACAAGCCAGTTATCTACAATGCTTTCCTTTTAGATAAAGCTTCAAGGAGTACAATCATTATATAATTCCTACAATATAAGTATTTTATGAAAAAATAACTGCACTTTAACCATTTTAACGACCATGACGTTTTTCCAACTGCTGTTTCCTTTACTGACTTTTTGGCTTGATGGGAAAACACGTTAATATCATGAAAGGCTTCTGGCAGTCCTTCTCCTGCACTCCATGATAACACCCAGAAGTAGCAGTCTTATAAAGAGGTTTCGATGGTGACATCTTATCCGAGTTTCTTCAGTCTTGATGGAATTCTGAACACATTCTTGATTGGGGACACAGATGGAGTTCACATTTGTTGTTTTGTCAGGCTGCTGGTCTCCTCACTGCCACCTGACTGTGACCCTCTTTGATTAAATATTGTAGATGCGCCTGGTGTTCTCACGTAAGGCAGTCAGGATGTGAGTAACAGGCTCATTTCTGACTTTGGCAATTTCCCTTATTGCATGCATGGCCATGCCTGGGTGAGAATACCGGCAAGCAGCCCTAGAAACACCCCGAGGCACAAAGTAAGGAGCATCACTTTCAACCAGCAGCCTTTCCAGTGGTATTTTCCTCACAGAGTCTTGGATCTTCCAAGAAGAGGTGTAAGTTACAAGTGCTGTGAAGCCTACATACATATTTGTAAAGTATTCCAGCATGGGTTGAATGACTTGGTAATCACTAGTAAAACAGTGCCTGTGGATCTTGTAGTCGTGGGGCACATACCTTTTCAAGATGGCCAGCAGATCTTTGTCAGCATTTCGGCAGTGAATCACCACTGGCTTCTGGAGAGACACTGCCAGCTGTAGCTGCCTCTCAAATACCCTCATCTGCTTTGGAATTGGTGTGTGGCACTTGTAAGAATAATCTAACCCCATCTCCCCAAAGGCTATAGTCTTAGGGTGCCTTAAGGCATGCAAGATGCGTCTTTCCTGATCATCTGTGTAGTAACATGCAAAATGAGGGTGACAACCAAATGCCCCCCAAATCATGTCATCTTTCAAATGCTCTTCCCAATTGTTGTATTCTAGGGTACGAGGATCACAGTAATCAGTAATGCAGCCCTCAAACTCATTAGGGAAGGTGTGGGAATAAACTTGCCTGAATGTGCTAAAGTTTCCTTTGAAGGATAGCTTGGCATACAGCATGTCCAAGTGACAGTGGGTATCAGTGAAACCTTCTGTTATGGTTAGCTCTTCTGTAAGTCTGGAGGGTAAAGTTACATGAGGATGTCTATATTCTTCACCCATTCTGGGGATATGCATGTCAGTCTCTTCAGAGCTCACCGAGTAGTAGGAATAACCTTTGGGGAACTCAGATGTAAATGTCCCCCCCAAGGCTGCTCTGGAGGTCTCGCTGCTGTCAGGGGAGCTGGCATGGTCATTGTCATGGACTGGAAACTCTGCAGCAACTGTGGGGCCCAGTGAAAATAGTTCCTCCTCAGGCACATCAGGCCAGTCACTTTCTGAAGAGGTGGTGACCTCAATCATCTTTTCAGGCTTTTCAATTACTGAGCTTATGTTATCCTCATCTTGCAAGTTTAAGGATTGATAGTTTCTCTCATGAATGACTGTCCTCTGGTCAGCAAGTGGCTCCTTATCAAATCCACTCATCTTTGAGCATGACCCTTCCTGAGTAGTAAAGGAGACAATGCTGGATGGATATTGACTTGCCTTCCATCCGGAGTTAGCCTTTGGGCGCACCTCTCTGATCTTCGGACACACCTCTCTGATCTTTGGACGTACAACTCTAGGCTCTGGACAGGCTTCACGTTTTGCATGCTCCCCTTCTGCCTTAGGAGCAGCTGTTTCAGGTTCAGGAGCCTCTGGTCTGAGCGCTGGAGGTTCCCTTCCAGGCTCAGGAGCCTCTGCCCCGGACTTAGGGGGCGCCCTTTCAGGTTGTGGAGCAGCTCCAGGTCTACGGTGCCCCACTCCAGGGTTTACCATAGCCTGAGAATGTTTTTTCCTATCCTCAGGAAGCTCCGTGCCAGGATTTTCTCCAGCATTAGGGTGCTCAGCCCCAGCCTCAGGAGGTTCCATGCCAGGCCATCCTCGAGCCTTAGGACCCTTACCAGAGGTTGTAGGCATAGCAGGGGCTCTAGGTTTACCAAGCTCTATGCTGCTTACTTTTGATCTAGTGACAGCCTCACTCTTTCTGTTAGACATTGAGTTTCCTAGGACTCCCGCCATAGCTCGCTGGTAAATCCGACAGGAGCCCTGGTTGTCTCTTAGTCTCTGGAACTTCTTTTCCTCGGCATTATTTGGTTCCTTAGCTTGAGCTGCAGATTCACAGTTGGGGGAACCATCTTTGAAACTAAGGCTGTCGGTGTCCTTTTGAGAAGCCATTTTTTCTTAACTGGCTGGCAGAGTGCACGGTTGATGCCAAAGATTAAGAAAACCAGTGTACTCAGGCGGTTTTGGGGGCAGCTCTACCCACCGTCAAGCTGGAAGGGGAAACACAAAAGGACACAGAGGTGTAAGCCACAGGAAGGCTACGTACAACCCAGAAGTCCCCTTAAGGCCGCCTTGCCCATCCCTCCAACCACTTCAGCAAGTCGAGTGTGGTGAAGCTGTGTTTTCTAGGCGAGCCTACCTTAGAACTGCTCCGGCAGCGGGCCTGGAGCCCAGGGCTCCCACGCTGGCGCCAATGACTTCCAGTCAGACCCAGGCGGCTCTCTGACTCCCGGTGGGAATCTGACGTCTCAGATGTCTGACGTCTCCTTTTCTGACGACCGTCTTCAGCGTTCCGGGGTTGTCAAAGACTTTCCACTGTCCTTTCCAAATGTTGTGGAAAAGTCAGACACCCGAACTCACCAGCGGTTTGGCTTAGCTTCCGACCTCTACCACACGCCGCCGTCCAAAATGGCGGGAACTATTTCTGTGGGTTGAAGCAGGCACCGCCCCAAAGGGCAGAAACTATTTCCTATTGGTTGAGGCAGGCACCGCCCACAAGGGCGGAAACTATTTCCTGCTTTCGGAAGTGCCGCCCCTTTCCTGAAGAAAAGTAGTTCCAGGCATCCAAAATGTTACGTTGGATATGGCCTGTTCGGCTCCCGCGTTCTGAGATGTAAAAACCCAGGAAAGGAGTACAAAATGCGTCCGGAATGATACATAGCATCTGGCTACTGGCTCAGAGGCCCTCAATCCCCAAGCGTGAAGGGAATGCACAGCCCGGTAAGTCTTTCCATGAACCGCCCCGCCCCGCACGTCTTTCCATGTACCGCCCCGCCCGTCTTTCCATGTACCGCACCGCCCCGCCCGTCTTTCCGTGTACCGCACCGCCCGCCCGTCTTTCCATGTACCGCACCGCCCGCCCGTCTTTCCATGTACTGCCCCGCCCTGCCCGTCTTTCCGTGTACCGCACCGCCCGCCGGTCTTTCCATGTACCACACCGCCCCGTAAGTCTTTCCATGTACCGCACCGCCCCGCCCGTCTTTCCATGTACCACACCGCCCGCCGGTCTTTCCATGTACCGCACCGCCCGCCCGTCTTTCCATGTACCGCACCGCCCCGCCCGTCTTTCCATGTACCGCACCACCCCGCACGTCGTTCCATGTACCGCCCCGCACGTCGTTCCATGTACCGCACCGCCCTGCCCGTCTTTCCATGTACCGCCCCGCCCCGCCCCGCCCGTCTTTCCATGTACCGCACCGCCCCGCACGTCTTTCCATGTACCGCACCGCCCGTACGTCTTTCCATGTACCGCACGGCCCCGTACGTCTTTCCATGTATCGCACCGCCCCGTATGTCTTTCCGTGTACCGCACCGCCCGCCGGTCTTTCCATGTACCGCACCGCCCCGCTCGTCTTTCCATGTACCGCACCGCCCCGCACGTCTTTCCATGTACCCCACCGCCCCGCCCGTCTTTCCATGTACCGCACCTCCCCGCCGGTCTTTCCATGTACCACACCTCCCCGCCCGTCTTTCCATGTACCGCACCGCCCCGCACGTCTTTCCATGTACCGCATCGCCCGTAAGTCTTTTCATGTACCACACCGCCCCGCACGTCGTTCCATGTACCGCACCGCCCCGCACGTCTTTCCATGTACCGCACCGCCCCCTACGTCTTTCCATGTACCGCATCGCCCGTAAGTCTTTTCATGTACCACACCTCCCCGCCCGTCTTTCCATGTACTGCACCGCCCCGTAAGTCTTTTCATGTACTATGACCAGACAGGAAGCAACCCCGCCCAGTGGGACACAACCTTCAGTCCACCCCTTTCTCCTCCAGCAACCTCCCTTGCTGCTGCCTTTGCCTCTGAGTGGATCGTCCTAGCTGCGCTTCCAAGTGGGCTGCTACCATTTTACGTGTGCGTGTTCCTTGTTGCTCCCCTTCTCTTTTAAAAGAGCGTATTTGTGGGATGTTTTCATACTTGTGGTTTTAAAAGCATAGTTTAAGTGTACATACTTATAAAATGTAATTGCTGTATGTCACCAGTTTGAGTTCTGCGTTTTCACTTCACATTATTGCATATCTTAAATAGGTTTATTTCTGTATGGTTTTCCAAACCATACTAGTGAGTTGAAAATAATCTAGACAATGTGTAGGTGCCATAATTCACCAAACTTCCTTTTTTAAAATTTCAGGTCCTTCATTCTACTCTCTACATAGTTACTATACCCACAGATTACTTATATAAATATGTGTATAATTTTTCTTCTAGTTAGGGTCTTCCTCTGGCCCAGCCTGACCCGAAACTCATCCTGTACTCTCAGGCTGGCCTCAAAGTCACAGTAATTCTCCTCTGACTCCTGAGTGCTAGAATTACAGGTATGTGTGTATGTAGTATCTATAATGTATGTGTGTGTGTATGTGTGTGTAGCATGCACCTGTATGCAGATGTAACCAAACCTTGTGTTTGGTTGTGGAGCCCACACCTCCTCCTTGACTTATCTGCTTCTTTCTTTGAGAAGCAGTCTCTTACTATTTCAAAAATAAATCAAGCCCTGGTACGCCCTAAACATGCTTGCCTGCAAAGCACTTTTGACTGCTGCACCATCTCTCCATCCCTAATAATGATTAAAACATTAAGAACATCTTTGCAATAGGTAAGTTTTTCATATTTTAGTTTGTTTCTTTGGGCTTTGTGCTCAAAAACTGACTTCCTGAGAGGTAGGAATTTCTAAATGGTTCCTTATGGTACCACATTGCCTCAAAAGAATGACAGTAATTAAACGAGTGCAGTTATCCTAGTGGAGGTTGATGCTTCAGGAGAGCATGAGTCCAGGAGTCAATGGCTAGCCTGGAAACCATATTAAGAATCTCTCTGAGTTGAACAGCCCCTTTAATATGTAAAACATACATTAATATACATGATACCTCACTGTAATCTGAATGTGCATTTGTAATTTCTTAGAGTGAATATTGTGTTGACTGTCTTGAATTTGTTTCTTCTCTTGTTTCTCTTTTACAATATTTAAATTTATTTTAAAATCTTTTAAATGTTGCTATTTTTCTTCTTAGGTTTTTTCTTTTAATCTTGGGGTACCCTATTGTGTCCTATCTGGTGCAGTTTACCTATCCTGTCCCCTCTGCCACCTCCTACCAATACTGCTTGTTACCCTGCCTCCTGCCTGTCCTGTTCTTTAGGTTGATCCTCCTCCTCTTACAATAAGCCTAATAATCCACATGGCATTTACTTTGATTCACAGTTTATTGTAGGTGAGGATATACATCCAGCTTTATCAAGTGTGTGTTTTGAATGTGCTGATATGTGGTTCCTCTTTGATTATGTGTTAAATTCTTGTATTCAGAAGAATCTATTTTCTATCAGCTAGTATGCCTCTTGTTAATATGGTGGTATATGCTTTTAATAATGGAAACAGTAAGGTACAAAGTCTGGGAGAGTTATATCTACATATCCCTTAATTTTTACTATTATCATCAATAGCCTGACTGGTTTATTTTATCAAATTTACTTAAGATTATTTTAAAGTCCTTCACAATACCGATAAAATATCTACTTGAAACTTTTTATTCTGCTTATCTAAAATACACTTCCTTTTTGGTGAAGTTCTTCCACATCATCTGGTAAATATTTTGAGTTTTATATGGGCCACAGTTTTACTGTATTTTATTTTAAATATTTTTATTTATTTATGAGGGAGAGGGAAAGAGGCAGATAGAGAGAATAGGTATGCCAGGGCCTCTAGCCACTGCAAATGAACTCCGGTCACATGCCCCTCTTGATACACCTGGCTTTACCAGGGTACTAGGGAAGCAAACTTAAGTCATTTGGCTGTTGCCAGCAAGTGCCATAACTGGTAAGACATCTATCCAGTCCCTGGACCACAGTTTTACTTAAAACTTTTTGTTCTATAACTTTTCTATTGTGAACAAACCCTATTGCATTTTCCAACTAGAATATTTTTAATTTCGTTATGGTTATAGTGAAGTATTTTATTTTTAGATTTTTAGCATTTTTAATTTCCTTTAACGATGGTTTATTTCTTTCTTCCTAATAATTTCTTTTCATCTTTTTTTTACAAGTTTTTTTCCAGAACTTCTAAAAACAGTATTAAATAACTATGCTGATTGTGGTATTATTGTTTTGTTGTTGATGATGGTAGAAACATCATTTAATTAAATAGAAGGCTGGCTCCTTGGGCTGTTGGTTATAAAGCAGCTACTTTGTAATCTTGTTAAGGAATTACCCTTGTATTTTAAAACATATGTAGTGGGAAATTGATAGGAGCTCAGTTCATATTTGCACATAATTTCTAATTTGGAACTGTCTCTGTATTCAGAAGTATCTGGGTAACATGGGGCAATAAGTAATATCTTTGTCTTCCTCATTACAGAATGCATGGGTGAGACTTTGTGCGTGTGCATATGTGTGTTTGTGTGCAGATGTCTGTGCCCCATGCACATGTGTGCAGAGGCCAGAAGAAAATGTTGGGTGTTCTTCTCTTATTGCTTATCTGTGTATTTCTTTCCTTGAGTTGAGGTCTCTCCCTCAACCTGGAACTGCTGTCCATCAGCAAACCCCAGCAATCCTTTTCTTTCTTTCCCCTAGCTGACTAGGCTTACAGATGTGTTTGGTCATACTGAATTGCTTTCTAAAATATATTATTAGCTGGGCATGGGAGGGCATGCCTTTAATCCCAGAAGTTGGGAGGCAGAGTTAAGAGGGTCACCATGAGTGTGAGGCCAACCTGAGATTACATAGTTAATTCCAGGTCAGCCTGGATGAGAGTGAGGCCCTAACTCGAAAACCCAAAAAAAGTTATTTACTAATTTGAGAGAGACAGAGGATGGTGTACCATGGCCTCTTACCATTGCAAATGAACTCCACTTGCATATGCCACTTTGTGTAGGTTCTGAGGCTTCAAACATAGGCTGTCAGGATTTGCAAGCAAGTGCCTTTAACAGCAGAGTCATCTTTCCTGCCTACAACTTTAAAAAAAATATTTATTTTCAAAAAAAATATTTATTTTCAGGTTCACAGTTACATTTTTGTAAATTTTCGTTTTTAATTTTTAGGAAAAAGAATCCATTGGAAGATAAGTGTGGGCTGGGCAATGACTAGAGCACTGCCAGAAGCTTTCTTGTTGTTTTATAAATTTTCATTTCTGACAGTATTTGATTTACGTTCCTTTTCTGGATTCTCTGAGAGACCAAATTCCATTGCGGTTTTAGGTCCTTTATCCTCATAAGATCGCTTGTAATGTTTTTCTGCTTTTTTTTCCCCTGCATGCTACATTTTTCTCTTCCTTTTTTGTATATTCATCTTTACATTTCTGTCCATGTCTTGTCCAACTTGCTCTGTATCTTTAATGTTGGAATTTGGTAGCACTAAATTTTCCATTTTAAAAATTTATTGGCAGTTTTTATACATGTTCATTGATAGTATCTTTTGATCATAATCCCCTCCCTGCCCCCCCAACTATCCATCTTCTGTTTTTATATCTTATGTTTTCCTCCATTGTCCATGATGAAATGTTGATGGATCCAGTATTGTGCAGTCAATGACCACTGCAGTAAGGTGATGAATGCCAAGGTTTCTTCATGTCTGGAAGATAGTATTTCAAAACACTCCTCTCCATTCTCTGGCTTTTACATTCATTCTAACCCCCTCCCCCTTTGGCAATGTTACTTGAGTCTTGGAGGACATGATAGGAATGTCTCATTCCGTGTGCTTAGCACTCACTCAGTGGTCACTTCTCAGCACTTAGATGACTTTAGAGTCTTCCCAGTAATCGCATCCACCCTCTAAATAAAGCTTCTCCTAGTAAATGGAGAGCAGCACTCACCTGTGTAGCCCTGTATTGTCAAGGGACCAGAACGTGCATAACCAGTCTAGCCTGCTTCTGGATATAGGCATGCTCAGCCTAGAATCATGACTTTCTTTTTTATTCTTTAGGTCCACTCAGTATATTTTTTCTTTTTAGATTTATCATTTGATAGATATTTCACTGATTACATACATGATAATTGTTGTCTACTGATCTATGCTAGATGAGTCATTTACAAATATATATACCAGTAGGATTCAACACATAGGGATGGGTAAGAGCTAGGCATATTTTCTTTACAGTTTCCTGCCTTATTGCAAAAGTAAAAAGGCTCATCTTGAATGCTGCCCCTGTTGAAAGCTCTGAACTCCTGCTCATTGTTCTGCCAGGCAGACTCACAATCCTTACTTCACTTTTATTGAGACATAATTCACTTGACAAAAGACTATTTTAAAGTGTCCAGCACAATTTAGTGTGTAATGTTTTATAATTGAGATAAAATTTGGGTAACAAATGTTATTCATTAACTATTTTAAACTGGGCAACTCAATGACATTTAATACATTCACGATATCTCTAATTCTAAAGTATTTTCAGCACCGTAGAAGGAAAACTCCTATACCCCTTCAGTGTCTCAGTGTCACTGTACCTGAAATTGTCAACACAACTATAAAAATGTTGTAGGACTGAGGTTGATTCAGTGAGTTCCCCAAAAAGCCACTGAATATGGACCATGTTGAAATGAAGCCAAAGGTGCGGTTTTGAAGAAGATGGATCCATGTGAATACCAGGTTCTTAGAGCCTGTTGCTATAAGTGCACTGTTTACTTGTTAGTAGTAACTACAATAGAAGATTGACCTCAAGACCTTGTACATGATAGAAGTGGTCTGTCACTTGAGTTGTATGCATCCTTGATCCTCTTTTTAATGTTGTTTTGAGATAGGACCTTTACAAGTTGCCCAAAATGGCCTAAACTTGTAACCTTCCTGCCTTAGTCTCCACCTGAGTAGCTGGGAACATAGGTAAGTGCCACCATGCCTGACCAATAGTGGGGACTGATTGCATGCATTTTGAATACAATCATTTCACTAAAACTCATTTCTTATCTCATTTATAGTAATTAACAAATCTTATGTTAATTAGGCATTATGTTAACTACTTTTAATGAGTGAGCTTCTGATAAAAATTTGATAAAGTCAAATATATATTCTTATTTTTAAGTTTTTTAAAGTTTATTTTTATTTATTTATCTTCAGAGAGAGAAAGGGAGAGAGAGAAATAGAGAATGGGCACACTAGGGTCTTCAGCCTCTGCAAACAAACTCCAGGTGCATGCACCACCTTGTACATCTGGCTTATATGAGTCTTGGAGAATCATACCTGGGACCGCTAGCTTTGTAGGCAAGTGCCTTCACTGTTAAGCCATCTCCCCAGCCCTCCAATGTATATTCTTAATTAGAATGGCCACCTCTGAAATGTACAGGTTGATATGCATGTTGTCTATGTTGAATATCCCTGGTGTTACATCATATGCACAGTTAACTTTGTAACATCAGTTATAAAAAACTGAGCAAAAGTAAGAGACAAAAGGAGTATTTAAATGGAACTCTCAATGAGTCTATGTTCAGGTCAAGCTTAAAATCACAATATAAAAAACCATTCCCACCATTGATCTCATGTTCTCTGTGTGAGAAGGTCATCTTTTGACAGTGATTTCAAAGGTTAAAGATACATACTCTTTGTAGTACAAGGTACCCCTCACACACACCCAAAAAAATATTACATCTCATATTCCAAGAGAGGCACTCAGTAAACTGCTTCAACATGGGGGAAATTAAGATTTGTTTTTCTTGCTGAGAAACAGAATCTTAAAAAGTAGTTAAAGAAGTTCTTCCAAAATATTTTTTACCATCTCTGATTTTTACAGTGACCACTTTAGAATCCTTGCTAGTCCTCCCCACGCCTGCACAGGATGTCTAGGTCAAGCATTGAGCTAGGCTATTTGAGCTTCCTAGAGAAGTATTTGGATCTCCATGCTTTGTAAGACCCTCAGATCTGTATTTTTGTATTGCCTCTAGGCAAACAATTAACTAAGACCAAGAATTAGGATAATTTTATCCATGAACCTAGGTAGATTTATGTTAATTTTTATAGAAACAAAATAAAACATAACCTTGTTCATCATCTAAGAAGTATGTTGTGCCTCTAACATATATTTTGAAACCCACTATGAAATGCTGAAGACAGGCAATACTTTACTTCATGGTAGAGCTGAAAGGTGAGTTGATTGCTTAAATATAATTTCCTTATTCCAACCAGATGGGGATCAAAGCAAAGTAATATTTATATCCTGTAATCTAGATTGTATATCCATTCTCTTTGCTAATGTGTGTGTGTATGTATGTATGTATTTATGTGTCTGTATGTGTGTGTATATATATTTATATAAATATACATATATATATATATGCATGTATACACACATGTATACATATATAATGTTGTGGGGATCTTTCCATATATCTTTACACTAGCACAAATTGTACAGCTTTATTGATTTTAAGTTTGCTGATTTTTTTTTTTTGTAATTTCCAACAGGTATTATGTTTTGATGCCTATTTGGAAGATGAACTACCTGATAAAAGGGAAGAAGACTATAGAATAAGATATTATAAAATCTATTTCTACATTGAAGATGGCACCATTCAAGTAGATGAACCAGAAGTGTACAATAGCGGACTGCTTCCCGGTATCTATTTAAAGCTGCATGTGGCTCTTCTGCGACTAATTTTTGCCTTTATTTTTTTAATTGTGTGCATGCATGTGTGTACATGTCTTTGTTTGTATGAGAATGCCATGGCCTGTGGATGGAAGTCAGCAGACAACGTTCGAGTTTGTTGTCACTTCATTTGAGGTATGCCTCTCTCTCTCTCTCTGGATCCTTGCAGTGCTGTTGTTGTTTCCTGCTTGAGCTTCTGGGAAATTTTCCTGTCTCTGCTTCCCATCTTGCTGTTATCATGCTGATATTACAGAAACCCTCTACAGTTTCTGGTTTCTTTACCTGTGGCCTGGAAGGGATCAAACTTAGACACTCAGGCTTGAGTGGTTAGTGCTTTGTCCACTGAGCCATCCTCCTTAGTCCTAAGGTCTACCTTTATATGTTGTCTTTCTTTTGCTCTCTAGAATGCTTCATACTTAAACTTAGGAATCTTGACTTATGTAAATGGTGAGTATAAACATAGCCTATAGTTATTCATAGTGTCTTACCAGATTTCTAACCTTTACAACTAAATATTAGCCATTTCTGTCCTCCCTTTATAGTGTTGCTCTAGTGTGAGCAAACTCTCTTACATCTTTTACTTTGTCTTCAAACACTTTTGTCTCATTGCTATCACTTCACAACATCTTTGGGAGAAAAAACTTTTCCTCTCTGCTTCTATGTTGTTATTTCTTTTTTCCCCATAAATGTACTGCCATTTGTTTCATCCTACTGCTTCTCATTCTTATATTATTCACTCTGTTTATGGTTAGTATCAAAACTTTAATGGTACCTGTGTTAGTCAGTTTTATCATTGCTGTGATAGAAACAACTTACGAAAGATTATTTTTCTTACAGTTTTCAGTCCAGCATTGTGGAGGTGGGGTGTATCAGAGTAGCTGACATCATGATGAACAGGAAGCATAAAGATCAGTAACATTTAGGGATCAGGGCAAGAAACAGCCCCCAGTGATATGCCCCCAGTGGCCTACTTCCTCCAATCATGACCCTCTGTCTACCATACTGCTATCTCCAAAATAGTCTATTCAAGTTTTAAATCAATAAATGGATCAATCATCCATTACATTAAAGCCTAGATTAATCTATTCATTAACTTGGAGCCCTCATGATCTAATCTTTGTAGAAATGCAGACACACCAAAAATTTGTTTTACTAATTTTCTAGATGTTTCTCCATCTACTAGACAAAATTAACCATCATAATATCTCAAAAGAGTCCTTTGTTAGTTCATACATGCCAGTCCCTCCCCTCTACTTCAGCCATAGAGAAGAGTTAACTCTGCTATATGACCAACAGAGAAGTTAATGGTAGCTGCATTGTTAAAATATGGGAAAAGTGACTGATGGAGGTAACTGATTGTTTCACTTGTGCTGTAGGCCTATTCCTTGGCATGAAGTTGAATTCAGGTGCCTTCAGGGGACAGAAACCATGATAGTGAAAGGACTGACAACTTGTCATGTGTAATATCAAGCAATGTAAAAATATATTTGTAATAGGAAGACTCAAATGTGCTTTGTAAATGTCTTTGGCTGAGTATATTATGGAAGGTGACCTTATTTTTGGAGGGGATGTAAAGGTCAGAATTCATGTCCATAAGGAGAAATTTCTAGCTCTGAGGTGTATAATACTTGGCCCAGAGTAAGTATTCAACAAACACTTAGCAATGGGGACTAGCTCCAAATTCTTCATCTTAAACATCAGACACAATGAAGCCATTCCATTAAAAAAAATACTTGCCCTTTAAAAATAAAAGTCCTTGATCTTATAAGCATCTGTCTTTTTCAGTGTGAATGTTTACTTTGTGCCATTGTGTCTTTTTGGTTTTATAGCTCATGGTTAAAAGACCTTGGACTATGGGGATATTTCAATAGCATTGGGGTTGAAAAATAAAACTATTGGCATTTGTAAAGATTGGATTGAATGTACTGAATTTTATATCATAGATGGTCATCAGTTCATGTTGGCCAGGGCAGAATGTGGTGGTTGAAATTAGATGTCCCCATCAAGTTCCTGTGTTTTGAATGCTTGCTAACCAACTGATAGCAAATTGTGAGGAGGAGCCTTGCTAGAGCAGGTGTGTTTTTTGTGGCAGGCTTTGGGTCAGAGCTTGGCTCACTCTTCCACTTCTATTATCCACCTAATGTTGGCAAGTAAGTGATGTCCAGCCTCTGCTGTGCCATCTTTACCTTGCCATCATGGAGCTTCACTTTGAGACTGTAAGCCAACATAAATCCATTCCTTCCATCAGCCACTTTTGGTCAGGTGCTTTATCCTAGCAATGAGAAGGTAACTACAGCAATCAATTTCCTAGTATTTTAGTATATAAACTTAGTAGACACATGGGGGCCATCACATTTTTATATTAATTCACTTAAGAAATAATTCATTTCAAACCTGACCTTGTTTACCATAGGTGTGCAATGTTAAATGAAGTAAACATACTTAAAATTATAAGAAAGAAAAAACATTGGAGTCTTATATCTGGGAGGTCCATTCCCAAAAAATACCTTGAATTAAGTGTTAATAAGCAAAATATAAGGCAAATCCAAACTGAATGTCATAAAAAATACATTAAGCATAAATAGATCTGTGGCAACTTTGATCTTCACCACAGGGAAATGTTAGAAACTTAAAGCTTGCATAGTAGGGATCTTAAAAAGAAAGAGAGATGTCATATAAGACGAAAACAAGCTGGAAAGCAAGCACCTGATGTGTGCATGTGTGTCCCATTCTGTTTTGCGGAAACAAATTATTAAGAAAATAATCACCTGAAAATTTAAAGGGAAGATATGGTGATTTTGTTGTTTTTATCAACTTGTAGTATTTTTTCTACCTTAATGACTTTCACTGTCATTAAATGTGGGCCAAAAACATGGCATCTTGCCCATTTCTTTGATATTCCAGAACAAACTCCTGCTGATAGAGGTTCTGCATTTATATTAGAAGACTATGCACAAATACATCCCAAAGATATTATAGTCCCCAGATGATATGATTTAGAGATTCTAGGGGGATATGATAAAACACTATTATGTGCAACTATATATTTCAAATGGTCTACACTGGTTTTTTGATTATGTTAAAAAAACATTCCAAGGTAAGGTCTCAATCCAGCCCAGGCTGACCTGAAATTCACTATGTAGTCTCAGGGTGGCCTCAAACTCACAGTGATCTTCCTACCTCTGCCTCCCCAGTGCTGGGATTAAAGGCATGTATCACCATTTCTGGCAATGTTATATTTCCCATTAGTGAAATTTGCTCGTTTATTGTTAGTCCGGCCTTCTTTTTCCAAACCATTGATGGTCAAGTCTTCTTTTCATTCCTGGAAGAGAATTTCTGTGATGTCTTAAGAAGCATGTAGTGAGAAAAATGTGGGTACTGAGATAAAGAAGCTATGTGGAAGACTGATATGCAAGATGGGTAGGGAGGGCCAGAAGTGTTCTGGTGCTGGCCCTGTGGTAGAGTTTGTGGCCATTTCTGGAGATGTGCCTTACAATGGTGACAGGCTGTTGTTTTTAAAGAATTGCTCCATTTTCAGTTTATCTTGTTTTCTTAGTAGCTGGCAGGTCTTACCCATTTCTGTTCTAGCTCGCCTATGGCTCTTCCAGCTTTCCTTCACTTAATTTCTGGATGATGTCTGGTAAGATAGAGCTCAGTGAAAACTATGGGAAAAAATGGTACTTAGTTGGAGTCTGAAATAATAAGTTCAAAATCATCTTCAGACATTTTGGGAGGCATGGCCTTAGGCAGGGCACCTAGGCACTCTTAGATTTAGTTTTCTCATATATAAACTGAGCATTCATGTTTCACATATTGCCTATCTCAGGAAGTATTGAGGATTAAATGAGGAAGTATAAATACATGACTATTCTAGGGCTATAGTGATCATTGTGTTTATAAGGATTTAAAAGCCTTGCTGGGGAAATGGGTAATTGGTAAGAGAACCTTCAGTACAAACATGAGGACCCAAGTTCAATCCATAGCCTTACATAAAATGCCCTCTTCAAGCAAGGTGTGGTGGCACGTGCCTTTAATTTCAGTATTTAGGAGGCAGAGGCAGGTGTATTGCAGTGAGTTTGAGGCCAACCTGAGATTACTTAGTGAATTCCAGGTCAGCAGGGGCTACAGTGAGACCCTACCTTGTGAAATTGAAGAAAATCTCTTTTCATGTGTACACACACACACACACACACACACACACACACCCCACTCAAAAATATTTTAAAAAGAATTAAAAATTAAACCCCTGTAGTATACTTCTTCATTCCTAGAAATTGATAGGATTACACTTCAGAGTCTTCCTGAACAAAAACTGTAACCTGCTTATTTGAATTATTATAATGAAGTACAAATATAAATACTGGTGGGATTTTTCAAGAAGCTTCAGACTGCTGAGTAAGTATTTTATATTTAAAAATCTTTCACAATGTAAGTATTTCAAGGAGATAGTAACGATTCCTGAAAATACCAGAAATGCCCATCCTTTTATAGATGCTTAAATATGCAGCTTTTTCTAAATGTCTAATCTTGAATGACTAAATAATTTGCATAGTGTTTTCAGTGGCATGAATTAAAGGCTAATTGAAGTATAATTTTTGCAGTAAATTATATTGTTTTTAATGTAGTACATTTAACATGTTCTAGGCCTAATTTTATAGGTTCTAATTTTATAGTTTTATTGTTTGAACTTAATATACCAAGTAATTAAAAATTGCTACAAAGAAAAGAAGATAAAATTATTTTACTTACTTCCCTCTCAACAAATTGAAAAGATAAGTGGATTAATGGAACAGAGCCCAGCATAGTTCCTGGCACATAAAGATATTCATTAAATGTTCCTTAATAAACAAAGAATGAGTAATTTTGAGGCATTTCTGGACTTTGGGAAAAGGCACTAATCTCAGTACTATGTACAGTAAAGAAAAGATAAATTGACATCTTTATTCTACATACAGAAGTTATATAAGTCAGTTGTTACTGACTTCTTAGCAGCTGAGGTCGCTCTGCTTCCTTTCTCTCTAGTCTTTTGAGTGGGTTCTCTGGCCTACACTTGTTACAGGTGTTGAGAGACAATTCTCCATGGGGATCTTATATTTGTGCACATTTTACAGGCAGAGGCACTGACTGTTTTGTTGTATGCTGGCTTCTTGAGGGAATCTACATATACAAATAGCCTTAGAAAGACAATGATAGTTTTGCCCTTGAGTACAAAGTGCAGGTTTGCTTATATTATTGAAAGATAGAGGCAGTTTCTACCTACAGCACAGAGGGCAGACATGTTTACTATCCAGTCTAATAAGGCTACATGCTGCTCACTGGAGAAGGTTTAGGTTCCCTAAAATCAGGGTTCCTCTCTTCTCATCCTACCTGTGTATAACCACGTTATCAGGACCTTCTTGGGGAACTGGGGCTTAGGAAAATGGTGCGCAAATTGAAGATTCTCTTTGCTGATGTTACTTCGATACCTTTGTCTCTAACCAGTAGGGAAGGGGCATCACAGGTTGGACATGAAAAATATGATGAAATTAGAACACTGAGGTCCAGAGTGCTAGCCAAAATTAAAGTCTGTGATAATCCTCATTTAGTGAGAGTAGTTTGTCAAGATAGGTAGTGGCTACAGAGAAAGGGGAGAATAAGTTGTTAGAGTCAAGAAGATTCCACGAGGTCTCAAAGCAACCTAAAGTTGTTCATGCTTATTGAAGCTGTAAATCATGCTAGCATGACAAACTGAAGCTTAAGTTTCAGGGAGTTGTTGTTGTTGTTTTTGAGCCAAGTGTATGCCTGTCTGTGATTACTTGTCTTTTAGGCCTTAACACCTTGTTTAGGTGAACTCATTTAGTGCTAGTCACTAAAACTGAGCTTATTCATTCTAGGAAGATGCATAACAGAGTGACATTTTGCTCACTGTAATTACACCTCCCCACCTACAGTCCAGTCTATAATAACACGTAGGCAATTCAAATAACATACCACCAGCCTGGGACCTCTGAAGTCTTTGCTCCTTCTGAGTCTTGAGTTTGAATATATAGTGCTGTCTCCTAGAACAAGCCTTTTACCCATATCATCCTGTTTCAGGAAAGCTTGCTGAGATGTAACCTAACTTCTGTTAGCCCCACAATATAACAATTATATTTTATTTCATACCACAGGGACTACTATCCGTCGTCATCGAATTCCTCTCCCTCCTCCTGATGATGATCTGTTTTATAATGTATATCATTTCAATATCAACATTGACGTTGTATTCTATGGCCGGAAATTCAAGATTTATGACTGTGATGCATTCACAAAGAACTTTCTGAAGAAAATAGGAACAAAATTGAATCCCCCTGGAGTGTGTCCAATAGATCCTTACACAAAGATGCGAAGAGAGGTAAGAATTTGTTATGTCTGTGATTTCTTGTTTTCAGAAGAAACCTTTCCTTGCAGAATTAGTACCCATGCAAAGGAGTTTTTGAGGCCAGAATTAATACTCTCCTTTGGGTTGGGAAGGGATGGCTGAATGCTGACCTCAGTGCAGGAATGACTCCCTTGCTCCTCTATGTGCCACCTGCCATTCAACCCCCTGTTATTTTTGGGGAGCCTCCCTTTAGGAAATAGTATTTAGTGAGCTATTTGAGTGGATTACTAGGAGCCCATGTTTAATTTTGTCGTTCCTGACACTATGTGAGTTGTATCCCTATTTCTTGATTTTTCTGGTTTAGTGCCCTATCACTAGCTGGGGAAGCCTTCTGTACTGTGGCTTGAAAGAACCAAGATTTGGATATACCCCTTTTCTTCCTCCTTAGAACTCTGTAGCATTGAATACTAAAATACTCTGGGAGAGTGTAGTGGGCCACGGTGCTAATGTCTCCAATTATGAGAGAATGATTGTCTGTCTTTAAGGTTTGACCCTCATGTATGAGGTAAAGATACAATGTTGTCTTTTGGCAGTTTTGAAAATGATCCCTTGGTCCCAGTTTTCTATTTTCCAGAAGAATCTGAATACCAAAAAGGGCAAGTATCCCAGGGAAGGTCACGTAACTAGCCCATCCCCTTGTTTGGTCTAGAATGCAAGTCTCTTTTTACTTGCATTGATTTTCATCAATGTCATTTGTTTTCCTTTTTCATTTTAGTTGTATGTATTTATGTTTGGTTTATCTCACTTGTCACATCGTCTTGTCTCAAACTCATCAATCTTCATGCTTCTTGAATATTGGGGTTCCAAATGTGTGCCCACAGTGCCTGGCTCTTACACTGTTGAAATATAACTACAAACAATAAAATACACAGACATTAAATGTACTTTTGAATGAGTCTTTAGAAATGCATGTAGCCTTATAACCTAAATAAAACCCACAATGTTCATTATTTTTATCCCTCTAAACAATTTTCTCATGAATTTTTTTTGTAATTAATCTCTCCTTACTGAAGGATTAACTACTATTCTCATTTCTATTCCTATAGATTAGTTTCATCTGATTTTAACTATTTTCTATATGTATATTTCATTTCCCTGCAGAAAGATAACATAAATTTAGAATATAATTCTTTGACTTCTCATTAAAAACAATGTGTAGGATCATTGATCTATACCTGCCTCCTACCCCCAGCTGAATTATTTGATGTTGTACATATATAACCCTCTTGAGAAGCATATATATTATTGATCCTGGAATAGCTGAGGTAAAAAAAAAAAACCGTGTATTGCTGTACAAAGAAAATCTTTGGCTTGGTTTCATTCTTATTTCCTTAAAATACCCTGGGTGATAAGTACAAAGTCTTTAGAACCCCCATAGAGAATCTGAAGTAAGTAGATGCATATAAATTACCACGCCTTTGCATATGACTATACTTATTCACTAACAGTTGGTGTTATATGATAGTGATTGTGAATGATATTATATTTTATGAAATTGCATAGAATACTGTGAGATTTTATAGATTTATAAAGAAAAAGAAGTGTGTTCCAGGAATTGAGATTAAATAGAAAGAACAGTCAAGAAATGTTTTACAGTTTCCTTTCAGATCTGGAAAATCATTTTCACATTCCCTTAGGAGGGAAAACGTTCTTCAGTAAATATAAAAATCTTTGTAAAATTAAGAATTTAATAGGAGACTTTTATGTAAACTTTTATGCATTGAGTTCTTAAATATTTGCTGCCTTGAAATGTTAAAACTGAACTATTGAACTTAAACTGAAAAGATTCCTAATACTACATGTTCAATAATGCATTTCTGAGTTCTTATTAGAAGCATGTTATGATTAATGAAAGTTTATGTCCCATAATTTCACTTAAATGTCAAGGGTAAAGCTGAGGAGTCTTAAGAAAGCCATTGTGTCTTTCTTGTATCTTGGGATGACTGTACTTCAGCTGTCCTGGATAGGTAGAACATTTAGGAATTGACAGAAAAAATTACATAGCCCAATTTTGAATAACCTCTTTTGCTAATGAATCATCCTTATATAACAGTGTTGTTTGGTTACATCAGATAGAAATGAAGCAGTTATATTCCAGGACAGTGTTGAGAAGATGCAAATTAAAGGTACCAAAGGCTACGAACCTCACTACTCCCTAGGGCAGAGGACAGTTGAAATGGGCTGCTGTGTGGACTACAAGTTTTCTATTTGCTTTGCTCCTTTTTCCACTGGGCATTCATGTTTTTGATATCTGAAATTTTAAATGGAATACAACCATTACTGTATTAATATATTTTGGCCTTTTACCTTCATAGAAATATAAGTATGAGAAGTATATATGTCTCTTTCTCTCTCTACACACCCACCTACCCACTAACCCACTAAACATTTCAAATAGAAAGGCACAGTTTTGTAGTTGAAGAATAATTAGCACAGAGCCAGGTGTATGGATTTTAAAGCAATATGGGTCACTGAGTTGAAAACTTGTATACAAATGAGTATCCAATATGAAAATCAAGATGTAAGATAAATTGGGCCGGGCAAGGTCCTAAGTTCAATCCCTACCACTGCAAAAAAATATGTATGTATATACATAATCTCTCCATTACTTCAGAATATTTCTTTATCCACCTTGTGGGTCAAGTCTTCTGCTGTCCCCTTTTCTGGCCAAATCCCACATCCAGAAGCAGTTACTGTTTGGTTTATTTTCCCATAAATTAGTTCTGTCTATTCATAAACAATAATTTTAGGGCTTTGAGAAAAGTTAATTTTAAAAAAATTCCAGAAGTGTGATTTAACTTATTAAAATAATGTTTTGTATAATATAAAAAGCTTCCTAACAATTGTTTCCATATATTATTAAGGTTAAGACCAATTAGAGATGCACATATCTATATTATACCCACTTGAAATATTAAGAATTGGACAGAATGCTATATAAAAAAATATAGATAACTGTATATCAGTTGGTTGCTTGAATCTCATGTGAGTGTGCAAAATATACAACTATTTCTGGCATTTTTTTTCCATTTTCAGACACTAGAATTTGTGAATCCCTTTCGTCCTTATCAGTCTCTTGATACCTTCAAACAGTTCCTCCAGTATGATGGGAAGGTTTTGCGTTTCTACTGCCTATGGGATGACACAAACTCACTTTTTGGGGACCGCAGGGAATTTATCCTGCATTACTTCTTGTGTGATGATACTATTGAAATTAGAGAAGTATTGCCAGACAACTCAGGCCGTGATGCTTTGACATCATTCCTTCGGAGGGGTAAGGTACCTAAGGTGAGTAGCACAGGGAAACAGAGCCCATTTTGAGTGTACTTGTGAGCCAGAAGACTTGAATCAATGTTTGGATAGTTGTTCTATGCCTCTGTGATTATAATTACCATATACTAGTGCAGGTGTTTGGGAAACTTTCCCCTCGTACCCTCTAGTGAGACATTGCTGTAAAAGTAAGCCAGGGAATAAGGCAAATTAGTGTTGGAACATTCTGGACTAATGACAAGTAAAGAAAGGAGTCATATGTAAAGGAAAGTACCTATTTCTCATTGAATTTACAACCATTAATCAGTATTACGGAAAGCAAGGGACTCTCTAGAAAATGCATTAATTGCTTGCACCTTGTAAATGGGCACTGGCATAAGGCTTCTGCAGGCTACTGAGAGAGCCTGTGGTGTTGGTCTGGCTTGTGAATCAGCATCCACGTGTGCATATGCACACAGACAGACACACACAGGGATATGCACAGGAGCAACCCTTCTAAGTGAAGTGGCTAGTCTTAAACTAGCTACTGGATGATGACAGTAATAGCTTTTGCATTTTATTTACTGTTGAGTTGTCAGGGCTGGAGAAATAGGTTCGTGGTTAAAGGTGCTTGTTTGCAAAGCCTGACAAGCTCAGGTTCAATTCCCTAGTATCTACATAAAGCTAGATATTTGTTTGCAGTGGAGCAGGCCCAGGCAGGCCCAAACTCACTCACTGTCTCTGACTCAAATGAATAAATAAATAACATTTAAAAAAAAGAGTTATTAGATTTATTTATACAAATAGTTGATCATTTGAGTGCTAATACTAACATGGATGCAGCAGGGATGGTAGAGACAGACGAATTAGAATTGTGTATATGTCTCTTAATAGCCATGTGTAAGTCACTGAACCTCTTTGAACTTATTCCTCCATCTTTAAAATGTGTTTAATAAAGCTGCCCTCTAGTAACTAACTGTAAGGATTGAGTATGATGTCAGAGTAAAAAACAAAAGGAAAAAAAAAGCAAAACACTATGTAAGGACCTCTTTATTAACCCTTATAAAGATGCAGAAAAATAGGAAGGACTTTTTTTCATAGTTCTGTTACATTTTAGTTCTAATTTGGACAAAATATTTTTATTTATTTATTGGAGAGAGGGAAAGAGGCACAGTGAGAGAGAAAAAGAGAGAGATAGTGGGAACTCCAGGACTTCCAGCCACTGCAATGAACTCCAGATGTATGCACCCCCTTGTGCATCTAGTTTACGTGGGTCTTGGGTTATCAAACCAAAGTCCTTTGGCTTTGCAGGCAAGTACCATAACCACTAAGCAATCTTTCCAGCCCTAGTTGTAACTTTTTGGAAAGATTACTCATAACACTTATTTCTTATACAAACAACTACTAACCATTTTGCCCTCATAGGAGGCTCTTCTAGATTCTCAGTGGCTACTGCCAGAAGTCCTGCTGTATTGCTTAGAGGCAGAGGTAGATGAAATTTGCCCCTAAGGGTACTGTGGAATATGCTTAGCAGGTGGGCCAGGTAATGTCAGCAAAATCTATTTTTAGAATGTCTTTGAAAAAAATAGATTATATATGCAATAATGTTGCACCTGACATTTGAAGTTTGTCTTGATACCAGTAACTTCAGTTTATTCATTTATTCAACAAACATTTATTGAACACTGTGTGGCAACCCTCGGGTTACAGTGAGAAGGAAAATGGACCAAGTCCTGCTTCAAGGAGTTTAGGTTCTCACTGGGTACAGATCCAAAGGGATGAGTTTTCACTTGAAGTTCTGAGAACAGCTGGGTTTGTTGGAAGATGGTCCAGTTCCTTGGGCAGGTTTACATTTGGGGAAGAGAAAAATGACTTCTGGCACAAAAATTGGAGAACCTCAGACAGTGGTTGAGCCCCAGGGTGTGTGCTAGTAAGTCTAGATAGAAGACAAGTAATGAGCCAAACAGGTTTTGGTGTGTCTGCTTCAGTAGAGAACTGAGTAGATGGTTACCTATAGGATGGCTGGCTGGCTGTGGTAGTACATCCCTGTTATCCCAACAGTTGGGAGGTAGAGGCACACCAATGATCAGGAGTTCAAGGCCAGCCTGGGCTACATGACATCCATTTTCAAAAACACCAGCAGAATATGTGAAAACTTGTTTGATGGAGAGGTTGGAGAAAGTTAGGTCATTATTAGGACTGTGAAGGACATACAGATTATGATTCAGCCCATAAGGAGGGCATGTGGCAGCAGGGAAAGAAGTAGATAGAATGTGTTACTTCCTATGGGTGGTAGAGGAAAGCACCACAATGAATATTTCCTGCATGTGTTACTTGAGTACATGCTCTTTGTGTTTAGAGACATCTATCACATTTTTTTAATTTTCATTTTAATTTTTTAAATTTATTAGTTTTCTTTTCAGCAAATACAGGCAGTTTGGTACCATTGTTTAGGCTCATCCATGATCTACCCCCTCCCATTGGACCCTCCTTGTTGATGTAAATGGGCCGTGCATTGTGGAGTTAGTCCACAGTTATTGGTATGATAAATGTCTCTGCATATCATGACCCAACATGTGACTCTGACATTCTTTCCGCCCCTCTTCCGCAAAATTTCCCTGAGCCATGTTGGGTTCATTTTGTCTTGGTTTTGTCTTGCAGTATGGCGCTCCAGGAATCTATCAGCCAGGCCAGATAACAGATCGAGCAGTTCTCAATGTGTACTGTGGCCTGTCACAGTGGCGATCAGATGGTTACATGTTGGATAAATATGAGGTGAGAACCCTCATGTTGTACAGATGTTTACAATGTGACTTCACAGAAACCAGAAGAGTGGGATGAGTTACATATTCTTCCATTGTAGAGATAATGAGTGAAATCAAGTAATATATAAATATATGTACTCTAATGCCATTTGTCAATAATACACATGCTTAAATGTATATAGAAATGTATGCAGTGCCTTGCTATGTGCAAGCACTGTGATGCTAAAACAATGCTTTAGAATATTAACATCGGTTCCTTTCTGATTTGATTATGAAATTTAGTTATAAATGTTATAATGGAAGTTTTCTTAATTTTTTTTTCCTTTGGGAGAGTATTTAATTCTTTGGAAGATCCTAGTGCCAATGATATGTTCCTATGTTTTATTAGCTAGGAAAAATAAATCAAGAGTTTTACACGGACAAGGACCTGTCCATAGGAGCTACCATCAATGTGTGGGGAAGAAAAGTCCTCCTCTGTGACTGTGATGAATATACTAAAACTTATTACAAAACAAAATATGGAATTGGTAAGTGATATTTCTACCAAGTAGAAAATATTTGAAAAACTTTGATTCTTTATGCCCTAATTAAGATTTTAATTTGAGTTTCAAATGTTAAGCTTATAATTACTACCATTTATTGTGCATTTGTTATCTTTGAGGCATTTGTTTCCTTATGTATTTGCAACAACAGTCCTTTATGGGTAGGCTCATTATCCCCATTTTAGAGGTAAAGAAACTGAGGCTTAGATGAGGAAGATTGTTGGTAAAATGCTTGCCTTGCAAACATGAGTATATGAGTAGCATTTCAAAACTTATATAAAAGAAGAAGAAGAAGCTGGACACAGTTGCATGCACTTTTAACTCCAGCACTGAGGAGGCAGAGGCAAGTGGATTCCTGGGGCTTGATGGCCAACCAGTCTAGCCTTATTGGTAAATTCCAGCCTAGTGAGAAACTTTTCTTCAAAAAAGATATGGACAGTACCTACAGAATGACAACTAAGGTTGTCCTGTGGCCTTTGTATGCATACATGTGCAGCCATACACATGAACACCCACCTTGTGCACAAAACCTGAGCCTTAAAAAGGCTCCTTTGTCTAAGATCATGCAGTAAGGAGAGGAGTCAAGATTTGAATGTGTCTTCTTGATGCCAGGAGTTCCTTTTCTGCCTCACTAAGATAAATAGTGTTTTGGTAAGGCAGTTGAGCCAGAAATCTTTAATCATTACTCTAGTTCTTGTTTAACACCATAGGTACACTTTCTTGAGTTTTCTAGAGAATTTTTTTGTGCCAATGTTCTCTACCTTACTTGGCAAGGCTCAGCCACATTTCCAGCTTCTTCCTTCAGGATATCAATTTTATTTCATTAAACATAATTCAGTTTAGAATGAAAACTTGTGATTTACTAAGTACCTACTATCTCTAGGTCACTGCAGTAGGCTTAGTGGATGCAGAGTTGAGGAAGAAGCTGTCCCTGGGTAAATGCCCTATAGTTCATTCCAGTTGAGTCTGTTCTAGTACTTTCTTTCTTTCTGCCTATCTCCTTCATTTAATCTACAGACCTATTGTATTATGTTAAAACAATGACTTTGAGCCTTAAAGCTAATATTGCAATTAATGTCTCACTGCTGGGACAGAACACTGACCAGAAGCAGCATGGCTTATAGAAAGAAATGGTTTATCTCCACCTTATAGTTTTGAGGATAAGTTGCATCATAGAGGAGAAGGCATGGAAGGCGCAGGACGCTGGCTTATTATCAGCAGGGAGGACTTAGAAAGTAAGCTCCTTATGAACACTCAGCTGTCAAGGTCCACCCCTCACCCCCTAGTTACACACTTACTCCACCAAGGTCCCACACCAACTGGGGATCAAGTGTGAGGCTTTATCACAAACACATGAGGCAATGGCAGACATTTTACAATAGAAATATGCATTTAAAGGAAAAAATTATGTAAGTACAGAATTATAATGCACTTCACAGTCACATTAACTTTTTAATATTTTATACCATGTTAAAATATCTTTTTAAACAGATACTATTATGTATTTTTTGAGTTTTAATAGTGTACTTAAGTGACAAATGACTAGAAATTATATCTCTGGTGGAGTTGGGAAGTGGATCAGTATTCTTTGAGAGTATTTCATTCACTTTTCCTTTTTTGGTAAAGTTAAATTAATATACTTCATGTTACTTAAATGTAGCTATTTATGACATTTAAAATGTTTGAATATGTGATCTTTATTTTTTATTAATGGATATAATATGTTGATAAAATATAAGGACAAAGAGTTCAGATATATATGTGTGTGTGTGTGTGTGTGTGTGTATGTATATATGTATACATAGACATATGTATATATATAGACATATATATACATACATATATATACAATGTATGTATACATATACATAGATATATATGCATATATATATAGTGGAACAGTTTACCTTTAACATTAAAGAGCAATTTTTTCATCTAAAATATTTATTTATTTACTTTTATTTTTTAAATTTATTTTTATTAGATGTGGATATATTTAATATGTAAACAACACATGTTGAGACCATCATTTCCCTCCTCCCTGCCCCTTTCTGAAGAGGCCTTCCTTGTTGGAGATGCAGGTCAACCCCCTGGGAATTATGGGTTATGCATTATAGAGGCAGCAGCCAGTTATGGGGGACAGGCAATGTCTCTGTGCAAAATGCCCCAACTTTTGGCTCTAACAATCTTTTTTGCCCCTCTTCCACAAAATTCCCTAAGCCATGTTGGGTATATTTTAAGTCTACTTCGGTGATGGGCACTTAGGAGCTTCTGGATCTCAAGCGTATGGTGTCTTCAGCTGTCATATCTTACCATTAACTTCTGATGGGTAATCAAGTGCTCTGAAAGAAATCTTTATGGTTTGTTTTGGGAGATCTAGTAGGTCTCTCTGATCAACAGCACAGTGTGGATGTAATCCACATCCTGCAAATTACAGGCCAGAGCCAAGGGAAAAGAAAAAAGAGAAAGACAGAGAAGAAAGAGAAACTGGGAAAATTTAAAATTAGGCTTCATCTCTCCTTCTCCAAGGCCCTATGATTCAGGTGTTTCCCCTAAGGTCCTCTTGAGGGTTCCACGTTTTAGTCTAACTTCCAGTATATACTTTTCTAACATACCAGTTCAATTTGGGTTCAATTTTGTGTCCCCTCCCCACCCTTCTCCTTCTACCAAGCCCTACTTTCCCTATTTTCCAAGCCTCAAGGTGCCATTTAGATATTTCAGCAACTCGGTCTGATCAAGGTTAGGAACACCAGATGAGTAAGACCATGTGACGATTGTCTGTGTGTGATTGTGTGAGTTCACTTAGTGTGATCTGTTCCAAGTTTGACCATTTTTCTACAAATTTCATTCTGTCATGTTTTTCTTACTGCCAAGTAGAATTCTATCATGTAGATATACCACATCTTGGTTATCCGTTCATCCAGTGATGGGCACCTGGGTTGATTCCAGTTCTTAGCTATTATGAATTGAGCAGCTATAAACATGGCTGAGCAAATATCTCTGAACTGAGATGTGAAACTTTTAGGGTCAATGCCCAGTAAGGGAATAACAGGGTCTGTTGGTAACTATATTCATCCTTTTCAGGAGTCTCCATATGGATTTCCATAGTGGCTGTACAAGCTTACATTCCCACCAACAGAGAATGAGTGTTGAGATTTCTCCACATCCTCACCAACATTTGTGTTCATTTGATTTTTTTAAATGTTTGTCATCCTTAGTACAGTAAGGTGAATTTCAATTGTTTTAATTTGTAGTTCCTTAATGGTTAGGGATGTTGTGTAATTCTTCCTCTGAGAGCACCCTGTTCAGTTCTCTGGCCAACTTTTGTAATGGGTTGTTTGATTTTTTGTTTACTTTTTTGAGTTCTTTGTAGATTCTAGATACTAGGCTTCTGTTAGTGGTATAGCTGGCAGAAATTTTTTCCCATTCAGTGGGTAATCTATTGGCTATGCTTATGGTATGTTTGTCTGTGCAAAGCTTTTTAGCTTCATGAGATCCCATTCATTGAGTGCTTATTTAGTTTCATGGGCTACTTGCGTTTTGTTCAGGAAGTCTTTTCCCAGTTCTATAGCATTTTGTTACTTGGAATGGATGGCCACCAATTTATTCAGTGTTTTATTAGTTTGTACTTTGCATCTACAGCCACCTGGCTAGAGGCAGTGTCACTGGGCATATGTTAAGGGGTGGTGGTTGTTTTTAGATTTCAATTTATTGATATGCAAAATGTGCCTAGCTTGAGTTCCTGAAGTGTGCTGTGCTGTTTTTTTTGTTTTTTTTTTTGGCTTTTTAGGCTTGTGCTTCTCTTTTGTGTTTGGTCCTGTGAAAGCAGACCAGCTTCTTCTGCCATTATGGAACTTCCCCTTGATCTGTATGCTTCAGTCAATCCCTTCCTCCATAACTGTGCCTGGTCTGGAAGTTCATCTCAGTGAACCTGAAGCTTTCTGCTGCAGAAGTTTGTACCAGGAGTGGGGTGATGTAGGTGTTGGTCTTTTGGAACTTTTGTTTTAGAGGAATGGACTTGTTGCTTTCAATTTAAGATGCCTTCTGGAGTAGCAAGCCAAGTTTTGTGGACTATTCTGATGGGAGAATGCTAAGTGCAGACAGCATTGAACATCAAGGCTTGGCTTATGAGCTTTCTAAGGGGAAGGAAAGACTGCAGAGGACTTTGTTGGAACTGGACTACTGGAGTAAGGGCTGGCTGTGTCCTGCTGCCCAGGCCCAGAAAGTTTGATCAAGGTTAAATTTGTAATGGACTGATGTGCTTGGCTAAAAGTAATGGATTGAGATATTTAAGGTTTTAAGTTGGAAAACCTTAAGCAAGTTAAAATTACAGGCACTGAGACTGGTATTAGGTTACTGAATCTGCTATTGTCAGCACATCAGCAATATTAAAGAAGATGGACCAACTGCTTCACATTAAAACAATGGAAAGGATGCCTGAGGAAAGACTATCATAGAAATGCAAACTCCTTTGGAAAGAGTTGACTGGGGAACCTGCTTTTCAATGTTATGATTTATTTCTTCCCTGAATTAAGAATATGGCTGTATCCTGCATGCACACCTGGTATTGGTTTCAGAACCATGAAAAATGTCAGGAGTGTTTGTAAACTGCTCACAGTTCCAGGAGCCACTGCTAAGATGTGGCATGAGGCAGGGCCTGCTTCCCTGACAGTCTGAAAGAGCCTTTGGAAGATGGACTGTGGTTTGCATGAAGACCTGAAGATGTCTTTTTCATGAAGGCAATTAGGGCTATGAATTTTCCCTTTAGTACTGCCATCATTATGTCCCACAAGTTTTAGTAGATTGTGCTTTCATTACCATTCAATTCTAGGAATTTTACAATGTCAGTTTTTTATTTCTTCCATGACCCATTCATTGTTTAAAACTGTTGTTTAGTCTCCAGGATCTGGTGGAGTTCTTGATGTGTCTCTTGTTTTAATTTGTAGTTCCTTAATGGTTATGGATGTTGTGTAATTCTTCCTCTGAGAACTCCCTGTTCAGTTCTCTGGCCCACTTTTGTAATGGGTTGTTTGATTTTTTTTATTGTTTACTTTTTTAGTTCTTTGTAGATTCTAGATATTAGGCTTTCACCTTTAAAGCATTGTGATCTGACATGATGCAGGAATGTTTCTGACTTTATGGAGGCATGCTTTCCAGTCTAATATATGGTCAATTGTGGAGAAGGTTCCATGGGCTGTGGAGAAGAATGCGTATTATGTAGAGTTGGAGTGGAAAGTTCTATAGATATCCATTAGGTCTAGTTGATCTATGTTGTTAAGCTCTAATATTTCCCTGTTGATTTTCTGCTTGAATGATTTATTGATGATATTGGGTATTGAAGTCTCCATCTATGATGGTATTGGTGTTTATTTCTGTTTTATTGCTGAGTAGATTTTGTTTTATAGACTGTGGTACACCTGTGTTTGGTGCATATATATTTATAACTGTGATGTGTTCATGTTGGATCATTCCCTTAATGAGTAAGAAGTGGCCTTCTTTGTCCTGTTTTATTACTTTTGGTTTGAAGTCTATTTTTGTCAGCTATTAATATAGCAACTCTTGCATGTTTTTTTAATTTCCATTTGCTTGGATTATCATTTTCCAACCTTTCACCCTGAGGAGGTATCTATCTTTAGTGGTGAGGTGGGTTTCTTGAAGACAGCAGATAGAAGGGTCCAGTTTTTTGATCCACCCTGGTAACCTGTGTCTTTTTTTTTATTAGTTATATATACAGTGTATATACGGCCATGATGGTATCATTGTTAGCCTTCTCCCTGTTGTCCTCCCATGGGGATTGTGGGTCTTGTATTGTGGGGGTGGCCATCAGTTATGGGGGAGAGGCAGTGTGTCTATGCATAATGACCCAACTTATGGCTCTAACAATCATTCTACCCCTTTTCTGCAAATTTCCCTGAGCCATGTTGGGTTCATTTTAGGTCTATTTCAGTGATGAGGTCCTGGGAGTTTCTGGGTCTCTGGATATCTGATTTGGTAGGAGTTAAGTGTTCTCTGTGTCTATTTCCTTCACCCTTTTGCTGATACCAGGTTCACCAAGAAAGCAGCTCTTCTTCATTTCCCCACTAACTCTATGGTTTCAGCTAGTGCCCTGGTAAGGTGCAATGGACTTATTCTCTCCTCAGGTTCTGTGCCCATTTGAAAAAAGCAAATTCTCCAATGGAAAGTGAGGTCAGTGCAAGATACATGGATACCTATTATTATTTTAGAGAGAATTTAGTAGATGTAGGTCCTCTTGTAACCCACTATTGGTGAGAGCTTGATATTGGAGAGGGGCTCATATTTGGATATGGTTCTGACTTGTTTCCCCATTCCAGGTATGAGTTTCATTCCACTAAGCAGATCTTCTAGACAATTCAAGAACATCTGTTAACCCACCATGGCTGTGTGCCACTATTGCACTTATGTGTGAGCATCATGTCAGATGGATTGTTACTGAGTAACTTAGACCCTGAGTTGCTTAGACAGATGTTGGTCATTTTCCCCCAGTTGCTCATGTAACACTTTCTGGTACTAGACAAACTAACTGTCTGGGGATTGACTCTTCCAGTTTCCAGCCAGGTCGCTCCATGTTCCATCCCAACAGCATATAGTGTCTTTGGCAATAGGTAGGGTCTTACCATTAACCTTTGGTGGGTCATCAAGTACTCTGACAGAATTATGTCTTCTTTGGGGAAACTGATCAACAGCTCAGTGGGGATATTACCCACATGCTGGTACTGGGAGTTACAGGTCAGTGCCAAGGGAAAAGAAGGAAGAAAAATATAGGTAATATAAAGGAGAAGGAGAGAAGGGAAAGGGGGTTGAGAAAGACAGAAACAGGAGAATATTGAGGATAGTCTTTATCATACCCTCTCCAGGCCCCTGTTTTCTTACTTTCCAATTCATCAATTTCTACTCTGATCTTAATTAATTATTTCCATCTGGAGCTTTTTGGGTTGGATACTTTTGTTTTTCCATTGCCTTTAGGTGGATGGTTAAGTTATTTATTTGGGATCTCTCTGTCTTTGTTATGAAGACTTTTAGTGCTATGACTTTCCCCCTCAGTACTGCCTTCATTGTGTCCCATAATATTTGGTATATTGTGTTCTCATTATCATTCATTTCTAGAAATTTTACAATTTCATTTTTAAGTCATCCAATACCCATTTATTGTTTAAGAGGGTGTTGTTCAGTTTCCAGGAGTTGGTTGGGTTCCTGGTACTTCTTTTGTTGTTAATTTCTAACAATACAGTCTTGTGTTCTGAAATCATGCAGGAAATTATGTTGATCCTCCTAAATATATAGAGGCAGGCTTTATGATCCAGCATATGTTCTATTTTAGAGAAGGTTCCATGGGCTGCTGAGAAGATTGTGTATTCTGTGGATTTTGGGTAGAATGTTTTGTAGATGTCCGTTAGGTCTAATTGTTCTATGGTGTTATTGAGACCTCTTACTTCCCTGTTAATTTTCTGTTTGGATGATCTATCTATTGCTAATAGTGAAGTATTTAAGTCCCCAACTATGATGGTGTTGGTGGTTATTTATGTTTTATTATCAAGTAGGTTTTGTTTTATTAATTTGTTTCACCTGTGTTTGGTGCATAAAGAATAATGATTGTGATATATCCTCTTGTTAGATTGTTCCCTTGTTAAGCAAGAAGTGGCCTTCTTTGTCTTTTGTGATAAGTTTTTGTTTGATGTCTATTTTATCTGATATAAATTTAGTTATATCTGCTTGCTTCTTATTTCCACTTGCTTGGAATATCATTTTCCACCCTATCACCCTGAGGAGGTGCCTGTCTTTAGTGGTGAGGTGGGTTTCTTGAGGGGTCTAATTTTCTGATACACCCTGTTAACTTCTCTTGATGGGTGAATTAAGGCCATTAATACTTAGGGTAATAACTATGAGGTTTGATTTAATACCTTCCATATTGTGGTGGTTTATGTTTTTTGGTGTTTTCTTGGCCTTTGTAGTTTTTGTGTCTTCTCAAAATTTGGTTATTGCAATCTGCTTCTCATAGGCACTTGTGGTTGGTTATTTGAATCTTCTGTGTGGAGCATTCCCTGAAGTATTCTCTGTAGGTTTGGCTTTGTGTTCATATAGCTGTAAATCTGTGTTTTATTGTGGAAAGTTCTTTCACACTGTATTATAAGGTTTGCTTTTGCTGGGTAGAGTAGTTTGGTTTGGAATCCATAAGTTCTTAGAGTTTGCAGTGTTCTGTTCAAGGTTTTTAGGGTTTCCCTTGAGAAGTCTGAAGTAATTCTGATGGGGTTTCCTTTATATGTAAGGTGTTGTTTCTCCCTAGCTGCTTTTAGGACTTTCTCTTTGGTATTGATGTTTATAGTCTTAGTGATAATATGTCCTGTAGAATTTCTCCTTTGGTCCAGTCTGTTTGGAGTCTGCTTTCTTCTTGTAAGTTGATGGGCCTTTCTTTTGAGAGAGTGGGAAAGTTTTTCATGCCGTTGGTGTGTATTTCTTCCCGTTCTGGTATTCCCATGATCCAAATGTTGGGACACTTAAGGGTATCCCACAGTTCCCTCATGTTCTATCCACAGAAATTTTTGATCTTATTGAAACTTTTGGACTCATGAACTGTTTCTTCTGTTTTGTCCACCAGATCTGAGTTTCTATCCTCCACATGGCTGACTGTATTCTTGAGAGGTTCTGTACAATTTTGGGCTTGTTCAATTTGGTTCATATTTTCTACTGATTTTTTATGTAGTTTCTAATCCTCTGTCAGGTTCCCTTTTCATGTCATTTTCTGATTTTCTTAATGTTTCTTGGAGTTCAGCCTTGCATTTTTTATGTCTTCAATGAGCTTAGCCTGCTGGCTATTGAGACCCTCTATTTTTTTGCTCCCTTTCTGATCATTTAACTTTCTTTGGAACCCTTCCTGGTTCTTTTCTATTAAGTGTAATCTAGTGAGCACACCATTTATATAATTACTTGTCCTTTGTTGAGCTTCTGCAAGTTCTGCTATTTGCTTGGTGTGGTGGTTTAATTCAGATGCCCCATAAACTTAGGTGTTCTGAATGCTAGGTTCCCAGCTGATGGATATTTGGGAATTAATGCCTCCTGGAGGGAATGTATTGTTGGGGGCAGGCTTATGGGTGTTATAGTTAGTGTTCCCTTGCCAGTGCTTGGTACACTCTTCTATTATTATGGTCCACTGTAGGTTGGCCAGGGGTCGATGTCCACCCTCTACTCATGCCATCATTTTCCCTGCACTCATAGAGCTCCTCCCTTGAGCCTGTAAGCCAAAAATAAGCATGTTTTTCCCACAAGCTGCTCTTGGTTGGGTGATTTCTACTGGCAATGTGAACCTGACTGCAACACTTGGCCAGGGTTACATAGTTTGTATCTTCATTTTGGGGTTCTGATCTTATTGTCTCTTCTATGTTTTGATTAGAGACATCCACTGTGGGGCTGGGCAATCCAGCTGTATTTACTTGCATCTGATTTTTCATGCTATTTCTATGTTGCTATCATCTGCCCATCACAATGGTTCTGAAAGCCTAGGGTGTGGGACACTAGCTGGCTTGCCTGATGTGGGGATGGGGGTGGTGAGTGGGATGGAAATCGCCCTTAGAGTTCAGAAAAAGCTAGGGCAGAAACACTAGCCTGGGTTCCTGTTTGGGGGTGGGAGGGGTCAGCGTGCACAACTCAGAAAGGCTAGAGTAGGGACACTGGCCTTCTGGCCTGCGTCCTTATTCAGTGGTTGGAGTGGGTTGTGGTGAGTGGGTCAGTGATTGCATGTGTGGGGGTCAGAAAGGCTAGGTTGGGATCGGCGACTAGAGCGGTGATCACAAGCTCGAGGCTCAGAAAGGCTATTGTGGGATTGGTGACTGGGATGGCAATTGCACCCATGGGGATCAGCAAAGCTAGGGCAGGAACGGCAACTGGGATGGTGATCATGTGCATGTAGATCAGCAAGGCTAGGGCAGGAATGTTGAATGGGACAGCATTCGTGCCTGTGGAGTTCTGCTTGATGGCAGGAAAGCCTTGGGCAGAGGACCTAGCCTGCTAGGTTGGTTCCGCTTGGCCTTTAGTTAATGCAGGAGGGACTTCCTCCTGGGACTGTGGCTAGGACGGATACTTGAGAGGATTGGGGGACTGGTGCACTACCCGAGAGCATGAGAATCAGTGGATTTCCTGTTTTGCTCCTCCAGGCCCTCCCATTGGAAGACTACTAGAATCAGCATACCCCCCCCCCAAAAAAAACCCACTTGGACCTTAAGGGTCTTGCCTTTCCTTCCCCATGAAGTGAGGTGAGGTTAGGTGGATACCATCTAAACCAGAAGTCTACCTGTGTCTTTTGATGTATGAGTTAAGACCATTCACATTTAAGGTCATTACTTGAGGTTAGAATTAATTGCTGCCATGATGAGGTGTTTTATGGGGTTTGGTGCTTCCTTATGTTTTGACTATTTTCAGCCTCGTGTATTTTGGTTATTATGATCTTCTTGTTGGCTCTTGAGATTGGTTGTTTGACTGTTCTGTGTGAAGTATTCCTTCAAGTATTCTCTGTAGGTTGGCTTTGTGTTCATATAATCATAGAGTTGTCTTTTTTCATGTAAAGGTTTTCTTTCACCATCTCTTATGAGGGATACTTTTGCTGGGTAAAGTATCTTGGGTTGTAGTCATAGTTTTTTAGTCTTTGAAGTATTCCATTCTAGGCCCTTCTGGCTTTCAGTGTTTCCATTGAGAAATCTGATGTAACTCTGATGGGATTGCCTTTTTATGTTGTATATTGCTTCTCTTGCTGCTTTTAACACTCTTTGTTTTCTTTGTTAAGAGTTTTAACTATTATATGTCTTGGAGAGTTTCTTCTTTGGTCCTGTCTGTTTGGTGTTCTGTGGGCTTCTTGTATCTGGATGGACCTGTCTTTTGAGAGATTTAGAAAATTTTCTTCAGTAATTTTGTTGAGTATGTTATCTGTGCCTGTGGCCTGTATTTCCTCTCCTGGTATACCCATGATCCAGATGTTTGATCATTTTAGGGTATCTCAAAGTTCCTTCATATTCTGTTCACTTGATTTTTTTTAAAATTTTATTTATTTATTTATTTATTTGAGAGCGACAGACACAGAGAGAAAGACAGATAGAGGGAGAGAGAGAGAATGGGCGCGCCAGGGCTTCCAGCCTCTGCAAACGAACTCCAGACGCGTGCGCCCCCTTGTGCATCTGGCTAATGTGGGACCTGGGGAACCGAGCCTCAAACTGGGGTTCTTAGGCTTCACAGGCAAGCGCTTAACCGCTAAGCCATCTCTCCAGCCCTCACTTGGTTTTTTGAACTTAGCAATGTCGATGGACTCCTGATCAATTTTTTCTGTCTTGTCTTTCAGGTCAGAGGTCTGTTTTTCACATGAATAACTCTGTTCATGAGGACTTCTAGAGAGGTTTTTTTTTTATAATTTCCATTTGATTTTTGTTTTCTGTTTGTTACTTTGCATCATGTCCATCTTGATTTTGAAGTATGATTTCAATTCAAGTTCTCATTTTCTTGATGCTCCCTGGAATTCATTTTTGCATTTGATCACATCTTCATTATGCTTAATCAACTGGTTGTTGAGGTCTTCCATTTCTTGATTCACCTTCACCTTCAATTTAATCATATCTGTTTGAAAGGTTCTTATGTTTTCTTCCATCAAGTTAAGCCTACTGTCAAAAGTTCTGTTCAATTTCATTGATACAATTGTTGGTTCTTTGATGGTTTGCTTCTAGTTCAGTGATTTTTTTTCTATGAGGGTCTCATTGGTTGTTATGTTTTCATTTGGGGAATGAATTTCTATTGATTTCTGTATGATTTAATTGGAGACTTCCTTTGCATCCTTGGTGAAGATCTCTCCATTTTCTGACTTTCATTGGCTTTTTTGCATTGCTGTCAACCCATTTTAAGTAGACTCTTTACTTTATTGAGGATGAAGCAAGTTTTTGTCCTTTGTCCCATGTACCCTCTGACTCAGGTGAACAGGGATGTTGGTACCCAGCGGCCAGTCAGGATACCACAGCAAAAGGCCTGATTCCTCAACTCACACAGGAACCAGGCCTCCCCAAGCAAAGCACAGTGGGTCTTTCCACTACCAGGGGTACTTGGAGGAGCCAGGGAACTGGGATCTGGCCTACTTACTCTAAGCTGTGTCTGGCTGCCCACAGTCTGGACTGAGGAACCTGTACCAGGGAACTGGGAGGAGCCAGAAAACAGGTTTCGGGCCTACTAATTCCATACTGCTGTGCCAACACACGCTGTCTGTTCAGGGAACCCAGACCAGGGAACTAGGGTGAGCTGGGAAACGGGAGGTCTGGCCTTCCCAGTCCACATGGCCTTGCCCTCCAGCACACAGATGGGGCAGGAAACCTGGACGAGGGAACTGGGAGGAGTCTGGCCTACTCCACCCTGCTGCTTCCACTCAAACACTGTCCATGTAGGGAACCCAGACCAGGGAACTGGGAGAAGCCAGGAAACAGGAGTCTAGCTTACTCAATCCACAAGTTGCACCAGCCCACACACCATCTGCACAGGGAACCCTGCCCAGGGAGCTGGGAGGAGCCTGACTTACTCATTCCACACCACCATGCCTGTTCATACACCACTGCCCATGCAGTGAACCCAGCCCAGGGCTACAAAGCAACTTTAATGAAGGCTTTTTGAATATTAATGTGGTGGTGAGGGTAACATTGATTATAATTCATCTCTTTTTAAAATTTTCTAAGACAGATAGAATTTTGTACATTATATTTTAATATCCTTGAAGTCCAAACCAGAAGGAGTGTCATCAATAATTATGGTCCTGTCAGTAACTTCCTTATCAATTAATATAGTCAGTAGAATACTTAGGACTCTGCTGTGTAGCATGCAGGAAGGAGGTGATAACAAACAGCAAAGCTAGGGACCTCTTGTAGTAGGAAGCCAGGTGGAGAGTTCAGTTCTTTTCTCTTCTCCTGTTTATCAAGGAAGGGTCTTGCTCTAGCCCAAGTTATCCTGGAATTCACTAGGTAGTTTCAAGCTGGCCTTAAACTCATGGTGATCCTCCTACTTTAGCCTCTCCATTGCTGGGTTAAAGGCATGGGCAACCACACCTGGCCTTGGAGATTTCTTTTTTTAAAAAACATTAAATTTTATTTGCAAGGAGAAAGAGAGAGAGATTGAAAATGGGCACACCAGGGCCTCTAGCTGATGTAAACAAACTCTAGATGCAGCTACCACTTTGTGCATTTGGCCTTACATGGGTACTGGGGAATTGAACTGGGGCCATTAGGGCAAGCAAGTGCCTTAATTGCTGAGCTATCTCTCTAGACAAGATATAACTTTTATTGATAATTTTCCATACATGTATATAATATGTTTATCATAATTTCCTCTCATTATTTCCTTTTGTACCCCTCCCCGTACCTCTTCCACAAAACCCCTTCTTTTCCAAGTAGTTTTTCTTATAGTTTGATGTCTTTTGTTTCTGCTTTCCTCAATCATTCATGTTGAGATGTGGATGGAAGCAATATTGTGCAGGCAACAATAGCCACTGTGAGGACATGAATGCAATGGCCACTTTGTGATCATAAGACAGCATTCTGATCCTTTGTGTTTTACATTCTTTCCACCACCTCTTCCACAATAGTTCCTGAGCATTTGAGGGTATGATAAACATGGCTCATTTGTTGATAAGCACTTAATTATCACTTCTCAGCACTTCACTGATTCTTCAGTCTTTCCAGTAATTATCACCATCTGCAAAAAGAAGCTTTTCTGATTAAATGTGAGAGTAGCACTTATCTATGGACATGAACACAGATATTAACAGTTGATGAGTTCAACATATCCATCTAGCAAAGCAAGAGTAGTAACATCTCCCTAGGACCTATAACCTTTCCAACCATTGTTTTTTTTTTTACTAGATTAACAGTAATTGGCACAAATTCCCTTCTGTGGAGTGGGCCTCAAATCTATTGAGGTAGCAGTTAGATACCAATAGCAGTCAATCATTTCACTATTGCACAAATTGCCTGGGTGGGTGGTTGTGTAGCTTACAGGATCTATTTCTCAGTAAGACTATTGATTATTCTCCCAGGGGAAAATTTCTAATGCGTTATCCAACCTTAGTATGTTAGAACCTTGTCTAACCTAATGACATCTCAACTAATTTTGGGGAATAAAAATCGCAGATAAAGATAAGGATTTGGCCACAATCTCCAGATGGGTGCATGGGCAACTTTTCTATTTGTGTAGAAGTAGAGGGCTTAATGGAATTCTGAGAGACTTTTGTGTCCCTGTGTAGACCCAATCCTGTAGAAAATGATATTCTTTTATATATTTAAGGACTCAAAAGAGAAGGCAATTCCATAGGTCCTGTGTATATCACAGCCAAGTGTGATCCTGAGTTAGGTAGAATAGCATTCCTGCTGGTGCTGGCTTGGTGCTATGTGTTAGTTGGTCACTATTGTTTGGTGAACCCAAGTTGAGTTCTGTTGGGCTTTTCTATTGTGTGAAGGTTGTGAAAGACACTAGGGGCTCTGGCAAACCCTTTTTGCATTAAAAAGACACACAGGATTTGAATGTAAACTGTTCTTACCTAGAAATTTCTGCCTTGAGTTATTTTTCTTTCTGTTTGAGGATTTTCTCTTCTTTTGGTCTTCATCTCTTTTCTTTTTTCTTGAGGCATGGTCTTACTATGTAGCCCTATAGAGGCTGGCATCCACTATGTATTCCAAGCTTTCCTTCAACTCACCATAACCCTCCTGCCCTCAGTTTCCCAAGTGTTGGGATTGCAGGCATGTATTACCATGCTCAGTTTATAAAAGGATTTTCTTTTTTTTTTTAAGTCCACATGAAGTTTTATTTTTTTGTATGTTGTCAAAAGTGGAATTTTGAGTTTGATAGATATGGATTCAAATGTGTATATTACCTTGATAGTATTAACATTTTGACAATATTGCCTTCCAACCCCTGAACACAATATACCTTCTGCCTGTTTTGTTTTTCATTTTTTTTTTCTTCTAAAGCAATATCTAACTCTGGTCCAGGCTGTCCTGAAACTCACTCTGTATTCCCAGGTTGGATTCAAACTCAAGGTGCTCCTTCTTCCTCGACCTCCTCAGCAAGTGCTGAGATTAAAAGTGTGAGCCACCACACTTGGCCCAACACAGAATACTTTATATATATATTGTATTGATTAATAATTTCAGCAGTGTCTTGTTGTTTTCTAAATAAAATCCTTTCAACTCCTGGATTATAATTGTTTCTATGTAATTTGTTTTTGATGCTATTGTAGTTGGAATTCCTAACTTCCTTTTAACATTATTCATTGTTAATGTTTAAAAACACATTCTTTTTGCCCAGTACCTTTCTATGATTTAACTAATAGCTTCAGAGAAAAAGATACAAAAGTTTAAAATACACTGTGGCATCTCACAGCTTTTCTTCTTTAATTTATATTTTCTTTTTTTATTAAATAGAAACTTTGTATGGATACATCATGTGTTGATACCATCATTTCCCTCCTCCCTGCCCCCATTCCACTGAGGGCCCTCTTTAGTGGGACTGTTGATATTCACCATGGAGTTGTGGGTTATGAGTTGTGAGAGAAGTCAGTCATTGGGGGGAAGCAATACCTCTGGATATTACCTCGCACTCTGTGACTCTTATATTCTTTCTGCCTCCTCTTCTACAAAATTCCCTGAGCCTTAGAAAAATATGGAACACTTCACGAATTTGCATTTCATTCTTGTGCAGGGCCATGCTAATCTTTTCTGTATCACTCCAATTTTAGGATATGTACTGCCCAAGTGAACACAAAAGGATTTTCTGATCATTGATTCTTAGTGGCTTGAAAAACAAACCTAGTTACATGATCATTCATTCCTATTGCTTTTATTTTTTTATTTTTTATTTTTTAATTTTAATTTTTATTTTTTAATTTAATTTATTAGTTTTCTTTTCAGTAAATACAGGCAGTTTGGTACCATTATTTAGGCTCATCTGTGATCTACCCCCTCCCATTAGACCCTCCTTGTTATTGAAAATGGGTCGTGCATTGTGGAGTTAGCCCCCAGTTATTAGTATGATAAATGTCTCTGAAAATCATGACCCAACATGTAACTCTGACATTCTTTCTGCCCCCTCTTCCGTAAGATTTCCCTGAGCCATGTTGGGTTCATTTTTGGTCTGCTTCAGTGCTGAGGTGTTGGGGGCCTCTGAGGCTCTGGCTCTCTGATTTGGCAGGAGTTGATTTTTCTCCTATTGCTTTTAAAGATGTGTCAGGCTATACTGAGATAAATTTGAGCCAAAATCATAAAGTCCACTTATATCTGGCTATCTCTGAACTCTCAGGAATACAAGAATCAGGGCTCCAGAGAAGATAATTTAATGATCATGTGAGGAACTTTGCCACCCCAAATTATAGCAACAGGGATAGAATTGGTTTGTGATCTCACCACATGTTCTTGATGGACCTAACATTCTGCTTCTTTCACCTCTCCTATAACATGAAGATGGTTGAGGATTAGAGGGCTCCCAAGAACTATCATCATGTGGTTCACGAAATATTTGCCCTTTAGGATATGACTGAAATCATTTGACTTAGGTGTTCTGTACAAGCAGAAGTGGATTTACCTTTCAGTTAATGAAACTTAATCTTCAAGGCTCTTCCTTTTCAGAGTCCAATCTATGTATAAAAGTCATTTGTAATTGGAGAAACAGAAGAGTTTGAAGATAGGTATACCTCAGGGTCTAGTAAAATACCAGATGCTTTGCACAAAATGCATGTCTTTTCATTTGTCAACAATATATGATGAAAAACCAGTGATGGACAACTTGTCATTCTTGTGTGAGTTCACAGCTTTGTATGTGAGCTACCCAGAGAAATATGATTTAAAGTTGGATCTTGAGCCAGGGTTTCCAAAACGATCTATGTGGTGTTATAAACCTCAGGGGTGGTAGAGTAGAACAGTTCTAGGCGTTTATACACTAGATGGCACTGTGGGTGCAGAAGAAAGCTCTAAATTGGTTCTTTTGTTACATAAATCTGTTACAACAATTATGTAGTTGAGAAAACGCTATATTATGACTTGTGATGGGGGATTGTAGAATATATTCTTAATCACTTTGTGATTCAGTATGTGTCTTCTTTTGGTGAGAGTACTCAGCTTAGTATGTCTGTATCCTCTATTGGAGGAAACGGCTCAAGCTCCAATTTTCTTATAATTCTATAGAGTTTGCCTGTCATCTCTGTGGTGCTTGCCCAGAAACAAAGGTATCAGACAGTGATATGTTTGATATAGTCTATTGCAATTGTAATTCCAACATGTAAGCTTTCCTCTTATCACTGATGGACTCTTCTAAAGCTCATCACAAAATGAGCTTTAGAAGAGGCTCACAAATCTCTGTATGGACAGGCTGGCTGACCCTTTTGACTGAGCTAGTGTGAAATATTTGATGTCAGTCTCTTTGTCAACATGTCTGCTGTGAGCAGTTTCTGTTAGAATGGGACAATGCTCTTTTGGGGATTGTGCTTAGGGAAGTTTCACACAAAGGCAGATAGGAAGTCTAAGGAAAGGGAAAACTGAAAATGCTTTCAAATCACAATTAGAAATGGCTTCAAACCTTTAGCCATTCAATCAATTAAAAAAATCCATTTCAATTTTTAGCCTTAGGTTGTCCTAGATGAAAAATTGTTGTGCATTTTCCCCTAATGGTGTGTACTAAAATCTTTTCTTGTATTAGAGCTGTGACAATAGAAAGGAAATCTTTATGTGAAACTCCTTTTTTTTCACAATTGAAATACCCATGAAGCTTGAGGAATATGTGGAAAGTAGATTGGCTGATTTTATTTTGTTTTAGGAAAGATACCAGCACCATCTTTGCCATTTGTGGTGGGTCAAGATAGATCAAGCCAATGTCATTTGCTCTGGAAGGCACAGTTGGTTGTCAGAGATGGTACAACCTCATGAATGATTACCCAAGAGCTTCTGGAGCTATTACAAACATTCCCTTGCCTCTTCCTTGTTGATGATAGGTAAATAATAAAATCATAGTTACCACTTAGCATTCCCTTTGAGAGAGTAGGCAGATGGGGATCTTAAAAGGCTTGGGAGTTTTGCTGTTTTTTCTCCTCATTACATATAGTTGCAGTCTTTACTTGAGCTATACTATGAGTTACCTGGAGCTGTGGCTGGTGAGAAGAAATTGTATTTTTTGTTGGTTTTCTAACTAGATAGTAAAGTGTAGTATCATAGAGTTGAATTTAAGGCAAGGAAGGGGGCTAAAAGTTTGGCCCAGGAGAAAAAGATGGCTAATGGGGTGAGGTTAAAGGGGAAATAGTCAGAGTCAGTCTTATTTGGGAAAGGATTTTATTAGTGACTATTGACTGAATATAGAAAGGTGGCTAAATTATAGGTTAAAATGTGGAGTGTGTGGTATGAAGTTTGAATTATATCATGGGAAAAATCATGGGAAGAGCAAAATAATACTCAGAAATGGGGATATAATGACAAAAAACAAATGTTTTTTACTTACTTGACACCGATCCCGTTTTTCTTCTTTTGACCCAGTGGTAATTATTAAGTGAATTCTGTGGGATTTATAAATATGATTGAAACCTACTCTCATAGGATTTTGCCATGTTTTGTTTGAAAGAATTTAAAATAGTCTACAAAGATCTCCATGTTCATCTTGAAATCATAACAAGCCTTTCAAAACAGCCATAATTAGGGCAAGAAAACTATTGATGTTTTGTGTTTGCCTGTGTTTTGTTATAGAGAACTTCACTGCCATTTCATGCAAGCCTCCTCCTCTTCCAAAAATAGAAAGGAAATATCCACCTTACAATGGCTTTGGCTCTGAAGAGGATTCTCTTCGTTCCTGCATAGGCCTTAAGCCTACACCTCACCGGAAGAACTTCAAGAAATTCTTGGAACTAGACAGGTGCTTGAGGACTGTGATTATAGTTTTTGTCTTTCCCAATATGTTTGGGGTTTATGACATAGCCCTCATGTTGTAACAGGTGTTACATAGCTTATCTGAATTTTGAGCTCAGGGACATGTTACTCTAGCTTTTTAATGAAGTTGATTAATTTACAGATATTGCCAGCTTCTTGCTTAAGTCTTATTTTCATGTGTCATTTGGAGCACCCTAAAGTCATACTATCCCCCTATGTTGTCTTTCAATATCTTTCTTGTTTTTCTCCTGAAGATAGTCCCTAGAAAATAACATGAAGGAGGAGTCAGCAGATTGCAAGGTCCAGAGAGTAAATACTTTTGGCTTTGTGGGACATACAGTCTCTGTCACAACCACTCAGATATGCCATTGTAGCGTGAAAGCTACATGGACAGAATGCAAACATGTGTGACTGTGTTCCGATGAAATTTTTATGGACATTGACATTTGAATTCAATATAATTTTTACATATGACATATTATTCTTTTGACTTTTTTTCAGCCATTTAAAAATGTACAAACCATTCTTAGCTCAAAGGCATATAAACACAGGTGGCCAGCTGGATCTGTCTCATAGACTATGGTTTTGCCAGCCCCTGCTATAGAGATTGCAATCATTTATAAGTGTTTTTCAAAATGTTATCTTGGCAATTAACATTGTTTTGACTTGAGAGGTTTGGTTGAGTTCAGTAACAATAGATTGCTCATATGGTTGAATGTAATTTCAAAAGATTGTTTTTCAAAAGCACCCCAATATACATGAGGCACAATCTCCTGAATCATAGATTTAGAATGTAGTTACTTGGCTATGGCTACTTCCTCTATAGGGAGAGCAGGCCCTGGAGAAAGAAGTCAGGGGAAATGATGGGGTAGATGCTTGAGTAGAGTGTGAGCTAAAATTGTGCTTCTCTGTGAGGGAGATAATGGGCTGGAAGGACTTGGAAGAAAAATGATAAAGGGAACATGTATTAGGACAGAGTGAACAACAGAATGATAGCATCCTGACTTTGGTCAAATTGAATGGGGTCACATGCTGTTGAGAATTTGAAGGAGAGGGAACAATAGTTGAAGTATATAAAAGTAGTTGAACTCTCTTACTGTGAATTATACAAAATGCTGGAAGTTCTGCCTTTACCATGACATGATATCCTTTGTCTCTCAAGAGATTTTCTTTCAGTTTTAAAGACTTTGGAGTTTTATTTAAATTTTAAAAAATGTAGTCCATAGCTATACATGTTGGAAATGCCAATTCTTTTGTCTTCCTCCAGATGAACTGAGAAAGAAGTGCTGGAGGATGAGGCCCTGCAGTGTTTTTACACATACTTAGGGGGATTCTGGAGCACATCTGTGTTTGAGAATCGACAGTTTCACACATACCAGGGACACCAACTTATTCTCCATGCCCCCTTACTGATAACAATGCTGTGGAAGTTCTAGGATAGAGATTTTGGTGGACAGTTTTCCCTAAATGATGTTTTTAAGGGCAGCTGCCTAGAGGAGGTGAACAGGAAAAATGTCCCTATTGTAAAAGGATAGGGAAGTTTTCTCATAAGTAAACAAGATGAAATATTATCCAGGGACCTAGGGAAAAACATTTTTTTTGTGTGGGGGGTATTTGACTTAGTCTCTCTTTCTGTCTGCACTGTGTAAACTTGCCTTTAGAACCCTGACTATAGGTGAATATCATACTGTCATGGATGGGGGATGGGAATATAGGCACAGATGTCTGTAATTTCATTTCTTTTTGCCCACTGCTTGTTTTGTGTCAGGAATATACTCCTGTCAAGCTCCTCTTAAACAGTGACCTTGTTTCCATAGTAACAGGCACATACCCGGCTAGAGACTCATGCATGAGCTTGAATGACCCTAGGGTTCAATATTGTGAGATCTTAAGGAAGATGATCTCACAAAGCATACAAAGGACAGTTTCTTAGTACAAATAAAGAAACTGGTTTGGATGAAATTCTACATGGAATAATGATTTTGTATATTGTTATTAAAAGAAATTTACTGGATGCTTTTGGTAGGAGGTTAATGTCTAATGTGACTCACTAGAGAAAGTCGTTTCAAATTAAAGCATATGAGAGTTTTGATGGGCATGAAGATATTTACCGTCTGGGTTAGAATCACTATGGTGGCCTTCTGGACAGATTGTCTAGTTTGATTTGGGAGAATCAGAATCTTTTTCTTACTGAATATCTTTCTTATCTGCCCAGGGCTGAAGTAATTACTTTGTTCTCTGTGTGTCCACAATATGCTGTTAATTATATTTCTAATAGTCATATTATAATTAATAAGTAGTTAGCAGTTTATTGTATTTATGACTTTATAATACTGATTTAATTTAATCTTCAAATCAGCCATGGAAGAAAGTAGTTCATATTATTGCAACCATTTCTAAAATGAAGAAACTGAAGCTCAGAAAAGCTCTGCTAATTTTTAGTTGAATTAAGAACTGAATACAGAGAAATCTGACTTAAGAAATTTACCTTGATTGCCATAGAATCTATTCATATCATGTGTCTTGAAGATTACTCATTTATGTAATTTCTGGGCTCTCCTAGACTATGAGCTCATTGAGGCCAGAGACTTGCTTTATTGTTTCTCTAAGAGTCACAATGCAAGCTATATACTTGAGGACTGGCTGATATTTTACTCATTAAGAAAAGGTGTGATTGAGTGCGTGAGTAGATTAGTCAGATATTCAGCAATCCAGTTCTTAATGAGAAACATAGAAGGAGTAAACAACATCCTAACAGGCAGTTATTATCTCATATTTCTGCTATTCATGTCCACATAGAAGCCCCAAAGTCATAGTTTCATATTAATATTTCACTAGTATCAAACATTATCCACCTGCTGTCCCCACCAGCCATTTTCCCCCTTAATTTTTTCACCATTACTAAAAATAAGCCTTCAAGAGTGTCGTCCAGTGGAGGGTGAAGAGCTCTAGGGCTTTGGTTTGGTCTTAGCTAGGCATTTAGATATAGGGGAGCCATTCTTTTGCTTGGTCTTTAGGACAAGCTACGCTAAGTACTTACTTAGCTGTTTGTGATAGATCAGTGGAAAAAATGGCCATAAAAGCCCCACTTCCCTCACAGAACTTCCATTCTGTTTGAGGGAAATATGTAATTAAATAAAGATATGTAAATTCATTGTGTAGCATATAGAAGATATTAAGTACCGTGAAAGAAATGAGAAAGTCACTAAGTTGCTATGAAAAGAAAACAGATTAACTGGTAATATAGGGCTGATGAATACCCCCAGTAGCAAATTTTAATCATGTATTGTGATGGACCTTAGTAAGGCAAGAAGATGTCTTCCAGGCAGAAAGGATAGTCCGTTTAAAGATCCTGAGCACCAGGCATGCTTTGTATGCATTGGAACTGTCTAGGAAGCAGGCATGGATAGGGCAGAATATCTCCCATAGAGATGGGGAAGAGAAATAATGAGATGATGTCATGTAGAGCCTCACAAGCCATCATAAGGACTCGGCTTTGATGAAGAAGCAGTGTTAGGAGATTTTAGCAGAGAAGTGACTTGATCTAGCTGGCACATTGAAAGATTCTCTTCAATGTATTATCAAGAGTAGAATGTAGGGGGCTGGAGAGATGGCTTAGTGGTTAAGCATTTTCCTGTGAAGCCTAAGGACACCGGTTCGAGGCTTGATTCCCCACGACCCATGTTAGCCAGATTCACAAGGGGGCACATGCGTCTGGAGTTCGTTTGCAGTGGCTGGAGGCCCTGGCACACCTATTCTCTCTCTCTCTCTATCTGCCTTTCTCACTATGTCTATTGCTCTCAAATAAACCAAATGAACCAAAAAAATTTTTTAAAGAGTAGAATGTAGAACACCCGTAGAATGAATACCCGCTAAGATGGTGCTGTGGTAGTGAAAGAGAAGTCAGGATGTTCACATCTGGGTGAGTTCAGTGGAAGGGATTGGGTAATGACTTTTGGAAATATTTTTATGGTAGAATCAATAGGATACAAGGTATAAAAGAAGTCAGGAGATAAAGATATCTTTCAAGGTTTGGGCCTGAGCAACTGAAAGGGTGAAGTTGGAAGCTACTGAGATTAGAAAGACTGTATTGGTACAGTATGCTTGGGTGCAAGAGCAGAAGTGACATTTTAGGACAAGCAAAGATATCTACTAGATATCAAGGGAAGTGTATGTGTGTGTGTGTGTGTGTGTATGTGTGAGAGAGAATAATCCAGGGAGAGAGGTCGAAACTGAATATAAATTTGGAAATCATTAACTTGTGGAAAGTATTTCAGTTCATGATGCCAAATTGTACTAAAACATTGAACTGGTGTGAGGTCACTAAGGGAGTATATGTATAGAAAAATACCTGAATAAACTTTAGGGTACTACCAATTAAGAGATTGTAGAAGACAGAAAGTACCACCAAAGGAGACTAAAATGGGGCAAAAGAAGAGATAGAAAGGAGCAAACCTATGAGCATCCATAATCTTGAGAGCCAACTGAAGCAAGGATATCATGGAAGTAGTCATTATTTGTGCTAGTTGCTGATTGATCAAATGAGATATAGATTTGGCATTGTGGAGATCATTATTGACCTCTATAAGATCAGTTCAAGTAAAGCAACCCTAATGGACATGAATTTAAGAGAAATTGAAAAGTGGAAGATATGACTCAGCCGCATACTGGAGGCCATGGATCCCATTCCCAGCAAGGAGAAGAGGGGAAGGGACAGTGGGAGAGTTCAAGGCAATGATTATAGATAACATTGGGCTCTATGTAGAAAAAGGTAAGCTGTGGTTTCTAGATCTATGAATTTATAATATGCGTTGGAGGTATGGGATACACACATTTTAAGGCACCCAGCCAAGAGTATAAGTTTTTGTAGTGTTAAATTGGGTGTGACATAGTTGGTATAAGACATATGAGCAGTTGATCAGCTGGGAGTGTTACAAAAAGTGTGTTCAGAAGCATTTGAAAATTAGCTTATAATCAAGAAAATATATGAAGTCATCTACAATATTTCTTACACTGTGCCCTCGGGACTATCTCATCAGACTCTCCTGCCATGCTTATTAATAATTCAGGTTTCTGCAGATATAAGTTCAATGCTCAGTTTATGTCTCTGGGGGTGGGATTCTGGATTCTACATATCTAACAAGTTCCCCAGGTGACTTTTGTATACAATAAACTTTGTGAACTGCTAGTATAAAGATTTTATTGAGCAGATTATGTTCCCTGTTGAGATCTCCAGAATACTAGAATTAGGGGGAAAATGGCATGTTGAGAAATCCAGTAAACATATGCACTTATAACTTTATGTAAACTGGAAGAAGATAAATTTATAGTTCTATGTATGCATTAGGTCTCAGCTTAGACCTCATTCAATTGTTTAATGACATTTTAGATATTTATAATGTTAGAAGGGTCTTTTATAAGAGGGGACAGTTGAATGTTTATTACTTATAAACTCAGTTATGTACCAGAGAAGATACTTGACAATGTCTAGCTGGCCCTAACATTATATAATGTTCATCTGAAGCTCAGGAATGAGGCAGAGCTGTCGTGTTTTTGGTGGTTTTGCCATGGCTACTCTGAGGTGAGCCTTATTAGCTTCGGCACTCCTCACATGAGGCCTTAAGCTTGGGAATCTTGGTACCATTCTTTCTCAATCCAACCCAAAAACAGGATAGAGAAAAACACTTTCTGTCCCTGCAAATTATAAAGAAAACTTTGTTTAATTTTTATCACTATAAACACAAAATAAATTTCAGAGTATGTGAATCTGCAAGTAGTGACCACTCCACTTAGAGTTGTTATAGGGGAGTGATGAAGGATATGGTTGACTTTACAGTATATTTCCTTAGAGTAATGATTTGACCAAAGACTTCTCAAGGGCTTACTATTTGTTAGGAAAGTCAGTTTAATTGGCTGATATCTGCCAACATGCTAAAGAAAGACCATAAGTAACACTCTTCAGAGACCATGGGTCCATTTTAAGAAAATAATTTTTTTTTTTAGCCAAGGTTGAACTCAAACTCATGAACTGTCAGCCTCCTCAGTGCTAAGACGATAAGCAAGTGTCATCATCCCTGCCCTAGGGAATTTTGAATTCTATTTGATCCCATCCTCATGCAGAGTTCTAAGTGCAACTTCTAGTCTTTCTCAATATAACCTTCTATAAACATTTATTATATTAACATAAAAGGTGTTATGTTGAATAATGGTTACTAAGACATAGCACTTCTCCTTGGAAAACAGACTTGTAATAAATTACAATGCAAATAGTGCTATAAAATAGAGACATGTTGATAATAATTGTTATAGCATTTGAAAGGGAAAAGTTAATGTTTCCTTGGAAGGGAATTAAGAGTGATACTGGAGACATGGAGTGCCATAGGGAGGCAAGAATGTGGTCTGCAAGGCAGAAAGCCCTGGATTTGAGACAAAACTTGGTGAAATAGGGAGGTACCTCTGGACCATGTAGAGAATGTCCTCTGGACTGCCATAAGCCATCAGGCTACATGCTTGTGTTTCTATCTGACACAATTACTGTGATTGCTGAAGAGCCTCATGATAAGAAAACAGCAGATTAGTGTGGCTGTTTTGAGCAGGATGTTTATAACAATTGAGTTCGGTTCATTCTCCCCAGTGTGCTTCACAGAGCACATAAGAATAAGAAATGTTTTAATGTACTGAGAAAATCCTTTAGTATTTAGATTTAGAATCTTAAAAACAAGGTATCAGGGACTATTTAGAAATCTTAAAGTCCTGTATTAAAGTCATAGCTCATCTTTTGTGGGCATTTATTTGTTTTGATACATGATGTATAGAAGATTTAGTGCTCTCTCATTTCTCTTCTATTTAGCTATGGCTATAAAAGCAATATACTTCGATATTTTGCAAAACTAGTCACAGACAAATGTGCTGATGAGGACAGGTTGTTTGTTATTGCATATTATCTCAGTGATGACACAATTTCAGTGTTTGAACCTATTGAGATTAATTCAGGTAAGATACGTATCTTTCATATTATTTTCCTCTGAATATTTAACTGCCTTTTCATTTTGAAAATTAGAGAATAAAATCTGACTTTTATAGCCTAGATGATCTATGATAATTTTTTAAACAATACATTTCTTCTTACAAAGATTTCTGAAATGTGAGCAGAAGCATATAAAATGATAAACAAGGAACAACTGTGGTTGGCTGAGGCCTAGGGAACCCAGGGTAAATCCTTTTGGTCACTGTCCTTTCTTCCACTGAGGAACTTTTGTGAAAGTCAGGGGCTTCAAAGTCATGGTTTGGGTACCACTATACCTACTCACAGCCAGTAAGCCAAGAGAGTATTTGATAGTCCTGCTTACACAAAGTTTGGCTTGACTGTAATACAAGAATCTGAGTTACATAAATTTAATATTTGGTACTTCTGTTTGTTCAGGCCTATGGATTGTTCTCCGCAGTGACCTAACCTCATGGTTATTGCTCAGGACAGCCATTGACTTAGGAATTATAGAAATGTAGGACTCTCTTCTTTGCTGCAACATGTTTACAACTAACATCTGTGCTGAAGGCACATGATTGAGTAGCCCAATCGATGATATGTTGGTTCAATGGCTCTTTGAAGAACATTTTAAAACTTCACTTTTTAATATTTGCCCACTTAAGTGCTGTGAATATATCATAATAATGGTCAATTTCAAGAAGCCAACAAGATTAAAAGATAGCTTGCAAAATCTCTGAAAATTTAACAGTTAGCTTTTATGAGCTGGTATCAGCCACTTAGCATACCAGTGAGTAAAGCAGTTGTTCACAGAACTAAATCAAACTCGAATGAGTTTTGAATAGTGGAGACATCTTAACATATGAAATTGAAAGAGGATGATCATCTAGAATAGGGAAGGTATGACCAAGAAAATTTCAACATTTTTAAAGTAGAAGAGCAATGGTAATTAACTAAAAGCCTATAAAATAGTGGCCATCACTGATACTTACTATTTCATGATATGTTAGGTCTTCAAGAAGCAATCGCCTTTCCAAATTTTTGTATATAGTAGCTGGAGTGATTTACATTCCCTCCAATTGTATTAAAGGCTCTCATTTCTTTGCTCACTGCTTCCTTCTTCCCCTACATTTGGGAAAAATAGACAAAATGAGTTTACAGATGTCTTATACACTTCAAGTCTGAGGAAGAAGTAACTAAAGGCAAGTCATGATTCCTTTAAGAATGAAGACTACCCAGGAGCTTTTCTCTTTCTATAGGGAATACCGGTGGAATGTTCTTAAAAAGATCTCGTGTTAAGAGGCCTGGACAAGAAGTCTTTAAAAGTGAACTATCAGAATATATCCAGTCTGAAGAGCTATATGTTGGAACCACACTGAATGTGAATGGCTACTTATTTCGTTTGCTTAATGCAGATGAGTACACCTTAAAGTACATGGAGAACAATACTGATAGGGTGAATTGATTTTGTATTATTATTGATTTGCTTCTCAGATCTTGCAATGTATGTTTCTTTCTCCAAGTCTTTCCTCCCCACACCCCACATCTTGCCACTAGTTCTTACATTGTGCATTCACATATGTGGGCATGAATAATGGATCTGTGCAACTTGGCCACAGGTCCCATTGCAGAGGCCAGGTCCTTGTCTCCTCTGTTTATATGCTTGGCTCTCCACTGCCTAGCATCACAGATTCCAGGCACAGGCAGGAGGCAGGCTGGGGTTGAATCAAGTTTCTTTGGTTTTCTGCTGACACAAACAATATTTTCAGGACGAAAAGCAGCAACTATAGGAAAGGAAGAAAATCGCGTGCCACACAGTGTGCCATCCCAGTTCATTGGCATAGGCCAACAGGAGGCCATGACAGAAACAAACAGGAACTGCAAGGGAACCACATAGTTGTTGGGGTTTCAGATTCCCTTAACACTAGCGTAAATTAGAATTTAAGAAGAATTGTTCACTGTGAGCTCAAAGAGGTATCTTTGTTGTCAATCGTGTTTTATTTAGTTTTACTTTTTAATTTTTTTTTTTTTTGATGTATCCTAGGCTGCTTTTGACCTTGTTGTCCTCTTGCTTTCTCTCTTAAATGTTAGGATTAAGGGCATGGGTCAAATACCTAAAGTTTTTTTTTTTAATATTTGAAATAGAATGGCAGATGGATAGGTACTATTACTAAAAGTGCTATTATGACAGTGTTGTTCAGTAAAAATAATGTTGATAAAATGTGGATTTTAAATGTGGAATTGTTCAGTGTGTAAAATACATATTTTTTGAAGTCAGTGCTAATATTGAAAAATCCATCTGGAAAATTTTTATTTTAAAGCTTTCTTAGGTAATAATATTTATACACCACTTATAAATATATAGTGCACATTTACCTCATTTATACAGAAAATGTTCAAGATTAATATGCTAGGCTCAGTCTTTGCATGTGGATCATATTGTTCATATCAGGTTTGGTATTTTGTGAAGCAGATGCCAAAGCAGTTAAACACACACAATAGGTATATTGGGAGAATAGCCTCTGAGGGATAAAAGGGGGAACAGAAGGAAACAGGGGCTAGCTGATGCCTTCAGAGTACCGTGTAGGTTGGGTCTGACCCTTATGAAATGAAAGGACAAGGGAAGAGGGCTGGATGGGAAGAGCTTCACCGGGTCAGGTCACCTCTGAGAAATTGTCTTAGCCAGGCAGACTGGGAGACCAGAGCAGACAACCTCTCAGAGAGGTCTGGAGTCATGCAGCAATAGCCCAGCTCTAGTCTCCCTGCTGTGTTCTCTTATTAAGTGGGACAGCCTGGGGAAATTGGCCTCAGCAGGACTCTGCCTGTAAACACTGTGTGGATCTGGGAGGTGTGACAGCTGGAGGCTGTCGGTTCGCAGTACTGTTTCAGTCTGTCTTGACAGCAAGCCTGAACAGCACCCTCTATGGGTGTTATACCACCTCTCCGTTTGTAGCATTAGCAGTTCATGTTAAACCCGGAAGCCCTAGCTAGATTACAGTTCCAAACTCGGAAGAGAAACTCAGTAATCAAGCAGTTTGATTTCTGGAGGCTACCAGCCCTGGCTTGGAAACTGGATTTCTCATGTAATTAGTAACATACCATCTTTGAACCTCAGTTACCTGATCTTTGAATAGCAACAGTGGTTGTTTGAAATCATTGCTAGAAAGATTAGATGTAATGATTATGTGTGTGTGAAGTGTTTAGTTTTATGTGGCCCATCCATGGCAGACTCGTTCATTGTGGCTCTTTTTTTTTTTTTTTTTTTTTTTGGTTTTCCAAAGTAGGATCTCACTCTGGTCTATGCTGACCTGAAATTAACTGTGTAGTTTCAGGGTGGCCTCGAACTCTTGGTGATTGTCCTACTGTCTCCTGAGTGCTGGGATTAAAGGTGTGCATCACCATGCTCAGCTTATTATAAGTTTACAACTTATAATTTCTCAACATAGAATTTATTTAACTTTACCATCACTTTGAAAAAGTGATATGCATTCACTAGAAACAATATTAAAATTTTGACTTTAGATCTCTTCCCTGGAGTAGCACCATATAGTTCAATCCACATTTGTGATATTGAGCATCAGCTGTGAGCCACAGATTCCAGGAAGTCTTGGGATCATGAAAGATAGCAGCTCATATTTTATTGTGTGATATGCTGCTAAGCTGGGATGTTCAGTAGATCAATTGTTGTCCTACACTTTTGATTTAACATATTTTCAGTTTACAGTGATTTTAGCAAAGAAAATAACCCCACTGTAAATTGAGGATTACCTGTATATGCTACAATATGTAGGATATTTTTGTTGTTGCTGTTTGCTTTGCTTTGTTTGCATTACTAGAGATTGAACCCAGGACCTTGCCCATTGACTCTAACACTTGGCTACACCAACAGTCATGACATATATAGTTTTAAGATATCAAGAGATATTCTTCTTTCAGAATGATCAAAGCAGGGTAGAACATTATCTTGTATCAGAATCTCAAGTAAAAATTGCATTATTTTAACACTACTTTTATCAAGGACATTACAATAAGAGAAAGATTTACATATTCTTTAATACGCATCTGAATCTTTTCAAAAGAACTAATAGATCCTATCATGGAAATAGATGAAAGGAAATCCAAAAACAGGAAAGGAAGTGGGGACCTCAGTAGGTGCCCAACCACCTGGGTCATTTTGTGGTGAAGAGAGAAAGCTTTATGCTAAATTACTATCAATGTTTTTTCCTAAAGTTTCATCTTCTCACTTTTGATCTCTTAAATATAATTATTTATAACCTTTACTGGATTGAGTAAGAAGTATTCTTACTAAGTCAAGAAGCTATAGCAGAATAGGAAATGGGAACAGTGGGCTGCCCCAAAACACATACTTTAAAGATCACAGTACCTGTGTTGTCCTTTGACACCAGTCTTGCTCTGATCATTGCATCACCTGTGTCAGCAGTTCCAGAGGGGTCCATTCTAAAGATGTAGAGAAAATAAGAATTTTTAAAGCTCCATTCTTTCCATGAGGGTCTGCTAAAATCCTGGAACATTGTTCAATGATTACAGGAAGAAGGCTGAAGTGGTAGCAGAAGATTGTACACTTAGCTCTGTTGCCTGCTATCTTTTAAGTTCATTTCTAGGGTCTTCTAAGTTCAGACCTAGGGTCTGTGCTAATGACATTCCTTTCCCTAAAGACAGAATAAGTTTAGCTATGTCTTCTCTACATTGATCTGTATGGAAAAATATGTCCAGCTTACTCTGGATTTACTGTGTGAAGTCCTTTGGCTGGCCTTAATAAACATTGGGATCCTGAAGTCTTAGGAATGTTTAAGTATGCTATTTCTTTTTCCCTTCTAGTTTCCATTTAGCAACTTTGAACTTGCCATAAAAAAGCTGGAAAAAGAAAAATATAAATCAAGAGAAATCAAACAGGTATTTGCAGCTGCTGATAGTGAGCACACGGAGGTGGTACCTTATAGCACATACAGGTAAGCCATATTCTGTTTTTCTCTCACAATTTTCCAAAGAGCAGAAAGGATTTAGTTCCTGGTGCTTGATAATTAGTTGGTTATATATGTTTTATTAGAAGTTGGCCTTTCTTTGCATTTGTGTTCAAGTTTTGTCCATGACATTATAGTTCACTATGTATTTACACTTGAGACATTTAGAGGTGTGAACAGAGAAGCAAAAGGATAGACATTTGGTCACATTGTGAATTGTGGTGTCAAAGGATCAGGGGAACAGCAAGAATAGTATATTTGAGTGAGAAAAGCAGGGAAAGCATTCCTTAGCATGAGCAGCTCTCTAAGATCTGAGAGAAAGAGGAGGATCATTTCCTTAGGGATATGGTGAAGTTGGAAAACAGTGAAAACTTTATGGATTATCACAGGGTAAAGCCCTCTGTATACATCTGTGCATATATGTATGCTTACACCTGTGTGCATTCTGAAAGACAAAAATACAGAAATTAAGGGTTTTTCCTCAATTTTCTTCCTCTTATACTCATATACAATAATTGTTACAAGTGTCATATGAAATCATGAACAATAAAGATTTTCTCTTAAATTGACGCGAATTTTGAGATTGTGCAGTAGCTGACCTCAGCAAATTCCTAAACCATGGAAACACAGGTGAAGTCAAATTAAGGGCCTAGTACAATTGTGAGACTTCTCAGCTTGAAAACAAACTGAATGGAGCAAATTGGAGAATGTAAATTAAATCATGGATGGAGGAAAAAAGGGACTTTCTCTTTACGCTGAGAATTCTGGCTTCTGAAAACAGTGGTGGCTGGAAGCTATATAGTAAACTGGGCATGAAACAGAAAGAACATGGGCTGAGAAATAATGAGACAAGCCCAGGCAAGGGGAACTGGGATGTCTTTCCAACTTTGTGCCTGCAGTTTGCCTGTTGCATCACTACCTGGTCGCCTGGAGCTCACCATAGGCTCAAAGTAATCCAAGATTTTATTTGTTGTTTTAACAAAGCTCTTTTGTGTCTTGAGCATTCTTTCGAGAGAAGCTGAAAGAGGACGTATTTTTATTGTTTAGAATTTCCAACCTTCTGGGATCAATAAGAATTTATAGTTCTTTATTATTCTTCATCATCACAGACACATGTTTATGGTGTTTGGAAATATAACTGGAGACAGAGTCGAAAAGCAAAGATAATTACTCAGGCCATGTACTAACAGAAAGCACTGGAGGAGAAAACAAGAAATTTGCTTCAGAAATGAGGGAGTAGTTTTGTTTTTATTTTGTGTTTTTTTTACCAAAGCATCCATTCTCCCAATACTCTCATAAAGACTATTGGAAATACTTTAGGGAGTACATGGGGCTTTCTCAGAAGCACTTAGGCCAGGCTGAGTCTCCAAGGAGGAAAACTTGGTCTGCAGACGGAGGCCTCACCTTATTGTGGGGAGGAAAAGGGGCTACTATACTGTGTGATTGCAGAGATGGCCACAAGACTCTGCAGGCTCAGAAAGAAAAATAAATTTACCATCCCAGATGTTCCTTAGTATGAAAACCAGCATAGGTTATGCCTTGCCTGTAAAAAATGATATCCTTCAGTGGCTTGTCATTGTTCTTATAAGACCCAAACTTTAAAGATTTACTTTTGGGCTGAAGAGATGCCTTAGCAGTTAAAGCACATGCCTGCAAAGCCTAAGGACCCAGGTTCGATTCTCCAGGTCCCACATAAGCCAGATGCACATGGTGGCGCATGCATCTGGAATTCATTTTCAGTAGCTGGAGGCTCGGGTGTGCACCCATTTCCTCCCTCTCTCTCTAATAAATAAATCTTAAAAATATATTTTTTATTAAGTAGAAACATTGTATGGACACATCACATGTTGCTATCATTATTTACCTCCTTCCTGTCCCCACTCCATTGAGGGCCCTCCTTAGTGGGATTTTTGGATTTGCCATGGAGTTGTGGGTGATGAGTTGTGAGAGTAGCAAGATTTAAACTTTTAACTGCAGCCATGAGGGCCTTTAGTGATGTGACCGTTTCCAATATCATCACCACTTTTTCATCAGCCCTGTCCTTTGGCCTCACGGTTGCCTTTCAGGTTTTCAAACATATCAAATTCTTTCTGCCTCTAAGACTGTGACATCCTCTGCTTAGAAGACCCCTGCCACTGTCCCTGCCAGGGAAAATTATAGGGCTCTATCACCAGAATGTCTGTTTTTGTTTGACTATCTAGCTAAAGAAAATACTGTTATTCTTAGCCCTTGTTTATATTTTTCACAGCATGTGTTGTACTCTAACTTTTATTTACAGACATCTTTACTTGGAGGAGGGGCACATGTGAGTGTGCTTTCTTCTATTAGAGAATGTGAGCTTTCTGAGATAAGGATTTTAATTATCTTGTTCACTGCAGTATGTCCTGGCATCTAGTGCTGACCTCGGTGTAAACATAATCAGGAAATACAAGAATGAACCATTAGAGTTACTCTTGGAGGCTCAAGTTTGGAGATGGTTGCATAGTCTTTGTATTGACACATTTTTTGTTACTATAACATAATTGAGGCTGGGTGATATATAGAGAAAAGAGAATTATTTAGCTAATAGTTTTGGAAGTTTCAGGTCATGGCACCAGTATCAGGTTCTCTGGTGAGGACCTCATGACAGATGGCATTGTGGTGGCAATACATGCAGGAAAGATCACAGAGGTAAGATAGGAATCCAAAGAATATGAATCTAACCAGGGTTCCATGAGAACCACATTTATCCCTTCCTAAGGCCATGCTCACAATGATCTAATCACGTCCCACTAGGCTGAACCTCTTAAAGATTCTTACTACCTCTTACATCATGACACTGGAGACCAAGCTTGCATCATTAGGACAAATTTCATCTAAACCATGGCACTTCCAAATGAGAGCACAGTCCAAGGAGTCAATATATCCTTGTCCATGACATTCTCAGGCTGGATGCTAAGCCCCTTCGGCTTGGGAGGACTCCCCTTCTGTGCTTAGTCCACAAGTATAGGTCCCTGCACAATTTCTTCAGTCCTCTCTTTTGCTTCTCATATCGTTTTTTGGGCAAAAATAAAGGAACTATATGGTACCCTAATTTGATTTTCTTTCACTTGAGAGAGAGAGAGATGGAGGGAGGGAGGGAGGGAGGGAGGGAGGGAGGGAGGGAGGGAGGGAGGGAGGGAGGGAGGGAAGAAGGAGAGAATGTATGTATTCTGGATCCTCTCTTAAAGTAAACTCTTTTGAAAGTGAGGACCTTTCTCTATCTCATCTTCTGTTTCGCTCATATTTATCACAATGCCTAGCAAACATTGAGAGGCTCAGAAATATTAAGTGAGTGGTTGTATTTTATTTAGCTGTCATTACTTTAGCTCTGACTGCTATGTTGATAGTTCCATATTAGTTCCTCAAAATCAGATCTTTCGCATCAAGTATAGACTTATGAATATACTGGAATCTCTCCTCATTGGATATCCCTTCATTATTTTCAAGTAACTTTTCATTTTTTAATTTATATTTTATAGAGAAAGAGGGGGAGAGAGAGAAAAAAATGGACATGCCAGGGCCTTCATTCACTGCAAACAAACTCTGGAAGCATGTGCCACCTGTGCATCTGGCTTACGTGGGTACTGGGGAATTGAACCAGGGTCCTTTAGCTTTACAGCCTAGTGCCTTAACTGCTATGCTAATCCTCCAGCCCTAATTTTTCATTTTTTTTACAAAACAATATTTTATTTATTTTTATTTTTGCAAGGGGGTAGAGAGAGAGAGTGAATGGGCTCAGCTGGGCCTCTAGCCACTACAAGTGATCTCTAGGAGCATGCACCATTCTTTTTCTTTTATTTTTTCTTTAGGTTTTTTGAGGTAGGGTCTCACTCTAATCCAGGCTGACCTGGAATTCACTATGGAGTTTCAGGGTGGCCTCGAACTCACAGTGATCCTCCTACCTGTGCCTCCCAAGTGCTGGGATTAAAGGCGTGTGCCACCACGCCCGGTGTTGGGGAATCAAACCTGGGCCAGCATGCCTTGCAAGCAAGTGCCTTTAACTGCTGAACCATCTCCCCAGACACCTTATTAAAAAACAAAAAACTTTCTTAAACTGATCTCATTTGCTTCTCCCATAAATCTGAAGTTAAGGATTATGTCCTGGTGAAGGTCATCATATGTATTCTCTCCCTCCCTTTTATCTGTATGTCACACATACACTTTTTGGAATTGTATTTCTTTCCTTCCCCTGGAAACTTTCCCTGTGTTTTATCTGCATCTTCACTGCTGCTGTTAAGTTTTCCATCACTGTTCCTTCAGACTCTCTGGAGAGCTGAGTAACCTCCAGAATGACCTTCCTAAAATATGATCAGGTTATTCTTCCGATCTACACTTGCCATTAGCTCCCTCTTGACTGATGGACAAGTCCCAGCCTTGCAGAATAACATGTGAGTTTGGTTATAGTTTGTCCTTTGCCTACCTCTTTACTCTTATTTCTACTTTGTTGGCATAGCTTTCTACAAACAACCATTTATTGGGCACTTCATATGAGCCCAGAAGTATGCTAAAATGCTCTATAGCTGCTATTGATTATAGACCCCCACTATTACTTATTGACTTCCCATCCTGCCAAGTACAATGGATGTTTATTGCATAATTTAATGAATTATTCTATTTTTCAAGGAATATTCAGGCTAAAGCACATAGCAAGATAATAGTTGATTAACTTGCACCAGGGAAGAGCTATCTTTCTCTGGCTTGTTGGACATGGGGAAAGATAGGTATGACCCTCAGTAAAAAAGTGACCTTACTCTTACATATATTGGTCTCTAAGGTTCTTTTTGTTTAAAAATATTTATTTATTTGCGGGCTGGAGAGATGGCTTAGCGGTTAAGCACTTGCCTGTGAAGCCTAAGGATCCCAGTTCGAGGCTCGGTTCCCCAGGTCCCACGTTAGCCAGATGCACAAGGGGGCGCACACGCCTGGTGTTCGTTTGCAGAGGCTGGAAGCCCTGGTGCGCCCATTCTCTTTCTCTCCCTCTATCTGTCTTTCTCTCTGTGTCTGTCACTCTCAAATAAATAAATAAAAAATTAAAAAAATACTTTATAAAAATATTTATTTATTTGCAAGGGGAGATGGACATGTCAGTGTCTCCTGCCATTGCAAATGAATCCCCTATGCATGAATAGTTTTGTGCATCTGGCTTTATGTGGGTACTGGGGAATCAAACCTGGGCCATCAGGCATTGCAAAAAATGCCTTTAACCCCTGAGCCATCTCACCAGCCCTCCTAAGGATTTTTAGATATTCTGACATTCTGAAACTCTTAAAATTTAGGTGTATAATAAACTTTAAAAAAATATTCTCTTCTCCAATCACATATTGAAATGAACTCTGTGGCCTGAGATACTCTGGCTTAAGCTACCTAGCTGCTTTGTGCATACATGGGGAATTAGAGCCCAGACCTTCTGTATCATTCAAGCTGCTAGGACCTCCTCGGAAAACTGAGAGCAGAGAGTAATAAACTACATCAGGTACTGTGGTTGATAATGGATTAACTTGGGTGTTTCCCTGAGATTTTACCTCAGTATAGACCTGATGGAATACAGGGAAAGACCAGGAAATGGTAAATAGGTGCTGGTTCTCTTTTTTTCTCTGGGTGGTAGATATTTCCCTTTTGCCTTACGGGGGTGAATAGTTATGTCTCTAGGCTGGACCTGTTACTCTGTGACCCTTTCTTCACTGACAGATTCACTTATAAGAGCTACTGTTAGCAGAGAGAGTGCAAAGTGCCTTTCTTAGTTCAGAAGGGAGCAGTGTCAGGTCTAGGCTTGGCAAGACTAGTATTTCATATAGTTGCTGTTGTAGTTATCTTCTCATTGCTTGTATAAAACATTTGACCAAAAGCTGTTGATGGGAGAAGAGCATTTATTTGGGCTTATAGTCTCATGAGGAAGCTTCATTATAGCCGGGGAAAGCATGGCATGAGCAGAGGCTGGACATCACCTCTGCCACAATAGGTTGTAAATAGCAACAAGAGAGTGAGCCAGTAACATCCCTAAGCCTGCTTCCAGAAACACACATTTTCCAGAAAGGCTCTACCTCCCAAATTGCCACAAGCTAGGCACCAAACATTCAAAATACAAGCATGTACAGGGGTCATCTGATTCAAATCACAAAAGTTGGGAACATGACAGGGTAGGACTTTGTAGAGTGGTCCTGAGACTCTAAACCATAGGCTTCAGCAGCAGCAGTTAATTGTGTAATGCCAAAGAAGTCATGGCCTCTCTCTCCAGGCATCTTTCAGAGCCCTGGGTAGCTGAGTGTATTTTGGCTTTCTATGTGCTTCTCTCTTCTTGCCACTTAGTTGAGGAGCTCGAAGGGTAGGGTCCCGTCAGAATCCTCAGTATGTGGCCTCAATGAATGATTATATTGCTCTTCCTCTGACTCCCATTGTTTTTATTGTTTAACATAAGTTTTTTGATTTTTAAATCTATCATCTATATATCTAATATGCATCGATGATACTAGGGAGAGAGAGAGAGGGAGAGAGAGAGAGAGAGAGTTTCTGCTAGGGTCACTTGCAGACAACTCTACTTTGTGTATCTGGCTTAATGTAGGTACTGGTGAATTGAACCCAGACCAACAGGCTTTACACCAAACATCTTTAAGTTCTGAGCCATCGCCCCAGCCAATAATCTCATGTTAATTGGAGGGTCAGTAGTTTTCCTGTGACCATCCATGTAATAAATTCTTACAGTGATTTAGAGCCTAAATAAAATATTCTTGCTTATAAAACTGAAATTCTTCCTGAGAGTGCAAGCATGCTATAAATAGATCAAACCACATGTTTTGGAGTTAGCAGAACCAGATCTAAGTCTGAGCTATCATCTACCAACCTGATGGCATAAAGTAAGTTGCTGAATAATTTTTCATCTATCAAGTAGGGATAATAATATCTACTGTATAGAGTTGTTGTGATTAGCAATAAATTCAGTATATAGAAGATATTAAAAAAATGAAAAACTTCATACTAATACTTGTAAACTTGTTCCCACTAACAATAGTTGTAGTACTCTAATACTGTTTTCAGTATTCTAGTAAGCTATACTTTTATCCATGATGGGGTTATTCAAAATATTCTACAATGAAGTTGGGAATGAAACTTTTAAAACACTTGGAATCCAAGAAAGTGGGGAATAATAAATGTATCATTCATAGAATAAGGTTGGAAACATTAATATCATCTATTTTTTCACTGTCTTATTACTGTTTTACTTCAAACAAGTAGATTATAAATGTGTCGCTTAGAACATGATATGATCTCATTCTCAGTTGTTCTATCTTTATTTGGACTACTCTGTGAACATTGCTCTATATTTTGTTTTAAAAAATTTAACACAGGGTTCCCTTATGTGGCCCAGGCTGGCCTAGACATCACAATCTTCCTTTTACAGCTTCCCAGTTGCTGAGATAACAGACATGTACCAGTATACCCAGCTACTTTTGGTGTTTGCTTTATAAACTAACATCTCTCAAGGAAGCCACTAACCTATGAATCTATACTGACAAAAACAAAAACAAAGGCATACAAACATATTCAACAAGAACTAAGATATAAGCTTTTACAAGTCATATACTTTGTCAGTATTCTTAGCATATCTCCATATGGAGACCTCAGCATATATTCTTGAAAATAGCATTGTGAATCTTCCTAAAATTATTGAATAAAAATAATGTGGTATACCAGAAAGAATGCTGGCCTAGGAATCCAAAAGTTTGGGGATCTTTGATTTGATTCCATCACTGCCTAGTGGTATTATTTATATTCTGGAGGGTTTACTTTTGTAAAGCAAAATCTTCTCTGGCAGGAGAAGCAGAAAAGAAATTTATTTGAAGGATCCTGGATAGTTCACAATATCTTGGGAAGGGCCAAGGAAACAAGCATGAGCCTAAGTTTTAGTAACAGTGCTCAGACCTGAGCTGTAGAACATGTCTGTTGAGAAAATTACTTCTGTTACCACTAATGTTCACAAGTCTGTTAGAATTGGTGTGGCTGCCAACAACTAGATTTAAACACAACTCTTATTGCTACCACTTTTGACTACCTCATGTTCTTCGTTGACCCTGAGATCTGGACCCCTTTGATATCAGATGTGGTCCACACTGAACTGGTGTCTCATGTTACTCCCTTCTGAGGCATTCTTCCTTTGTTTAATTTTTTAACAAAAATATTTATTTATTTATTTGAGAGAGTAACAGGGAGAAAGAAACAGAGAGAGAAAAAGAGAGTGAGTGAGTATCGGCACCCCAAGGCCTCCAGCCAATGTAAAAATACTCCAGACACATTTGCCCCTTTGGACATCTGGCTTTATGTGAGTACTGGAGAATTGAATCTGGATTGTCAGACTTTGCAAACAAGTATGTTTAACTGCTGAGCCATCTCTCCAGTCCCCTGAGGTAGTCTTTAATAAACTTCCCTGATGTGTGGATCCTTGATCACTTGCATATTCCTTGCTGCACAGAGGCTGGAAAATTGAGCTCTCACATCCATGTTGGATTTAGTAGGGAATGTAATATGGGAATTTTCTCAAATCAAGAAAGGCTACTTTAAAGTTATCCTTTGTGCAAAGTTTTAGTTAGTATCAATAAGTTACAGAGATCTATTGTACAGCATGGTGACTGTAGTGAATAATAAATAGTAGATCATGTATTTGAAAATTGCTAAGAGATGTTTATCAGTTGTTTGAGAGAGAGAGAGGGTGGGGTGTGTGTTTGTGTGTGTGTGTGTGTGTGTGTGTGTGTGTGTGTACTGGCACAAAAGGGTCTCTTGCCACTGCTAACCCCAGATGCATGTGCCACGTTGTGTATCTAGCTTTACATGTGTACTGGGAAATCAAATCCTGGTGGGCAGATATGACAAGCAAGTGCCTTTAACCACTAGGCAATATCCCTAGCCCCCAACAGAAGATTTTTTTAAAAATATTTTTTGTTCATTTTTATTTATTTATTTGAGAGTGACACACACATATATATATATAGAGAGAGAGAGTTGATAGAGAGAGAATGGGCGTGCCAAGGCTTCCAGCCACTACAAATGAACTCCAGATGCGTGCGCCCCCTTGTGCATCTGGCTAATGTGGGTCCTGGGGAATCGAGCCTCGAACCAGAGTCCTTAGGCTTCACAGGCAAGCACTTAACTGCTAAGCCATCTCTCCAGATTTTTTTAAATATTCTCACCTCACACTGATATGTATGCAAGGTGACAAATTGGTTAATTATCTTGATATAAATGATTTCTCAGTGTACCTTGTACACTGTACACAATTTTTGTTTTGCAATTATACTTTAATAAAAATTGTAAGAATTGCAAATCTAAATTAAAATGAGCCAAACTGATAACACAAGTGTATGTTGACATTATAAACAAGTTAACCAAAATACCTAGTTTCAGTGCTTTCTACATTCTGTTGAAACACCAAGTAACTAAACAGGATACAATGCCCTCTTCCATGCTTGATTACTCTTTCAGTGTTTGATAAATCTGAGTTTAAATTGCTGTACATGAAGATATTAGATGAGATTCAAATTCAAATATTGGAAGATGGCAATTTTTCTTTGGTTGAACTTTTTACTTGTTTGCTTGATTTTGTTAGGAGTTCAAATATGTGTGTGTGTGGGTATGTGTGTGTTGAAACTCCTAAAAATTATTATGTCTGAAACCTCTCGGGAAATAGATAGTAGGCCTATATTTGCCTATGACAGTAATCATGTAGAGGCATCATCTATTATGCTTCTCTGCATTTCTTCCCAGACTCTACAGTTCCCTATTTTCTTATACTAGTGATTAGATTGGAGCATTATAAGGACCTCTCCTAGCCATAAAACTCCATTATTTTGTTGCTATGGTTATTATGGGAATAGGAATTAGGGCTCACTATAAAAATACCTCTACTTAGAGCTAAAGACTAATTTTTAAATTAAAAAATATATTATTAAGTACTTGAAAACCCACAATAATCAATATGATATTAAAGCCTAGACACTGGAGGTCTACAATATATAAAACATAAATTTTAGCAGAGGAATAAGCTAAATATCAGTCAGTGAAATGTAGTAGAGTCCATTAAAGACCGATTTGTATGGACTTAGCATATGATATGGAAAACATTTCACAAGTGTAGGGAAAGACTGAGTAACTAGTTGGGATTTCAGCCACAATTGGTTAGAAGAAAGCATTTCATCCATGGTTATTTTATGACAAGGCACAATTTCCAAAAAATCATAATGAAAGATTGACTTGTTTTACTGCAGGAAATTTTATTTACATTTCTCAATTGCCAAATATGTGTCAAGCAAACCTGGAAGACAGGAGATATAAGAGACAAAATACTAGTAACCTGTATCAGAACCAAGGCTTATAAAGAACTCCTGTAAAATATAGAGATAAAAAGAGTCAGGACAAGAATAAGGTATTCACAAAAGAAATGCAAATAACCTTTAAACCTATAAAAGGATGCCCAATAATAGTGCAAGATGAAACAATGAAATACTATTTCTACCTGTTAGATTGACATTATTTTAGGTTTGTTTTGAAAGATAAAATCTTGCTCTATAGGCTATATGAGCTTTGAACTCTTGGACTCCAGTGATCCTCCTGCCTCACTTCCAGTAGCTTTGATAGCAGATGTGTACCAATGCACCTAGCTTGCCACTATTTAAAAAATTTATTTAACTGACTCTAAGTAGGTACATGGAGTGACAAATATTTTCATTTTCTATTGATTGGAGTGTAAATTAGCTCAGCAATTTTCAATGCACTTGATACTATCTTTTGAATATTTAAACCCTTTTACTTAGTACTTGGACTTTGGAAAATTGATTAGAGGGGTGTGTGCATGCGTGTGTGTGTGTGTTTGCCGTTATACAGACACATGATTTTAATTACAGCAAATTGTAATGATATGTAGAAAAATAAAATACTCAACAGTAGGAAAATAGTAAGATATAGTCTATGAAGTAGAACATGTATATTCACCTGAAATATTTGTTGTATTAGTTAGGATTAGCCAAGTAGTACTATAGTAGTAATCAACTTAAGATCTCAAAGAATTAAAGCAACAGAGTATTATTTCTTGGTTACTCTGTATTTACTGTGAATGTTAGAGGAATTTAGTTGACAGTGGGTCACTCAAGGACTATAGTTGACCATATAGTAAGTTCATAAAATGAACTTTGGGGGAAAAAGCACAACAAATTCTCATTTAAAAGAAATATATATTATTTATGTTGTCAGTTTGTTGGCCGCTTCAGAAGAAAAAGGGAAGACAGATTTTGGTAAAGAACCCTGATGGCTACCACATAAACATTGTGCTATTTTGTTGACAAAACAAAATTCAGAACCAAATATATTGCCCTAAAGGTAAAAAATCTAAAGATTGTACACGTATATTTATAAAATATTTTAAGACATTTTCATGCTTTGAAGAAAATGCTAGCAGTATACACCTTTAAGTTTATAATAAACTCTGCCTCATCTGTTTGAAAACACACACACACATCCACGCACACATTTTTGTTTTTGGACAATGAGAAATTGAAAAAGTAAATAAAGCCTAACAAATAAAAACAAAAAGGCCTTTTGAACATTTTTTTCAAAAAGAAAACTCTTCCATTTCCAGAAAGTGGTAATCACAGATTAAGACAGAATAAAATCATATAGTAGTCAGCTCTTCCATTGACACATTCATCTAATTATTGATGGGAGTCAATAATCTTACAAGTATACTTAAAATTCTTATTTTACAGGCCAGAGTATTTTCTATGAGTATTATTACAAATCTCTAGGGCATTAAAATTCAACTTTGAGATAGAATAGTTTTTATGGTTTTCAAATTCTATCAGTTGACACTCAAAATGTTACCTGTATTTTGTCTAAAATTTTATGAAGCTTTAAAACTATTCAGAAAAATTTAAAGAATTGAGCTGTGAAAAACTATATATCCACTATTGAACTGCCATTTTACTTTTTACTTTCTCACACATCTCCCAATTCATAGATTTCCTTTTATCAATTCTTCTTAATTTGGATGAATTTCAAAGAAAATCAGATATTCATTATTTTTCTCCAAGTGATTCTGCATGCTTATCACATGTTTATGGGTTCTTATTTTGATGTAAAATACAACCCAACTCCCTATTATTACATTCAACATTGCCATTACTCCAGAAAGTTCTGTCTTTCTCCATCCCGGTCAACTCTTGCCCATATCTCCTATTCAAAAAGCCTCCATTGTTTTGGTATTTCCTCTGATTTTTTTTGTTCTCAACTTTCATATAAATAAAAGTATACAGTATGTACTCTTGTGGTTTATTCCATTCAATATGATTTTGGGTTCATGTATATTTTTCAATGTATTAATAATTTGTTCCTTTATATTGCTGAGTAATGATCCATTACATGGATTTTCTATCATTTGCTCATTTCGTTCCTGAGGATAGATACCTTGGATGATTGACCAATAGGTATAAATTCACAGTAAACAACATCATATGAAATTTTGTCACTATTCTTATTTTTCTTGTTACACACCTAGGAAATGGAATTGGTTGATCAGAGTAGGTATTACTTTGGTTTTTTAATTATTATTTATTTTTTATTATTTATTTGTTTTTAATTTTTATCTATTTATTTGAGAGTGACAGAGAGAGAAAGAGGCAGATAGATAGAGAATGGGCACACCAGAGCCTCCAGCCACTACAAATGAACTCCAGACACATTTGCTACCTTGTGCATCTGGCTTACATGTGTCCTGGGGAATTGAGCCTTGAACTAGAGTCCTTAGGCTTCACAGGCAAGTGTTCAACCACTAAGCAACCTCTACAACCCTAGTTTATTTTATTTTTTTTAGTGAAAAACTTACAGATATCCAGGCATGCCTATAATCCCAGTACGTGGGAGATGAAGGTAGGAGGATCAAGAGTTCAAGGCCCCCTTGGAGACATGGTGAGATTGAGACCAGCCTGGGCTATATGAGACCTTATCTCAAAATACTAGTAAACAATAAAATAACCAAATAAAATACTTTCTGGCCTTTCACCAAAATACTTGTATTAGTTTATGTTGCCAGGAACAAATTGTTGATCTTTGTTTCTTTAAAAAAAAAAAACAACAGATGATACTCTCTTATTCCTTCTCCCCTATTACCATTTCCCTGGGGCCCTCCTCAGGTGATTGCTTTCTATAATATGTCTGAGAAGCCTTTCACTATTTCAAAATCTCCAAGATATTCTTATGTTTTCCTCAGATAGCTGTGTGAAGTTAGCTTTTATGTTTAAATGTATGGTCCATCTCAAATTATTTTGTGTATGGTATAAGATAGGGATTGAAAGTCATCTTACATTCATAAAATGCTTTTTTGAAATTATTACATGCCAGCTAGAATATTTTATATTAAAGAAAAAATAATTCTGGTTCCTTAAAATATAATTTTAATTTTTTTATTTCCAATTCTTATTAAATTAGAAGCAATGTCTTACTCATTCCTTTTTGTCTTATAGTTTAATGTAGTTTAAAGCCACTTATTATTGACCATTTTCACACATATATAAAATGTATTTTGAGTATAATTCCTTCCCATTACCTTGTCTTATCCCATCTTACCCTTCCATTGAACCCTTTCCTTTTCAGCTCCTCCCTCTTCTACTTTAATTTCTTGTTTTAACCTTCCTCCATCATCCATAATGGAATGTTTATGGGCCCAATATACCCTGTGTTTTATAGATCTTGTGTAGGTCATGACAGTTTCTGTGAGCTCATGAATGCAGTGGCTACTTCATGTTCAGAAGACAGTGTTCAAAAACACTCCTCATTATCCTCTGGCTCTCAAATTCTTTCCATCCCTCTTTTACAATGTTCCTGAGCCTTGGAAGGTGTTATATATCTGTCTCATTTAGTGCGAAACACTTGTCACTTATTCTCAGTACTTTGACAAGTTTTAAATCTTCCCAGTGGTCTCTATAAAAAAGCAGCTTCTCTGCCCAGTGGTGAAAAAAGCACTAATCTATGGGCATAAACACAATACAAATTTTTAGGAGGCAGTTTTGTTAGCACAACCTATCAATTTAGCCAAACAGTAGTAGTACCTTCCCTACTAGGGCTTATGACTATCATAGCTATAGGATTTTTGACTAGGTTTTCATACCAGGTATGAATTTCCTCCTATGAATCAGGCCTCAAATATGTTATAATAATAATTTTGAGTTAAAATGTAAATTCCTTTTTGCAAAAGACTCCAAAATTGATTTTTATATTTCCCTTATAATTTCAAATAATTTCTGCATGCAGTACATTCCCATTTCTGGAGAATTGAACTACCTAACAACATTAATATCCTACTTAACTAAGGAATGATAGGTAGATATCAATGTTCTTATTATCTTATTATTAGAAGGAAATTCTATGTTGTATACACATTATCATATTTTCTGGAGATGTCTACAGCAATATATCCACCCAATATGATCATTTATAATATTAACTTAATGCTATTTCTTCTGAGAACTGAGACCATGTTATTTTCCCTTGAACCTTGAATGAGCTTGTGCTTATGATTCATAAGTAGTCCATATAATTTGACAATAGTAATGCTATGTGACTTCTGAAGCCATGTCTGAAAAGGTATGTGTTATGCATTGTTTGCTGTGACATTTGCTTTTGTATCCCTGAGCTACCATATAAGAAGTCCTGAACTGGGCATTGTGGTGCATGCCGAAATCCTAGCCTTTAGAAGGCAGAGGCAGGAGAATTGCCACCAGTTTGAGGCTAGCCTGGGCTGCATAATAAAACTATGTCTCACAAAGCAAAATGGGAGAATGGGTGTTTTGGAGAGATGATTCATTAGTTAATAGTACTGGCTGGGTTCAATTTTCCAGTATCCATGTAAAGCCAGATGCACAGAGTGGATCATGCATCTGGAGTTCAGTTACAGTGTCAAGAGGCCTTGGTGTACCATTTTTTTGTGCCTCTTCCCAAATTATAAATAAATAAATAAAAGCAACAAAAAATAAAATGAAGAAGGTCTGTTTTTTGAAGCTGCCATACTGTGAAGAAGCTCAGGCCACATGGAGAAAGTATACATTATATTGAACTGACATCATTGAAACCCAAGCTCACAGTTACAGAATTGTTTAGGCTGAAGCCACTTATTCTTCTGTGCTCTGTTTGAATTTCTGACCCACAGAATCCATGAACACAGCAATATGAGTGTTTTAAATCTAATTTTTTAGAGTAACTCATTTAACCACAATATTTACTGGAGCAGTATGCATCCATGTATTTTAGGCAATTAAACTACTGAAAATAAATAGCCCTTAAAGCAATAATTAATTATTTTAAGGTGAAAATTTGGTATCCTTTAGTGTCTCAAAGTCATGGCTTCCTGGTTCTTTAATTGCAAAGGTGAGATAACCCCATGCAATCTCTTGGTAATCACTTTTATAAAAAGATTGCTCTTGTCATACATCTAATTAGAATGCAGCATATATATTAAAAAAAACTGGAACCTTTCCCCTAGGAGAGAGTAGTATGGATTTCTCTTCCCATCACCTGAATTAAGGCAGGTAGATAGGAGTTTTTTTGTGAGTATAGATGTAGTTTTTATCATAAGCATAGAACTATACACCAATGAATAGATCTTAAAATATTTTATGTTTATTTATTTTAGGTGGGGGGAGAGAATTGGTATGCCAAGGCATCTAGCCACTGCAAACAAACTCCAGATGCATGCACCACCTTATACATGTGGCTTATGTGGATCCTGGAGAATTGAACCTGGGTCCTTTGGCTTTGCAGGCAAGTGCCTTAACTGCTAAACCTTCTCTCCAGCCCAAATGAGCAGATTTATTGAAGGCAAACCTAAAAATAAAATTAAACATTGAAACATCAAAATCAAATGTGGCCATAGAAAAGGAGGCCATGTCTTCTTTTGTTAAATTTGATTAGTGTCTCTTACTATAGTGCTGCCTATTTTAATTTCCTCCTATTGTATCATGAGTCAGGATGATGTATAGCAAGGTCAAGTCTGCCCTAACTCTTCCTAGACTTTTAATTTTCCATATTGATTTTCTGACCACGATTTTCTTGGTTTATAAAAAGATTGATTGAATGATGACTGGAATTGTGGTGAAGTTATTGGAATGGGGGTAGAATTTCTGTCATTATGAAGTAAAGACTATGAGCTCTATGTGCCTCCATCTTGCAATGGAAAATTTCCCAAGAACTAAAGCAGCTCGTGTTTTTCTTTCTGAACTGAAACTTTCCACCCCCATTTTCTTCCTCCTAATGGGATCAGAACCAGCCTTCCCCATGTCCTCCTCTAATGGGACTGGATAGTTTCAAAACTTTCCACCCCTATCACACTACTTCCTTCTTGTTAAGGTTCCTGTAACTATCCCAGTCTATAAACAGAACTTGGGATCGGGATCCTCTGCCAAGGACCCCCTCCATAGGTGTTTAATCCAATAAACCCTGTGCTCATGGAGAGCTACTGCCCTTTCACTTTCTGTCTTCTGTGTGTGTCACACTTGTACTTTACACTTGGTGGCCCATATAGGGATTATTAGTATGGGTAATCCAGAGGGAATCTCTCTGCCATCTAACAAGCCCTTCTCTACTCCTCATTTCTTCCTTACCTTTCTCCTGTCCTTGAGCAGCTCCAGCAGAGATCACCTCCACCAGCTAATTTGAGTATACAAATTTGACCCTGACTAAGTGTTGCTATTTCTCCCCCAAATTTTGATATTTTCCCCTAAGCCCATCTGCCAGGCAGACCTCTCAGATATTTAAGTGCTAGGTGGGAAATATCTCTGGCCATAATGTCAATCTCTTCGGTGAAGATTAGTGGGGATGCGTCATCTTCCTGAGGCTCTTCTGTCTAAACATGGCCACCAAATGGTGGGGACACCACTTTCTTGTGGCTGGTTTTACTGTGGTGGTTTATCAGTACTCACTATCATCACTACAATAGGTAAAACTTCTTCCAAGCCTCCCACTGACTACTCTCTGTTTGGGATGTCTCATCCATAACCTCCTTCATTTGGCCTGGCTGACTCCATAAAGCCTATATGCCTCATTTTTATTGAAAACAATCTGGCTACAATATCCCTTGACAGTGGCTACCTCTGGCCCTGGAATGAAACTTTCAACATCAAAATTCAAAAGGATCTTGAAAAATTTATTTGGCACAATGGAAAATGAAGCAATGTTCCCCATGTCTAAGTCAGTCAGCCAGCCAGCCAGCCTGCCTGCCTGCCTGCCTGCCTGCCTGCCTGCCTCCCTCCCTCCCTCCCTCCCTCCCTCCCTCCCTCCCTCCCTCCCTCCCTCCCTCCCTCTCTCTCTCTCTCTCTCTGCTCTTTCTGTTTTGTTTTCTAAATCATTCTACTCCATGGTGGGGGGGCATTTTTATTTCCCACTATTCCTTTTTCTGCTTTTATCACTACTTCAGCTCCCTTTCCTGCCCTACATGGACTTATAAATGTATTGGTCTTTCCAGAATACATGCGTATTTAAAGCTGGGGCTGGAGTGATGGCTTACCAGTTAATGTGCTTGCATGCAAAGGACCAAAGTTTCATTCCCCAGTACCCACATAAGCCAGATGTACAAGGTAGCACATGTGTCTGGAGTTTCTTTACTTTGGCTGGAGACCCTGGCATGCCCATTCTCTCTTTGTTTCTTTTTTTCTCTCTTCCAAATAAATAAATAAAAATATTTTAAAAAATAAGACCCCAGTGTTGAGTCAAATGATGTATTTTCCCACTGGACAGAAATCCAGGATCTCCCTACTCTAAAATCAGAACCAGTTGATATTTTATACTTGCTCTTGACTCACTTTTTCAGAGCCTATTTACCCTACTGAGCACTTGCCCTCCTGAAGCTACAGTCCATGACCAACTCCAAGTTAGGACCCACAGTAGGTCTCTCATTTCTTTATACTGTGAAGACACAGCACAATGGCAAATAATAATCTTTCTCCTTCATATTGGCCCCATTCACTTGGCATTCCTATGTCCTTAGCAGATGTACTTTGCCTTGCTCATTTCCTTCTCTGTACTTCTTAGTTCCTCTTCAGCCACTGACTCTAGGTGTAGCTTTGGGGAAAACTGATTTTTTCTGAATCTTAGTCCCCCATGTTAAGCTCATTAAGATCTGAGAAAGGCTCCTTGGTAATCTCAAATCATACATCATTTGGTTGTCCTACTAAGATATGACATGTGTAAAGCAGACTTGCTTCACCTAAACCTGTCTTGTTCTTCTGCTTCATCTGCTATGTGCCTCATTTTACAATTCAAACTACTAGTGCTTGTCCTGCCTTTAAGATTTGTTTTCTAAGAACTGCCATGTCTTTAAAGGTATTATTGAGAGCTGGAAAGATGGCTCAGCAGTTAGAGATACTTCCATACAAAGCCTGATGGTCTTGGTATGATTCCACAGTGCCCAAGTAAAGCCAGATGCACAAAGTAGCACATGCATCTGTATGTAGTTCATCTGCAGTGGTAAGAGTTCCTGTCACTCCCATACTTGCTCTCTTTCTGTCTGTCTTGGACTCAAATAAATAGATAAAATATTCCCTTAATTATATTACATGTTTCTTTGTCTTATGTCTAAGGCTGCCAAACCATCATCATGGGCTCAAGTCCTTTTCATGTATCAGACTGTCTTTATGTGTTTTTGTGTCCAAAAACTCCATAACTAAATCTGTGGCCATTCAGTGCTCCAGTTTTATAATGTGAAATATGTATTTCAAGCTGCTGAAGATACTTTAAAATAGTTCATCTCTATGTTTTTGGCTTTAAAAGAAAAATGTTTGTTCGTGCTTATTGTCATGGTAGACATGTTTTAAAGATAAACAAAATTGCCAGACTTTAATCCAGCTTTTTAAAATTATCTTAAAGGCCAAGATTTTAAAATTATTTTACATATTAATTTATTTAGGTTTCTTAATAAAACACAGGTCTGTTAATATTTTTGTCTGTATTTATTACTGTTAAGATATAGTATGGATACTTCCTGTTGTTTTTTATTTTTTTATTTATTTATTTTTTTGGTTTTTCGAGGTAGAGTCTCACTCTAGCTTAGGCTGACCTGGAATTCACTATGGAGTCTCAGAGTGGCCTCGAACTCACGGCGATCCTCCTATCTCTGCCTCCCAAGTGTTGGGATTAAAGGTGTGTGCCACCATGCCCGGCACTTCCTGTATTTTGTATGTAGCTCCCTAGGTTTTCATTTTAAAATGTTTTCTAAATTTTGAAATGGCAATAATAATAATAATAATAATAATGATCAAAAGGGGAAGAATATATAAAGGTGCCGTCAAATAAGCAGAGAGATGAGTTACATACAAAAAGTACTTTTGTAAGGAAGAAAAGGACATGTTTTTGGATTTGAAAGGACTTTGTAAGGTTCAAAATTATTCAAAATGGAAATAGAGATGGACACATATTAGAAGGCTAAAGTTTGTTATAACAAGTTTATGAAAGTCGAACTGAAAGATTACTGAAGGTTATTAAGTTTCTAAGGTCAAATTTAAATATTGTAAAATAAAAATATGTGATTTCTGTTTATAACAATAAGGTTTCTGAAATATTGGTCTTCTGTTAGTAATGTTTACAGCCTGTAACTAAATTATATCGAAATACTAAGTTTATGTTGTCCCATTTGGTAAAGTTTATATTTGTTAGATAAAATAATTGTAGATAAAACATTTAAATTTATTTATATGATTTGGTGTATTGTACAAAATTTAATCGTGATGATGATTTTTAATCCTCAAGATTAGCTATCTCTCTTCACCTTCAATCTCTATATCATCCTCAAACTCTGGTTTATCCCAACACAACTGAACACTCATCCTCATCCTGTTCCCTTTTCTGTCAGAAGTAGGTTTCTCCACAATAGGAACAGGCATTGCCAGAATTGCTACCTTTTCTCTTTAAAGATCTTTCTGACACCCTAGACAAGAGAACACCTATTATTACCACCTTCCAAAACCAAATAGATTCTCTAACAGGTGCCATTCTCCAAAACTGGCATGCCCCCAGTCTTTTGATGGCCCCAAACGGAAGAACTTCCCTGAACCTACAAGAAGAATGCTAATTGTATATCAGGCATTCTGATATGATCTGAGAGGCCACAAAGAAAATCTAAGACCATGCTTCACCTCTATGACAATGACAAACAGATGGTGGGAGGCAGTAGTCATCCCTGAGGGTATGATTGCCCTGGACAACTCCTTTCCTTGGCCTCCTTATTTCAATTTGCCTGTTTCTTAGAGTATGATCGTGTCTAACTCAACCAAGCAAGACCCTTAAAGGCTTAATTCCCTAATCCAAACCTCTATTAACTGACACATAAGTAATGTCCTCTTCTTCTACCAACAAAGATTCCAACAGGCTCCACAAGATGATCCTGTTCTGCCACCTAAAATCAAAAATTAATAGAAACCGGGCTGGAGAGATGGCTTAGCCGTTAAGCGCTTGCCTGTGAAGCCTAAGGACCCCAGTTCGAGGCTCGGTTCCCCAGGTCCCACGTTAGCCAGATGCACAAGGGGGCGCACGCATCTGAGTCCGTTTGCAGAGGCTGGAAGCCCTGGCGTGCCCATTCTCTCTCTCCCCCTCTATCAGTCTTTCTCTCTGTGTCTGTCACTCTCAAATAAATAAATAAATAATTTTTAAAAATTAATAGAAACCAAAGTAGCAATGTTAGCTATAGAACCCTACATCTTGCAATGGAAAAATCCCTAGAACAAAAGAGCTAGTTTTTTTTTTTTTCTCTCTCTCTCTAAACCGAAAGTTTTAACCACTACTTCCCTTTTATAGATGGGATCAGTAACATCCACTCCCATTTCCTCCTCTAATGGGATTGGATAGTTGCAAAACTTTCCACCCTCATTACCCGACTTTCCTCCTCTGAAAGGCCCTATAACTACACCAGTCTGTGAGCAATATATGCACTGCAGGTCCTCTGCCAAAGCCCCCCTCCACAGGTGTTTACCCCGAATAAACCCCATGCTGTAGTTGAGCTGTTCTTCCCTTTTATTTTCTTCCTCTCTTCTTTGCCCAATGTGGACTTTACAGAGACATTTCATCTATGACTATAGTTTATCTTGTTTTATAACACTTTGTAGTTTTCTTGCTATTCCAGTGTCTTTATTTAAAAAATCATTTTCTAGTGGATTGTTGTTGTGTTTGAATACCATTTCCTTTTGTATTGATCTCATTTTCTCTTTTCATTTCACAGTCTGTAGATAATCTTATATTTTAATTTGGAACATCATATAAACTATAACAGATTTGCTTTTGTCTAATCCTTACGTTTGTTTTCTGTTTTTTGTATGTTGGCTAGTACTTGCAGTGTAACATGTGAGATACATTTACTGATCTTATCATGGGTTTTTTGGTAGATGCAGATTTTATGTAGGATTTTCACATCTTTGTTCATAAAGGATATGAAACTGAAACTTTTAACCCCTGCTTCCTTCCTTAACTTGGAGATAAGGTTTGTGTCTTTTCTTTCTCATACACTTTCTTTCTGCTTCAAATAGCACTGCTTTATAATAGACTGGAAAAATGAGTGTCAGAGTATTCATATTGGGATTCTTAGGTTAGTTTGTAAAAGGTAGGAATTTGTCAGGATTTTAAAGGTATGTCTAAATAGCCTCCCAAATCAAACTATGCTTCCTTCTCTAAGTGGGTAGATTCTCCAATGATCCACTTTCTCAAAGAGTGTTACATCTTATTTTAGCTTTCTGTTTCTTTGTTTTGAAAACTATACAGCTACTAGAAACTTTTATCTAATTTCATCTTAAAATTTTATTACCTATAAGCTCTGTTACTGATAATTTGTACTTCTAGTTTTTAAAATAATTTTATTCATTTTTAGAACCAGATTTCAACTTGTGTAGCCATAGTAATTTTAAGCATTGCTTTAACTTTTTAAAAATTATTTTTCATTTGCAAGCAGAGAGAGAGAGAGAGAGAGAGAGAGAGAGAGAAGTGTGTGTGTGTTTGTGCATGTATGCACATGCACATGTTTACATGTATGCATGCACACATGCACACCAGGGCCTCTTGTCACTGTAAATGAACTCTAGATGCATGTACCACTTTGTGCCTCTGTCTTTACATGGGTACTGAACACTCGAACCCATGCAAGCACGCTTTGCAAAGAAACACCTTTAACCACTGAACCATCTCCCAAGCTCTAAACTTTGCTTTATGTTACATAAATTCCTACTCATGTTTATTACATCCATCTCAATACTTTAACTGTATTTTATAACATTATGAGTTGGATATTATACTTTTGTGTTTGTGAGGCTATTTTTTTGAGATGGGGTTTCACTCATCCCAGGCTGACCTCATACTGACTGTGTAGACCAGGTTGACTTCAAACTCTTGGTGATCCTCCTGCCTGAGCTTCCTGAGTGTTAAGATACCACACTCGGCTTAGATATTTATTTTTCTGGTTTTCGGTCTTTCCTAAGAAATTACTTAAGGCTTTAATTTTCCTTCTAAGTACTACTTTGGCTTTCATATGTTAAGTATTGGTCATCCTCCACATAGAAATATTTTCAAGAATTTTTGGTCATTTAATGAAAGTTTGATTCTTAATATCCAAATGCTTATGAGGTTAACTTTCTTTTAGTTTTCCATTTCTTTTTGTACTAAATTAAGCTAGAGAATATAATTTCCATGATGCTTACTCATGTTTACTGGGACTTGATCTAGAACTCTGGGAAAAACCCTTATTTTCTGAATTCATTTATTTTTCTATTAAAGCTTAAGTAGATAAATAATTGTATACTTATGGTTATTTTTCTTTGAACTTTTAAAGATACCATTCTGTTACCTTCTGCTCTCTATTGATGATGTTGATGAATCTTTTTATTTAAAAGAAAGAAGTCATATGTCTTTTCTCTTTTTACTTTTCCCTGTATTGGGCTTTCTGCAATTTGATTAGAATACCTATGATCACTCATTTATTCCTTACATTAATTTTTCATTCTGTGCTGCATTCTTGGTGCTTTCCTAGACTCTTTCATCTAGAGCATTGACTCAGTGAGTATGATTTCTAGTTCTATAAGTGCTGTTGTTCATCTTTCTGTCTGTCTGTCTGTCTATCTACCAATGTATGCCACACTCTTTTCCTTTCTCCATCCCTCCCTATATATTTTTGTCTGTCCAATGGAAAGTCATGCTTTTCTTATGGCTTCTCTATATTTTATCTCTCCAATAATTTTTAAAATAATAATGTTATGGTCCAGGCTGATAGGTGATTTGCTTGAAAACATGATTTTCTCAATTCAGTTCCCCAGTACTCACATAAATCCAGATGCACAAAGTATCTGGAGTTTGTTTGCAGTACCAGAAAGTCTTGGCACATACATACATACATACATACATACATACATACATACATACATACATACAATTTATCTATCATCTATCATCACTATCGAAAATAAATAAATATATTTTAGGGATTCCTTCTTAGAAATAATGTCATAGTCCAATACGAATTTTTCTTTCTATTACATCTGCTGACTCTTATTCATGGAGGATCATTTTATTTTATGTTTTTTAAATTACTTCATTCTTCCACTGTGGTGGTCTTTGTTACTTGGGTTGGCTATTCAAAACATTTTTAAGCCTTTTGTTTTGTTTGTTTTTCAAGGTAGGCTCTCACTCTAGCACAGGCTGACCTGGAATTCACTCTTTATTCTCAGGGTGGCCTCAAACTCATGGCAGTCCTCCTACCTCTGCCTCCTGAGTGCTGGGATTAAAGGCATGTGCCACTATGCCCGGTTTACAGAAGAATTTTCAAAATAACTATACAGAGTTCCCATATAACCTCCCCATAGCTTCTCCTAATATTAACATCTTACCATAGCATAATTATTAAAGCTATAAAATTAACTTAGAGATAACACTATAAATCAAAAGCTTTACTTAAGCTTACTAATTTTCTACTTAGGTCTTTTTTTTCCCCCCTCAGGATCCTTTCCAGAATCCCACTCTGAACTTAGTCATTGTTTAATAGTCTTCTGCAGTCTCTAAAGGCTTCTCAGCCTTTCCTTATCTTTTATGACTTTGACAATATGACAATAAAACTGAGACACCACAAAGATGATGCTTTGTCCTTCTTAGTGTGTTATATTAAAGAGTTTGCATTTTCAGCATTTCTATTAGTAATGTTGAACTTGTTTGTTTGAGTAGGTAGTATCTGCCAGTTTTCTCCATTGTAAATTACTTTATTTCTTATTTTTCCTTTATAGTTAAGAAATAGATTGAAAGCCGAGTGTGCTGGTGCACTCCTTTAATCCCAGCATTGGGAGGCAGAGGTAGGAGGATTGCCGTGAGTTCCAGGCCACCCTGAGACTCCATAGTGAAGTTCAGGTCAGCCTGGGCTAGAATGAGACCCTACCTCGAAAAAAGAAAAAAGAAATCGATTGAGGGAGCTTCTTTGAGAGTATGCATATCTTATTATTTATTCCTTCACACTTACCTATTTTAGCATCCAGAAGTAGAAGCTTCAGAATGGTTTTGTTTTTGCTTCTAAGTTTACACACTGGCCCAATTTCATCTTTTTTTTAAAAAAAATACATGTTGTTATTTTACTTATTTATTTGTTTATGAGAGAGACAAAGAGAATGGACACACTAGGGCCGAATGAACTCCAGATCCATGCACCATCATGTGCATCTGGCTTTACATGGGTGCTAGGGAATCAAACATGGATCCTTTGACTTTAAAGCAAATGCCTTAACCGCTAAGCCATCTCTCCAGCCCCAGATTTCATCTTTTGTTTAATGGATATGTGGGTGAATGGGGGGTGTGAAAGGCGAGTGATGCACACATTTGTACAAATGTACATGCACTTGTGTGTACATGCATATGGAGGCCAGAGGACAACCTTGTGGTGGTGTTCCTCAGGAACACTATCACTTGTTTTGAAACAAGAAATCTCATTGGTTGAGCTTATCAACTAGGCTTGAATGGCTGGCCACTGAGCTCCAGGGATCTGCATAGCTCCAACTCTCTAGCAGTGGGATTATAGGCATGCATTAGTATGCTTGGCATTTTATATAGTTATTATGGAATCAAGATCCAGGCCTCATTGCTTGCAAGGCTACTTCTTTACTGACTAAACTATCATGTCAGCTCCTCAAAGACCTTTTAGTCTTGGTGCCAGTTTATTGCTTTAGAGCTTTATCTAGTGTAGTAGTTACTTTATCATTGCTGGGATAAAACACCTGAACAGAAGAGGCTTATGAAAGGGTTTATTTTTGATTTACAGTTTAAAGGGCAAGTTTGAACATGGTGGGGAAAGCATTGCACCAGCAACATATTATATTCACAGAACTATAGGGAGGAAGTAAAAAGTTTGAGCTGAGTATAACAAGTACAGATGGGCTATAGCATCCCAAGGCCAACTTGCTGTTACTCACTTGCTTCAGACCTATCACCTGCCGAAGGCATCACGACCTTCTCAAACAGTGCCACCAATTGTGGATTAAGTATTCCAACACATGAGACTATGAAAGCCATTTTACATTCAAACCATCATACCTAGCAGTGAGTAAAATAAACTTATATGCCATATTCTTTTCTTTTTGTATGTGGAGTGTGTGTGGGGGGGTATAGTATGTGTATGTGTTGATGTGATACCCCACAAGTTTGTCTGGGGTGCCCTGTGTGCTTGCCTGTGGTAGTTGTAGGAAAAATTAAATGCCCCCCTCCATAACTTACCCAATTATTTTTCCTTGTGACATAGTCTCTTACTGGTTCTAGAGCTTGCTGTTAGTGAACCCCAGAGATTCTCTGGTCTCCATTCCCCCATAAGACTGAGCTTATAGACATGTGTTTGCATACCTAGCTGTTACATCAGTCTGGAGATGCAGATGTGGGAAGATCTAGGCCTCCTCAAGCCCTCATGCTTGCACAGAATGCACACTTAACTACTGAGTCATCTCTCTCACCCTATACTCCAAATACTTAATAGGCAAAATAATAGCCTTGAGTTTCAGCAAGTAATGAAATATACATATATATACATATATACCTAATGATTGATATATATATATATATATATATATATACACACACACACATACATACATACATACATGCATGAATGAATGCATTGTGTATGTATGTATGGCATGTATGTATTTTATATGTAGAAGCCCCAAACCTTATTATCAAATCTCTTTGCCAGCGAGTAGAGTTTACTAATTCTTCTAAGACTTCTCTGACTTCATTTGCAGCTGTTTAAACTTTTGGCTTTCTGCACACATTTCCTGAGTAATAGTTCCAAAATGCTCCTCCCATGGCCAAAGACCTTGTCTCATGTACTTAAGTGATCATTGGAACCCAGTCTCTTACTATTACAGGATTTGATCCCTTTTGGCCCCAACCTCTCTCTGTTAACTTGCACATTCTCTCTAGCAGCATTAGTACCTGAAGGAATTTCTCTTTCTTTGCCAGGCTCAGTTGGGAGTTTGACTTGCTGCCTACTCTACCGTTTTGCCACACACAATCTCTTTACCATGCCATAAGATTCTTTGAAGCTACGTTGAGAAAAATACTGGTTAGATGCATTATTCTTAGGGAATTGCACATTATTATTAACACTGATGCTGAAGTAGATTTGGCAGTGGTTCTGTATGCCTAGTTCAAATCAGCTCCACTATTTAAAACCTTAATCACTCTCAGGCTATTCTCTTTCTATTTTTGAATCATATCCATTCTTACAACCTTGAGTTTTATGGGATGCAAGAAAAAAATTCTTGGCATTTTAGAATAAATAAACCATATAATGTTGTGCCAAAAGAGATAGGGTATGTTTCTAAAGAGTGGAAAAAGGACTGGCTCATTTTTAGGTTTTATATATATATATATTTATATTGTGTTTATTTTATTTCTTTTTCCATGATTATATTCTTGTGGGAGTGGGCAAATCATTAACAGTGAAACTATTATTTTATCCAAAGTACAATGTGCTAATGGTCTGTTTTCTAAATAAAATTTCTATGAATAAAAGCAGGGCAGCTATGTGGCCACATAGTTTCTAACAAATGACTCAGTTTCACCATGTTTTTTCTTTAATTAGATGCCAGTTTTTGTTTTCCTTCCACAGCAGTTCCCCCTTTACTGTTACATCCTTCATTTTTGTTTTTTTTTCTAGAATGTTTAAAAAAGTTATTATCAAGAAGATACAAAACTTATCAATGCAGAAAATAAGAGGCTGTTGAGAGCTCAACAGTAAATGAAACTTCTAAAACTCCTGGCTGCTTTTTATTCAAGTAAATTTTTCAGTCCAGAGTATTTGGTGTAGTTGATGTATTTCATAGTAGTTTGGAACCATGTGAGTTTATTAGTCAGTCATGGCAAGTCCCATAGCGAATGACAGAAGTTCAAAGATGAGTACGCAATTCTTGGGAGGGACTATCCTCATCTGTGGTTTTTCACTACTAGTTGTAGGTTTCCCAATCTGATCACTCTCTTTCTATACCATTTTGGAGGTAGGTCTCTCTTCTGTTCTTCAGTTTTCTCCTGCATGCCCCTACAGACCTGGTTCATATTATTTTCTTATTCCTAAAATGTTCCTGACCACCTCAGCTCACAGTAATCTATGACTGTGGACTTACTGCATTCATGCTTGATATCATTCAGTGTATCTCTTTATTTTCATATTCACATTAGTCAAATGAATGCATGAATGAATGAATGAATGAGTAGTGTAAAGTGGTACTCTTTGAATTAAATTTTCACTCCTTTAATATTTATCACCTTACTAATAGAGAATTCCTAGACTTATATTGGCTGATCTTTCTTATCCTCCCTCCCTTTCTCCCTCCCTCTATTCATTTCTTTCTTTCTCTTTTAACAAAGTCTTATTATGTAGCTGAAACTGGTCTGGAACTCATAACCCTCCTGCTTCAGCCTCCTGAGTGCTGGGATTACAAGTGTTCACCTCTATACCAAGCTTTAGTTTGAAGTTTGTTGAAGACCAGTTTATTCTATTGCATACTACTAATAATAGCTAGAAGTTATAATGATAGCTAACTCATTGCTATGTGAGAACAGCTATAGGTAATGGCTATACATATTAGTGTATTCAGTGCAAACAGCACTCCAGCAAAATTGGTATGATTGTAACCCATTTCTCAGGCGAGGAAACTGAGAAAAACAAGTTAAGGATTCTACTAATCAGGATCACATTGAGTTGTAGGCCTGAGATTTATACCAGGCAGTCTAGCAATTCCATTAAAAGTTAAGGTTTATATTCAAGACAACTGATCGGTAATCCATGCAGGTTCTTCATCTGTGAAATGAGAATGATTCAAGAAGCTACTTGGGAGCATTATGTAAATTTATGTATGCTAAACAGCAAGCCAGGAATGCCCATGCTGTTAGCTCCATTCACTTCCCCTAAGTTACTAATGTAACTAATATACTAATGTAAATAATGTACTAATGAGTGTAGAAAACATGCACACCCCTGGGTGGCCCAGCAACTTTCTCCAGCAACCTTAAGACTTTGCTCTTCCTGATATCTTGCTTGATTCTGCATTGTCTGGAAGCCTGCCATCTAGAATAGGAATAGAATTTTTTAAAACTTCCTGGATACATAACTCTATCAATTTTTTTGAATGTTTTTTTCAGTTTTATTTATAATCTGCCTTCAGAAATAAATTTATGTTTGTACCTCTGGCTTTATGTAGGTACTGGTGAATCAAACCTAAGCTGTCAGGCTTTGTAAGCAAGCGCCTTTAACTACTGAACCATCTCATCAGCCCCTGTTTATAAACTTTTAAAGTTGTGGATATTTATTGCCAATCAGTCCCAGGCCAGGCCCTGAGCTTGTTAGATGTTAGTGCAAAAATAGGAGACTTGAGATTACTTATAACATTCCTCAGGTTTTCTAAAACAACAATAAACCTGCTGATGAAGAGAAGGAATTCTAATGCAGAGCCTAAGAAAGTTCCTTTGACTTTTCACCAAGAGGACCTTCTGGTAGGTGGGTTGCAGTCTCAGTTCTATGTCTCCTAGATAGTAATGGATGAGCTCTACCTGGCCATATGTATGCCATAGCCAAGGTGCTCAGCTTCTTGAGGCCCAGATGCACCTGGGATGTGGCAGTGCCTCTTGCTGACCTCTTTGTGAAGAGGAGTTTGGGACAGGATGTGGGACAGTGGACCAGATAGGTATAGCAACTTGTCCCAAACTATCAGTGTTGTGCAAACTAAGCATTTCTTTAGCTCCTATATCTGTGGGAGGTGATTGGAGCTAGGCCCAGCTGCGGGGAGGGTGGGAGGCTGCTAACCATGGTCCCAGAATCTGAGAGCCCTTTGCCAGGTGTCATGAGACCAAAGAAAGAGGACAGATCCAGGATTGCACAATACAATTTATTGAGGATATGTGTACAACAATGTGTCTTAGACTTCAGCAAGACAGGTCAATGCCTGCATTTTGGGTGGGAAGGAAAGGAGTTATATAATGGTCAGGAGAAAAGTAACTTCATTCAATCTAGCATGTACCTGGTTTATTTCAAGTTCATGTCAGGGATATCAGGCATATTCAGTGCTGGGTCTGGGTCATAAAGCTCCTCTCCTCATACCACTCTACTGATTTTGTCTATTTTATAGCATGTTGCAAAACTCTGTAAAGAACACAGACTGGGGCAGTCATGGTGGTTAAGACTCAAGATGGCTGCAGTCAGATATATCATCTTTCTCCAAGAAGCAACAGGCTATTTTAGCACAAGCCGTTCTTATGGTGATGACAGAAGTGAAGCCAGGGAATGAGACACATAGATGGTCTCCTGAAACCTAGACTCAGAATGACACATAGATGGTCTCCTGAAACCTAGACTCAGAACTGGCATGCTGTGATTTCTGTTCTTCTGTTAGCCAAAACAATTCCCATGACCAACCAAAGTACAAAGTACAGGAAAGAAACTTTGCCCCTGCAGGTGTTGGAACAACAGTGACACAGGAAAGGACACAGATATGAGGAGAGTAAAGTACTCAGGGGGGTGTGATGGAATATTGCAGAGTGGGGGAGGGGACAGTGGGTAAAGTTCATCCTCCCCCGTTCCCCTCACCACAAGGCACAGATATCTGCTGCCACTTTGGAGATATAATTCTCCTTGGAAGCAGGTTTTGGGTGAAGTAGCTAATCACTGTTGGAGCAAATCTGCTCTGTGCAAATTGGACCTTCTGAATGACAATTCTGAGGCCTGCTAGGGACTGACTGCGTGGCAGCACTTTCCAGAGCTGCTCTTTCTCTCAGGAAATATAGCTGGGCCCTCAAGTGGTAGAGAAGATAAGGCTGTGACTTACAGCTAGCTCCCTTGTTTTGTTTTGTCTCAGTTCACTTGTCTTCATATTTTCCTTTATTTTATTTTACAAATACAAATATAAAACACTTTCTAGATGTCCATATTTGCTTTTTATTGCATAGAGCTATGAGCATATGGATTTTTTTCTCTTTAAAAGCTACTATATTTAGGTTTGATGCTCTGTGGTTGCAATGCTAGGGTTTGTCACATAAACTTTAAGCACAGTATTTAAAACAAGGAGCCAGGAACATATTCTCATGTTATCTGTAATGAAAAATAGTTTGCTACTAACTTTGCAAAGTTTAAAAAGTTCCAGCACTGTTAAAATGTAGTTGAGTGGTTTGTCTAAGTTGTGTCTGTGACTTCTGATTCAGATAAATGATTTACTCTTCAGCTCAATGCTGCCCCCTTCCAAGGCTAGATTCTTCCTAGAAGATGAAAAAACAAATCCTGAAATTGGTCATGATGACCATTTTGAGCATTTTTTCCCACTTCATGTTTAGATGAGGAAGGAAGTTGATTATTTATTCCTACTTCTTCTGATTTGTATGTTGGCAGTGCCTCAATGACAAGTTGTCATTTGACCATAAACACAAGAGTCTGCTAAGTGGTCCTAGCAAAGGGCCACTGCTTAGAGGTGTGCATGGTGAACTAGCTAGGTTATCAGGCCAAGGTGCTTGGCTTTCATTCTGCTATTTCTTCCCCACCAAAACTTCAATACAAATTTAAGGTCATGATTTCTAAATCAAAATCCCATCTTCTTCCCTCCTTTTCCCAAGTAAATGTGCCTGCTTTTCCTACTGAATTGTCACATTTACTTAGTCCAAATATAATTGATTCCCTCCTTTCCTTAACCGCTGCCCCCATGTACACACACATACATGATCTGTGTCCGATCCAATGAGGTTTGTGAATCATACCAACACACTAGCAGACTGTTCTAGATACCTCTTTGTAAAGTTGCATGAGCAGTGAAAACAAACTCTGAACTTTTATGAAGATTCTACAAGTGATTTATTGGATGAAAATTTAGTTTTTGTCTAGCTGTCCTTAGAAACAAGTTGTTTTATCATCACAATAAAATGTATTATAGTCTTAGGAAAATAGACAATTCTGAGTTGCATATATACTGCAATAAAGAAATATATTTTTATTTTTGTGTGCATGGTATGCATGCATGCTTATATATGTATGTGAACTTATGTGTGTGATGCATGTGTACCTGAGTGCACATGTGTGCAGGCCAGAGGACAACCTCAGGTATGTCTTTCTTCTGTTCTTTTTTTTTTTTTTTTTTCCTAAGGTAGGATCTTGCTGTAGACCATGCTCATCTGGAATCTACTATGTAGTCTTAAGCTGGCTTTGAATTCATAGAGATCCTCCTATTCCAACCTCCCAAGTGCTGGAATTAAAGAGTATTTCTTTGACCTGGAGCTTACCTCTCAGGCTAGACTACTGGCCTGTAATCTCCAAGGAATTCACCTGCCTCCACCTCTCATCAGTGGGATTACATGCCACCACACTGGCATTTTCATGGGTACTGGGGATTAAACTGTGGTCCTCATGCTTACAAGGGAGGTACATTACTGCATAGAGTATCTCCCCAGCCTATACTTTCATACACACATATTACATTTTGATCATATGTATACCATATGATCCTTCTTTATTCTCCTCATTCTCACTATATTTCTCATCATTTACCAGCAGCTTGCCAAAGAAGAAAAAGACTCCCCCTCTCATTAGCTCATTAATGAGTGGAATTGCCTCTCAAACTCTCCCCATATAGAACATTGTATCAGAACATTGACTTGGCCCTTTCACTGTGCAGAACTTGTGCAGGTAACCACAGCTAGCGTGAGTACTGTCAGTTCATGAGTACAATATCCTTGTCATAACCTAGTAGCAGAGTTCCATAGAGTCCTTCCCTATGCTCCAGCTCATAATCTGTTCTACTCCATTTTCTGTAATGTTTATTGAGCCCTGGAAGGGATGATTTTTATGTCTTTGTAGGGCTGACCATTCATCATTTGCTTATTTTCAACACTTAATACATTATGATTCTCTGAATGACCCATCTTCTATTGTCAAATTTTAAAAAAATCAATTAAAGGTTAGAAAGATGGCTTAGCAGTTAGGCATTTGCCTGCAATGCCTAAGGACCCAGGTTTGATTATAGAGTATCCACATAAGCCAGATGCAGAAGGTGGCACATGTTTCTGGAGTTCATTTGTAGTGGTTAGAGGTCCTGGCACACCCATTCTCTATCTGCCTATTTTTTTTCTCTCTCTCTCAAATATTTTTTAATAAATTAAAGCTGGAGAGATGGCTCACCAATTAAAGCCACTTGCTTTCAATGCCTGATGGCCTGGATTCTATACTCTAGTACCCACTTAAAGCCAGATGCACAAAGTAGTACATGTATCTTTTGTTCATTTACAATGACAAGAGGCTCTGGTGCACCCATATTCATTCATTCATTTATATTCTCTCCCCCTCTCTCTCTCTCCCTCCCTCTCTCTCTCTGCCTCATTCTGTATGTCTTAAATATATATTTTTTTATTTTAGATTTTTGAAGGAGGGTCTCACTCTAGCTCAGACTGACCTGGAATTCACTATGTAGTCTCCAGGTGGCCTTGAACTCATGGCAATCCTCCTACCTTTGCCTCCCCAGTGCTGGGATTAAAAGCATGCACCACCACACCCAGCTGTGAAGTTTTTATATCTCATAAATTTGATTAACCCTCCCCCACTTCCTCACACTGCCCATCTCCCTGTCCTCATCCATGCTTAACACTTTCTAACCCCAGTACCACCCACATTGTTTTCATATCACTTTTGTTTCCACTATCTTCTCCCTTTAAGGCCTCTCCCACCACTTCCTTGTCCTTACCCTTCTTCTGACTTCCTGCTCTTTGTAAAATTTCTAATTGTGTTCTTGGGTCTGGAGATTCAAAACTAAGATCTGCTTGTGAGGGACAGCATGTGCCATTGGTCTTTTTGAGCCAGTGTTAGCTCACTCAATATATATTTTTTCCAGTTCTGTCCATTTCCCTGCAAATTTCATAATTTCTCTCTTTGTAACTGCTGTATAAAATTCCATTGTGTATATTTTTCCATCTTCATTGTCCATTTATCGGCTGATGGACATCTAGGCTGGTTCCATTTCCTAGCTATTGTGAATACAGCAGCAATAAACATTGGCAAGTATCTCTGTGGTAGGATATTACACACAGAGTGCAATAGCTGGGTTATACAATAGTTCTTTTTTTAGCTTTTTGAGGAACCCCCACTCTGATTTCTATGATGGCTGTTCCAGTTTACACTCTCACCAACAGTGAATAAGGAAGGCCTCCTTTTTCTCCACATCCTTGCCAGCATGTCTTGTTTGCTTTCCTGATAATTGCCATTTTGTTTGGAGTGAGGTGAAATCTCAAAGTAGTTCTAATTTGCATTTCAATGGTAGCTGAGGATTTTATACACTTTTAAAATATTTATTGACCATTTGTTTTTTTCCTTTTTTGAGAACTCTCTTTTCAGTTCCGTAGCCCACATTTGACAGTATTGTTCATTCTTGTGATGTTTACTTCTTTTAGTTCTTTGCATATTCTAGATATTACTCCTCTGTCAGATGTATAGCTGGTAAAGATTTTCTTCCACACTGTAGGCTGCCTCTTCACTCAGTTGATCCCTTTTAAAAACATTTTTAATTTATTTATTTGAGAGAGAAAAAGAGGCAGATAGAAAGAGAATGGGTGTGCCAGGGCCTCTAGCTGTTGCAAACGAACTCCATGGATGCATGCATCACCTTGTGTATCTGGTTTACATGGGTCCTGGGGAATGGAAGTAGGGTCCTTTTATTTGCAGGCAAGCACTTTAACCTCTAAGCCATCTCTCCAGCCCAGTTCACCCCCCTCCTTTTTTTTGAGGTAGGTCTTACTCTACTCCAGGCTAAATGTGAATTTACTCTGTAGTCCCAGGCTGGCCTCGATTTCACAGTGATCCTTCTACCTCTGCTTCCCAAGTGCTGAGATTAAAGGAGTGTAGCACCATGTACAGGCAGTTGACCATTTCTTATGCTATACAAAAGCTTTTTTTAATTTCATGTGGCCTCATTTGTTGATTGTTTGCTTTATTTCCTGGGGCAAGTTAGGTCCTATTCAGAAAGCCCTTCTCTATGCTTTTGGTTGAAGCTTACTTCTTTTTCCTCTAGCTGTTTCATAGTTTCAGGTATTATATTGAGGTCCTTGATTCATTTGGAGTTGATTTTCATGCAAGATGAGAGATAAGGATCTAATTTCATTTTTGTACATGTTTAAATCTCCAGTTTTCCTAGGACCATTTGTTGAAAATACAACCTTGGGCTGGAGTGGTGGCTTAGTGTTTAAGCCCTTGCCTGTGAAGCCTAAGGACCCTGGTTTGAGGCTCAATTCCCCAGCACCCACGTTAGCCAGATGCTCAAGGGGAGCATGCATCTGGAGTTCATTTTTAGTGGCTGAAGGCCTTGATGTGGCCATTCTCTCTCTCTTTCTCTCTCTCTCTCTCTCTCTCTCTCTCTCTCTCTCTCTCTCTCTCTCTCTCTCTCTCTCTCTGTGTGTGTGTGTGTGTGTGTCTGTCAATCAAATAAATAAATTAAAAAAAAAGAAAATGTAACCTTTTCTCCAATGTATGTTTTCCACATGTTTGTAAAAATTCTTGTGGCTATAGTTAACATGGACTTATACAGGGATCCTATGTTCTATTCCATTGATCAACATAACTTTTTTGTGCCACTACCATGTTTTTATTACTATTGCTCTGTAGTATAGCTTGAAATCAAGTACAGTGATACCTCTAACAGTTATTTTCATTTTATTTCTTCTGCTGAGGGCAGTTTTGGCTATCTGGGGACTTTTGTGCTTCCATGTAAACTTTAAGATTACTTTTTCCTGTAAGTGTGAAGAATGGTACCAGAATTTTGACTGGGATTGCATTAAATCTGTATATTGGCATTTTTGCCATTTTCATATTATTAGTTTTTCCGATCCCTGAACATGATAGATCTTTTCATCTTCTGATGTCTGCATCAATGTCAGTGTTCCAAAATTTTCAGTGTAGAGGTCTTTCACTTCCTTGGTCAGAGATATTCTAAGATATTTAATTTTTGTGGCTATTGTTCCTTGGACTATTCCCTGATTTCTTTCTTGGTAGGTCATTGTTATATAAGACAGCTACTAATTTTTATAAAAATATTTATTTTATGAATCAAAATTTAAATAAGAGCCACTGATGAGATACTGGACAGTGGAAGGAACATGGTAGTAAACCAAAGGACTGTCTTCATAAACACTCCCAAACAAATAAGAGATTGAAACAGTGAGGAGGATAGCAGAAAAGGAGAAAGAGTGGCAAATAAAAGAATGGAAATACATTAATAAAGATCATTTTTCATCTTGTTCTTTCTTTTTTTCATCTTTTTATAGGGAGGGGGCATAATGCTGGGGATGAACCTAAGACCTGTTGGCATACATAAACATATACTGTGTCATTGAGCTATACCTTTAGCTTCTAAAAAAAAAAAAATCCCTTCCTAAACTTAGAAAAGATGGACATTGAGAGAATTTACTGTTCTAAGCAAAAATATATAAAAAGATATCATTAATTATAACTTGGTAAAGATTTTAAAGGACATGTGAAAAATAAGACTCTTGAGTCCCGGGTAAGATGGCAACATAGTAGCTATGTCAAAGCAGCCTAGGGAGGGAAATAAGCAGGCAAACATCAAAATATACTCTTCTACTGAAAAGTGAAGGTGTATAAGTTATTATCAACCATAACAGAGGAGCAAGAGAGACTCTCAGATCTTCTAGAGAGGAGGAAACCAGACAGAGAGAAAAATCAAGTCACATATAAAGGCAAGCCCATCAGGATAACAGCAGATTACTCAACACAAGCTTTAAAAGGCAAAAGGGCTTGAAATGATGTATTCTAAGTTCTGAAAGATAACAGCTGTCAACCAAGATTACTTTATTCGTCAAGGCTATCCACCCAAATTGACAGAGAAATGAGGACATTCCACAACAAAAACAAGCTAGGGGAATATATAAAAACTAAAGCAGCTCTACCAAAAATTCTTGAAAAGATCCTCCATGCTGAAGAGAAAGAAGAGCATACATATCAGTTAATGGGAAAAAATAAGCCATACTCAAATAACACTTATTACAAGAGAGTAAAGAATAAACCAAAAGAACTATAAAACAAGAAGAATTGCCAGAATAAATACACACTTTTCTATAATAACACTTAATATCAATGGCCTCAATGCCCCAACCAAAACAAGCAAACAAAATAAACACATATTTTCAGACAGGATCCTTATATTTGTTGCCTCCAAGAAACTTACCTTTCCATAGGACAGACATCATCTTAGGAAGAAAGGGTGGAAAATGATATTTCAAGAAAATGGGCCTAGAAACCAGATATAGCAGGTGTTGCTATATCTCACAAGGTAGACTTCAAATTAACATTAGTTAGGAAAGATAAAGAAGGTCACTTCATATTGGTTAAAGGAACACTCCAAAAAGAGGACAGTACAATTCTAAACAGATATACACCTAACATGTGTGCTCAAAATTTTATCTAACAAACTCTATTAGAATTAAAGTCACAGGTAACACCAAACAAGTTGTAGTGTATGACTTCAGTACCCCACTCTCATCAATTGACTGGTCATCCATGCAAAAAATAAACAGAGAAGCATGTGGATTAAATGATGTCATAGAACAAATGGACCTAACAGATACTTATAGATCATTCCATCCAGATGCTGCAGAATAAACATTCCTTTCAGCAACAACTGGAACATTCTCTAAAATAGACAATGTATTAGGACATAAAGCAAACTTTAACAAATATAGACAAATTGAAATAGTTCCTTGCACTCTATCTGATCACAATGGGATTAAACTACAAATCAATAGCACCAAAAGCTATAGAGTATACACAAAATCATGGAAGTTAAACAATACACTAATAAATGATGAATAGGATCAATGAAGAAGCCAAGAATAAGATTTTTAAAAAATCATAGAATCAAGTGATAATGCGAACACAACACACCAAAACCTTTGGGACACAATGAATGCAGTCCTAAGAGGGAAATTTATAGCTTTAAGTGCCTAAATTAAGAAATTAGAGAAGTTGCAAATAAACAACTTAATGCTTCACTTAAAGCCTTGGACAAAGAACAAGAAAGCTAAGCAAAAATCAGTAGATGGGAAGAAATAATAAAGATTAGGGTAGAAATTAATGAAATAGAAACCAAAAAAGCAATACAAAGAATCAATGAAACAAAGAGCTAGTTCATTGAAAGGATAAACAAGATTGACAAACCCTTAGCAAATCTGACCAAAAGAAATAGAGAAGAAATACAAATTAATACAATTAGAGACAAAAAGGCACCATTAAAAATAGATACCAAAGAAATTTCAAAAATCATAAAGACATGCTTTAAGAACATATACTCCACTAAGTTTTAAAATCTGAAGAAATGGATGATTTCCATGATTTATATGACCTACCAAGATTAAATAAAAATGGATTAATCACTTAAATAGACTTATAACAAGTGCAGGGATCCAGTTATTAAAAAAAAAATGAAACTCTCAACTAAACCTAGTCCAGGACCAGATGGATTTGCTTGTGAGTTTTACTAGACCTTAATGGAATAACTAATGACAATGTTTCTTAAACTTTTCCAAACTCCTACAGAGCCAGCATCATCCTGATACCAAAAGCAGACAAAGACAAAATTAAAAAAAATAAAAAAGAAAATTACGGGGCTGGAGAGATGGCTTAGCAGTTAAGTGCTTGCCTGTGAAGCCTAATGACCCTGGTTCGAGGCTCTATTCCCCAGGACCCACGTTAGCCAGATGGACAAGGGGGCACATGCATCTGGAGTTCATTTGCAGTGGCTGGAGGCCCTGGCGTGCCCATTTTCTCTCTCTCTTTCTGCCTCTTTGTCTGTCTGTCGCTTTCAAATAAATGATTAAAAATAAACCAAAAAAATGTAAAATCTTTCAAAAATTACAAACCCATCTTCCTCATGAACATAGATGCGAAAATTCTCAACAAAATATTGGCAAACAGAATACAAGAATGTATATTAGATCATTCACCCCAACCAAGTAGGCTTTATCACAGAGATGCAGGGATGTTTCAACATACACTATATAAATGAACTGAAGGATAGAAATCACATTCTCATCTCAATAGATACAGAAAAGGCATTTGACAAAATCTAACATCCCTTCATGACAAAAGTGCTACAGAAACTGGGAATAGAAGGAACATATCTCAACATAATAAAGGCTATTAATTGACAAGCCTACAGCCAACATATTACTAAATGGAGAAAAAATCGAAGCATTTTCTCTAAAATCAAGAACAAGACAAGGGTGTCCACTTTTCCCACTTTTATTTAATATAGTACTGGAAGTCTTATCTATGGCAATAAAGCAAGAGATGTATATAAAAGGGATACAAATTGGAAAATAAATGAGCAAATTATCATTACTTGCAAATGATATGATTCTACACATAAAGGACCCTAAAGACTCTACCAGAAAACTGTTAGAACTGATAAACACTTTTTGCAACATAGCAGGATACAAAATAAGTCCCAGAAATCAGTAGCTTTCCTATATACTAACAACAAGCATGCTGTGGATGAAATTAGGGAATCACTCTCATTCACAATTACCTCAAAAAAATAAAAATAAAGTACCTTAGAATAAACCTAACCAAGGAAGTGAAGGATGTCTTCAATGAAAACTTTAAAACACTCCAGACAGAAATTGCAGAAGACACTAGGATATGAAAAGACATCTCATGTTCTTGGGTTGGAAGAATCAATATTGTGCAAACATCAATTTTACCAAAAGCAATATAGACATTTAATACAATCCCCATCAAAATTCCAATGGCATTCTTCATGGAAATAGAAAAAAAAATCTTGAAATGCATTTGGAAGCACAAACAACCTAGAATATCCAAAACAATTTTGAGCAACAAAAAAAAGGCTGGTGGTATCACTTTACCTGATTTTAACCTATATTACAAAGACATACTAACAAAAAAGTATGGTACTGGCACATAGACACATAGATCAACGAAACATAATAGAGGACCCAGGTGCAAGTCTGGGAGGTACAGCCACCTGACCTTTGACAAAAATGCCAAATTTACTCATTGGAGAGAAGACAGTCTTCAACAAATGGTGCTAGGAAAACTGGATATTTATATGTAGAAGGATGAAAATAGGTCCTTGTCTTTTTCCATGTACATTATTTAAGTCCAAATGGATCAAAGACCTTAATATCAGATCTGAAACTCTCAATGCTAGAGGAAAAAGTGGGGGAAACCCTTCAACATATTATCATAGGCAAAAACTGTCTGAATATAATCCCAGTTGCTCAGGAAATAAAAACACTAATCAACCACTGGGACCTCATGAAAGTACAAAGGTTTTGTACAGTAAAGGACACTGAATAAAGCAAAGGGGACACCCACAGAATGGGAAAAAAATGTTTGCCAGCTATACGTCTGACAGAGGACTAATATCCAAGATACACAAAGACCTCAAAAAACTAATAAGAAATCAAACAACTCAATTAAAAATGGGCTATGGAACTAAATAGAGAGTTCTCAAAAGAAGAAATACAGATGGTATATAAACATAAAATAATGTTTTATTCTTAGCCATCAGGGAAATGCAAATTAAAACTACTTTAAGGTTCCATCTTACTCCTGTCAGAATGGCTATTATCAAGAAAACAGCTGACAATAAATGCTGGCAAGGATGCAGAAAAAAGGAACTCTTCTATACTGTTCATGGGAATGTGGAAAAGAGGAACCCTTATACACTGTTGGTGGGAATGCAATCTGTTCCAACCATTGTGGAAATCATTGTGGAGGTTCCTGAAACAGCTAAAAATAGATTTACCATATGACTCAGCTATACCACTCCTAAGTATATATACCAAGGACTCTTCTTACTATCTTAGAGATACTTCCATATCTATGTTTATTGCTGCTCTATTCATGATAGATAGGAAATGGAACCAGCCTAGATGTCCCTCAACTCATGAGTAGATAATGAAGATTTACACAATGGTGTTCTATTCAGCAGTAAATAAAAATGAAATTATGAAGCCAGGTGTGGTGGTGCACGCCTTTAATCCCAGCACTCTGGAGGCAGAGGTAGGAGGATCACCATGAGATTGAGGCCACCCTGAGACTCCATAGTGAATTCCAGGTCAGCCTCGGCTAGAGTGAAACCCTACCAAAAAAAAAAAATATATATATATATATATATATATATATATCTTATATATATATATATATATAAAAACTTGCAGGGAAATGGATAGACCTGGAAAGGATTATACTTAGGTCTCATATGTGGATCCTAGTTACAAATGTTTGGGCTTGTATGTGAGTTGGAATAAAACTCAGTAGCAGAGGCCAATAGGCTAGAAAGGGACTATAAGGGAGGGAGGAGGGAATTAAGGGGATGGTATTCTATATATTTAAGTAGAAGAACAGATTACTGGGGTGGAAAGGCCTAAGTGAGGTCAGGTGAAGAGATTGAATAAAGGAGGTCTGGAGGGAGGGTTAATCAATATCTAAGAGGGTATGAATAAGTCATATGGAAGTATATTTTGTTGGACAGTGATCAGCCCAGAATCCTTAGATTGTTACTAGAAGTTTTTCAGTGGTATACCTTCCAATGAGTTCTTGGCCAGGGAGGTTCCCGATGGCCCCCAATCATTACAGGCCATTGCTGAGTCTCTTGGTTTCCCACCAGGAATACATACACCCTATTGCTAAAGACTCCACATGCTTGGGCTGCAAGGTCTCTGAGAAATCTTGCTGGAACTGAGCTGAAAACCTCTTCCATATAGACCAGCTGACAGAAAGCTGGAAAAAGCTATGCTGCATGTAGCTCCATGGGAGAGAGAGAAGTCATCAGTGAAAATAAACAACATTGGACACTGCAAGCCTTAAGTTGAGCCAGCCAGGCCAAATGAGTCAACAGGTGCAATACCGACATACATATCTGTTGTGGTTTCATTCAGGTTTCCCGCTTAAACTTAGGTGTTCTAAATACTGTGTTCCCAGTTGATGGAAATTTGGGAATTAACACCTCCAGAAGGCAGTGTATTGTTGAAGGCAGGATTGTGGGTGTTATAACCAGCTCTTCTTGCTAATGTTTGTTACACTCTCCTGTTGCTATTGTCCATCTTATGTTGGACAGGGGGTGATGTCTACCCTCTGATCATGCCATCTCTTCCCCCTGCCATCATAGAGATTCCTCCTTGAGCCTGTAAGCCAAAATAAACCTCTGTTTTCCCACAAGCTGCTCTTGGATGGGTGATTTCTACCAGCAACGTGAACCTGATCACAACACGTGTCTGTTATGGGGGAAACCAACTGCTCTCTAATTGGCCTGGAGGCCTGCTCCATAGGAAGGAATACATGCCTGGTACTGAAAACCTGTGATGGGGGAAGTCATGAGCACTAGGGGAGTAATGCGTGCCAGTGTCTTGCTAAAGGCATATATTATGCTCACCAAACTGCCTGGTAAGCATGTCTCTTAATGTTCATACCCATATATTAATGATACTCTCACATTTGGTTAGAGAAGCATCTCTTTTCAGATGGCAATGATCTCTAAGATGACTCATAAAGCACCATAGTACTGAGAAGTGACAGAGGAGTGTCTAGCACTGAAACTTCTTTACACCTTCCAAGGCTCAGGGTCCATTGCAGAAGAGGTGGCGGAAAGAATGTAAGAGCCAAAGGAAGGGTAGGACTACTTACAAGGTGCTCTTCCAGACACAAAATGGCCTGAATATCCATGAACTCACAGTGCCTGGCACTACCTACATAAGGTGCTCATAATAGGATGAAAAGATTATGGCATCAAAATAAAAGAGATAGTGATTGATAGGAGGAGGGGATATGATAGAGTTGATTTTTGAAGGAGAAAGTGAGTGAGGGGATAGAATTATCATGGTTTATTGTCTATAACTATGGAAGTTGTCAATAAAAAGACTCTTAAAAATATTTTTAAAAAGATGGATAAAAAGCATAAAATTACCACCACAGCAGCAGAACCAGTTACCTAACCAGCAGCTATGGCTGCAGGTATTTCAAGGACACATTGGATCAAATCTTCAGTACTTTGAGAATAAACAAACTGGGGATGAGTTGCTTTGAGTATGAGAGTCATCAGAAATGTTAAATCTTCAATAAAGCTGAAAAACAGTTTTAGTAAATTGTTTAAAGGAGCATAATGAATGAAATGCAAATTAAGAACTTAAGGTGGATCCCTTAAATAATTGAATAATTTTGGATTTTGTATATTTCAGGTTTTGACCTTTCCAGTTGTAGATACTAAAATGTATCTGAAATTGTCTTTAGGGAGTTACCAAATATTTTCTTGGTTTCCCTTTGTTTACCCCTTGGTTGTCTCCTAACTCTAGGGACTCTTACTTTGTACAAGGAAGAACAGATACTGCCAAAATACCCTTGAGTGGTTTCATGCTGCCTTAAAGTTGCTGGGCTGAAGGATATCCCTGGGAAGATTTTGCAGGGCAGAAGGTCAAGGGCTGGGTTGTGGTGTTGTTTAACTTGGAAGGATGTGGATACATTTATATGCAGAAAGGGAAGGTGAATGTGAACCAAGAAATCAGGGATACAAATGACAACCTGGGCAATTGATGAAATCACGAGGAGTGAGGACGAAGCAGCAGTTAAGGATAGAGTCAAGACCAAACTGTTCCTCTTCCCATTCCCTACAGAAATGTTTCAAAATTTCTCACTTTTAAGTTCAACTTGTTATTTTCTTCTTATTCATAGCAGAAAATCTTCTCTCTGGGCAAATGGAATGGATAGATAGACCCCCAGATCTAGCTTGTATAACTTTGTCTCCTAGTTACTCAGCACAAGACTTGGGGCCTTTCTTGGGCCCAACACACTCAACCCTCAATGGTGCTTCTTGGCTCTTCCCTTTTGCCCTGTTCTCTGCCTTAGCTGTCCTGAGTGGTGGGCCTAACTTTCCCTTGGCTTCTTGGGAGATCTGTCTGATGTCTAGATCTGTTAATATTGCTGACTTTCAGGCTAGAGAGATTGCTCAGCAGTTAAAGGCGCTTTCTTGCAAAGCTTGATGGCCCGGCTTTGATTCCTCAGTAGCCATGTGGCACATGCATCTGAATTTGTTTGCAGTGGCAGGAAGCCTGATAACCCATTTTTCTCCCCACCCTCTGCTTGTCAATAATGATAAATTTAAAAAAAATATTGTTGACTGACCTTCAAGATAGTCCCTTCTTCAGCAGAAGAAAATGGGTGTCTAGTGTGATCCACATGCATGCCTTTCATTTTTAGTCTTCCTCTACTTGTCAGCACACTAAATGTCTGTCTTATTCTGTTTCCATTATGTGTTAGTCATCTGAAGAACAGCCGAGCATCTTGGCTCTGTAAACTACAAATCAGCATGCCCTTGGCCAACTTCCTTAAATGCCCTGGGCTTTGGTTCCTCATCCGTACACTGGGGACACTCAAAAGTTCCTACTGAAATGATTGCTTTAAAGAGTAAACGAGTCTGTGTCTGTTAAGCAGTGTGAGCAGTATCTGGCACTCACTAAGCACTAGATAAGCAATTAGTAAAACATTTTACAGATCTTCTATCTTCTTGCTCTCTTCCAGTCTTTGAAGATGGGTTGGTTCTTTCTCTCTTTCTTCCCAGCCTCCTTCCCATCTCCTCTTCCTCTTTCATGGTTAGCAAGTTGCCATTTGTCACCAAGGTCTGTTATCACATCTGCTGTGAAGTCTTCCTTGATTTCTCCATACACACATTTCATGCCCTACTGGATAATGGATATCTCTGAGCTCCTGGGTATATGTTTATTGCAACCTGCTTGTTTTTATTTATTTGACTTGGCTTTGCTTTTGGTATATGACCAACTCTAGGATACAGACTTTGAGTCAAATCTGTTCCATTTCTTTCCTTTGCTCTATCACTTGACATAGCATTTGGAGCTCAATATTTGTCGAATAAAATATATGTGTAAAGGACACATATTCTCAGAAAACCCTGTCATAAATATAAGCTCCTAACAAATAGGATACGATATGTTCTAATTTATTATCAATTATTTGTTAAAATTAAATCACACTACTTGTTGAACTAGGAAACACTTTCTTGTTGTGTGGGGTGCTGGGGCAGGAACCCAGAGCCTTGCAAATACTAGGCAAATCTTCTACCACTGAGCTTGAACCTAGGTCATTAGGCATGCTAAGCATGTATACTCTATCACTAAGCTATACCCCCAGATCTTTTACTTAAAAAAAAAGTCTTGCTTTTACATATTAACCAAATACTTCGCATTTGGAAATATATTACTTTTATAAGCTAATAAATTTTATATTTTAAAACATTACTTAAAAAGAATAAAAGAATCAATCCAATTTTGTTATTCACAATTGTTTGAGTGGAGTTAAGTATTGAATCACTGAGTTTCTGCACCCAGAGGGCACAGAGTCTATTTTGTATTGATCCTGTATGTGATCTCTAAGTACTACTGGACTGATAAGTGTCACTTTCCACATAAGACTTTCTGTGGAAAGACCAGCATTGCCTAGTAGGCCTTTAAAACAGATGGCAATTGACTAAGAAGCAGTCAACAGCAAAAAGCCAAATAAAAAGCATGCTGCAACTCAGCACTCTGGAAGGTAAACGCTAGAGCACTGGGAGGTGGAAAACAGTCTGACCGATATTAAAGTTCAAAGCCATCCTGGGCTATATAGTAAAACCTTGCCATCTGTGTCCAAAAGCCAAATAAGTGATATTTGTCTGAAGACAAATGATTTCTCAGAACAGGGTTATGTGAATGAAAATGAAGTTAAAAAATGAACTTTGCTCAAAAATTAAATGACTGTTTACCCCTTTCTTCCCACAGTGCAAGTTAATCACATCACTGAGACTCCCATTTGCTTTACCACAAACTGTTGACACAATTTAAGAAATACCACCAACAACAATCCCTGCCACTTTAGCTCATTTAAATGCAGATTGCACCAAATGGTAGAATTATAGATGAATGCTTTAAAGGATGTCTAAAATTATACCTCTATGAAGAATAGACTGCTAATAATGCACAGCAATTGCTCTTAACTGCTTGAGAACATCTTTGTTTGGTGACACTCAAACAGCCCTTGTATCAAGTGCACTAAGAAACAATGAATTTCAAACTAAATTAAATTGCCAAGTATGTTCCACTACATGTCAAAACAGGAGAAGCCATAGTACTTCATGTGAAATGAAGGCTGGGTAAAAATAAAGGGGAAAAAGTTGCTTATAGCTGTTTGGTCAATGGTTTTCAATGCAGATGCATTTTTCTTTTAGGAAATATATCAGAAATCAATTTATAAAGTAGATGAGCTTGGCAGCAGTTATGCTGTCATAAGATTCTGGTTCTTTGGTCTCAAAAGGATTTATTTCAGGGTTCAGTGTGCTTGTCGGTCATTAAAAGTTTGACAGAAATTAGAGGAATTTATAGCTAAGGTGTTGGATGCCATTGCCAATTAAAAATGACCAAAATGAAGATGGCATGTCTTTGTGTATGGCACAGTGACAAGGGCAACTAATTTGATGCCTAAAAATTATATGTACACTTTTTGAGATCTAGCCAGTGTTTAAAGGAGGACCACCTGGAGCTTGTTACTTCTTCACTTGCTCCTTTTCCTCTGAAAAGGACTATGATAAACAAGCAGACTGTTTTCCTCTTGTGGTCCACACAGAAGCTTTGAGCTCTCAGAGCCATTCAAACAGATAAGACAAGACAAGGTAACAGTACAGTTTGATACAGTCTCTACTGGAAGAGGATGAGAGTAATCCAAACTTCCCTCATTGGCTGAATGTCTGTAGTTCCCATCATTATGCTAAATGCTTTTCAGAGCTTGTTAATTCTCCAGTTTCATCTCTTCAGCAAATGCTTTAATATAAAGACTTCCTGTGTGCCAGGTATTACGTAAAGTATCATGGATTCAACAGTGAACAAATAGCCCTGCCCCCGTATAACTTACATTCTAGGGCTGGAGAGATTGCTCAGTGGTTAAGGCAGTTTCCTACATTCTAGATGATGTGCAAAATCGGTAAAGAAATGAGATAATAGGTTAAAGTATGCATGGCACTGAGGAGAAGAAAGCATGGGAAGTGGTTAAAGTTGTATAAGGAGGGTCAAACATAACAAGGCTGGCCAGTGAGGGTCTCATGGAGGAGCTGACATCTGAGCAGATGAGAAAATGGCCAGTATCAGGTGAAGATACATACTGTTGAAAGATTCAGTGGAAAGTGCATTGCAGCTAAAAAGAATGGCAAGTATAAAGGCCCAGAGGTTATTTGAGGAATAGTAAGAAGCACAGTTGAAACAGGAAAAGAAGGAAAGATGGGGAAGGTCATAGGAATGAGTTCCAAGAGATGGCAGAACAAAAAGACTAGATCACCTTAAGTCTTGAAGAGTATCATGAAGCTTTTAGACTGTACTTTAAAAGAAGTTGTAAGCCCTCAGAGGATTTTGGACAGGATAATGGCATGTTCTGACTAATGTAATCATAAGATCATCCTGGCTCCTATGGTAAAACAAAATTCTCTGTTGCAAGTGCGCTTGCCCAATTTTATTGATAAGGAACCGAGGCTCAAAGAAGTTAAGTAATTTACCATTCCCTAGCAAATTAGTGGGACTGTGTAATTCTAAAGTTCATGCTTTTCCCACTAAACCATACTCCTTCCCAGTTAAAACAGATTCATAATCTTGGCTGGCACAGGTGACATTTTTACAGTCCTAAGTGGCCCTCCTTCCCCATTCCCTTCTCCCCTGAAGCTGCTTAGGCCTTCTGACAAGGCAACCATGCTGTACAGCTCCCAAGGAAACCACTTACACCATATGTTCATGAAAGCAATGCCCAGCCCCAGTGACCTAATTCTCTAATGAAGTTGAGAAGCTTTCTAAGTGGCCTTGAACTCTAGTTAGGCCTTCAGTTAGATATTTGTATTATCCCCACTTAGAAGTATCTTTCCATCTGTCCTTCCGTTGACATGTACTTCGCCAACTGTCTCTATCACCCTCTACTGTCTGGCAGTACCCTGTTCTAACACTGTGCCATGATAGGATGGAAGTGTCAGCAAAGCAGGGATTTTGCTCTGTGTGGGAAACTGCAGCCCACAGGTCTGAGAGAAAGCCTGAGGGAGTACAGGATGTGAGCAGACATACATGGCTTCTGATTAGATGGAGTGAAACACATTTTGTTTGATGAATGTCAAATTAAAGGAAATGAGAAAGGGTGCTACCTAATTGTCATCAGAGTGCTGCTTGGTTTAATTTAGGTTCATCCAGATTTTCTTGCAAGCATTAGCGCCTAAGGCTTAGGTTCTTGAAACCTTGTTTACAAGAAAACTATTTTTTTAAGTTTATTTGAAAGATGCCACTTAGACTTTAATGATTCAATATGTAAGAAATTACCCTGAGATTCAGGCTTTAAAATGAAGCTTCGATTTGTCATTACTTGACTAGATGACTTTAATGGAATTATGACTTTAAAAGCTGTTTAGTAGTTCATGTTTCATAATTCTGCAAATGCCTTCACTACCCTGGAGCAGTTTAGCATTTCATTCATTCATTCATTTACTTATTTGAGAGAGAGAGAGAGAGGGAGAGAGAGACAAAGAGACAGAGAAAAAGAATAGGCACTCAAAAATGAGAAAGTTGGGCTGGAGTGACGGCTTAGCTGTTAAGGCGCTGGCCTGCAAAGCTAAAGGACCTCAGTTTGATTCCCCAGTACCCACATAAACCAGATGTACAAGGTGGTGCATGCATCTGGAGTTTGTTTGCAGTGGCTGGAAGCCCTGGCACACTCATTCTCTCCCTCTCTCTCTCTCTCTCTCTCTCTCTCTCTCTCTCTCTCTGCCTCTCCCTCTCTCAAATAAATAAATTAAAATAAAATATTACCAGGGCCTCTGTCCACTGAAAATGCCAGGCAGCCATAATGTTATACAGCTCGTTTTAAGTTTTCTTTCTTTTTGTCTCATTGGCAGAGTGTATCAGTTGTTACTTTGGATTGCAAAAATGTGCACAGTTGCTTTCACCATCCACAAAGTAACTTTCTAGTTTATTGATCTACAAATTCTGTACCTTGGGAAACCAGTAAACGAAGTCTGTTATTTCATATAAGGAAAATTAATAGGCATTTAATAAACTCATGTACTTAGTGACAAGTGTTTTAACCATTCAAGGACTTTAATGACTTATTTCCTGGTAGCAGGTTGTTATCAAAATGCCATTTTATTTATTTAATTTTATTTATTTATTTCAGAGAGAGACAGGGAGAGAATTAATGGGCACACCAGGACCTTTAGCCACTGTAAATATACTACAGATGTATGTGCTACCTTGTGCACCTGGCTTATGTGGGTCGTGGGGACTGGAACCTGGGTCCTATGGCTTTGCAGGCAAGCACTTTAACTTCTAAGCCATCTCTCTAGCCCACCATTTTATTGATAAGCTATGATGCTTATGATTTCCATTCTAGCATTGATAACCTCTTGCTCCTTAGTGTTGGAGTTGAGTTATAAAACAATTGCTGGGTCTGGTGGCACAAATTTGTAATCTCAGCTAATTGGGAGGCAGAAGCAGGAGGATCTCAAGTTCAGAGGCTACATGGGCTACAGACTAAATTCAAGACCAGCCTAGGAAACTCAGTAAGAACCTGAGTCAAGGTGAAAAAAGCAAGATGGTAATAAAAAGAAGACTGGGATTACATAGATCATTGATAGAGTGTCAAACAAGTAAAAGGCCATAGGTTCAGTCTTATCCTCAACCCATCCTATACACAGAGATAATTTGGTAAAGTGAAATTTGGGACTTTTTAATAGAAAAAGAGGTTAAGTATTCTTATATATATATATTTTGTGTGTTTCCATTTTCTTTACAGAGACATATTGCTTGACATAACTGCTGGGAAGCTCATAGAGCAGGAGCTCATAACCATTGCACGTCACTACCGTGCACCTGAGAACACTGAATCAGATGTGAATTTCTTAATTGCACAGGCCCATGAAAAGTTCAAGAAAAATATGTATGAAAATTTTGATGTCTTCATTTTTAACTGTATGTATGAAGATCGAGCAAAGTAAGCCTTGATTTTTTTATTCTAATAAATCATTTAAGTTTATGTGAATTTGAGTAATAGAAGAATTTATATTTTATCCAAAAGGCAAAAGAAAATTGACATCATACCCAGTTTTTTAAAAAAAAGCTATGTAAAGATGTTAGGGTACAGGAGGATAATAGAGAAGACCCTGTATCATTTTTTAAAATAGGCTGTCACCTTATATTCTTTGGAATGAAACATATAGTAAACATATGTAAATAGAATTTTTCCAAAATTATTCTGAAAAATAAAGCTCCATGTAATCTATTTCTAAGATATTGATCATGTGTGTTCAGCATGATTAGGTCATTTTTTTATATGCAGCTGGAGACCATGACCTTAATATGTTTAGTGATTCATTTTACCTGCATACCTGATGAAGTAGGGGAAATAAAAATTTATTGATCTCATCTATATTTAAAAATCTTAGTTCTCACTTTGGATTTTAATCTTATCACTGCACACTATGACTCCTTGGCTTACCTCCAAAAATGAAGTCTGCAATTAAGTAGCCAGGTGCAGGCCCTATGTATATTTGACAATACCATAATTTATTTAAAAATGAACATGATATTCCCCTACTCCATATTTCATTTTTGTTGAGCGATAGAGATAATATTTTTCTTTACACTTCTTTAAGCCTCCTGGAGGGTGTGTGGACTGAGCTTTCATAACCTTGGCCCTATTTTCTACCCCAAGATGGCAGATGTAACTCTCTGCTAAATAATCACTTCATGAAAGTATGGGGACTGCTTGATGAGACGACCTAGGGTGCATCTAGATCCGACAAACTTTACTTATAGACATCAACATTCTCATTGTAAAGAAAGAAAGAGCTACTTTTTTCCTTTGGGTTCTAATTTTATGCTGTACCTGAATGCACATTGGCGGAGTGAGGATATTAGACAAGCATTTCTGATTCCCTATTGGGCCTCCTATAGAGAAAATGACTTACTTCTGACAAAATTAGAGTGAATTTTAAAGCTTCAATTGGGTTTAGGTCTAAGGAAAAGTCCAGAAAAATACCCTGAAGTCATATTATACTTGGGTTGGAGGCTCTAAATGTCTGTTAAATTGGGACATGTTTTCAAATATCAGAATCCTTTTTGACTAGTGGTCAAGAATGCAGATCAATTACTTAGAGCAATACTCGTGGCTACAGCTTTAATAGGCTGTACTATCATCTCTATCTGAATCTTAAAGGAAAGGCCTTCTTAAAGCCAGAAACCTGGTGACCTCTGAAATGGAAAAAATGCTGAAATGCAATATGACTATTTTTCCTTAAGGTAGATTCCAGTGCCAATTTTCATATTTACTTCCATTTTAGGACATATCACATTCATATTTTCTTTCCTATAGCATGCAGTTGTTGCTAACTAGATGCATGGTGGTACATAAAGGCCCATTAACTTTGTTTTTAATGCAGAAAAGGTGTATTGCCCACCAAAGACATCAGAAGGATGTGCAAGTCCTCCAGGTTACCTTTGAGTGATGACTTGCTAGATGAATTATTGACCAAGTGAGTAAGAAATGCCCCTTTTGGGGCATTTTCTTATATATGCCTTTAATTGCCTTTGATTTACCCTTGACTGTTTTGATCATATGATTGTTGATAAGGAAAGGATAGCCATGATTTTGAATATCAAAATTTGTGGCATTAGATGGGCTAACTGTTTGGGGACTGGCTCTCTTCAAGATTTCAGCCAGGTTTCTCCATGTTCCATACCAACAGTATATGGTGTCTTCAGCAGTAGGGTCTTACCATTAACCTCTGGTGGGTAATCAAGTGCTCTGACCAAAGACTGTCTTGTTTTGGGAAACCTTGTAGGACTCTCTGAACAAGTGCTCATTGTAAGTGTTAAGTGCATCCTGGTACTGAGAGTTACAGGCCAGTGGCAAAGGAAAAGAAATAAAATAGAAAAAAAGAAGAAAGAAAAGAAATCAGAGAAATTTAAGGTTAGGTTTCATCTCACCCTCTCCAGGGCCCTTCAATTTAGGTGCTCCCCCTAAGGTCCTCTTGAGGGTTCAACCTTTTAGACTATCTTCCAGGATATAGGATTCTATGGTACCAGTTCCATTTGGGTTCAGCTTTATGCCACTGCTACCTTTACCCTCCCCTCAAGCCCTACCCTCCCTATTGTCTAGGTCTCAAGGTGCCTATCAGGTATGCCAGCATCTCGGGCTGATCCAGGTTACGAGCCACAGATGAGTGAGAACATGTGATGGTTGTCTTTCTGTGATTGTGCAAGTTCACTTAGTATGATCTTTTCTAAGTTTGACCATTTTTCTACAAATTTCATTGTGTCACTTTTTTCTTACTGCTGAATAGAATTCCATTATGCAGATATACCACATCTTGGTTATCCATTTGTCCAATAATGGGCACCTGAGTTGATTCCAGTTTTTAGCTGTTATGAATTGAGCAAGTATAAACATGGTTGAGCAAATCTCTCTGAACTGAGGCATGGAGCTTTTAGGGCAAATGTCCAGTGAGGGAATAACTGGGTCTGTTGGTAACTCTATAGTCAACCTTTTTAGGAGTCTCCACATTGCTTTTCATAGTAGTTATACCAGCTTACATTCCCACCAACAGTGAATGAGGATTCCTATGCATTATTAGAGTTCATGTTTTGGATATTAATGCATACTTGTACCTGGGTTTGTGGGACAAGATGAAATAGGTTACTTCATAAGTGATGAGGATATTAAATATATAACTAAGGGCAGTGCTTTTCAAAGCAATAATTCCTGATGGCTAAAGACAAACAGTAGGAATACCTAGGATTACTTGCCCAGGACTCTCTCCTTCTCTAGCATCAGGTGTAAAACCTAAAGATTATGATATCATAAAAAGAAATCACACTGAACTGCTTCCTGTAACATGTAACCTTACTGGTAAACCTCAGTTTTCACTTGTGTATACCACCCACCTTGTCACCAAGATTCTGATCATTATACTTCATATGGTATTAGTTCAGTGCCTCCTCTGACATATGTATCTTGATAAGTCTGATATTGTTGCCTTATATTAGATATTATAATCATTGCTTTGGATTTAATATTTCCTCTACTTTTTGAGAACAATTTAATGTTGTTAGAACTATTGCCCTTCCTATTTTATACATGAAAAATTTTGGATTTTTCCCAAATATATAGTATACTAGACAAGGGTGTCAATCCTATTGACATTGCAACATGACATTGTCATCTATAAATGTGTAGGGATGCATTCATAGCTATTCTTTTTTTAAATTATTTATTTATTTGAGAGTGACCGACACAGAGAGAAAGACAGATAGAGAGAGAGAGAGAGAATGGGCACGCCAGGGCTTCCAGCCTCTGCAAACAAACTCCAGACGCATGCTCCCCCTTGTGCATCTGGCTAAAGTGGGACCTGGGAACCGAGCCTCAAACCGGGGTCCTTAGGCTTCACAGGCAAGCGCTTAACCACTACGCCATCTCTCCAGCCCATTCATAGCTATTCTTGACACATGTGCCTTGTGGGCTGCAGATTGGACACACCTGATCTAGAACTATGGCTTGACCATTGAACCTTCAAATGCTTACCCCTCTGCTTCTAATAATTTTGAAGTTTTGTCTACAAATAGCCAGTATACTGACCATCCAGCTTCCATTATAATGCCTGTCCCAAGGTTTGTGTTTTCTTGTTACTATTACCACTATTGTTCCGAGCCACATTTCTTCGTGGCTATAGCAGGGCTTCGTTATTTTTCTTCTACCACTCTCTATAGTTTCAGATCTGTTTTCACATGCAGCAGTTATTCTTCTCTATGCTTGGCTCAGGGCTTTTTGTTGGAGTGTTGTTCATAAGCACGGCTAGAGTAGAGGAGTCCTCATTGGAAACAAAAGGAGAAAACAAAGAAACAGACACACACACAAGCTCTATGTGTGGGAATTAGGGTCCAGTGTATCAGGAGAGAGATCCAGTTGGATGTACATATGCAGTAAGCTGACCTCACTGCATTTTATTTAGGAATTTTATGTACTGTCAGCTCTATTTATTGTTTGTTTTGGCTCCATTTGCTTTTATTTGGCTAGTAGCAGTGTCGAGGATAAATAGGTCATCTTGTCATAAGACACTTCATATGAAGGAGACAGGCCTAGGAGTCAAAATTCTCTGTAGTCATCACCTTCCTCAGCCCCCTTTCTTCTTCCCAGCAGTCCAGAGAAATGAGCTACCAGGCATTAATACATAAACTTTGAGTCTTCTCACTGTTTTGCTTTTCTCTTTAGTAGGGAATAACTTCCAGTTTTCTTCACCTGCTAAATGCCAGCTCTTCAAGCACCATTTCAAATGGCAGCACATCTATGAAGCCCTCTTGTGTTTGCTTGGCTGATGATTGAGATCGCCTAAGGATCCTCACAGTGCTCTGTTCCTGTTTTTGCCCCTTACCTAGTAATGAAGAGTTGTGATTTAGCCTTTGGTCCATTCAGATACTGATACCTACTCCTAATGGGTTTAGTTCACTACCTGTGAACAACCAATGAGTGGTCACATCTTGACAATTTGGCCTCCTACCTTGTCTTTTATGTTCATTGTATTTACTTGCTAGCTGTGTGAACTTGTATAAGAGTTTTGATGTGCCTGATTCTCAGGTCCTTTACCTTTACAAAGGGATAATAGCACTCCCTTCCTAATATTTACTTCCTAGTAGTCCTGAGCACTGAGTGAGATAACATACAGAAAGTTCTTGGCATAGCACCTCATGCTAATGATGGCTGAAGACTAGAAAATGAAGTTGAGACTGGGACCACAGTCAACACAGTGCAACCTAGACCTAAACTAGAACAAACTTATTTCGTTTATGTAAGAAGTCTTGTTTTTCAACAGTTGGTCCTGTATGCTTATCACACATTAAGCTGTCTTCTACTCAGGAAGCTGTAGATCTTTATTAGATTATCTTGCAATGGGCTAGCGGACAAGTTGTCCTGAAAGCCCAGTAGTGTGGGAACCTGGCCTCTGGAGGACCCAGAGTTCTTATACAGTGCTTCCCTTTCTCTCTCTCAGAAGACTATTTTGTCTTTGCCTTTATAATTTGATATTAAATATAAAAAGACTATTCCACAACTTGCTTGGGAGTAGTGGACACAGCCTCCTCCAAGTCCAACTTATGTTTGAGAAGATCATCCCTCTCCACTGCTGAGCAGACCATGTTCAGTCTAACTCTGCCTCTAATTGTGCAGTGACCCTTCTCCATACTCAGGGGAAACTTCAGACTAATCAGATTAGAAAATGTCTCATTCCCATTCCCCTCTCCCTCCAATATGCCCTGCCATGATTTGGGTCACATGCTTGATGTTTTGCATCATCTCCGCAGATTCCTTTCAAAGACTGCCCTAATTCCTAATGGGCCCATCAGCCTGCATCTTACATTTATATTCTGCATTCTTACTTTTCCCCACAGACTTTACAGGGCTTTTCAGAGCCTTGACAAGTGTCTCTTTCTTCACAGTCCTCCTCAGGGCACGCTAAACCAGAGTCCTCTATGGCGTCTACAGTTTCCCATGGGAGGCAGGCAGGCAGATTGTTGATTTTGTTCAATGCACACTGTGCTGGAAGTTAGCTTTACCTGCCTCAGGAAGAGGCTGGGCAGATTCTGGGCAGTGTGAATTCAGATCATGAGGCAGAAAGCAATGTGACTATAGGATTGGGTCTTTCCTTTCACTTAGTGACCATTACCTACACATTTCTCCCGTCACTGTGGTCAGATTTCTTTTTTATTCCATTCTTTTGTTCTTATAATTCAGCTAGGTCTTTTCCTCATTACAGAACCCAACATGTAATCAGGACTCCAAAATCTTTTCACCTTAAGTTCTCTAGCCCCCAGAAGTTGTGCTGTTCTAAGTCTCCTTCATACTGGTACATTTATATTCTGAGTTCTTACTCCTTTAGCTGGTATGAAGTCACCATAGTCACCACACAAATTCATTTCACTAATGCACAGAGTATCAGACTTCAGTGTTCTCAGTAGTAGTGGTTATTATCCATTAATAAAAGCAGTGACATTTTGTACTGACATAGTGTTAAGGACCCAGGAGTAGTTTGTACATTTTCGAACATGTTAAAAGGTATATTTTAATGGTAGGCTCATTTACTAAGTGCAGATGATGAGGTAGAAGGAGAGTCTTTCACTGAAAGAGTGTACTTAAAGCCAAGGTGAATCATAATGTTAGAAAAATTCTCTAAGATACCCCAAACATTTGCTTTTGTCTGAGCTTCTAGGGATTTAACTATGTCCCATTTATGTTTGCAGCCTCAGAGACTTGTCTTGTGCTAGTACATTGTACATGTTTTGGGAGAAGGGGGACCATGAGCATGGGACCCACACACATGACTCTCAAGTCCAGCTCTATTGCTTCCTGGCCATATAGTTCTTGTGTATTTACTAAACCCTCTGAATATATATGAATGGTCTTCAGTACTACTAAGCAAGAAATTTTATTTCTTAAACTGCAGGGGATAGAAAGAAATCTGAGATCATTGCAACCTATACTCCTTATAGAATTGGGGAGTAGAAAATGTGGCCTTTTCTGCTAATTGTGACCTTCTGAATCTAGACTGGGAATAACTGGAAACTCAAGTGCAGTTCTTCCCTCAGCAGCTCTGCCTCAAGCTACTCTTTTATAGCTGGTTTTGGGTTCCTTGGAATGCCTTAGAACAGGCCTCCCAAGAGAGCTGGTGCCTCATCCAGAAAGATCAGTTAAAATGGAAAAAGTTAACAGGGCTTTAAAATCATCTCATTATGTTCTGCCCAGCCTTGCCCCCTCTTAGAAGTAGGGCTTGGTCTCATGTGATTTCACCCAGCGATACCTGGCAGTGAGGCTGACAAGTAAGCACTGAGCCATGTGGCTGTTGTTACAGAATGTTTGGTGTGCTGATGGTTTCATAGTGGAGTTCTGTTTTTTTCTCTATACTTGTCTCTCTCTTCCACTCCTTCCCTTCTCTACCTCTGTACTTTTGCCTTCATTTTCTCTGTACTCTCACCCATCCAGAGACTTTCTGCAAGTTCAAATATAAGGGGATATAGAGTTAAAGAAAACTTTTAAAACATAATCCCAAACCATGTGGCCATTTTGACCAAAAGAGTACTGACTATATAGTCCATATTTGGCAGCTGTGCCCTGCCTCACCAAGCATCTTAGTGCTGGAATCACAATTGCAATTTAAAGGGCTGAATACTCAGAGATAAACAGTTACTAATTGGCTACTTGAGTGATTCCATATCACTTATATTTAGTTTGTATGTCCAACCACTGCAGTGGTCCAGAGCTTCCCTTTCCTTAAGCATCTGGCCGCAAAGACATTCACCTTGTCTTTTAGAACATATCCCTATAGTCACTGGTAATGAACAAATGAAGTGGACCTCACTGCCCTTCCTCTCTTCCCAACGATTACCCTAAGTGATGAAGTAGCCAATGCCATGGAGGAGAAGCAGGTTCCTCTTCAACAAAACACAGCTGCCACTAAGCCTTTCACCTCTGTGGGAACAAAGCAGGCCAACATTATTCCCTGTGGTGAGGGTGGCTGGCTTCTTCAGTTTTCAAGCTATTCATCATTCTTGGGAGGTGAGCATGGACATCAGTCAAATGTCCCATTAGACTCACTTCTAAGGACTCCCACCTAGCAAGGCCCTGGAAAGTTTGCTTGTGGGGGGGCATTATTATTTAGAGAAGAATCAGAGAAATTGCCTTCCCTCCCCCTTCTTCAACAAACATGTCTCTTAGTTTGTGTAGGGAAGGAAATGGTGGATTGCCAAAGTATCAAAGGGAAAGAAGAATTTATGGGGGTTTTAGGAAAACACTTTAGCACTATGAGCTGGGACTTGAAAGTAAGGAGGCTGACTTTTTAACAAGCATAGAAACACTTAAAAGCCAGAATTAGCCTTGCCCTTTAGGGCAGTCACCCTGGAAGGCTGTGCACTGATTTCAACAATGTTACCATAGAAAGTTCGTCTTTGGAATTGGCTTCAAAGCCTTTTAAAACGAATTTCTTCCAGAGTGGCAAATCTCCCTCCTTTGACTGTGGATCAGAGTTTTAGCAAGAGCCAAATATCCTTTGAAGAGGAGTGAAGTAGAGAGCACAGGTGGAGAATCTGCATCATACTTTTGATCAAAAGCCTAGTGTGACTATTAAATCAGGAGATCTGTTTTCTATATGATTCATAGGTATTTCCAAAATATATTCAAAGAATAACTGGTATTTGGCGAGTGATGACATTAGTCATGAGACAGAGGCCTCCATGGATGGGTACAATATTGATGACTTTCAGGAGCAACTATGACTGACCAACCTACTTATCCTCACTTCCTTGACATTCACCCTTTCTCTATCTCTGAAATGTTTCTCCTATTGCCTCCTTCAGCCTGTCCTATTTTTATTTTAAAATTTTACTTAGTTATTTGAGGGAGAGAGTAAAAGGCAGATAGAGAGAATGTGTAGGGCTATGCCAGGACTACTGCAAGCAAACTCCAGATGCATGTGCAACCTTGTGCATCTGGCTCTATGTAGGTACTAGGTAATTGAACCCAGGTCCTTTGGCTTTTCAAGCAAGGGTCTTAAACCACTAAGCAATCTCTCTAGCCCCTGTTCAATTTTTAGAACTGGAAGTTGTTACTTTGTACCCTACGTCTCTCTCTTACATTCTCATGCAGTAACCGTAGTGTGATAGTTTGAATGTAGAATGACACTTTCATAGTTTCATGTGTTTTGAATGCTTGGCCCCCAGTTGGTGGTAGTTTTGGAGGTGGAGCCTTGCTGGAGGAGGTGTGCTGCTGGGGACAGGCTTAGGGGTATTACAGCAAGCTCAGCTCACTCTCTTGCTGCTTTCTGCCAGTTTCTATGTCAAGAACTGATGTCCATCCTTTGCTCTACCATATTTTCCCTGCCATGCTGAAACTTCTCCTGAGACTATAAGCCAAAATATATACCCTTTCCTTTTTTCAGCTGTTTTGGTCAGGTGTTTTGTCCCAATCAAAGGTTAAAACAATACATGGTGTATATTGAAAAAAGTATATACTATAATAGCAAATGATGGCATGAAAAATCTCCTATCAATAGTCCAGGGAAGAAGCTATGTACAGAATTTGGCAGCAGGGAGGGAAACTAAGAGATTTATTTCAAGTGATCAGGCTTCCGACTAGTAGTGTTCCTTTTTTTCTAAGACTGTTGTGTCCATGTTTATTGCCTAAAAAGCATGTTTCATGGTCTCATCTTCAAAGTTTTTTAGTATTTTATTTGTATTTATTTATTTGAGAGACAGGAAGAAAGAGGCAGATAGACAATGGATGCATTAGGGCCTCCAGCCACTGCAAAGGACCTCTAGGCACATGCACCACTGTGTGCATCTGGCTTATGTGGTTTCTGGGATGTTGAACCTGGGTCCTTTGGCTTTGCAGGCAAGTGCCTTGACCACTAAGATATCTCCATCCCTTCGTCAAAGTTTTATTTGTATAAAACTGATAGATCATAGTCAAAGTAATCCAATCATCTTGAGGTTAATTATCACAATAGCCACCTCTAACCACATTAGTAGCTGCATTTGACCTTTACAGCTGCTTCTATAGGCAATCAAAGGCATGTACATAGCATTCTTTTTGCTTAATCATTTATAAATATTATTTATTACCCTACTATTATGATGATTGAGAATTTAGCATGATCTTGATTCCTATTATTAAATTTGTTTCTGTATCTCTCAGGCTCTCTTTAGCGCTGGTGTTCTGGAAATTAATGGTTGGTGTGTATATGTGTGTGTGTTCATTATGCATACTACTTTATGGGGTCTTTAAGTTTTGATACACCTTTGTTTATAAAAAATTGTCTATTAGTTGTTTCATGATTTTCTCCCTATTAATAGTTTAGATTTTCTATGTTTGGACATTTTCTCTTCCCAGTTTTCCCATTTTCATTTTAATGTTTTTACTAAGGGATTCCTTCCACTTTACATTTCAAGGCTTCTGTGTCTTTTTACTGGTATCATATTTTTAATTTCAAGAATGTGTTTTTAGGCTATATATTTCTCATTTTTAATAGTGTTCTGTTCTCTTTCCAGGGGAGTAATGCATTCTCTGATATCTTGCCTTCTTTTCTCTGAATGGTCTTTGTTTTTCTGGTTCCTTCTTCTCTAAATCCTTGTTACTCGATTGACCTCTGTCCTTAAGTTTGAATACTTGGTGGAGGCAAGAATACCTTGTTGATGGTGAATTTCACTGTACATGTAGCTCCTATAGCTTCATCTTCCATAGAGAATCATTGAAAGTTGGAGTATGGATATTTCTCTGGAAGCATTCATAGTGTTGAGAGATTAATCCTCTCTATCTCTTCTATGCTAGGAGGGAAGATGTAATGGGAGCAGAAAGGAGAGCTTAAGCATGGCCACTGGTATTCTAAAAGCAAGAGGGGTGACTGACCAGTGTCAAATCCAAGGTGTAATTCACTCTTCTGCTTTAATTATTGACTCCATCTCCCTTTACCTTCTTTTGTCCCCTGCTTCATTGAGCCCCTTATTCTTTCCAATTAGTCCCTTTTCTGCTTTAATGTATTTTTTTAATTTTGATCTCCTCCATAACCCGTGAAAAAAAATGTTGATGGGGCCCAATATTGTGCAGGTCGTGTGCAAGTAACAGTAAGCCAGTGTCTGGTCATGAAGGCAATGATCACTTTGTGTCTAAAAGACAGTGTTCCCAAACACTCCTCCTCATCCTCTGGCTACTATATCCTTTTCTCCCCCTCCTCTACAATCTCCCCTGAGCCTTGGAGGGATTACTCTCAGTGTGTCATCTAATGTTGACTTATTAGGAGTCACTTATTCTCAGCACTTGGAAGAATTTTGAGTCTGCCAAAAAAAAAAAAAAGCTTCTTGAACCAAAATTGAGATCAGTACTAATCTATGGACATAGACATAAATATTTAGAGGGCTATTTTATAGGCACAGCATATCCACTTTGCTAACAACAGTAGTAACTTGTCCTCTAGGACCTATGGCCTTCCCAGTCATAGAATTTTGACTAAGTTTTCAGTACCAGGCATGAATTTCTTCCTGTGCAGCAGGCTTCAAATCTAATCCAAGAGCAGTTAGATACCCCATGACTGGAATGCCACTACTGCATCAGAGGGCACATGCTGCCTGGTCAGCCGGTTGTATACCTCATAGGATCCACTGGTAGTTAAGTCTACTGTTGACTTTTCTTTTCCAGCAGCCTGCACAAAATCAGAGATTCTTGAGTTGAATTTTTCTAGAGTTCAAACCTCTATACCCTCCAGGGAGAAGGACAGCATACAGAAAGACACTTAGGAGCCCAGCTACCTTGGCTTTCTTCATGTTTTTGGACAGTTCTTTATTTAATGACCACAACTTAACCCTGACCTTATTGGTATCTATAGACTTCACTTGATGAGTCACTTAGAGTTTGTTTTGTGGGCCCTATTGAGTATCAGTGCCCCTCCATGGGCAGTTAAAGTTCTAAAGTTTGGCTTCCATTCCTCTGCTTTGCCAAGTCAGTTACTAATCCGAGATCTGCTTTTCATCTTGCAACACATTTTGCAATCCCTTTTCCATTGTTGACTTTTTTTCAGCTATCTTTGTCATTGTATATATTCCTTTTGAATTCTTATTTTTAGCTCTTTGTAGGTGAAAGGTGAGATTTGGTAGAAAGAAAGAAATATTTGGATCAGTCCATTATGATGTACTGTTATGCTGTCCACTTACCAAGAATGCGGCCTCTCCAAGAAGCGTTAGATTTACACCTTTAAATTGACAGATTAGTTGTTTGCTCCCCTGAACCCCTTTGGGGAGATACCAACATGCAATGAGTAGTCCCACATATACTATCATACAGAACTGAAGAAAAAGCCTTGGAGTATTTTAACACATTGGTCATCTCTTCCTTTAAGCCTGGCGCTAAGATTTGAGAAAGATAAAAATCTTTCATTTCTTCTCAGAATGTTTTCTACATTTCTGAGTTGTGTACACTCTCTTTTACAACTTTTAAGCCTTCTTGTTTGTTATTTGATTCACAAATATCTCTCAAAGTATCCTTTTAAATATGTAAATAGTTAGCTGTATTGAATCTGATATATCATGAGCTGGGCAGAGAAGGCTGAGGTTAGGAGGTAACAGGAAAACATGGGCAGTTAATAGAGTCAGTGGTATCAGAAACTAATAGGGCTTCACTTAGTGACTTCTATAAATTTTCTTGTGAATTCTAATCCAGGGAAAATCTAAATTCAGGCCTAGATACTCAGGAAAACCTTCCTAAGGAAATGGTATTTGAGTTCAGACCTTGAAAATGCAGGTAACAGAAAGTGCAAATGCTGTGAACAATGTCAGAAGACCTGGAACATTAGGACAGGGAGTTTTCAGGTGAGGTCATGATCAGACAAATCAGTCAGAGCCAGGTGCATTAGGAGTGCATTAGAAAGCCACTGGGGGATTTCAAGCAAGGAAGTGATTGAATGGATCCATGTTTTAAAAAATATTTCCCTTTTGGAAGTTGGATCTGCTAGAACATAAGCGTGGATAGGAGTACCAAGAGCAAGGTGGAGAGCTATTGCTATAATCCAAGTAAATTGTGATAGTAATCGGGTAGTAAATGAGATGGAGAAAAGTAGATAGATTTGTACTGTGCTAGGAATGTTTAACCCACTGTGCAGTGGATTATATGCAAGGAGTAAAGTCTGATGTCATCCTATGTCTATATGGTAGTCTATTGTTCCCAAATTACACTTCTGAACTCTAGCACTGAATAAGTGCCTCCTGGAATTGATGTTGTGAGGATTTCCTGACAGTAACGTTCTGCTATGTAAGAACAGGTAGCAAAAAACATTTCATATGCCGGGCGTGGTGGCGCACGCCTTTAATCCCAGCACTCGGGAGGCAGAGGTAGGAGGATCGCTGTGAGTTCGAGGCCACCCTGAGACTCCACGGTGAATTCCAGGTCAGCCTGAGCTAGAGTGAGACCCTACCTTGAAAAAAAAAAAAAAAAACATTTCATTTCCAGTGTAACAATCTTCTGTCTTTAAATACTGTTTGTAGTAAAAAGGCTTCTATAACTTGAATCTCTAAAGGGACCACCTCCGTGAAATTCCAGTGCCTAACCTCAATTTCTCACTTCATTTTTTATGCCAAAAACTGAACTCTGGGCTGGAGAGATGGATTAGTGGTTAAGGTGATTACCTGAGAAGCCTAAAGACTCACATGCGACTCTCCAGGTTCCACATAAACCAGATGCACAGTGATGCAAGCATGCTCAGTCACACATGTACACAAGGGGGTGCACACATCTGGAGTTCGATTGCAGTGGCTTGAGACGCTGGTGCTACAACTCTTTCTCTTTCTGTCTCTCTCTCTCTTATTCTTGCTCACATAAAAAAGGCAGTCTGTTGGGCTTGTCTTGAAACAAAAAACACAAAACACTGAACTCTTGAGTCTTGCCTTTGCAGTTGCTCAAACAGAAGCCTTCAAGTCATCCAGGTGTCCTTTGTTCAAAATGCATTCAGAATTGACAATTCCTCAGCCACCACCCTTATCTAAACCATTGCTGTTCCTTATAGAGATTATTAAGAGAGGTTGCTAGCTGCCCTTGCCACTTCTGTGATGTCCTTCATATCCTACTTTCAATATAGCAGTCTGAACAAACTTTAAAAATATGTTAGGGTTGAACTGAGTTTTTTCAGGCTAGGAAAACAATAGGTAATAAGCTGGTGGTTTATAGACAAAAAAAATTCTGTTTATAATTCTGGAGTTGGAAAGTTCAAGAGAAATGCAGTAACACATTCAATATTTTGTGAGGACACACTGCCTGGTTTATGAATGACTGCATCTTGCCACGTCCTCACATGGAAAATGGGACTAGGAAACTCTCTAGAGTATTTTCTGCTCTATTTTAATTTTCTTATTTAGCTATTTTGGTTTTCTGAGACAGGGTCTTACCATGTAGCCCAGGCTGGCTTTAGACTCCCAAACCTTCTATCTCTATCGTCTGAGTACTAGAATTACAGGCATGTGCTAGCATGACCTCTTCTGGGGTGCTAATCTTAATGAAGGCTCTGCCCTAGGTTTCTACACATCTTCCCCCAAAGTCCCACCTCCTAATATTCCCTTGGTGATTAGGTTTTCTACAGATGAATTCTGAAGGAACATAACTATTCAGAACATTGAAGGTCCCACAGCTTTTCTATAGAATATGGTCTAGTGGTTCTTGGTTTTTCTCAGAATAAAGACATCAAACACTCTACATGATCACCTTTCCTGATCTTAGCTCCTACTCAGAGTATTAGTAATTACATTCTTCAAGAAACCCTGCTAAAGGAAAACTTCTCACATAACATGTCTCATTGAGTTTTAGTTCCTCCTCTAAAGCAAGCGCGTGCACACACACACACACACACACACACACACACACACACACACGACATAATGAGCCTACATTTTGGCTATAAATATTTCCATAAACAGAGGATGTCCTTTAAAAGAGTTGAAATCATGAGTGAGCCAAAATACACAGAATAAACAGTGGTAGGGGGCAGCATACTGGATTTGTATCCCAGAATTCTCGGGCAAAGAAAATGTACACAGAAGAATTACAAAATTCCCTTTGTCCTCTTCTGGTCACTCTGTTTATTCCACTTTGTTTAGATTGATGAGTTGATGTGACTTCAGCTTAAAACATTTTTGGTGTTGTTAGCTTTTATTAGTTTGTAAATATGAGCTATTATTTTCTTAACACTTTGGGAAGAAAGAGAAACATCTTTTGACTGATTATAGATATGCTATTTTAAGAGTTGAAACCTGGAGGAGGGTACTCAGAAAATGTTTTAGTGTCTAGTTTTGTAATTTCCTTCAAAAAATGATGTTACATGACCAATTGTTTTATAACTATTTGGTAATCCCCAGTTACCTTTTTTTTTTTGAGGTAGGGTTTCACTCTAGCCCAGGATGACCTGGAATTCACTATGTAGTCTCAGGGTGGCCTAGAACTCATGGCAATCCTCCTACTTCTGCCTCCCAAGTGCTGGCATTAAAGGCATGCACCACCATGCCCAGCTTACTTTCTTTTTTTTTTAATAAAAATGGGCTTTTTCTTTTCTGAAGATAAATTTAAATCAGTTTAGATGATATAGAGTAGTCATAAGAAAAGCCAAACTTGGGCTGGAGAGATGGCTTAGCAGTTAAGCGCTTGCCTGTGAAGTCTAAGGACCCCGGTTCGAGGCCTGGTTCCCCAGGTCCCACGTTAGCCAGATGCACAAGGGGGCACACGCGTCTGGAGTTCGTTTGCAGAGGCTGGAAGCCCTGGCGCACCCATTCTCTCTCTCTCCCTCTATCTGTCTTTCTCTCTCTGTCTGTCGCTCTCAAATAAATAAATAAAAATTAAAAAAAAAAGAAAAGCCAAACTCACAATTTCTCTTTCCAGAGGTAGCTGTCATTATTAGTGTATCAAAATTTTTATATTTATTTTATATAAATATAAAGTGGGGTCCTAACCATATTTACTAGTTATATAGTATAATTTTATTTACAGTTTTCATACATGTACATAATATATTTTTATCATAATCTCCTGCCATTATTTTTGTTCCCCTCTCCCAACCCCTACCACATAACACCTTCTTTTCCAACTAGTTGTTCTAGTTTGATGTTCTTACTATTTCATAAACTCCTTTCTACTCACCAATATGTCAAGAACATATTTCCATGACAGCAAATATGGATCTAAACAACCCCTTTAAGGCTACATAATAAATAACAAAGTTGCCTTCTATTTTTTCTAACAATGTTCCAGTAGACAAAGTTAATCTGAGCTTGTCATAAATATTTTAAATGTCTACATGCAACTGAAGACATATGTAGGCATTTTCTTTTACTGATATATCCACCATTAAAGTACAAAGACCAGGCTAGGGAAATGGCTTAGCGGTTAAAGCGCTTGCCTGAGAAACCCAAAGACCCAGGTTTGATTCCCCAAGACATACATAAGCCAGATGTACAAGGGGACACATGCATCTGGAGTTTGTTTGCAGTGGTTAGAGGCCCTGGCATGCCCATTCCATCTTTCTCTCTATCTGCCTCTCCCCCTCTGAAATAAATAAATAAAATCTTTTAAAGCTGTAATTGCAAATTAAAAAAAAATCTACAAAGACCTTTAAATATTCTTAGCAAGCTACAGTGATGGTTTTAGATACTAGTTGAGCAAATTTGTTTCTGTGGCAATTGTACCAAATACTTATTGATCACCTACATATGGGCCACACTCATCTAGGTGCTGAGACTACTTGGATTGGTGAGAGCCCTGCTCTCAAAGATTTTATATTTTGAGGGATCAAAGGTTGATAATTAACTATAAATAAAACATTAGACATTGAAACACACGTGATATGCTTTTAGCATAAAATTGAAGCTTGTATTTTGGTTCTAAATTCTGTAGATTGAATTAAATTATGTATTTTCAGGTTTGAAGACAATGAACACCAAATAGATTATGTGACATTTTTCTCTATCCTGAACTGGAGAATGAATCCGACACCTGAAATTCAATCCCCACCATACCTTAAGGAGGTAAATTTTATACTTATTTTAGAAACTGGCTACGGCTACCTCACTTGCATTTTTAACATCCAGTATCTATTAGTTTTCAATATAAAGTATCAGCACCATTGCTTTTGGAAAGAGTTTGTTCTGGGTATTTCTTTAAAAGGATAATGCACTTTCCATGCTGAGCAAACATCTGCTCTGTAAGACTTTTCTTATGCAGCTGATTTTTTTTAACCTCAGTCACATCCAATTATATGGAAAATAGGATAATAGGTTACAGTTATAAATAGATATAAACACTGTTATCAAGGGATTCTGGTAATATCATCATAAGCCACAACAGCAAATCTCCAATGGTGCCTGTGTCAAGAATTCCCTGTATATCTGTGGCTGTTAATGCAGGTTTGCTCTATGTGTAAAGCTCTATGGGTGTGCACATCTCACAGTGGAGCTGAATTCAAAATAAAAATTCAGTGAAAAAATGCTTGGTTAGGGAAAACAGAGTTCATGTGATCAGATGGTGCCCTTACCATTGTGGAATTGTCTGAATTTTCTAAGAAACTAATTGTCGTTAAAGAGTGAGTGGGTGGATGGTGGTTTGTTTGTATTTTAGCATGCTCAAGAAATTGATTTTCTTGGGATAGACCCTTGATATAACAAATGTCATGTGGTTGAGTCTCCCAGAAAGGGGTGATTATTCCTCTTGTTCTACTAAGCACTCATTCTGGCCTGAGCTTCTCTGGTGCCTCAGGCACACAGCTATTCTGGAGTGGCAGCAACAACCTTCCAGTTGGTTGAGGGACAGTAGTGTCTTTTCATCAAACAGAAGTATAGTCAAATTCTGGCTCTGCCACTTCCTTAGTCTAATGAATTTGGGTCAATTAAGTCACTTACCTTGTTGGTTTATAGACATAATCTTAGTATATACTCTAACCAAGTTCTCTGCTGTGCACTGGATTCTAGGTAGAAAGGTCATCATTGTCCTTCCCCTCCACTTCCCCCATCCCACTGCTGATAAGTCCTACTCATGATTCTGACTCTGCTTGATAACTTTTGGAAGGAATGAGACTAGCAGCTTCCAAATCTGGATGGGACACAGGAAATATTCTCTGTCAGGGAGATGACATTTGACTTTGCAGTGATGAGTAGTAAGAGCTAATAAGGTAGGAAAGTGCCCTAGTATAGGCACTTTCTAACTTTCTAAGGCATTCCTAACAGAACTTTCTGAGACATGGGATGACAAAGTACTTGGACAGAACTAGGAGGAGTTGCTATTTCTGGAGTGAAGGCCTAGAGGTGGAGAAGGATGAGGTTGGAGATGCCTGCATGGGTGAGTGAGGTTTGAATGTTGTCTGGAAGGTCTGGAGAACCCTCACAAATATTTATTTTTATTTATATATTTATGGGTATAGTATGATAATTTGTTATATGTATATAATGTACAATGATCAATCAGGGCAATTAGCATTTCCAATTCAAATATTTTTTAACTTTTTCTTATGTTTTGTTTGGTTTTTCTCATTTAGACCAGGATGGCCTTGAAGTTATTATGTAACTGAAGATGACACTAAATTCTTGATTTTCCTGCTTCTACCTCCCAAGTGCTATGATTATAGGCATATACTGTCACACTTGGCTAATTTAAAAAAAATTAAATTATTTTTTACTTTTTGTAGTGCCTAGAATCAAACCCATGCCTAGGGATTTAAATTAAAGTCCTCATTAATGGTTAGAATGTATCCAGGTACATTCCCAGATCCATCAGTTTTCTTTCAAATATGTACCACTGACAACTATGTGAAAGAGAGCAGATGATCAGATGTACCCTTTAAGGAGCTTGGGTTGGAGATAGGCAGTTCTACTATGAGGTTCTTGAATATCCTATTGAGCACACCCACCAGGAAGGTCTTGCTGGCCCAACATTTACTGTGTGCCAGCCACTAGTCTAAGATTTGAAAAGCTCTTAGCTCTTTTAATCCTCATAGCAACCCCAGGAGGGTAGGTAATTTTATTCTCATTTCAGAGATGAGAAAGTCAAGGAAACAGAATATGTGTCATGCAATTTATTCATACAGTAAAGTTCATAATAAATAAATAAATGAATAGTAAGTGGGTGGTAAGCCAGAATTTTAATTCAGGTCTGATTTCCTACAAAGAATAAAACTGAAAAATGGTGATGGGGTGGGATTATAATAGTTAAGAGGTAGAATGTTGGTTTAATTGTTGACCCCTATTCCACCCTACTCCACCTCAAAAGACAAATGTATTTTTAAAAATTATTGTATTTATTTGAGAGAAAGGAAGATATAAGAGAGAGAGAGAGAATATGAGAATGAGAATATGTGCATACTTGAGCCTCTTGCCACTGCAAATGTACTCCAGATGCATGTACCACATTGTTTATCTAGCTTTACATGGGTACTGGGGCATTGTACCCTAGCAGACAGGCTTTGCAAGCAAGCACCTTTAATCAGTTAGCCATCTCCCAAGTCCAGCAAATGTTTTGGAGATAGAATTATTATTGAAGATACTGAATTCAGTAGCCCCAAATCTGAGATACTAATCACAGCAGTAAATCAGTAATTTCATTTGCTCTGGTAATTTGGAAAATGGTATGTTTGGTCAATATTCTACCTTGCTATTTTTTAGTATTCTGTGTTATCTGCCATTCATTTATTCCATTAAGACTGCAGTTGCCCCATTCTATCCATGCTCAGGTCAACTGTGAGCCTGACTTTCCTGGGCTGCATCATTAGGTCCCCTAGCCTCAAGTTTTCAGTCAATGGGATGTACCAGCAAGGAAGTGGAGGGTAAAAGGTGATAGAAATCATCTCCTTGCCTGCTAATCACATCTTTCTACCAGGGTACACAGTACCTATATGGAGGGCTTATCCACATAGTTGTACACTCCAGGGTCAGATAACTCCCCTTACAAGCTTCTCCATACATAAGGAATTGGAATGGCCCCATGGTGTTATAGCCCCTGGACACTGGAGAATTTCTTGTTGGTGTTCCTAAATATTTCCCACAACCATGTAAATAAAGCCATCCTTCCATAGCCTCAGATTTTGCATCCATGGATTCGGTCAATCATACTTGTAAAATATTCAAGAAACACAATATTGTATTTGTGCTGAACATGTGAGGTTCTTTTTCCTCATTAGTATTTCCTAAACATACTACAAGTATTGATACTAGGCATGATAAGCCATCTAGAGGTGATTTCAAGTATATGGGAGGATATATGTAGGCTCTTTTCAAATATTATATCATTTTGTCTAAGGAACTTTGGCATCCATAGATGACTGTATCTAGGAGATTGGGATCCTGTATCCAGTCTGCTTCAGATACTGAGGGATGAGTACTGTGACTTTATTAAATTCCTTTCTACTCAAACTGTACATATTCTGTGTTTCTCATGGAATCCTAAATGATGCACATACGTATTTTTGCTGGCTTGCAACAGCAATTCTTATTCTTTTCCATATTTTTCACTTCTAATTCTTCTGTTCTACCTAGTCAACTCCGTGTTGGAAATTTCATCATTTATGTTACAAAAAATATGACCATACCAAGTGCATGTGTCTGCTGTGTGCTTTTGTTGCTTAATCATGGAGAACTCTGCTAATTTTATATGTATAATGTATATGGAATCATTCTTTAATAAGTATAATATGGATATGTTAAAAATTTACTCAATCATTTCTCCGTTGATAGATGTTCAAATTGTTTCTACATTTTTGCCTCTGAAAATATATCTTATTATTTGTTTTTTTTTTTCGAGGTAGGGTCTCACTCTAGCCCAGGCTGACCTGGAATTGACTATGTAGTCTCAGGGTGGCCTCAAACTCATGGCAATTCTCCTACCTCTGCCTCCCAAGTGCTGGGATTAAAGGTGTGCACCACCATGCCCGGCTAATTGTTATTTTCTTAATGACTATTGAGATTGAATAAAATTTAACCACCTTTTGTGCTACAACCTACAATAACAAACTTTTTTTTTCACAACAGCTCAGCATGCACATGTATAATGGAACAAAAGCTTCATGAAAGAACTAACTAACTATGTATGCTACAGCATAATCTGTTTTCTTCTTTTCCCTTTCATCTCTCTTCCCCTTTCTCTCTCTTCCTTTTTTCCTTTTCCCCACCTATATCATTTCTCTTTTGAATGCAGTTCCTGACTCGAATTAATTTTATCATTCACAAAGGGATCACCCCCCCCACACACACACACACACACTGGAGGAGGCATACTGCATGGGAAGGTCAAAGATTTATTTTGCCTGTAGTCGGCCCTCCATCATTTTAGCACTTCCAAATTCTGTCACCTGGGAAAATTGCTGAACTTTAGACCTAAAATGCTTTTAGAGAAACAGAAGGTCTTGGATCACAGAGGCTTACGTTTAAATCCTTGGTTCTGCCATCAACTAACTCAGTGACTTCATACAAGTTCCTCAGCCTTTCTGGCTTTCCTACCTCAAAAAATGGGCATGGAAGGGAACCTTGGGGAGAGGGTGGGACAATAATCAATTGAGAAAAGTTGTATTTTAAAATACCAAAATGAATAATACCTAACTCTCTATATGCAAACTAAAAAAAATCGATTTTTAAATGAAGATACCAATAGCTCTTTCTCTAAAGTGATTGTGAGAACTGAATCACAATGCATGAGGCAGTTGCAGGAATAATGAGGATTTAAATATTAGGTGTTGTCTTTGTTTATTAAATAGAGTGGTAGGTCAGGAGGCTGGGCTCTAGGCAGCTTCTTTATAAGGTTAAGATGAGTCATTCTCTTCTTAATGATGTGTTGGAACAGTTGCAGATAAGGAATGTCACATCAGAAGGAGCCAGTTCTCTAGAACTGGGCTCTTCTAATTGTTATTTACTTACAGTGAAAAGAACTTGATACGGTCTAATAAGTCATGATGACCATGCTTAGAAACTTTTCAGTTTACTGTAGATATTTGGAAGAGACAAACTCCTTTCCAGCCAATCAAAAGGAAAAGAAAATAGATACAAAATATTAAGCAATCAATTTAGTCAATAATGAAAATGTACCCAAATTCCAAGGAGTCTGCAATAATCTGGCATTGCAGAGGTTGTCATTGTTTTATAAAAAGGATTGTAAAACAGTTTAGGAATGTTACCAGTGAACATATAACTTCATGTGGAAGTATTTAGTATAAATGGGTAGAGCACAGTGTTTCCTAATTCATATGATACAACCAGTGACAGAAAGCATAGTATCTATTCAGCCATGTTAATATACAGTTATTCCTGAGACACTTCTGTGACACAGGTTTGATTCTCCAGAAATCAGATGAAGTCTAACAAGCAGGATATTTCTTTGTGAGTATTCTGGAATCAACTCCTATGGAAGGCGGATGAAACAGGAGTAGCAGAAGAAGTGGAGGTGTCAGTCATCTTCAAGGATAGCTTCTGCTGACCCAGAGGGAGCTTTGGAGCTAGAATGACTTCTGAGTTATACTGAATTTAGTAAACATGGCTTGGCCTTTTAAAATTACTATGAGTGTAACATTAAATGGGAAATGACTTTAAACAGTGAGGCTTTTTGCAGTCAGGACATTTACATACACAAGGCAGTCCATGAATAGGACTCCTAGCAGCAAAGCTACCCAGTCCTCAAGGAGATTGTGAATGACATGTCACTACTTGACAAGCACCACTCTTGAAACCCATGTTGGTTTCTTCTCATGTTACCTTGTATTGTAGACAGCTTCACATTGCTGGGATGAACATCCAGACCAGGCACAGTTTATAGGAGGTATGGGTTTATTTGAATCTTACAGATTCAGAGGAAGTTCCATCAGTGGTGGAAGAAGCTGCCCTCATACATTCATGCAGAGAAACCATCACCAATCAGCAAACAACAAAAGTGACAAGTACAAGCCGGGCATGGTGGCACACACCCTTAATTCCAGCACTCAGGAGGCAGAGGAAGGAGAATCACCGTGAGTTTGAAGCCACCCTGAGACTACATAGTGAATTCCAGGTCAGCCTGGACTAGATTGAGACCCTACGTCTAAAAACAAAACAAAAACAAAAACAAAAAGTGACAAGTATAAAACCAGCAGCATCAGGAGCCAAGAGCTCAAACTGTTCTCCTTAGGCTGGGATTCAGTATCTGGCTTTTGTGACATCTCCTCCATCCAGGAAACTGGAGATCCAAGTTAAAACCTTAATAAAACAACTGAGTCGGTGGGGGTTATACATTCAATCTACCACACCTGGGAACCTTGTTGCATGGCACAACCTCCTCCCTACCTCTGCTCCTTCATTACTGTGTGATCTTCCACACATGCAAGGGAACTGATAGAGTGGGGATGCCAGAAGAGGCCATGGTGGAGTTAAACAATATTTGTAGCTCCTTATGCCAAGTTGGACATAGAAAATCCTGGGGATCACCAACATTTGGTAAATCTACCATAGCCAAAAGTTACATGTGAATCTTAAAGACAAGATCCACCAGGTTGTGAAAGTGTTTGGCCCCAAATAAAGGAATGAGGTTAAAGTATTTTGAGAATAAGAACTGGAAGGCTGAGATCCTGTGTGGAAGCAAGGTTCAGGTAGAGGCCTGATGTTGTTGATAAGCTAACCACTTGTATAGAATATGAGCTGGGCAGACTAGATTGGCTAAACTTCCAGAGATGATACTGATAGCTTGCTAGAAGTTACCAGTACCACTACTTGAAACCTAAATGTCATTACTCCTGGCTGAATATTTCCCTTAGCATGATCTCTTCCCTGGCATGGGATCATACTAAAAAATGCAAAAGGATTTCTTTGCTAAGTAGGCCTCAATATTAGATTCAACTCAAATAGTGTGTATCAGTGTTAATAGATATGATAGATTGCATAGGGATTTGGGACACCTCTTAGTTTAACCTAATTAACCTCAGTGTATAGGGTAGATAGAGATGGTACAAAGGCCAAGATAGTACTAGTAGGTTCAGCCATCTAGAGGCTGTGCCAGGCTATGTCTGGCACACAAGATATGGGATTGGAAGGGAGTTTCAGCAGGAAATTTAGAAATTATCACTATTCACCAATCAGAGGGAGCCATTCAGCAGGTGCTAAGCTTTCTGGTCTTGCAAGGGAACATAGTATGCTATACACACAAAACAAAGGAATCAAGGAAATGATTTAACACAGGGACTTTTAAAATATTTTCTGTTTATTTTTATTTATTTATTTGAGAGTGACAGACAGAGAGGGAAAGAGGCAGATAGAGAGAATGGGTGCACCAAGGCCTCCAGCCACTGAAAATGAACTCCACATGCATGGGTCCCCTTGTGCATCTGGCTAACGTGGGTCTTCATAAATTGAGTCTCTAATCGGGATCCTTAGGCTTCACAGGCAAGCGCTTAACTGCTAAGCCATCTCCCCAGCCCAACACAGGGACTTCTGACAATAGAATGGATAGAGGTAGTGGAACTAAGCTGAAGAGTGAAACACGCAGGTACTAGCTAGAGCAAAAAGCCTTCACCATGCCTAGACCTGGACAAGCATGGAAAGACTAGTGTTATTGGAGTACAGCTGGAGCCTCAATCGGAAGGGTGTGCACAGTGTATCATTGCAGGCACCACCAATTCACAGCTCAGGAGGGAGGGAGAGGAGAGTAGGGAGGAAAATCAATACTCCAACCTCTTACTTCTTGTATGTTTCTGACCACCTAATGCAACTTCTCATTGCCTGAACCAACCCTAGAGGCCAGAGAGTAAAGAAGCTTGCTCAGTGATCATAATCCAAATGGGTCAGAGAGCAGAGTGAATGGTCTTGGTCCAGTCTGTTACTAGAATAAAGATCCTCACTCAGGAGAACAAGACCCTCAGTCAGGTAGAAGGCTTGGTGTAGACTAATAACTCCTTGAGCTTTGTCCTGCTTGATGTTAAGACCATCCCTAGAGTCAGCTATGGCCTTTCTACATGTGATAGTCAAGTGGCCTCAGATAATAGTAATGCAGTCCAACAACAAAAAAACACACTTTGAAGAGCGCTATAGTGTATAGTCCTGCTGCACTTGCCTGGGAGGTTTTACTTGTCTGTATGGATGGCTATAAGTTGACTTCCCCCCACCAGGTCTGTTGGCTATGGCGCAGAATCCATTGTTTGTAGCCTGGAATAGGGAGCAGATACCTTGGTCATCCCTCTATATTGTAAAATACTGGTAATCTGCAGTGAAACACAAATCAGCAAATCTGATTTTAAACATGAGCTGTTTCTTATGTTGTCAGAATGTACATTAATGCCTAAAGAAATACTTGCATATTTTCTTTTCAAAATTATTCTAAATTTGATTTGCTCAAATTTAATTGTTTTTATGGTTGGTACTTAATTTTATTATTTTAAAGGTCATGTCACACTTATTAGAATGAAGAAGATTCAAGAAAGCCCCCAATTTTGATTCCATACATGTTGCTGGACTTTCTAAAAATTCATAGCTATTTCCCATAGAAATAACCTTTTCCAAGAGAGTAGAGGGAGTAACATGGTGAAATCACTAGCATGACTCTATCAGCCTTGCATTTGGGAGGAATAAAAATAACCCTTTTTCAGTGAAGCATGGAATTTAATTGGCTCCTGATCTTTTCCCCTCATGCATCTGGTGGCCAGTGCTACAGTAGAAATTTTTAAACTAGAAGAAGACATAATCCAATTAAATTTTCTTTTAAAAATGTCAAAGCAAATAAATCCAGGGCCTACTAGCTCACACACAGCTTTGCGATTCTCAGTGGGCAGCTGCTATTTACTGGGTTTCTCTCCAGCGCTATCTTTACTTCCCATTTCAGGGACATGTGATTTTTAACAGATCAGCAGCTACAGTTTTTCACCATTGATGAACGAGTAATTTATTGTTAACTTCGTTGACATCTTAAGTGGCACTAGTGACAACCAGCTTGAGATATTTCATAAGGTTTTCATGGAGAAAATGATTCCCAGCCATTTTAGAATCATCCTTTTGTATCATTGAATTTTGCTGTGCACTTCATAGTTCTTTCTTCAACTAGAAAATGCAGTGTGTCACATATTATTTAATGCTCCAGATAATATTAAATTTTATTCTGAAATTTTGGCCCTCTCTCTTGAGTTATCAGTAAATCACACTGGAGAGTGAATTCATCCATAGTTTGCCCAGAAGTTGCTTTGTCCCAAGCTTTGTTAATGCCTTTCATATACATGTTAATTTTGATAATTGCAAAACTCTTTGTGTCTTCATCTGATTTCCTCTAGAACTAGATGTGGAAATAAGAATGAACTGGGGGTAAGTAGTTCGGAGGAAGAAGTGAAAGAACATTAGTAAGGAATTAGGAGGGAGACAGGGACAAGAAGGACTTACAGAAAGGTGTATTACCAAGCCAGTTACAAATAGCAATGACAGTTACTTAATGCTACTGGGAAATGCTGGAAAATCCAGTGGCCAACATGTACCTCAAGAGTTATTCCATCCAAAGTGTAGGGAAGCTATAATATTAATCTGTTAACTCTCTAAAGAGTCGTTTCTCGAGGGCTACTCTTGAACATGGAAGAAAGGAAATAATTCCTTGGAACTTGCCACTTGCCACAGTAACATTCAAAGTGTGCTTCAAAGTTTAAAGGAAGCTTGCAGGCAAAGGAATATAGGTGCTGGCAGTTGGACGTCAGACTTTTGTGAGCCAAAGTGGAAAGGGTGATGTCAGGAAGGGACACTGGCAGAGCCTGTGACATAGATAATTAAAATTCCAAATGAGCTGCCAGAAAGCTTTCTTACAGACAAAAGAAGACATGTCCTCATGAAGGGGGGCGGGCATCCATCCTCTTCTGTGGATGACTGCTTCTGTGGTAGAATTGTTATGTACATAGTTATTTCCATATAAAACTGACCTGTGTAGGCCACAGGATGGCTCAGTAGTAAAGTACTTGCCTAACATTCATGTGGCCTAGGTTCAACTGGAGCATGCGGGAGCAGGGACAGATAGATAACTTGTGTGCACTGCTGGAAAAAAATATGGTCTGAACTTTTCTTTGCATTTGCTAATTTAGGATGAATAAGAGGACAGTATTCTAACCCAATGTCCAGATTTTCATAAAGAGTTTTTAGCATTTAGAATATTTGCAGATTTATTAGAAAGACCAGTGATAGTATAGGAATTTCTTAGTCATTCAAAACCTCGTCCTTTAACCAAAGGACCAACCATATGCCCAAATATAGGTAAAATTATAAATAAGGTGCCTTTTCCTTTAATTTATTGACACACCCTATTGCCTGAGCCTCTGAGAACCTCCCTGCTTGCAACCAAGCCTCTTTGTATCCCAAATTTGATTCCTTAGTTAATATTTAGTTAGGATATTAAAAAATCTCCTTAAAATTGGAGGGTGTGGTGGGAGGGTATTGTGTGGGTTCTGGGTCCCTCCATGTACTACTGATGTGTCTTTGACACTTATCAAGGATTTGGAGTAAAAAAAAAAAAAGTCACTTCCATCATGAACATAGGGATCAGTAACAAAGGAGAAACAAATGATCATGGGAAAGGATATTGATTCTAAACAAAGAATATGTGGCTGGAGTGGTGAGGAATGCTTTTCAGGAGCCTTGGGATTTAAAGTAGTCAGATTTTTTTAAAAAAATGTATTGTTGGTAACTTTTTATCTTAAATTACCCTGTTGCTAACAAATTTAATTTCACCTGTAGTATAAATTATTCTATTTTTCTCTTTCATTGTTAGCATTAATATTTATATTGTTACTATCATAATTCCATACGACATAAAACCACTTTTGTTACTTAATAAGCTGAGGCAGAATCTTCTAGTATCAACCTGTTTCATGAAAGTGCATTCCTCAAATAAACCTGTTGCAATTATATGAGTTATATAATGTGCTTTACTCTTCCTTTATTAAAGCTTTTATTTAAGGAAATCTTATGAGGGAATAATGATTTTGAATATGTATCTTTGTACCACTCCTCTGTAATGAGATTAAATTTAAAATACCACTTGAGAGCAAAAATTGGTTTAAGTTTCATAATGAAATTTTTGAGGATGAAAATCATGGAGTTGAATGATTATTGAATTCAGCTTTCATTAATTAAATACATTGTTTAATATATCCAGAATGGTTCCCTGTCTCCTGGTGTGAGGAAGGACACTAAGTTCTATGTGATATGAACTGCACCAAACATCATTTAGAATCATCCATCTGAAGCATCATTTCCTTCACACTCTGAGTTGTTGGCTTAGGATCATACTCACAGCTGGCATTTTTAAGACAGAAGTGTCACTTCAAGAACTGCATTGTTTTCTACTTTTCTTGTTGAAAATGTTAGGAGGAAGTGTAGGACGGGTACCAGCTGCTTCTGAATAGGCTCATTCCATTGCATAATGTTCATGAGTAGCTCAGCAGATAAGCATAACTCTGGGGCCTCATTGATGGAGTGACTGCGTCGCCTCCTGCTGACTGGTGGTTTGGCTTTAGATGAACTGTTTAATCCAATACCTCAATTTCCTTTTCTGTAAATGGACATCCTATTTACATCCACTATTTGAGGATTTTATATGATGATTAAATAATGTATGCAAAACACTTTAAAAAGTGCTTGTTGTCTAGTAACTATCTAATATTTTTGCTTGTATTAATGCTATGTATTTATAAGATTCCTATAACCTTGCAAAATTATGTATTAGGTTCATAAACATAGGTCATCTCTTGGATTCAGATTTTGTACATTTAAGGCATGAAAGTGGAAAGAGATGGGGGGGGGGGCAAAAAGAGAGGTAGGGAGGAGGAGGAGATAAAGTGAGGAAGAGAATCATCTAAAACAAAATGTCTGAAAATGCCATAATGATGCCTAATACTTTGTATGTTAACTACAATAATATAAAAGAAAGAAAGACAAAGATCCAGTACTTGGTGTTATCTGTTGCCATAGTTTTAGACATCATCCATATTCCAGTGATTTTGGAATCTGCACAGTTCTCAATTCCAGTTCTGTGTTGTATAGAACTGTATTTCTAGATATTTACCAGAATTTCCATCTTGATGTTGAGCACGTGAAATTTTAAGAAGTACAAGTTGAATTTAGTATTTCCCTTTGATCCTTATTTCTCCACTTAATTGAAAAAATTTGTAAATCTCTTTTACTTTTGACATTATACTAAGTTGACCATGGTCAATACCAAAAGTCACATCTACCCGGAACCTCAGAATGTGACCTTATTTAGAAATAGGGTTGTTGTTGATGTAATTAGATAAAATGTGACAAAACGGAATTAGGGTAGGCACTAAATCCAGTGCTTTGGAATCCTTGTAATGACAATGAGGCACACAGCTCACATCACATGAAGGCAGAGGCAGATATCATTGGTATCACTTTAAGCTTCAAACCTCTAATGATTGCATGAACCAATCTCATCTACAGGTTGATTTTCAACTCCTGGATTCCAAATCTGTGAGAGAATAAGTTTCTATTACTTTAAGCCACCCAGGTTGTGATAATTTGCTACCATAGTTCTAGGAAACTAATACAGGCATTATCGAATATTAGATTAAATTTAGAATTCTTATAGCCACACTTACCTGTGTTAGTTTGTCAAGGCTGACCTAATTAGGAATGCGGGTTCAAACAATAAAAATGTATTATCACACCATGATGGTAGCTAACAGTGCAAAATCAAGGTGTCAGCAAAGCTACGAGCTCTCTAAAGCCTCTGTGGGACTCTGTCATGGATACATGAGCTTGATGTAGCTCATGATGCTTTACTATAGCTTTTGGTTCCTTGGTTGACAGTTGCATAATTCCAATCTTTGCTTTTGTCATCACATGGCATTCTCTCCATTCTGTCTACCCATGGCATCTTTGTGTAAGGACACAAGTTCTACTGAGCTCAGGGCTCACATTACTTCAATACAGCTTCATCTACCTCTGTGAAACCTATTTCCAAATAAAGTCATATTCTCAAGTATGGAAGATTGAGGCATCAATAGATCTTTGTGGAGGGACATATAATTCAACTCATAACACTAACACTTTCTTTTACCACCATGTGCAGAATCTTTCAGACATAGCCCCTGTTCTCTAGTCCAACTTTCATTACTCAGTCATCCCTCCTCAGGATTATCACAACCACTGCAGAATTCACTTGTCTACTTCATTTTACTCTCTTTATGTCCAAAAAGTTCAGGTTTGAATGAGATTACTATTATTTCTGCTGATGATCCACTTCCTCTCACCATAGCCTCAATTATGCACTACTACAGAAAGCCTGAAGTTTGGCCCCTAAACACAAAATGGGTGAGGGTGCTGCTGGTACCTCTCTTACATACTATACTGTTTCTTACATACTATACTGTGTTTGTGTGTATGTAATATGCTCTAAAACAATACCTAAACCAGTAACATAGTCACTTATTTTATTATTATCAAATATTATATACATTGCTATACTTTTGTTTGTTTTATTAAACTGGCAGTGGAGTAGGCTTGCTTACAAGACAATAATGTACTATGCCACAACATCATGATGGCTGCATTCCATGAGGGACTCAGTTCTGTTTTAATAACTTGTTGAAGAAACAACCACCAAGTAGCTGATAGAGTTTGGATTTTAAAAATTTTAAATATTGTAAAAATTGAGTTATGGGAGAAGATATCAGTGTCATAATGCTGCTTAAGTCTCATAATTTCAGTGTTTCAAGGGACAATTTTCTTTTTTCTGGTCTGTGAGCTAGAAGATCAGCCAGATGGGCTTGGCTCCAGGTTTCTAGTTGGGCCTGGTCTTCTCCATCTCTGTCATTTCAGAACTAGCACATTAGAGCCTCTGCCATGACACATCCACCAACCATGCATAAGCCACAGCTACTCATGTGGGCAAACCCACACAAGAGGGACAGAAAAGTACCCCTCTTTCCCTTGCTACTCCTTCCCCTCCCCCTCCATGGGAGGTTCTGCAGTTACATGGCAAAGAATGGGAACGTGTAATTGTAGTACAAGGAATGAGCAATCAAAACCAAAATCTGCCACAAAGATCCTGAAGTTGACTGCAGAAAGCTTTATCTAAAATAAATTTGTTTGTCAAAAGCTTATAGAAAGAATTTGAATGTTGAATTTTCAAAATTGCACTTCAAACTGTAGCTCTAATTGTATACATCTTCATTTTTTTTTTTCCTAGAGATGTGAAGACATTTGGGTCGGAATGCCATCGCCTATTCCTGTGAAATATGTTAGGTACATGGACTTGGTGAAGGATGTGTATGGCTTAGAGGAAGAATGACCATGGGAGTTTTGATCAACTCTATTTGATTTACTGCTCTCATTTTGCCATGTTGACTTTAGTAGATATAATTTCATTTAAAAAGTAAACAAAGTTCATATTAAATGGAAATATACAAACCACAATCTTCTTTTGTCATTGTGGTTCTTCAGAACATCCTATTATATTGCTGATGTACTGGTGCTATTAAAGATGCCATTTAAAATAACCTCAAACATTTTTATTGTACGTATTATTGATGAATACCAAAGAATCTTATGATAGTTTTCATCCCACATGATTTAATTCATTGCAGTGCAAAAAGAAAATGACTTTTGACAGTTACACATGACAATATAAAATCAAATTATATCTAAGCAGTAAGTTGTGATTCTGTTAAACATTTTTAAAATCTTTGTGACACATGTTTATTACTTACATAATTAAATTTTGTAGCAGCCCACCTCATCAAAATAATCTTTAAACCTCTCCAGAGTGAATGTGTTTATTTTCTGAAGTTAGCAAAGTTATGGAAAGAAAAGGAATGTTCTTTCTGCCAATACACACATACACACACAAGTGCACACACATTTGGGAAATTAAAGCATATGCAGTGTTTATATTTTTAATGCCCCTTTTTATTTAAGTCAGCTTCTTAGCTTAGAAATATATGCATGTGTATATAATTATAGCATGACCAAAAATGTGCTGCACTTAAAATGTTAAGGGCTGTGAATGTAGAAGATTTCAAGGATTTGCTTTCCATTCATTTTACAGAAAATCTTCCTCATCTCCCACAACTCCCAGCCCAGAGGTTTAAAGATTTTAAAACTATAGTAGTTCTCTCCTGCATTTCTGTGGTTCTATTTTTATTCTTCCTCTGCAGAGCTCATGTCATGTAGTATACATCTGATTAAAATCTATCATCATGGACCTTGGGGGAATTCAGTGTTGGAAATCTTTCCCAGTGCACCCCAGGCTTCAGTGTTGGGTACTGCATATCAAAGGGATGCATGTATCTGGAGTTTGTTTCCAGTGGCAAGGGGCCCTGGTATGTCCATTCTCTCTAGGTCTCACTCTGTCTCTTTCTGCTTGCAAATAAATGAATGAATGAATAAATAAATATGGCCAAAAAAATCAATTTTGCCCATATTCTAAGTGGCAGCCAGGGCTAGTCAACAAGAAACTGTGTTAGTCACTTTTCAGGGGCTGTTCTGAGGGAAAGAACTATGAACACCTCAGGGTCCCCTCCTGTCTCCTTATTCTTTTACTCCATATGTGCAGCAGCACCTTGCCCAGAAATGAGCTGGCTTCATGGAACTTAGACCAGTTTGCTTGACAACAGAGCTCCTTCTTCTTTTTTCCAAATTGAAATTAGTCAATAAGCTACTCTCTGTAAACTATCGACAATTCTGTAGACACGATTGTTAGAATCAACCCCATAGGGCTTTCCAATAAACTAATATGCACATTTCAGGTACTAGGACAGTCAGTTACCCTAATTTTAACTGCTTGATTTTTGTACCAGTTTTTAAAGACAGTTAACAGTACCAAGTCATTTTGTCTCTAAGATTTTCCACTTCCTAGAGAAAAGGTTTTTGAAAGGATGACACTTGCCTAAATGTTTTCAGGCTGACACATTAGTCACATACCTATTAAACCCTTCACTCAGTAGTCTGTTCCTCAAGAGTTGAAATAGATCATTTAGCCCTTGTGCAGGCTTGTAATGTAGTTCACTTGAGAAGCAGGAATTAAAAAAAAAAAGGAAGCAAACCAATGATAGTGCTCCTGAGTTCATGTGGTGACAACTACTCATTCTCTTGCATTGATCTGTGTTCTGCCCTGCTTGCTCCTGGTTCAAGCCCATGATTAATTGTGAAATGAACATTATAGACATTATGCTTATGAACACGATACATTGTAGTCATATAGACACTTTAAATAATTCTTTTGGTAACTAAGCCATATACTGAAGGAGATTTATAATTTAGAGATAATACCCCATTAGTAAAGTTTATGACCCAATAAACAGCTCCCACTAGTTAATAAATGCCAAGGCCATAAAAACAGACTATTAATGTAATAGAATTTCTGTGCCTTCCTCTTTTGCTGGTGGTCTAAAGACACTGAAGGGAAATGCTATCTTGAGGCAAAACAAAACAACAAAGCATTTATTCTTGTTATGTAAATATTTTACACCGCATTTGGAAAGCTACCAGCTCCCCTTGGTCTCAGGTGGTCCCAAAATTCTGATGCATTTTGTGGTTAAAAGCAGTAGATAACTAATGCTCAGTACAAATAAACTGTCTCATTTGTTTTTCTTCTATAAAAGAGAAATCTTAGCTAGTGTCATTTTTTCAAGATAATAATTTTGAAAGAAGTATCACAACCTTTGCATAGACATATTTTTAGCTCCTAACATTTTCTTATTGTGATAAAGACGTGAGTGCTACATGTAGATGTCAGGGTGAGTTGAAGGTTAATACAGGCAAACCTTTTGTCCTATGAACTAATTATTAGCAATCTTGGAGCCCTGGGAATGATTGATAAAGCCATTTGCAAGCCCAAATCAAGTTGTCTTCTTGTACAAAACTGATTAAAAGCTGTTGAAGTTCACGATAATGGGCTGCTGAGTCACTGTTGTGAAGGATGGATATTACCAGAAGATGAGTACTTTGAAGTTTTAATTTGCCTTTTTATTCTCATTCTTTCCTGTTATTTAACCATTTGAAAAGTAATGTGGATAACATATTTAGGATTTTAGACAGTAGAAGGAAGGTACAGAACACTGTAACTCTTAAACATATACTAGTTGAAGCAGATTGCCTTCGATTCAATTAACACATATACCAATATTGGTATTTTTATATTCTACTTTTGAAGTTTGTTTATTTAGGGTATTAGAGCTTTTAGGCTTCCTGGGTCAGTCTGGTCCCTCATTCCCACGTTTAAGATATTTAAATTGGCATTTCTTTTTTCAAATAGCTGGGAATTATTAAGTAAAATGAGATCTCAAGTTTAAAACAATAAGCCCTTGCTTTTACAATGTGGATTTATCTTCATTTCAGTTAGACTTGCTTCCTAGCCTTTTGAACTGCTATCTTCTTTCACATTTCCCTTCCTCCATACATTATGATTCTGCTACTTGCAAATTTAGCACTTGGAAATAGTAAGTCTTCCCAAAAATATTTATGATATTGAGTAATGCAGAATCCATTAAATAATGATCATGTTCATAGTTATGTTCATATTCTCTTTAATTATGAATTTCAGAATTATATTGTAAAGACTTTTCACACTAACAGCTTCCATCTGATGATAGAAACAGATATTCCAGTGATGCATCTCTGCCTTCATGTTTACTTGGGCAAAGTCTCAATTGTTTCAAGTTGAAGGCAGGTTAAGACCTTTTCAAAAGTGAGGCTTTTCAAGTTGACTGAGCATTTGACACCATGCTTTTCAATTCCCAGGAGAATGTAATGTGTAAAAAATGGAAAGCCCACTGAGGCAAGATCAATGAGGCTATTGAGCAACTAATAAACCTGGAGCAGTAATGTAGCAAACATCATTATCACACAGGGCAGTACTGACTGCAAGTTGTTTAAGAGAAGTCTTGCATTTGCCTCCACCTGCCTTCTACCAGGTTATATAGTGGTTTAAATTTACATTTTCATTCAAGGTCAATTAAGTTCCACCAAGCTAACAGTCTGAAACAACTTTATCAACAGAGTAGTCAGAATGTATATCTTTTTTGCTCTTATTCCTGGTCCCTAGTAAAAATTTTTCCAAGGGGACTTTTGAACCCATTATGTGTCTGGTGTGTGACACATGCAGGAACCCAGGGGTCAGCTCTGCTGCTCAGAAACAACTGGCAATGGCTAAAAAATGTGGCCTATGAAAAACTCCACAGTGGCTCTATAGGCAGAGAATTAACAGCTCTCTGGAATCAGTAGGAGCCTTTACTTCTAAATACTCATTAGTTAAAGCAGCGAGGCCTGATGTTATGCAAGTTAGAGAAGGAAAAGGAGACCACCCCTCCCTATTGTCTATTTTGAACAGAATATGCACATTTAACTGGAAGTGCTGAATGGATCAAATACATCAAACCAACTATTCACCAATCTCCCAGCTTCCTGAGCACCGCTTTCCATCTGTGTAAAGCCAACAATAGAGGAAATTCTTGTTATGACCCCACTATAATATTAAAATCCAAAGGTGCCCATAGCGTGATAGAAACACAAAAATGCATTCTCCTTTAGAAATGGGTCTACCAAAGTCATCTTTGTACTTCCTTTTTCCTACTTTGCCTATACAAGAACAACTGGACTGGAAGTCACAGGAACTTGATAAAAAATACACTTGCCTGCTTTTTTTTTTTTTAACCTCTCATGCCACCACTGTACGTTATTGTTGTGAGGCCATCCGTAGAATACAGAACAGGACCTGAAAATATTAGCGGCTTTAGCTACCGGCAGTCTCAGTAGAGGGAGAATGGATGTAGCAAGGGAAAACGATTGCAGAGAGGAGAATGGGCATCACCTTGTATGCGAAACTTCCCTCAAAGAGTTTGAACTCCACTCTAAGGGAATGAGAAGCTGCTAAAAAAATGCGTCTGAAAAGATTATGCCTGTATTTGAAAATTGAGCTGTTTGGTGTGTGTGAACTTTAAGTGCTGAGTTTGGTAGTGAGATGGCTTATTGTTCCCAGAGACCCAATGGATGGTTTGGGTTAATGTTATCTTGGTGAGATTGTTGACAACCGGAGATTTATGACACATTCGGATGCTGGAGATGAGAGAAGAGAAATAAGATCATGATTGGGTCATTTTGATAGATAGTGTGGCTGTCCACAATACTGAGATACACCAAAAAAAAGTGAAGTTAAGAGAAGAAATCAAGAATTTTCCTTGAAGCCTGGGTGGTGGTGCACACAAGTAATCTCAGCACTAATGAGCTAAAGGGCAGCCTGGGATATATAGCACAATTCTGTCTAGAGAAACCAACAACACAACAACAAAAAAGTCTTATGCCTTACAAATGCTTTATTCTGGAGCTTGTGGAACAGAGAAGTGATAAAAGAGCCAGGTTAATAGGTTGGAATCTCAGCAGAGTAGGCTGGGCTACAGTGACCATCTGGGCCTATAGTTTGTATTGGAAGAAAATTATTAAACCTAGAACATCAATTTCAGGTCATATATTTCTTTTTTTAATTATTTTTATTTATTTTCAAGCAGAGAGAGGGCCGCTAGCTGCTACAAACGAATGCCAGATGCATGCGCCACTTTGTGCATCTGGCTTTATGTGAGTACTGGGGAATTGAACCCAAGTTGTTAGGCTTTGCAGGTAAGTGCCTGAAACATGGAGCCAGCTCTCCAGCCTAGGCATATATTTTTTATTCAGTGAGCTTTATAATTTATGTGCTTCAAGGAACTTGTTTATTTCATATTGGTTATTGAACTTATTGATTTACCATTGTTCCTTAATATTCAAAACTTCATTTTGTAGTGTCTAAAGAATTTATATTGATGTCATTTCTCAGTTTTCTAATATTAGTTATGTTTTCTTTTCCCTTTACTTTATTGATTTTGCTAAAGGTTAATCAATTCCATTGATCTCAAAAATCTTAATTGTTCTTAATTTGCTCTTCCTTTTCTACCTTTTAGGGTTACAGGAAATTGATCTAATTGATTTGAGGACTTTTTTGCAACACATTTTAGTCCTATAAAATTCTTCTCAATACTTCTTTAATGGCTTCCCACAAATTCTGTTATGTTGTGCATTTATTTTCATTCAGTTGTTCATTCTTTTACTTGTTTTAATTTCTTCTTTGATCCATAATTTACTCATAGGCATTATATTTCACTTTTAAATATGTCAACTTTTCCAAGTTCTTTCTCATAATTTCTAACTTAATTCCCTTTTTGGTCAGAGGACATATTTGTCTGACTTCTATCATTTTAAATTCATTGCAACTAGTATAATGGCCCAGAATATGGCCTATCGTGGGAAATATAGCATGTGCACTTGGAAAGAATGTGAACTCTAAACTTCTTTTATGGAGTGTTCTATAAATGTCAGTCCGGTCAAGGTGTTCAAATCATCAGTAGCCTTGCTGATTTTCTATCTGTTCATTCCAACAATTATAGAGGAAGACACTGAAATTTCTGACTTTAATTGTAGTACTCAATTTTTATGTCATTTATTTTGAGATTGGTATTAACTGTAAATGTTAGCACTGGTATATTCTCTTGATTAACGTTTTATCGTTATGTAATGAATTTTCTTATTCTTGGAAATTCTCTTCCTTGAAATCCAAGGTGTCTAATAATAAAACCATGTTAGTTTTCAATTTTAACTAATGTTTTAATGTCTGATAATAAAGCTAATCTCTCTTTGTTTTCATCACTATTATATTCGTATATTTTTTTCTGTCTTATCTTGTGATTGAACCCAGGGCCTTTGTATGCTAAGCAAGCACTACACCACTGAACTACATTCTCAGACTAGGCCTGTTATTTTTTTTAAAACTATGTGTATTTTCTTTTTCTTTTTTAGTTATTTGCATGTGTGTATATATATGGTATGTCTATGAGTATGAGTACACATATCCTACATCATGCAGGTGGTTATCAGAGGATAACTTTAAGATATTGGTCCTTTCCTTGACCTTGTTTGAGACAGGGTTTTTCTTGCTTTTTGCAACTGGGAGGATCAGACTAGCTGTCTTACAGGCTTCAGGATTCTCCTGACTATGTTACCTATTATTATAGGTGCCTCAGGATTAAAGATGCATGTACCACTGCACATCTGGCTTTACATGAGTGCTGGGGATCCTAACTCTGCTCAGCAGGCTTATGGAGCAAGTGCCTTTAACCAGTCAACAATCTCTGCATCCCCAATGTGTAGTTTCTTATTTGAAATGTCTTTCTTATAGGCCACATGTGGTTGAGTTGGCATTTTTTATCCAATTTGATGATTACTGTCTTTTAATAGGTATATTTAGACTACTTGGAGTTAATGAAATTATTGATCTGGTTTTAAATCTATCATCTTGCTATTTGTTTATTTGTCCATTTTTTTCGTTGTGTCCTTTTTTTCCTTCCTCTTTCTTTTTGGTTTGATAAAATTTTTCTTATAATTTTATTTTATCCTAGTTGGATAATTAGGTACTGTTTGAAGGAAAGGTTTTTTTTTTTTTTTTTTCTCTCCTTTTATTGTTAGTGATTGGGAGCCTGCAAATCAAACTGACAGGGACAAATTAGCAAGAGAAAAAAGCAGAGCTACTTGTGTACATGCATATGACAGTTCACAAATAATACTCAAATATGCAAAAGAGAGGGACAGAAGGCCTTTGTAGAGGAAAGCATTTCTTATTAAAAGGGAGAGAGGAAAATTACTGAGAAACAAATGATTTGGGAGGAAGATACATGGGCCATTTCCCTCCAGAGTATGAAAACTGTATTGTTTACAGTAGATTCATTAAACATTGCCTAAACAATTTAGCTGCCCTTCAATTGGTTAATCATTAAAGTATATCACTTGAATATTACTCATCAGTAATAGGAAGTGATTTACTAATAAAATGTGACAACTTGGATGAATCTCAGAGAATTAAGCTGTGTGGAAAAGGTCAACCCCACAAAATTATCTAATGCATTATTCCACGTATACAACATTCTTGAAATGACAAAATAGACATGAACAGCTCAGTAATTGTCAGGGGTTACAGAGGTAGTATGGAGGATGACAAAAGGGCATATGAGTGAGGCTACAGAAGCAATAAGAGCAATCTTGTATTGACAAATGGTCCCTGTCTTCACTGTCAATGTTAGTATCTGGTTAGGATACAGATTAGTGTATCAAGATGCTACCATTGGAGCAAATGATGCACCATGTTGTCTTGTAATATTTCTTATAACTACATGTGAATATGCTATATTATATAAAAATAAAACATTTACTCTTAAAAATTAATAAAAGACAAAGACTTCAGATATCAAAAAATATGAAAGCATTCATGAAGAGCTATTCTGTCCAAGTGGATCTGCAGATGCAATGTAATCCCAGTCACAACATGAGGAAGAATTTTTTTGTAGAAATCAATTAATTATTAGGTTTACATGAAAGACAAAAGTATCCCTTTGGGAAAACGGAAGATGACTTCACTGAGGAATTTTAGCAAGCATTTAACAAAGAAATAAGACTGGTTCTAAAACAACTATTCCAGAAGACAAATACTTTCAATTCATTCAATGAGTTGAATTACTCATTATTCTGATATAAAAGGCGGAAAAAGATACTTAGAGGAAGAGAAAGAAGAGATCAAAAACTCCCAAGAATACAAATATAAAATTTCTTTCAAAATTTTAGAATATAATAGTAACTATTTATAATGCATCATGACCAAGTAGAATTGCCTTAGATATAAATTGGTTTGACATTGAACAAAACACTTTTTGCCACTAGTAGACTAAAGGGGGGGGGAAAGGGGTTGGAGAAATGGCTTAGCAATTAAGGCACTTGCCTGTGAAGTCTAAGGACCAAGGTTCAATTCCCTAGTACCCATGTAAGCCAGATGCACAATGTGGCACATGCATCTGGAGTTATTTGTAGTGGCTGGAGGCCCTGCTATGCCCATTCTCTCTTTCTCTGACTCTCTAACTCTCTCAAATAAATAAAATAAAAATATTTTAAAATAGGAGAGGAGCCCCACATGATCATTTGAATGCACTTAGTAAATGAGCTTGACAACATATAGAATTATTAATTTTAAAACTCCTAGTAAGATAGGGTATAAGTGCATGGGAAAAATATATACCATGACTAACGTCATACTTAAAATGAGAGGTTCTTTTCCTTAAGATCATGAAAAGGCTGGGAATTATACAGATGTATATACAAGAAAGGATGCTAACATGAATAGTTAGGGGTAATGTGAAATAAAATCATAACAATAACTTAAAACTTAATAGAACATCTAAAATTACATCATAGTAAATTATGGCCAGGATTTTGAGCAACTGGTATGCTGCTGTTTAGCATATTGGCTGGGACAATCACCTTGGAAAATAATTTGGCAGTTTAGTAAAATGATCAACATTCACTAAACATGGTTACATGTGCCTGTAATCCTAGCACTTTAGAGGCTGAGGTAGGAGGATCATGAGTTTGAATCCAGGCTGAGTCTACATAGTGAGTTCCAGGCTGGCTTAGGCTACATAGTGAGATTCTATTTCAAAAAAGGAAGAAAAAAATTCAACATGTTATCTTCAAATCCATGTTATTCCAAGGCATTTATTTTACCAAGAAAAACAAGAAAGCACATTTCAATTCAAAAGCTTTCAAATTATTGTTACTATTATTTCATATTATTGTTATTTTCTTCATAACAGCTTTATTCTTAGTAGCTAAAAATCAGAAGCAACCCAAATTTCTATCTACAAGTAAATGAATAAATTATATTCCATCTAGAAGGAATGTGCTACTGATATATGCATTAATATGGATGAATCTCAAATACTATGAGTGAAAAAAGGTAAAAATAAAAGCATATATTCCATGGCTACATTTACATAAATTTTCAAAGAATGCAAACTTATCTATACTAACAAAAAGTAGAATTGGGATATTTAATATATATATGTAATGTTTTAATAAATTTAAAGAATAATAGCACAGCAATGTCGTGTGCCTATAGTTCCAGCTACTTGGGAGGTAGAAGTTGGAGAACTCACTTAGGCCCACAACTTCAAAGCAAACCTAGACTACATAGTGAGACCTTGTCTTAAAAAACAAAACCCATTAACATTTATGGACTATAAATAGAGTTGTAGTTTGAGATAAATTCATACCATTTTGCTTATAAAAAGGCCGTCAAAGCATTTGTTTAAACAAGAAAAAGTAAAAATGCTGGAGGGAGAAAATTACAGTTTTAAAATTATAGGTAGCAATTAAGAGACTTTTATAATAGATTCATGAATCACATCTAAAAATTACAACATAAATATCTTTTCTTATAAATTAAGTGGAGAATCATATTTGCAGTAGAGGAGATAGGAGACTTACAAAAGTTTAGATAAATATATGTGCAAATATATGTTAATAAATTAGAAAACGATCTCCTTTTTGTAATGCTAGAGATGGAACCAAGAACCCCATGCCCATACTTAAATCTTGACATTGTGTTGGCCTTCCAACTATCTTGTTCCATTGAAAATTCCCTCCAACAGTACTTCTGTCCATGGAATCCTCATCAGCTGCAGGGCTGGGGAAGTTGGAGCAGAGGACAGTGCATAGATAAGGTAACCTATTTGTTGTTGAGACTGTCATGATTATTTGGAAGTTTTCCCCTAGTGATCTGAAACTAGAGTCTTCATAAAGCACTAAGGTTCCCCTGACTTCTGTAACTAGGTAGGTATGAGTGTACTCCTCATTTTCAACTGTCAGAAAAGAGCCAAATACCTCCATACCTCAGTCATCTTCCAGAGTCTCATTTTTCAGATCCTTCAAGATATTGGTCACTTTAGCCATGCCACTTAGTGTATGATATGTAGGCCAGTAACACTCACATTACTTAGGAGTCTGTAAGACTTTAGAATCCCAAGCTCCAACTCCACACCTGAACGAGACCTGCATCTAACAAAATCTCAGATAATTTGTATGCAAATTAAAATTTCAGAAGTACTGGTCTGAATTGGACACATCCTCAGTTGTTGGCATGTCTTTTAATAGCTACTTTCCAAATTCAAAACTATTCTACTGTTCCCAGGGTATACAAAGCAATGGTTAGAAATTAAGATATAGTCATTCACCATTTAAACTAATATTTATTAACATGGTTGTTTTCTGTAAACCAATGTTGTCAGGTACTATCACTGGCAGATAAATGTGAAAAATTCAATCAGAGCAGAGGTCTAAGTTTTAGGCCCTAGTATGGTAGGTAATATAAAATGGTATGGCTCATGGTAGCCATGGAGACTCAGAGGAGAAAGAGCTCATCTGGGAGCACAGAGGCATGTGTATGCCTTGGACTGTGCAAGGCATAAATGCCAGATCATTCAACCATGACTTCCCATGTGATACCCAGATTGATTGATTTTCCTTTTGCCATCATTAGTTCTAGACTTCTGCATGGTAATTTGTTTATGTGATTACAGATGTTGCTAATTAATTTCCCAGAAACATTTTTAGTTCTTGTGGTAGTTTAAATGAATGGGTCCCAATATATTCAGTATTGTAATTTAGATCTGCAGATACCTGAGTGTAGGAGGTGTCACTGGTAGGATAGTAGGGTCCAGCCCTTAGGTATGGTGGTGGATTTGAAATTACAGTCTAAAGATATTCAAAGTGTCTGATTTCCCCATAGAGTTCCTGGAGTATGGTGTGTGGTCTAGCTTTTGGGTTTTGGCCTATGGCTGGCTTTTCTCTCTCTGCTTGGACCTATGTAAACAGACCAGCTTCTTCTGCCATTGTGAAACTTTCCTTGGATCTGTAAGCTTCAATAAATCCCTTCCTCCATAACTATGCCTGGTTTGGAAGTTCATCTCAGTGACTTGAAGCTGTCTACTACAGTTGTCATTTATCCATACTGATGGGTTTCATAAAGGCAGTTTCAAGAATAGCGTGTACTTTAATGCAATATCTCTATCACACCTTCCAAGGCTCACGGTCTAATGCGGAAGAGGTGGCAGAAAGAATGTAAGAACCAAAGGAAGTGTAGGACTCCATACAACATGCTCCCTCCAGACACAAAATGGCCTGGATATCCATGACCTCATAGTACCTGACACTACCTGCACAAGACCATCATAAGAGGAGGAAAAGATCATGACATCAAAATAAAAGAGAAGGCTGGAGAGATGGGGAGGGGGTGTAATGGAGAATGGAGTTTCAAAGGGGAAAGTTGGGGGAGAGAGGGTATCACCATGGGGTAGTTTTTATAATCATGGAATTTGTTAATAAAAATTTGGAAGAAAAAAAAAGAATAGCATGTACTTTAACCATATTCATCACATGCCAGTTCTTCCTTTCCCTCTTCATCTCCTTCTTCAACAAGTCTCCTTCCTCCCCAAGTCTCATTTCTGCTTTTATGTGATATATATGTGTGTATTGTTTTATATGACTACATCCAGCATAGGATCCACAAATGAGAGAAAACAAGCAATATCTGCCTTTCTGAGGGTGGTTCATTTTGTTTAGTATGATTTCCAGTTGTATCCATTTTCCAGGAGACCACATAATTTTGTTTTTCTTTATGGAGTGAAATAAAACTTCATTGTACATATATCCTAGATCTTACCTGTTCATCGGTTATTAAAACTGATTCCATAACTTGGCTATTGTGAATAATACTGAAATAAACATGGATTTATTCTATAGCATATTAGCTTAGCATCTCTGTTACATAGACAGGGGTGATATAGCTGAATCATTTGGTACTTCAGTGTTTAGTTTTTTGTTTGTTTTGAGGTACCACTGTACTGATTTCCATAGTGGCTAGAATAGTTTACATTGCCACCAGCAGTGTAAGTAGGTTCACTTTCCGAGCATTTTCACCAGCAATTACTTCTGTTTGTTTTCTTAATGACAGCCATTCTGACTGGGGTGGGATGGAATCACAGTGTAGTTTTAATTTGCATTTACCCATAACTAAAGATGTTGAACATGTTTTCCTTTGTTTATTGGCCACTTGTACATCATCTTTTGAGAACTCGATTAATTTCACTGGCCTATTTATTGTTTGGGTTTTTTGGTATTTAGTTCTTGGATTTCTTTATGTAGTTTAGATTTTAATCCTCTATAAGATGTATATATAGCAAATATTTCACATTCTATAGGCTGCACAGAAGCTTTTTAAATTCATACCATCCCATTTGCCCTCACACAGCAAACTTGGTGGTTAAGATACAGAACAGCCTAGTATGTGTGAAGCCCTAGGTTCAATCTCCAAAACCACAAAATATACACTCCTAAAAGACACCAAATACCTATATCCTGGTTGATATGGAGGAATGAAAGGACTGTTCTGGAGCATAAGTCTTTGCCCAGTTGTGCTTGGAACATTTGAGGACCTACTACTATATAGTGGGCATCTGAAAGAAACTCACACAGAGGAATAAATGCAGAGAGGAAAGAAACTTTGCCCACTCTGTATTTTCACTTGATGTTTTTTAAATTAGCATTAGATTCTGCTCTTGATTTTTCTTTTATCCTCTCAATAGATCTACTTGAAGAGAGAAAATATGTCACCTCCCAGATATGTGTTTTACTAATTCCACTGTTGCCTCTGGAATCAAATTGAAACTGTCTATTTCAAGAGTAGCCAGCATCCCTTCACTCCAGTGTTACATTGTACAAATAGCCATCGGGGCAATTAGTGTTTCTGATTTTCTTCTTTGTAAACAATGTAGTTGAGGCTTGTTTAATATATTTCAGTTTTTCACTCTCCAAATCATGTCAAGTAAAATATATTTTCTTATGCCTTGCAAAGTTCATGTATATATCAACTCATCTGTGATTAAAAAGGATAAAGCAATGTTAAGGGAAAAAATATGAACTAGCTACTCAGTAACGTTTTATGAGCATAAGACTGTTTTGTTCAAAAATTGCTTAGGGGAAAAAAAAATTCTTTAGAAAAAAAGACATTTTAATTTTTTTTGCTTATTATTTTTATTTATTTGGGAGTGACAGACAGAGAGAGAAAGAGGCAGATAGAGAGAGAGAGAGAATGGGTGTGTCAGGGCCTACAGCCACTGCAGATGAACTCCAGATACATGAGCCCCTTTGTGCATCTGGCTAAAGTGGGTCCTGAGGAATTGAGCCTTGAAACAGGGTCCTTGGGCTTCACAGGCAAGCGCTTAGCCTTAAAGCCATCTCTCCAGCCCAGAAAAAAGAGACATTTTTAAGGGGAATATTGATATATATATTGAACTTTAAGTTTCCACATAGTATTTTTTCCCACTAATCCAATTAGTGTCACACACATTGACACTTCTATTAAAAACTATTTTGGGGGCTGGAGAGATGACTTACAGGTTAAGGAACTTGTATATGAAGCCTAAAAATCCAGGTTCAATTCCCTAGTACCCATATAAGCCAAATGCACAAGGTGGCACCTGCATCTAGAGTTTGTTTGCAGTAACTGGAGGCTCTTGCAACCCACTCTCATTCTCTCTCTCTCTCTCTCTCTCTCTCTCTCTCTCTCTCTCTCTCTTTCCAATAAATAAATAAAATATTAAAAATATTTATTTATTTGAAAGAAGAGAGACAGAGAATGGGTACACCAGGGCTTCTAGCTGCTGCAAACAAACTCCAGATGCATGTGCCACTTTGTGCATCTGGCTTTACATGGGTATGAGGGAACTGAACATGTGTCATTATTCTTTGCAGGAAAGCACCTTAACAGCTGAGTCATCTCTCCAGCCCACTCATTTATGCTTTAAGAGACACTTTGAACAAAGCATGACTCTGGGCTTTCATAGCCTCAGAACTAGAAGAATTAAAAAGTCTACTTGAAAGTTGAGGACGAGAATGCACTCAACTTACTGATGGTTCAAGTCCTCCATGCTATCTGATTCTGATGTGGGAAGCAAAGAGTGCTTGAAACCAAAGGGTTTTATCATCACTGGAAAGGGGAAGCGCTCCCCACAAGTACCAGGGCACAATCACAGTACCATATACAGGAGTTTAAAAGATAGTAAGATGCCAGCTCAGCCTACCATCTTTAAGACTTCTCATTTGGGCAACAGGTTGCTCTAATGTCATCATTTTTTTGGGGGGGGTTTCGAGGTAGGGTCTCACTCTGACCCAGGCTGACCTGGAATTCACTATGTAGTCTCAGGGTGGCCTCAAACTCACAGCGATCCTCCTACCTCTGCCTCCCGAGTGCTGGGATTAAAGGCATGTGCCACCACGCCTGGCTTTAATGTCACCATTTTATTCAATATTCTATTTTAGAATCATTACAGGGCAGATGCTTCCCATTGATAAGGTCACAAGGCAAATTTTTATCCCAAATTTATAATCCCCAAAGACTTGTGTCCACAGACACAAGTCTTTTTTTTGTTATCACCAAAGGCCAGCACGCACCTGGCAACTACTCCCTAAAGACCTATGGGCCTCTTGGGGGTTCTGTTTTTACTTATGGCCTGCCTCTAAAAGTTATTTAACTTCCTCTGGCCACCCAGGATGCTTCCTATCCAAGCTCTCAAAGAATTGGCTCAGCTCCAAAGCTCTGTCTTTCAGAGCCAGAAGTTAGTTTGGGGACTGTCTGTAAGGAAGAATGCTAGTCCTCCCAGTCCTTATTCCTGCAAGAATGACAACTCTGAGATGTGCTCAATACTCTCAGTAGAATTAGACACAGCCACCATAACAGTAATCTGCACATTAGTTCACCCTGAATTGGTTTCCTTTTCTGTCTCATTCATGGCCTTCCATTCACTTCCTTCTCACTTCACTGCTGCTTCCTCTTCTACTCTTCTTGTCCTTTCAATACTTGGGATAGAACCTCGATCTCTGTGCATACTAGGCAGATAGTCTACCACTGAGTTATAGTAGCATTTGCTACAGAGGATGGAATCCCAGCCATATGAGTTAAAACATTGAATGTGTGAGGTTGTGGCTACTCACACTAGTTTGGACCATGTTGTGGAGGCCTCTACTGCTGTGTTGAGACTTTGTTCCCTGGTGACTGGGCTTAGTAGGTATGGGGTAGAAGCATCGCTTTGATCAGACTCCTATGCTACAGTATCACTGTAGAAACAGGGAAGACTAGATTAGAGCAGTGGTCTCAAAGTGGGACCATGAATATAAGAATCATTCAGGAAACATATTGTTTTTTGCCAATACTTGGGCTTAAACCTAGGGCTTTGCACAGGCTTGGTAGGCAGTCTGTTACCATGCTATAGCTCTAGCCCTTCGTAATTTTTGTTTGAGACAGGATTTCACAAAGTTGCTCAGGCTAGTCTTGAACTCACTCTAGCCCAAGCTGGCCTTGAACTTTCAATCATCTTGCCTTGGCCTCCATAGTAGCCAGTATTTCAGTTCTTTGCTTGGCTTTGGGAACATCTTAGTAATGCAAATTCTTGCCTCTAACCAATACCTAATGAATGCAATGAATGAATTTTGGAGTAGGGCTTGGAAACCTGTGTTTGGTTTTCTTTATAAAATTTTTAATTAACATTTTTTTACATTTTTATATTTATTTATTTACTTGAGACACAGAAAGACAGACAGACATAATGAGTTTGCAGGGGCCTGTAACAACTGAAAACAAACTCCAGATGCATGTGACACCATCTGCATCTGGCTTACATGGGTTCTGGGGAGTTGAACCTGGGTCCTTAGGCTTCACAGGCAAGCGCCTTATACATGTACATATTATATTTTCATCACACTCCCCTGCCATTACTTTTGTTTCCATTCTTCCCCACCCACCTTCCAATGAACCCCTTCTTTCTTCCAACTAGTCATCTTGTTTTTAAAGATAGTATTCTTTTTAAAATATATATATTTAAATATTTTATTATTCATTTATGACAGAGAGAGAATGGGCGTGCCAGTTCCTCTGGCTTACATGGATACTGGGGAATTGAATCTTGGTCCTTAGGCTTTACAGACAAGTGCCTTAACCACTAAGCCATCTCTTTAGCCTAAACTAGTCCTCTTTTTTGATGTTTGATTTATTGCCCTACTTTATAAACCATGCTGGAATGTTGATGGGCCAAGCAATGCCTCCAGGTAGCTCATGAAGTATAAGAAGCACTGGCTTAGAAATGAGAGGGAACTGGCAACCTAGAGATCTAGAGACTCTTGTCTGGCTACAGTAAGGGCCCTGGTGGGACCCTGTAAGGGCTTGAGCTATCAGTTTAGCGTCTCTTATCCATTTCCTTTTGCCTTGCATTGTGTTCTGCATGCAACATACTTCATAAACATTGTGGCTTCAATGTGTCCATACCATTTTCAAGTCAAATGAGAGAAGTCATGGGAGGGATAGGATGAGGTGGAGGTAATTATTTATATGAGGTTCAACTACTACTGATCACATAGCATTGAGAATATTGTCCCTTTCTCAGTTCCAGGGACATAGTATTCTAGAAATTTTGAAACATTAGACAAAGCTGATGTCTTTTGAATAAACAGCAGCTACTCCCTCTTCAAAAATCAAGATCCCATGGCTCATGTATATGGAGCTTGAGAAGTACTGTAAATTTGAGAATGAAACCTCCATAAACTAGGCAATAAAAGCTTTTTAGCAGAAATTACTTCCTGAGTAAGGGAACACTGTGTATATGGACAGGGAGGTGTAGAGTTTGGTAAGAAAGAGGAAGAAGATGCTAAATGGCTTAAAATCCCAAATTAGTTAATGTTGAGACCTAATCCATGCTATTTACTGTTGGTTGGCAACTTTTCTTTTTTGGGTTCAGAGTCAGCTTGACTAGAATCTAGAGTCTGTCATAAGTTTTAGAACCCCATAATTATTCCTTGCAACCTTGTCTGGTAGCATCCCAGCCTCTTGGAGCCTGCCTGTGGGTCTGTGGGAAATCAAAGTCCCCCTATAGTTCCTAGGGCTGGGATGAGTGAGGGAGACATGGTTGGTAACGGCCTATCCCCTCAGGAGCACCAGCTCCGGGAACAACAAAGCCTTTGACTGAGGCCTGCACAGAAACTGGACTACACTCTGTAGGCCAAAAGGAGCAATTGGGAAGGTAGTTTTGTGGGTTGGTTTCTGAGCCAAAGTTGAAACTAGGTTGTAGCAAGTCTGAAAGAAAGCTGGCAGAGGAGGAAAAGGCTCTTCTTAAGCCAGGAACTACATAAACCCATGACCAATCACAGGGTGTTAGAGCAGAGAGGAACTATTTTGGACTGGCAAAGATGGCTCCACTGTCTAGTAATTTACCATGAGTAGTGGCAGCCAACCTTTTGTTTGGTAGAATGTGGCCTGTTGAAGGAGAGCCTGGCTGAAATTATTGCTGTATTATTTATCTTTGACCAGGAAAAACAAAGTAAGTCTTTTTCAAGAGGAACTAAAAAGAAGAAACAGTTTCTTGATCACAAAAACCTTGAAAAAAGGGCACTCTGTACCCTTCTTCCCCAGCTGGATTGAGTTACTGCTTGAGCTGTGTCATATAAAATTCATATGAAAATAAAGATGTACATTCACAAGAATTTACTAGGCATATGGATATTTTTCATAAACAAAGACATCATTAGCTTAGTTTGAGGAAAAGAGTATATATGGCTGGCAATACCAAGGGACTTTTCAAGTCAACCAGGGTTCCTTTGTAGATTAAATACTAAGCTGTCATAAAATGAGCAAGCACAAAATCTCACACCAGATGGAAAGACTAATGTGGTTAGTGTTGGTCCTGGGCTAGAAAGAATAAATCCACAGGGCTAATACGGTCTCTTTAAAGCTCCCATAGCAGTGAGACCTCTGGTCTGGTCCATTTCTCTCCACTATGTCCTTGGTTCTTGTAGCAGTATTTCTGGTTGCCATAACAACCAGATGTGTAATGATTAAGGCAGTTCCTGAGCTGTTGACCAGCTTAGTCCTTAAACACCGACAGAGGCTTTAGTCATTTCATGAATTTTGTGAACAAGAACAAATCTGTTAGTGATTGGCTTGACTGCTTAGTTATCATCCTGCTGGAGGTGAAAGCACCACAGAAATGGTCTCAGAGATGGACTCCCATGACTTCTTTCTTCAGATGTGTGGTAGAAAGAGAGAGAGAGAGAGAGAGAGAGAGAGAGAGAGAGAGAGAGAGAGAGAGAGAGAGAGGAAGAAGAAGAAGAAGAAGGAGGAGGAGGAGGAGGAGGAGGAGGAGGAGGAGGAGGAAGGGAGGGAGGGAGGGAGAGGAGAGGAGAGGAGAGAGAGAAGAGAGAGAGAGAGAGAGAGAGAGAGAGAGAGAGAGAGAGAGAGAGAAGAGCACCCTAATCACCTGGCTTGTATGTGGTAGAACCCAGATGAAATTCCCAGGCCTCTGTACCATCATCTGGTCAATGCACAGCACCTACTCTCATAACAGAAATTAACCAAAGCTACTTTACAACATTCTGCTCATTTTCAGCAGAAGTTAATTCCCCAAAGACATGTCTTAATTAAGGCAGCATAAGAAAAATAGCAGCAATAACTATAAAAATGATGCAAGATAAATATGGGCATTCTTTACAGCTTAATTTATTATGACTTTAAAAGGGTTGCTACAGCTTGCCTTGATTCTGTGAAACATAGTGCATTTTTGCAAATCCCTTCAGTTATAAATTAATATTGGCCATTAGGGATGGGACTAATGGTGGATGAAGACTTTCTCATGGGGAATCACAGCACCTGAGAAAATGAACGGCTGTGGTGTACAGATTTCCAACTAGTCCTACAGATGATAAAACTTGTCACAAAACTAGTCCCCAAAGAGGCATATTAATTTCTAATAAACCAAGCCACTTTTTTCTTTCTTCAATAAGCATATTGCCCATAATGTTCTAGCTTATGGAATTCTTGGATACTTTTGTGGTTTGAACGTGAAATGTTTCTCACAGGCTCATGTAGTTGGATAGTTGGCACCCGTTAACGACACTATTTTGGGGAATGGGCCCTTGCTGGCAGGGGTGGGTTACTGAGGAATGGGCCTTGAGGGTAATAACTCAGTCATGCTTCCAGTCTCATTCTTTACTTTCTGCCTGCCACAATGTGCACAATCCTCCCAGTCCTCCTGATACAGGTGGAGCGACTAGCACTGCCCTATCTTCCCCACTGTGATGGACTGTATCTTCTGAAACTGTAAGTCCAAATGAACCTTTCCTTCCATAAGTTGTAGTCAGGTATTTTTTTAAATATATTTTTTCCTTTTTTTTTAGGTGGGGGGGAGGTAGACAGAGGGAGAGAGAGAGAGAATTGGCACAATTAAACTCCAGAGGCTTGTGCCACCTAATGGGCACGTATGACCTTGAGGCTGCTTCACCTTTGTGTGTCTGGCTTATGTGTGATCATAGGCAAGCAACTGCTAAGTCATCTCTCCAGACCTGTAGTGAGGTATTTTGAGCACAGTGATAAGAAAAGTAGCTATAATAGAAGGCAAACAGAAAGATAAATGTCAAGGAGCTATGATATGCTCATCTTAAACTAGTATGCATGCATACGCTATACTGGTACTTAGTTCTTCCTTCTAATTAGCTCTGTAGCTGAGATTACATGCTAATAAGAAAAGCCGACATGGGCTGGAGAGATGGCTTGCCTGCAAAGCCTAACAACCTGGGTTCAATTCCCCAGTACCCACATACGCCAGAGGCACAAAGTAGCACATGCATCTGGAGTTCATTTACAGTGGCTAGAGGCCCTGGCATGCTCATATTCTTTCCCTATATCTCCCTGTTTCTTCTGCTTGCAAAAAAAATTAACATGTTAAAAGAAGAAAAGCTAACATATTTATAGGCTGGTTGGCTATTTTCAATATATCTAGAAGTTTCCCATTTAAAAATATATGAAAATTTCCAGATCTTTCTAATTCCCAGTGTAAGGAGGTTAAATTTATGAAGCTTCAAGAAACCAAGGTGAAACTAAGCTCCCTGATGACTAGCTGTCATAGTGCTGTGCAATCTGCTGAAGGCTATGTAACTGGCCAGCCAGGCAAGATGTGCTCACTACTGCCATAGTGGCATGTCTATTAATGGGAATAACCACCTACTCTCTGATTGGATTTGAGGCCTGTTCCACAGGAGGGAATTCATGCCTGATACTGAAATCCTAATCAAAACCCTGTGGCAAGGAATGTCATAAACCCTAGGTGGGAAACTACTATTATGTAACTAAATGGATATATTATGTCCACCAAATTTACTTCTAAATATTTCTGTTTATGTCCATATATTAATACTACTCTCACAGTGAGAGAAGCTTCTTTTTTCAGATGGTGGTGACCACTAGGGAGATTCAAAACATCAAAGTATGGAGGGATGGCTGTTAGGTGGTCTGCACTAAAAGAGACATCTCTTTTACACCCTTCAAGGCTTAGGGATCATTGTGGAAAAGGTAGTAGAATATAAGAGCCAAAGGATGGGGTGGAGTACTTTGGAATGCTGTCTTCCAGAAGCAAAGTGACTATTTCATTCATGACCTCACAGAAGCTATTGTTACCTCCACAATATTGTGCCCATCAACATATTGTTATGGATGATGAAAGTACAAAAATAATCTAGGACACAAGAAGAAAATACTTATCAGTATCAAAAGTGTTTTTTTTTTCTTTACCTTAATAGAGTCACACAAGACTGCTGAGAAAAGCTTGATGAAGGAGCTTAGTAACTTACTGGGGAAGGCTAGAGATAAAGGACAATCCTTATACTTTGTAGATTTCTGGGTAGAAATTGTAGCCACTTTGAAACTGAAAAACTAAGTCCAAATCTTTGACTTTAACAATGGCCTGGATCACATAAGTAAGATGACACATCTGAGCGCTACAGACCTGCTGTTTTCCTACAGAGTCATCATCTCTAAGCAAACCATATCTTAGTGAGCTGCTAACTTCAAAGCCTCCAATCCCTCCTGCTCCATACACTCACTAGTGTGGGTGTCAGTGTCCTTAGAAGTTATGTTCAAGAGGCTTAACTGTCCAATCTAGCCTTTTCTTATCCAGAAAACATAAATGTAGCCTGTGCTTTTGTGAACAATAAAAACCAAACTCCACAATAAATGAACACAGAAGGATGAACATATATCTGGCATTGGGTATTCTCATTTATGCCAGCAGCCTTGTCCTAGACACCCTTGCTACTCCACATGCTGAACAGCTGAAGAGAAGCCACACATGATTAGAAATGGAAGTCCCCTTGGAGAACAGAATTGTGACATCTAGGCTGCTGTGGGCAGCACATCACACAGAGTGATCATTGGGGATGCCCATCTCTGTGTGAGCATGAATGGAACTGCATTAAATGGAAGGTTAGTTTTATTTTTCTCACTTTATTTTGGCAAAGGAACAGTGGGCTAGGAAGTAAGTTCATGAAAAATCACAGTATTGGCCCAGGGGACCCAAGCTTGGTCCAGCCCACAGGTGATGTAGACAAAGCATAAAATTGATTTACTATAAATTAATTTTTCTCTTGAAAATTATAGCCTATGTCTTCCTGAACAAATTTCGTTTTTTAAAAAATCGTAACAACTATATGTCAGAAAATGAGATTTGGACTTAAAAACCTGACAGGTTACCTATTTAGGGCCCCAAGAAACAAGCCTGATGCCATAAGGGGCAATTTAAAATGGAGTGTGGTTATCTTCAAGTAAGAAAAAGCAGGTAGAAAGGAGCTTGCTCCATTAAATTCATTACTGCTATTGCATTTGGCCATACAGGAAGTTGCCTATGATAGGAAGAATGGTTGAAGCAGGAAACAACTTGGACTCATTGATGATTTCCCCATATTAATTAAGTAGATATAATATATGGAATTTCATATATTGATAGCCTATTCTGAAAATAATTCCTGAAGGTCATTGTTTTCATCTGAAGTCACAGCACCTTTTCCTGTACAGAAGTTACTTTGAAGCTTATGTGCTTAGTGAATGGGATCTTGTGTTGAAAAGCAGCTTGGAGAGTACCTACCCAAGTCCCTGCTTTCTTATTTCAGGAAAGAGACCAAGGTAAATGTGTCTGGGGGGTTGAGGAGGAGGTGGTTTATCAACTCTGTCAAAACCACCTATATTTCTCAGCTTTTTTTTTTGTCATAATAAAAAAATACCTGACAGACTGCATACCAAGAAAATAGGTTTAAAAGCTCATAATTCTGGAATGTCAAAGTTCACATGATATACACAGGCTCTCTTGTCAGGGTGGGAGTACATGTCAGGGTAGAGCAAGCCAAGATATAGAAAGGAGTGGGTAGGACAAGTTGTGTCCCTTCATAACATAATGTGAAAATATCATGTCCCCTTAGAATCTTCATTGTAAAGGTTGCATTCCTTCAAATAGTGCCACTCTGAGGACCAGGCTTCTAAAACATGAAGTTTTGGGTGATGACACATTAAATAACATCCAAATGATAGTAACAACTAAATGGTGAGGGACAATATGACCAGAACCAGTTCCTCTACTCAGAGATTTTTTTCCATCACCTCACAACACCTCAGCCAATAGGTTTTGGCACTCCTTCTAAATTTGCTTGCTCTCACTTTGTTAAAATTAGATGATTTTTAAAATTAATTTATCAAGACCATCATAAGAGGAGGAAAAGGTCATGACATCAAAATAAAAGAGAGACTGATTCAAATGGGGAGGGAATATGATGGAGAATGTAATTTCAAAGGGGAAAGTGAGGGGAAGGAGGGTATTACAATGGGATATTTTTTATAATCATGAAGGTTGTTAATAAAATTTTGAAAAATTAATTTATCTAGCTTATATTTACTATTCCCAGGGTGTCTCAATTTCCATATTTTATAATTTTCATCATCTTAACTTTCCTTGGATAGAAGCTTTACCCCACCAGAAGCATCTTCTCTTTTAGACATTCTTAGTGAAATAGCCCAGAAATGCTAGTCATTCCTGATGACATGCTACCTGCAAATCAGGCACTACAACTGTAGGTCTGTGATAGGCCACCATTCATACTTTGTGTTGGGAGATATTTCTGATAGGAATGAAGTATTTCTAGGCTGCCTTCACATACTCTGTGCAGAAAACAACAGCAAGAACATTAAGCCATGACCCTGTTGGAGCACAGAAAATGATACCCCAAAGCAAGGGCCTCAGAAACAGTCTCACAGGCTATATTTCTTTAGCCTTCTCCCACCCTACTGTCTCGTGATCTTTCTCCCCAAGGCAAGCCATAGAAACTAGAATTCCTCTTTCTTGTGTGAAGCATCATAGAAACTAGAATCACTTTTTTTTTTCTCAAAGCCACCCATAAACCTAAAATATTTAAGATTTTTTCACAAGGAAATTCTATGGTTTTAGGTCACAAGGTTCCCTTCATTCAAGAAGGGGTACTCTCTCATTCCCAGAAGGAAGGGATGATACATGGAGATGCTAAAGAGAATCCTAACAGACAGGTCTAGGTGGGCTTCCTCTAAGCCTACACCATTGGCTCAAACCCTTTTGGAACAATCACTTTTCTACTCAGCTATTCATGCTTTTGTGAACCTAAACCCCCAAATGGACAGTTCACCCTGGGATTTTCAGCCTTTTAAGGTTACTATGTCTAATAAAGCTGATTTTATGTACTTTTTCTCTTATGAATGCACCTATTGCCTATTTAGTTTAGCAGATTTAGGTATTGAAACTTTAGAGGAAAGTTTGAACTACCATCAACACCTACCCTTGAGAAACTTTTCAGTAAAATCACAAACCCAAACACACACATGCATACACACACATTGCATGCATGCATGCACACATGTATACACAAAGCAAGGTTAAGCTGTGCACCAGAAAAGAGGAGGAGCAATGTCTATTGATTCCAAAGGCTCTGCATGTATGCATTTACCCCTCACTGAAACATAAATTAGTTTGTGGTATAGATGAAGAAATTGAGCCTCTGAGAGTTTTTGCAGCTTCTCTAAGTTTGCCAAACCAGTAAGTGGTAGAACTGGAATTCCAATGTAGCTTGTCTTCTGCTGGGATCTGGGCAAGCTTTCTTTAATCATGGGGCACTCTGTAACTTGCACATGAGTCAGGGAACCCCAGAAGGGGGGATTCTTGAGACTTAGGGTTCCCAGGAAAAAGTTTCCAAGAACAAATAGGATCCAAGTTGGTTAACAATTTGTATGAGTAGAGGAGAGAATGCCAGGTAAAGAGACAAAATGGGCAAAGGAAGGGATGAAGGGTACATTAAAACTTCCTAATTATTTCTATTTTTCACATACATGCTGAGCTGTTCTGTGCATCATTCTCTCACTCAATTCTCCCATTTCCTTAAAGGTCACCCAAAGGTTGCTTCTTACTATTTCTATGAATCTTTAGCCATATTTGATGGGGAGAGGGTATAAGTCCCTCCCTTTCATGACACTCTTCCTGGCATCTAAGACACTTGGTGTAGTTATCTTCTTGTTGCTGGAAGAAAGCATCTGACCAACTACAGCTGATGGGAGGAAAGATTTTATTTTGGCTCACAGTTACAATTTGAAGCTTCATGATGGCAAGGGAAAACATGGCATGAGCAGAGGGTGGACATCATCTCTGTCACATCAGATGGAAAACAGTAGCAGGAATGGGAGCCAAGTTCTGGCAAGGGGGAGCTTGCTACAACATTCCAAAACCTGACACCAATAACAAACCTTCTCCAACAAAGGTCTACTTCCCAAAGTGCCACCAGGTGGGGGACCAAGCATTCATAGCATGAGTTTATCTAGGACAGCTGATTCAAACTACTACACTGATTCAAACCACCACATTTGGCTCTCTGAGTTTTCACTCTGTCTCTTCTTATAAATTCTTATTCCTCTACTGGCCCTTGACTTGTAATTGTCTGAAGAAAACCCAGTTTTCTGGCTCAAGGAGTTGGGAAAAGGGGACCTTGGGAACCAAAACATGTAGAGGAAATCCCAGTGAAGAGGGAACTGGAAAAGAGAATGTCCCTAACTATTTGAACTAACTGAAGTTCTGGGCTCACTACGAGTCAGGTGTGCATGAACACCCCAGACCCAAAGGAATACAGGCCTGGAAAACTGGACTCATAGTCGGAATGATTTCCCCCAGAGTCCATAAGCAAATCCTGAGTATCACAAAGACAATGGTGACATAAAAAAATGGTATTCAATCCTGAAATATCATTTGAACCACTGCCCACAGAAAGTGAAATAAAATGTTTGATCTTAACCTTGATTAAACAACAATCAAATCTACTGATAGACTCAAGAGAAATTTAATAGGACTGAATCTCACAGCATAGTCATCAATATGTCCAAAATGCAATCCAAAATTATTACACACACAAGGAACAAGGAAAATGTGACCAATTCTCATGGGGAAGGGCAATGAAGAGATTTTGACATGGTGATGATTCCAGATGTTAGAATTAGCATATACTTTAAAACAGTTACTATATCATGTTCCATGAAGTAAGGGTGAACAGGCTTAAGATGAGGAAAAAGATAGAATTTCTCATAAGACAAATAGAAACAAAGAAAAGAGGGTCATGTAGAAATTTTAGGAAGAAAACAGTACAATATAAAAAAAATGCACACCAGGATGGATTCCATGACAAAAACGAATGATAGGAAAAATGTGAGTGAAATGGGAAAGCAATAAGTAGTAAACATTCAATCTGAAGAACTAAGAAAAGGGATTTTTGAAAAGGAAGAAAATAGAGACTGAATAAAAGAACAAAGATCTTTAGCAAGTAGTGGTTGAATAATTAGATGTGATATAGTCTGAATGTATCCCCCGCCTTAATTTGATGTGATCAGACCTAAACCCCATGGTGATATTATGAGAATATATGGGCTTTTAGAAAGGTGATTAGATCATGAGGAGCTATCCTAAATGGGATTATAAAAAGGACCCAGAGAGCTACCTTGTCCCTTCTTTCATGTTAATGTGCAACGAGAAGTTGCCAACTTTGAGAACCAAGACCTCACCAGGCGTCAACTCCACTAGTGCCTTGTTGTTAGACTTCCCAGCCGCCTCGAGCATGAGAAATTCATTGCTGTTGCTTATAAACCACTGGCATACAGTGTTTTTTTATACTTGCCTAACTAGACAAAGTCAATACTCATAAGCTAGATAATGTACCTTAAATATGCTTCAACTTACACAAAACATTTATTTCAAGGGAATAAGGCAGAAAAGCTATACAGGAGGGCAACCAACACTCTCCTCTGGCCTCTGCATGCATGCTCATAGGATGTACATACACATGTACATATACCACATACCACACTACACAATACCTCTCTCTCTCTATCTCCTTCTCTCTACACATACACCCACACACAATGGTTTATAGACCTAAATGTAAAACTTAAATCTATAAGACTTTCAAAAGAAAATAAGAGAGATCTTGGTGACCTTGAATTAAGCAATAAAGTTCTTGGCTACAATACCAAAAGCATAATCTATTTTTAAAAATCACACAAAAAAGATAGAATGTGCCTCATCAAAATTTAAAACTTTCACTCTGCCAAAAACACTTTTAAAAGATAAGCTACAGGCTTGGCAAATATGTTTACAAATCATACATTTGACAAAGGACTTTTAAGCAGACTATGAAGATTTTTCCATCCTCACCATATAAAAACAAATAATCCAATTAAAAATGGACAAAGATGTGAATAGATATTGCACCAAGGAAGATCTTTCGAAGGAAAACAAACAGACACTGCATATTGCTGGTCATTAGGGAAAGAAAAATAAAAACTATGAGATACCCATATATAGCTATGAGAATAGTAAATATGCTATTGTTGAAAAAGCAAAATTGTGTAGTTTCTTGGGAAAACAGCTTAAAATATCAAGTTAAATATATATTCACAATTTAACCAGCATTTCTTCTCCTAGTTACATACCCAGGCAAATTGAAAACTTATTCACACAAAATGGCACATGCATTTTGATACCAGCTTTATCATAATTGCTAGTCAGAGGAGACAACCAAGGCATTTAGAAGATGATGGATGGATTCACAAATCTGGTCCCCTCGCAGCATGAAATATTACTCAGTAAAAATGTACTGAAATGAATAATGATAAACATAACAACTTGATTAAATCTCAAATACATTGTGTGGAGGGAAAAGTTATATTTTAAATACTATATGATTTCTGTATGATTTTATGTCTATGACATTTTGGTTTTATCTTTTATTTTTATATTGCAGAGTGACCCTAGGGCCTTGTGCATGTTAATAAATTATCACTGAGCTATATCTCCTAACCTTACTTCTTGGACATTATGATCAAAAGAATTGTAATAACAGAGACTAGTTGCTTGGTTGCTGAGAGCATGTGGCTTGAGGTGGGTTGAAATCCTAAGGGGCAGTGTGGGGAAAAACTACTAGACAATGGGACAGTATTGATTCTTAATTGTGATAGTGCCTCCATACTTCTCAAATGTCATGAAACTATACAGCAAAGAGACATGTCATCTCTATCCCATCTTCCAGGGCTCAGGAAACATTACAGAGGAAGTAGGGGTTAAGAATGAGTGCTGTAGAGTGGAGAGCTTGCTTAGTGTTTAAGGTGTTTGCCTGTGAAGCTTAAGAACCCATGTTCTACTCTCCAGATCCCATATAAGCCAGATGTACAAAGGTGAGGCAACCACAAGGTCACACATGCCCACTAGGTGGTGAGAGTGTGTGGTGTGCAATTTCAGTGGCTGAGGCCCTGGTGCACCCATTCTCTCTCTCTCTCTCTCTTTCACTCTCTCTAAAATAAAAACAAATGAGTGCTGCTCACACCTTTACCCTGAGAAGGTCCTCCAGGGAAATGGCAGTAGATGCTGAGGAAACTCAAAACCCATCAAAACATAAAATCACCCTCCAAGGCTCAGGGACTATTGTAGAAGAGGGGGGCAGAAAGACTGTAAGAGCCCATGGAGGGAAGAAGTATCCTGAGGCATTGTCTCTTCCAAAGAGATGGACTAGTTCATTTATACTCTCAGTGGAATGAAGGTAGGGGAGAAGGAAAATAAGAGTATAACCAGATGGGAATATAATCAATATATAATATGTTAGAAATAAATAAATATTCCTCTTAATTTGTACCTCCAGTTCCGACATTGCCCCTTCAGTCAGATATCAGATTGATAAACTGGTATCTACCTTTGGGTGTCTGATGAGGTTCTTAAACCCAACCCACTAGAAAGTAAGTTCCTGAGCTCCACCCCTCCCTGCTAAACCTGCCCATCTCCATCCTTCTACATCTCAATAGATGGCATTTACACTTGTTTCTTTTCTAGTTGTTCAGTCCACAATGTTTGGAGGCATCCTTGACCTTCCTCTTTATCTTTTATCTCACATTCATTATACTGGGAAGCTAGCTGTCTTTTATACCTCATAAATACAGTCGGACTGCCAATACTTCTACTCTTACCAACGTGGTCAAAGTAAGCATTCTTTATTGCTATAGCTTTCTCATTTAAGGCATGAAAATGTGCCCCCCCCAGCACATGTTCTAGGACACATTTACTGCCTGGCTATTTCAAATGCTGTCTGTAGGGTCTGTTTCAGCTACAAGAGGACCATCAGTCTCTCCACCCCAATCCCACAGGCCTCCTTGCTCATTCCCAAACAGGCAGGCAAAAGACATAATTCACAGCCTTTTTCCTTAGCTTTATTTTCCTTAAGTACCCTCTGTATTAATATTCTAGGGCTGTCATGATAAATAGATATAAACTTTGTGGCTTAAAATAAGAAAAAATAGCCAGATATGGTACTGCATGCCTTTAATACCTACAATTGGGAGGCAGAGTTATGAGGATTATCATTAATCCCAGGCTCATCAGATGATGCTGAGTTCCAGTCAGCCTGAGCTGGAATGAGACCCTACCTCAAAAAAAATAAATAAGACAAAATAAATTCTCTAATAAATTTGGAAGCCTTAAGTCTGAAATTGAGGTATCATAGGCTATAGGAAAAGATCTGCCTGCCCCTTCCAGCCTTGGGCTGCTCCAGGTATCCCTGGCTTCTGGCCCCATAACTTTGATGTCTGCCTCCATCTTTAAAGTCTTCACATAACCTTCTTCTGATCCAGTTAAGTAATCCAGAGCAAGATAATAATCTCAAGATCCTTAGCCACCATCTGACAAGCTGTTCATTTTACTGACTCATTATTTGTTGTGATAGGAAGCCCACCTCCCCCATTAGAACCATCAAGTTCTTTTGCCTATTGCATTCACTATTGTGTTCTCCCCTTTAGAACAATGTCTGTCATGGCAGTACTATCCAATGAGTGACTATTTCCATTTCACACAGGCCTGGAGAGGTTAAGTGTGACATTTAAAGCAAGGTTTCTCCTATCCAAAGCCATGCTCCTACGATAACATGTCCTTCTGTCCAGAGAACAGCATATTTACTAGAACTGGACCTCTAGGGACATTTATTGCCCAAGATTGAAGAAATATGGGATGGACTTCCCCAGGTTTTGTCTATTTGGTGTTCTAAAAACTTCTTGTATCTGCACTGGCATTTCTTTCCCAATTTGGGGAATTTTTTCTTCTATGATTTTGTTGAAAACACCTACTAAGCCTCTGGATTGAAATTCTCCTTCTGAAGCCAGGCATGGTGGTGCATGCCTTTAACCCCAGCACTCAGGAGGCAGATGTAGGAGGATCATCGTGAGTTACAGGCCACCCTGAGACTACAGAGTGAATTCCAGGTCAGCCTAGACTCGAGTGAAACCCTACCTGGAAAAATCAAAAGGATTAAATTAAATTTAATTAAAAAAAAGAGAAATTATCCTTCTGTTATACCCTGAATTCTTATGTTTGATGTTGTCATAGTATCCCAGATATCTTGAAATTCCCATTCATACCTTGCTATTAGCTTGTCTTTCTCTTTGTTGGACTGCATTAAGTATGCCCTGGCCTTCTAGTTTAGATATTCTGCTCTCTTCTTCATCCATTCTACTGGTGAGACTTTCCAGAGTTGTTTTTTTTTTTTTTGTTTGTTTGTTTGTTTTTAATTTCACTGACTGTATTCTTCAGAGCTAGGATTTCAGCCTGGTTTTTCTTTAGTATTTCTATTTCCTTACTCATGTCTTGTAATGGCCTCTTCATTTCATTAAGCTGGTTTCCTGTGCTCTCTTTCAGAAGTTTGTTTCCTTCTTTAATTCCTTTGTTTCCTTCTTTGATTCCTTTCATTTCTTCTCTGATTTCTTTGAGCATAGATACCATCATTTTCATTAACTCTTTGTCAGGTATTTCATCAAAAACAGTCTCATTGGTGATCATTTCTGATGGATTTATAGTTTTTGTTGGGACTGTATTGTCTTGATTCTTTGAGTTTCTTATATTATAATGATTTTTGCATTCTAAATTGATTTTATGCTTGGGTTTTGTACTTATCTGCAGTGTTCCCAGACATGCAATCCAACTCTATATACCTTCAGGATATGAGGTCAAGGTGCCAGGAGTAGCTCTTGTCCTCCAATCCAGCCACAGAAGTAATCCTTGGTGTTGGGTTTGCTTACTAAACATGTATTCTAGTGGACTGGGTGAAATAATTTACTGGCAAATTCTTAACTTCAAATGAGTAACATACACAATCAAATAAAACCAGCACAAAGTATGCAATTGTGGGGATTAAAAGAGATAGTCATATAAAGCCAAAATCCCTAAGGGTGTGTGTTGTTCTACACCCTTAATCTTGTCAGCTGGGAGGTAGAGCTTTCTATTCTGGATTGGGTTCCAGGTCAACCTAGATCTGGATCAGACCCTACCCCAATAATGACAGAAGCAAAAGACAAAGGCCCTATAAATGTGAAAGCATCAAAGGCAACAATATTCAATCTCCAAATACAGGTTATCTCAAAATGGCAAAGCCAACTAGGAATATATAACCCATAACCTGCCCAGACAAGGAAAGAGAGATTAGCTTGGGGTGGTGCTAGGTGGGTGCTGGGCGGGTGCACAGAGCACGGAGCATGGATTGTGTGCCATGAGTGCCTCAGTGGGACTGGTTTTTTTTTTCCATATTTCTGGTGGATCTTTGTCTCTCCGGCTTCTCCACTGTGTCTAAGAATTACCTATAGCCCTTCACTTTTCAGAAGAAGAGTGTATTTTGCTGGGGTTTTGCTTAAATCCCTGCCTAGGCTGGTTTGGCATGGCTCCTATGCTGCCATCTTACCCGGAACTGGAATGGACTTCTCACTTTTACACAGGACATGAAGCCCTGGCCTTATCTGAAAGTCTTCCTACTATTTTCAGCTTTCCTCCCTTTTCTACACACCTAGGTCTGTCATGCTGTAGTGGACATTCCCCCTCCTTCAATCCTGTGTGGCAAGAGAGGAGAGATGGACCCTCTCCACATCCTTTGCATTTTGGAGATTATTATCAAGTTACCCTTGTGAATTCTGCTGGTCCAGACAAAACACTCCAAACATGATCCTTTAGCATTTTCCCGAAGACTCCTTTTGTCGTCTCTCCCTCCCTCCCTTCTCTCCTATCCTGCAATGGATGTCTGATAAAGTGCAAGATGAGATTTTTGGCTTATAGCATGTACTGCCCTTAGGTGATATTCTATAAATAATGAATGGAACAGAACAACATTTTTTAAATGCATGTTTTGGCACAAATTCAGTAAGTACTATTGGCACTTGCAAACCTAGAAAATAAGTGCTTTTCTCTGGCAAGCAACATCCAGGTCTACCTCTTAATGCCTGCTTTCTGGGTGTGCCATTTGGGAAGAGTCATGAGTTCTCAGGAGATAAGAGGAGAGGCAGACAAATCTTTACCCATCCCTGAACATGGAGATTGAGGCACATAGGGATTATACACTTCAAGGATGGACAGACAACCAGGACTTTTCCATATTGGGTCACACTGATTCATAGGTGCCAGAGGGCAGAAGCATTTGCTTATTCCAGTATGTGCTGAGAAGCAAGGCCAGATAAAATCCAAGCTGCTGTTTGGATGGACATTACTGTGTGGTCCGTGAAGCTCCATGGTGATGCATGTGGAGTTCTTCGCATGCTAGTTGATGGGAATTTCTATAACAAGAGAAACTTAAGCCAAATTCTCAACCAATATAACTCTGAATTCCCATATAATTACGTAAGTTGAGAATCTGTGTACATGCATGTATACAACTTGCAATATTTTATGAGGACAATCCAACTGTAGCAATGACCATAAAAGTCCCTTCATCACAGTGCTATTCTTTTGGAGGGGTCATACTACAATTCTATAATGGACTGAAAGGGTGATTTTATGAGGATGTCTGTGTAAAATGCATATGTGTGTACTTACTTATATCTGATAGTCTGTATGTGCATAAGGAAATTCCATGTTATTCTAATCCATTAGCTACAGTTATGATTTGCTTTTATTTCATTTTATTCTGTCTTTCCATGATGTTTTCACTTTTCTTTAGTCTTTGGTTTGATTGAAATATGTTGACCCCCTTTTTGGACAGTTCTAATCAACCCTGGACAAATTGGCTCTTTAAATTGCTTGAGAATTCCATTCAGGAAGTTAAAAATGCTGAACAATTTAGAGTTGGCTATGGTACCTCCCTCCCTCTCCATGCAGGTGGCTTTTATCTTTATTATGGATTGTTCAATGAAACATTTTGGTCATTGGAGTTTATTTTCAGTGAAAATTTTAAACCTATAAAGAATAAATCCCACATGTGCAAGTGGGAGTAACCACAGAAAAGGAGCCGTGGAAACTTTCACCTTCCCCCTCCAGCCATTGATTTGAAGCCAGCCTGGGTCTGCACTGGCAGAACATATTAGGCCTTTAAGTGAAGGCCATTTCTTAGGCTATGTTAAAAAAAGGTTGGTGGTCTTGGTCTGGTAGGTCGGTAGGAGCAACTGCTTGCTTTTCAAGCTTGAGCTCATCAGTTAACTCTGATACTGTGGTTCCACAGTGAAAGACATCTTAACTCAAATGGGCAAAAACATAGCCAGTCTTTTTATTTTATTTTATTTTTATTTATTTACTTGTCTGACAGAGAAAGTGGGGAGGGAATGGGCATGACAGGGCCTCCAGCCACTGCAAACAAACTCCAGACACATGCGCCCCTTGGTGCATCTAGCTAACGTGGGACCTGGGGAATCGAATCTAGGTCCCTTGGCTTTGCAGGCAAATGCCTTAATTGCTAAGTCATCCCTCCAGCCTAACATAGCCAATCTTGATGATTCTTCTGTTCTTCATCTTCCCTGACTACAGGGATTGGTTTTCCTCCATGACCCATGCAGACGGTATCTTTTCTTTTGGTTTTAAGTTTCTTTCACCTTTCAAAGACAGTCTCGCCAGTTACTGAGCAAATCTATATCCTTTGGGCCCTGCATCTGTCTCCTAACTGAAATAGAGATTGCAAGACTTTTTCACAGCCTAGGGGAAAAAAACAAGGTTAAGGCATTGGTCATCCCATGGTGTCTTGGGGCTAGAAAGCAAGGGAGATACAAGAAACTCTAACTTGGGGAGACTGGACAGGTATCTGGCAGAAAGGGCATAGTGAGAAAAGTTAGGGTGCAGGCATGAAATATGGGAGAATAACTCAAGATTAGGACACCTAATGAATAAAAGCCCGGCATAACCATATTCATGTATTACCCTAGTACTTGGGAGGATGAGACAAGAGGATGGCAAGTTCAAAGCCAGCCTGTGCTATACAGGAAAAAAAAAAAAAAAACAGAGAGAGAAAAAATATAGAAATAAAATATGGAAAAATATAGAAAGAAAAATATAGAAAAAATAGCAAAGCATTTTTATGGTTTTGGAAACCATCTTGGGCTTACATTAACAGTCATGATAAAGGGCAGATGTCTCAGCATGCCTACATAACCCTTCATTTGGCTGGTGTGTCTCTTACCTTGAAATTCTGCTCTCACTGTTTCCCTTCCTCTTGACCTAGACCACAAATATTCTTAATTATAAGGGCAAAGCCTTCTCACATTCCTGCATATTTACATTGGCTACTTGAATCACCTTTGTCCTGCTCCCTTTTCTGGCTCACTTTCCTTCATCCTTCCCAACTTCAGTTATAATTTTCTAGGAGTCTTTTCCTGACTCCTTCCTCTCCATGGGTGACATGGGATATCTTTCATGGTATTTCCATGGGTTCTTTTATTTTTAGAGAAAGGGATAGACAAAGAGAGGGAGAGAGAGAAAGACAGAGAGGGGGAGAGAGAGAGAGAGAGAATTGGCACCCCAGAGCCTCAGTCACTGCAATCAGACTCCAGATGCTTGTGCCACCTAGTGGGAATATGCAGCCTTACACTTGCCGCACCTCTGTGCGTCTGGCTTACATGGAATCTGTATAAAGATTGAACATGGGTCCTTAAGCTTCTCAAGCAAGCCCCTTAACACCTAAGGCATCTTTTCACACCTCTATGGCTTCTTCAATACAACTTACATGATACCTCCAAAACATCTGATAACGATAACATATGAAGGATACCAAACCTGCCAACCTGTTCTTACTCTAGAGTTCTCCCACTTGTGAGAAAGCACCATCATTGGGTAATTACTCAAGCTATTACTGTAGGAGGTGGCCTTGATTTCATTTTTATGCCACTTCCAAATCTGTTTACTGTTCTTGTAGAGCTATGTCTCTAAGAAAATAAACTCTATCCTTTTCTTTCATGGACAACTACAAGGGCTTCTTCCAATATCCTTCCAAATTTCAACACTTGTTTCTTTGTAATTAGTCACCAAAAGTCAGAGTGACCTTCCTTAATGGAAAATCTTATCATATCTGCTTTAAACTTCAGGTTTTCCAAGAAAATTGAAAAATTGAGTCTGGGTTAATACTCACTATCACGTTGGAATGTAAAATCTCAGGAAGTTGGAGTGAGGGACAAAAAAAGTGGGATAGACATGGATCTGCTGCCACCGGAGGGCATGTTACTGAGCTGGCTCCTCTTTAACATCAAGCTAGACTGGCTGCTCCAGCTGAAGGGATGTTGTAGTTTGGATCAACAATGTCCTCCAGAGTTCATGTACTAATGACTTGGTTACTAGCTGATGGGCTTTGGAGAACTTGTTGGATGTGATGATTCTAACATCAATGCCTTGATAGCTTCAAAATTTGATAGTATTAATGGTAGTGAAAACCAGCAGGTGGGACTCCAACTCTGGTTGGAGGAAATATGTCACTGGAGGTGCACCTTCATAGAGCTTCCTCACAATCATAAGATGAGCATCTCTGACACATTCTCCCACCACCATGAGGCCAGCCTCACCTCAGGTGTACAGTATCAGGGCTAAGTAACCATGGACTAAAGCCTCTGAAACTATGAACAAAAATTCCTCTTTCCTTGTGTGAGTTGATTATTTCACACTTTACTGAGAGGAAACTAATTATATAGCTTTACTATTAGGCAGCCAGTTAGTTGAAGGCTCAAAGAATGAGGGAACCCAAAATGATGTCACATTGCCCGTCTACTGCAGCAGAACTAGAATTTAGCATCTAATCCAGTCTCATCCTATCATTTCGCTCTCTTGTACCCCACCCAGGTGAACTCAAACAAATGGAGATTTACTCAAAGGCAACTTCTCCTATCTATTTTCTTCTCGGCTGCTCATCTCTGCACCTGAATCTTGAGGGTCCCAACTCCAGTAAGACCATGTCCTTCCTAGCTGCCAGAGTGGGAAAGGATATTCTTTCTCTATTTTTCTTATGGCCTTTTAGTTTTTTATTTTTATTTTTTGAAAGCTCTAGCCTTTTTAAAATCTCCCTGAGAAATCCCCTTTCATGTTTCCCCCCCCCCCCCAGGCCCATGCTCAGATCCCACATGGGTTCTCAGACCACCAGTCCCTTTCTTTGGCTTGCAGACTCCCTTGAACACCCCTTACTCCTTAGAATAAGTGTAATAGTTTATAACCCATTCTTCTAAATCTGTTTATTTAAGTTATTTGTCAAGAACAGATAAAAACCCAGGATTTGGAGTTTAAGAACTTTTCTTGGACCCCACAAACCCCATTACATTATGTTACAGTGACAGAAAGCTAATTGACATAGCCAGGGAGGGACTACATCTTGAAACTATCTCAAGGGAAGAACAGAGAAGAACCTACCAATTCACCTCCTGTAGATCAAAAGTCTAGCCTCACTGGGCATGTTGTTGCATGTCTGTAATCCCAGAACTCAGGAGATAGAAGCAGGAGGATCATGAATTTGAAGCCAGTCTCAGCTACATAGTGAGATGCTATTTCATATGTATATATTTCTAGACCATGAGCAGTTAACTTCCTGCTCTTCTGATATCCATGTGTATAAATTCCATGATGCACCTCAATAATCCCCAGTGTTCTGCTCATTCTTGCCTTCCCGGACCCTTTTTCTTCTTATTCACTCTGCGTGGAAGGTATAGTTCTTAATACCTACCTGGTTAAATCAGTCAACTCTTCCAGGAAGCCCTTCTCTGTCCTCTGAGCCCTCACAATATCCTGCTGTGTTCTGCTTATAGCACACTCCCTGCTATGCTGTGACTGTACTGCATGTTCTCTCTTCTCTACTGTGATGAATTGCATCCACAGTGGCTGCCAGAAATGGTCTGTCCAAATAACTTAAAAACAATGAAATTCCGACACATGCAACATTATGGACATTATGCTCAGTGGCATTAGCCAGTCACAAAATAACAGATATTGCCACTTATGTGGGAACTTGCAATAGTCACACTCAAAGAGACAGAAAGTAGAATGGTAATTGCCAGAGGCTGAGGGTAGGAGGAATGGGAAAAATGTTTAATAGGTAGAGTTTCAGTTTTGCAAGCTAAAGAGTTCTTGAAACTGGTTACACAGTAACCCAAATGTATTGAGCCCCACTAAACTGTACACATAAAATGATTCCAGTGGTAAATTTCATATCACATACTTTCAATCCACAATTTTAAAATTAATAAAAACATTAAAATATAACAACAATCTCATTTTAAGGCCCATGACTTCTTGTCAACCACCCACTCAATGATAATCTGTTTCATTTGCTTTGAACCTGGACAGACTATTGTGAATACCTTTCTACACAGATGTAAGAGAAGAATTCAACACAGCCTCTGCGTGGTCCTTGCTCTCTTAGGATACTGCAACTCATGTAAGAAGTTTGACTACCCAGAGACCACCATGCTAGAGAGGTCACACGAGGGACTTGCCCAAGGAGCTCCAGCTGTCCAACACAGCTGTTCCAGCAGTCTGAGCACCATCTCCCAGGCCTCTAGTAAGTGACTGAGTGGGTGGGCCCTGGATCCCAGCCTTTCAGCAGGTGGAGTCCAGAGGTCAACCTCAAGTGTCTTCCTCAGTCACTCTTCATCTTATTTACTGTGGTAGGGTCTCTCTTCATCCCACTGACCTGGCCAGAATAGAGACCTTCAGCCATGGAAACCTGGAAGTCTTAGTGCTAGAGGTGAACAAGCATCAGTCTTTTTATTTTATTTTAATTTTTATTAGTTATAAACTTTACTGTATGAAATAATCATGTGTTGATCATATTACCTGCAGCTTATCTTTTTATATCCTCTCTCCTCTGGCCCCATTCCATTGAGGGTCCTCCTCAGGGAAGTTGTTGGTAGTCACTGTAGGGTCATGAATGCACCAGTCAGTCTCAGTTGGGTGGGGTAGCAATGCCTCAGGATACTCCTTCTCATCACCCTGTGACTCTTACATTCTTTCTGCCCCCTTTTCTGCAATGTTCACTGAGCCTTGCTGGGTGTGTTGTAAGTCTACTTTAGTGTTGAGCTCTCTTAAACCTCTGTATTTCTACTTTGATGAGTTTTGAGTGTCCTCAGTGTCTATCACCATCTCCTTGGAGCTGGTTACCAAGGTAGCACAGCAGTGATAGCAGAACTCATGTTTAAATCATCACTTCCTATGTGATATCTCCTGGGCCCTGGGAGATGTGCTAGACATGGGTCATCTGGCAATGTCAGTCTTTACTGGTAAGCTTTACCCTGGGTCACAACTGTAATACAAGTCACCTGCACATATCATATTCACTGATAAACAAGAGGTAAGAGCATTACTGCATCTCAGTCTCAACAGCTGCAAGAAATACAACCACTAGTGACATGACCTGTAGGAGATAGGGTCTCTCACTGAACCCAGGGCTCACTGACCGATTCAGTCAGTCAAGCTAGGCAACTTGCTCCAGGGATCTGCCTCTTGAGAGCTGGGATTACAGGCATGTGCAACAGTGTCCAGTATTTACATGGGATCTTGGGATCTGAACTCAGGTTCTCATACTTGCACAGCAAGTATTTTACTGACTGAGATATTTCCCCAGCTGCCATGTTACAGATTTGCAAGCAACACAAATGTTTTTCACAGGGTGACCAATTTGTCTTGGTTTACCTAAGTCTGTCCTTGTTTTCACACGAAGGCCCCAGGACAGGAATCTCTTCAATGCTAGGCAAATCAGAATGGGCTAAAGTTTGTTCCCACACTCATATATGTTAAGGTCCTAATCCACTGTCCCTTAAAATGTGATGTACTTGTAGGTGAAGACTTTAAAGAGATAAATAAGCTAAAAATAAGGTTTGTTAGGGTGAGCCCTAATTTAGTGTCACTAGTGTCCTGTTAAGAGATTAGGGAACAAACTATATGAGGAAACAGCAAGAAGGTGGCCATCTTCAAACTAAAGATAGAAATTCAGAAGAAGTCAATCCTTAATTTTGAACCTCTGGTCTCTGTAGCCATGGAGAAATAAATTTGGTTTAAGCCACCCAGCCTGTGATATTTGTTATGGCAGCCCAAGCTGACTCACAGAATTGGTCACTGTTATGGACTGAATGTTTGTATTTCTTCAAAATACATAATGAAGTCCTAATCCCCATTGGGATGATATTTTGAGGTAAGGATTTGGGGAGGTGATTAGGTTCAAATGAAGTCATGAGGGTGGGAACCACATGATGGGATCAATGTCTTTATAAGGGAAAGAGAGAGTGACAGGCCACATGAGGACTCAGTGAGAATGTGGCCATTTGCAAGCCAGAAAGAGACTTCATCAAGACCACATCTACTGACACTCTGGTCTTGGATATCTTACCTTCAGATTTTTTTTTTTTGATGATAGTCTCACTGTGTAGTCCAGGCTGGCCTTGAACTCATAGTCCTCCTGCCCCTACTTCCCTGGTGCTGGGAATATAGGCATGCAGTGAAGCACCGAGATTTAGCTTCAGAATTTTGATAAGTAAATAGTTATTGTTTAAGTCACCCAGTCTGTTTCTTTCTTCTGATGCTTGGATGGAACCCAGGTCTTTGTACGTGTGAGATAAGTGCTCTACCACAGCCCAGTGGTATTTCTCATAACATCTTGAACTTAGACATACTGCTTGTTCTTGTATGAGACCATAAATTGTGATGTCATTTCATTATGCAACAATAAGAACCAGGCCAATTTGATGGTGGAATGGTGAGGGCCAAGGTCATCTCTTTCGTATTCTATTCCCAGAACTTTCACACACAAATACGTTTAAAATGTGAGAACCACTGGCTGAACAACTGAGTACATTAAGAAGGGGCAGTGACCATTCCAAATGGACAGCCCCTTAGGTGAACTATGTAACTGGGCTTTGGGATGTCTCTGCATGTGTAAAGTGATATGACAGAACAGATTATCTTCAGCAGCTTAACCCCATTCCTTTCCTCTGGCAAGCGCAGGCTGTGTGATTGCTTCTACCTCTCTGCAATTGTTCAGTGGCCCAAATGTGGTTACCAATCAGATCTTTTGCTTAGTTAATCTCCCATCCGGCAAGGGCTATCGAAACATATAAAAATCATCCTGCCTTACATCTGCTTCCCCAATCATCATGGGCTAAGATTTCAAACCATTATCTGTGTGTAATGATGTCTCTCTTTTCTCCATTGTGTACAGATTGATTGACTTTGAAAATCTTGGATCCTTCTTGCTACGGATGAACCTCCAGGGTTTACAACTCCTCACCCAGGTCTCAATTTGTACTCATCAACAGCTGCTCAGTCTTTACTAGTTAGGCTGCAGGTGTACTCCACCACAAAATAAACACTCTGATCCACATTTGTGTGCAATCCACAATATTACCCAGATGTTGGGAGGAATACCATGGGATCAGTTGCGGGAAAAACATATGAGCTGCTGTGATGAGCAGAGACCCTTGACAGACATGATGTGCAGCCCATGGTGAGATGAGCCAGGGTGGTGGATGCTAAAAGTTGATTCCACCCTTGAACCATGGCCTGACTCTGTCATTGCTGCAAGATTGTTGATTTGGTAATAAACAATCTAGATTAGAAAAGAAAAAAAAAAAAAACAGCTCTCTGCCCAGTTTTGAGTTGAACTTTGTAGTGTTGTGAGGTCAGTAGTTAGTGGGATTGTCTTAGTCCATGTCATTCCAAATCCTCTTGCATTAGACTGCTTGCTTCTAGCCGGTGCACCTGAGCAGATGGCTATAGTAATGAGGACAAGGACGAGATGGCCTTTCTGGGACTGGGTCTGATAGCAATGTCACATCAAGGCTCCCAATTTCCAACTTGAGAGGGAGGACATAGCAGGTGAGAAAAAAATGTCACTAAGTTCGAAGTATAGGAGCCTCAGTGCCATAGGTGGCATATCAGTCTTGTAAGTTCAAAATATTTTATTACTGTATAATATATAAATAGGAAAATATATGAATTATAGAGAGTCCAATCAACTTTCTCAAGCCAAACATGCATATAAGCAGTAACCAGATCAAGAAACACCATGACTGGCAGTACCCCAGAAGTCTTCTTTTGATCCCCTATCTCCTTCCCCCAGGGCCACTTCTATCCTGGCATCTAACAGTATTGATAAGTTTTGCTGTCTAGAAGCTTATATAAATTTCAATTTTGATCTGGTTTCTATTTGCTTGACATAGTATTTGCAAACTTTGCCAATATGTTGTATTATATATCTTTCTTATGGCCAAATAGAATTCCTTTGTGAGAATATATCACAATTCATTTATCCATTCTGCTGTTGATGGGCATTTGGATAATTCCTAGTTTTGCCTATTATGAGAAGTGCTGCTATGAAAATTTAGTACTTACCTTTTGTAGTACAGATATTTCTGTAGGACGTGGAGCTAGTGATAGACAGAATCATAAGGTATGGACAGTAGGTTGTGGTTGTAACTCATGCAGGGCAAACATTTGGCTAAAAGAAGTGGTACCATAGATTTGTGTTTTCTTGGCATTTTGTCATCTCAGGGGTAATACAGTAAAATTTCAAGAGGAAAGAAGACCAAATGCAGGATTTTCTTTTTGTCTTCTGTTCTTAGTGCTTTCTCTTGAAAACACACACACACACACACACACACACACAGAGAGAGAGAGAGAGAGAGAGAGGCGGGGGGAGGATGGGAGAGGGGCACATGTCATGTGTATAGCCTTTACTCTCAAAAGAAGGACTGGCTATACTTCTGCTGAATTGAGGACCGGACTTCAACATCTGAACTCTCAGGAGGCAAATAACATTGAAACGACAGTACCTTCTTGAAGTGTTTGGGGGTACTTTCACAAAGACCTCCTGCCCTCAAATATGCCCCCCAAACTACTTGAAGGATCTGAGTTTCATTGGTAAGATAAGATACTGACAAATAGTTGTGGAATCTGTGAGGTTCTGACTTGAATGACTGAAGTATAGTGATGTGTGGCCAGTTGCTGAGTCCATGGGCTGGTGGCCATCTACTAGCCAGTTAAGGCAGGTAGGTAGATGTAGGCTGAGGTTGATGATCAAGTCAACATGGTATAAGTGATCAAACCTGAGTGGAAGTTTCTAGTAGAGTCAGAATTGAGGGACAAATCTCTGATCAACTCTTCAGAAATATTTAAAGTCCTGAAGTCCAGGCCATACATAAACCAATCAATTCAGGCACACCTGAGATGAATCCTAGATACCAGCACCTTTTTAATGGTTTTATTCATATTCTTTATTTCAAATGAGATCTTTTGTTATGAACAGATTTTTAAAAATGATCATATGTGTGTGTGTGTGTGTGTGTGTGTGTGTGTGCAGATTATACTCTTTCATCCCCCTTGCTCCTGCTAAAATATTTTATTTTATTTTATTTATTTATTTATAAGCAGAGAGATAGCAAATAGAGATATACAGAGAGAATGGATGGGTAGCAGTACCTTTTTAAACCCTCCAGTTGGCTCCTATGTTCAGGTAATGGTGATTATACTCCCCAGGGTAAATACTGACCCTCCTATCAGACAACATGCAAAAATGGTTAGAAATAGTTTTAGTTGTCATAAGCACAGGTAGGTGTTATTGGTATCAAGTGAGTGGATGTTAGGGATGTTGGTGCACATCTTACAGTGCACAGGACAACTCACCCCCACACACAACAAAGAACCAGGCAGCCCAATGGTGCCAATGCAGAGAAACTTCTGTAGACCAATTCCTAGTACAAATGGGCAGAGGTATGGGTTCCTTAAAATCCTGAGGTGCTGTTTCAGCAGGCTCCTTTGGATTGGATTGCATAATTTCAGCAAGGCAATTTCTCCTCACTTATACCTTCTGGAGACCAAAATTGGCATCCTTTTCCCCCCTCTTCATCACTTAAAGATGGTAATTTGCATGAAATGAACATGGAGAAATAAGATGGAAAATTTTGCTTCCCTACCTGAAGAAATACTCAGCCTGTGCCAAAAACTATGACATGATGTTTTCCTCATCTTTCAGTTGGGGACAAGTCCCATGGTGTGGAGAATTAAATGCAGTAACCTTGAGTCAAAAATCCCTTCTCATTTGACATTTTGCAAAGTTATAAAAACAATTTACACCATCCATGGCTGGTTGCTGTGTGATTCTATTCTAGATGGAGGGAATGTCAAAACCATTTTCAAAATGCCTTGAAAGTCCATGTAAAATGTCCTAGACAGCTTGATACCTTTGCCCCAGAATTTTACAGCACATACTTTCTGAGTCACTCATTTGAGATGCTGGCTTAGAATAAAATTTAAGTCTGTTTAATATTTGTGTTTTGTAGTCAAAGAGAATACTTCCTAGCAAGGACACACACACACACACACACACACACACACACCCTCTAGCATGTTGTAGGTACTCAAAAAATGATTCTGATTTTGGGAAGAAAAACAGAAATGGTAGAAGGGATAGAAGGAGAAAGACATGATGTAGATCTTGATGTATCTAAATGATACAATGAATTGTCCTGAGGTCTGAACATTTAGGAAACATAGAATAAATTTATCACCAAGCAGTGTGTTAGCTATATTTTCAAATAATAAACTCAATGTATTTTTTATCCTTCCCTTAGTAATTATAGTATTTGTGTCTGTAGAGTTTCTGGATCCTCTGGTATATATTTTCTATATTTTTATTTATAAAATAAGTATATTTTAAAATAATAATAAATATATTTTCCCTATAACAATTATCATCACATTCTTAACATATATGACCTTTCTACACATTTTACAGACCCAAGGCTTAAATTTCAGAGTATTTTGTCTTAGAATATTTCTAGAGTATGTAAATATAGTGATACTAATATTTGAACTAGAATGAATAAATTGTTTAATGTATATTTATCCTGTAGCTCATGACTTTTTGGATATTCTGTCACAAAGTTTGGGGAAAATCTATTTATTTGAACAATTGGCAATAATGTCAAAGTTTGGGTGGCTCTTGCTTTAAGACCATCTGTTGAGACAGAATTTCTAAGGACCCCCACACTGGAATAACTTGGGGCGGCTTAAAAAAGAACACATTTCTGGGCCCCACTCCAGACTAGCTAAAGCAGAGCCTTAGAATCTACATTTTAATCAAGTTCTCCTGGTGATTCTTGTGCACCCAAGATTCATTGTGTTAAAAGTAACTTTGTTTTTATAAGTCCCCAATGCCACTGCATGATACATGCAGATGTGTAGAGAGTGGCAAATTCAATAAGTCCCTTTAGTCTTTAAGGCCAACAAATAAAGCAGCCAAGTGGAGGCAACAGTTGGCACAGAACCAGGGACATCCTTTAGGGGCTACTTTTATGAGAAGGGGGTACTTGCAGTTTGGTTCCTGGAGGCACTGTCATGTAATAATTGCTGACTAGTAACAGCCATTATGATAAAATAGCTGGAAGCCGTTGAGTGATTAATAAAAGTTAAATGATGTCTTTCCTAAGCATAGTACATGGACAGGTATCCAATGCTGCCAATAACTCTTACAAGTAGGTATAATTATTATATGCAATTTACAAATGAGGAAACTAAAGCACAGAAAGGAAATAAGCTTACCTTAAATCATACAAACAGAAACAAGCAAAACTGGAGCTTCACATTTAGGCAGGTCAACCTCAAAATCTTCAAGTACAACCACTGGGCCTTATGCCAGAAAAATTTGTTCTTCTGAAATAAGGAACTATGGACCCTTGACTTATCAAGAGAGTAAATGAGAGGCTTTGCTTTGAATGATTCTTTTAATTTTTGCAGTGTGAGGATAAAGCCAGGGCCTTGCACATGCTAGGCAAAGTACTCTACAGCTGAGCTACATCCAGTGTCCACAAAGTTCTTTAGATTAGCCTATCTCCCTTGTACCCCTCAAATGAAACCATTTGGCTTTGCCAGGTTTCACTATAAAGATATTGAGTAATTGACAAGTGCTGTCACTATGTATAGTATTTCCAATAAGCTTTGTTACACTTCTCTGGTAAATATATGTACACAGCCAAAAATCAGACATTTGAAAAGAACCATCATACAGGAGGCAGAAATCAAACAGATAAACTCATAGCACCCAGGGGCCTGGAGGAAACAAGACATTTAAGGGAAAGGATAATGGTCATGGAAACAACAAAAAAAGTCCAAAAAATGACTGCTCTTAAACATATGAGAAAGCATTGAATTCATGAAGCATAAACATGACATAATATAGAGAACTAAAAGTTATTAGAAATTAAATTAAGGTGCTTAAAATGTTAGCAGAGGGTGTAACTCAGAGGTAGAGTTCTTGCATAACATGGACAAGACCTTAGGTTCCATTCTCAGTACCAAAATTAAATGAATAGATCAAAAGAACTACAAGATAAAGTTGCTAATAATCTCCCAATGCAACATAAGAAAAGATTAAAGAATGAAATGGGAGAAATATAAGAAAATGAGATGAAAGGCACATTTTACCAAGAGATCAGCTAAACTAACCTGAGTTAAGTCAGTTCTAGAGAGTTTAGGTTTTGTTTTATTTCACTCCTCCACCTGCTACACACACATTCAAGACAACTGGAAAGAGAAAGACAAAGAGAAGGCAAAAGAGTGCTAAGTTACATATTTGACGGTAGAAGTCATATTGAGCAAAAATGGCTGTGAACGTTTGTCAGTGCTGGGTTGAATTGGTGCAAGGCAAATCTCTTTCTCCCCTGACTGTTAGTGATGAAGTTAGGTGCATGCAATGACCTAGATAACTAGTTCGTTTTTTTTTTTTCTCTTTAGATGGGGGAAGGTGCCTCAGTGTGTTGCTCAGGCTAGTCTTATACTCCTGGATTCAAATGATCCTCTTGCCTTAGCTTCCTGAGTAGCTGGTGTTATGTTCAGTTACTAGATTGAATTTTGGATGTGTGAGTACTGAGGGAAGAACAGAGATACCTCATGTTGTATAGCAAGGAACTTCAGTACAGGACTAATTGAAGAGAAGATAGAGCTTTCACCAGCCACAATCAGGAAAAAACATTTACTGCTTCATCCTTCTTACTACTATCTCAAGTCCCCAGAGTGGCTGGGAGAGCTTGAGATCTTCTGTACACATGCAATGACGTTTGGACAAATACTATTTGAAACACAAGGGCAGGGTTATTTTAGCTGATGTCATGGTTACATAAACACAGTTTCATTTAGATTCATGACCAATCTGCAACTTAGTCATTACTATCATGATTTCCCAGAGGAGAAAGCTTAAGAGTTTAAAATGGAGAATGAATAACTTACCCAAGGTATTCCAGTTTTCAGTGACTAAGTGGGAATTCAAAGCCAGGCCTCATTGGTTCCAAAGCTCACACATCTTCCATGACAGCAGGCCCCACATTAAGGAATAAAGGACCAAGTTCAAGTCTTCCAACCCTTCACTGATGGAATTGCATTTCCTAGGTGCTAGATTTTTGACATGGCCAAATAACCTGTAGTGAGGAAGAACTTTCAGTGTATAGATAGCTATTTATTTCCTTTTTTAATCTTGCCTGATTGCTTGTGGCCTCCTCCTCCTCCTTTTTCTCCTTCTCTTCCTCCTCTTCCAACCTTTCCTCATCAACTCTTCTACATCCTCCACCTCTCTCCCACCTTCTCATCTTCCTCTTCCTAATATCTCTTCTCTCACTTCTTCTCCATCCTGCATCTATTGTTTCCCTCCATAAGCAAGCAAGCATGAAACATAGACAGCCTCATTTATTTTAACTATAAAGGAAGAACCCTGGGAAGTTAATCAGACTACCAGGAATGTGGAATTTGCTGATGAATGGACATTTGGCGGAGCATAGTAAATTCTCAGCTAATTGAAAGCAGATAACGAGAGTAATGCATCCACCTTGAAAAACATCATACTTCTAATAAATAATTGGAAATGGCAGTTTTTTGACATATGAACTGAGGAGGAAAAGTCTTAAATAAATTCTGGACTAATTCCTGTCACATATATTATACTGTATTTAGTAGTTGTGCTATATGAGAAGATTAAAAGCTATAAATCTCCTCATAACATTATCTATGAGGGTGTTTTAAATCCAGAATAAACAGGAGTAAAGCTCTTAGAATCCTTCATAGAATGTTGATTTGTGTGGTTTTAATGCCAGAGGGCATTATTTCCCTCTCTCTATCTGAGCTTACAATCAAAGGAAACAGATATTTGAAGAGATCCAAAGGATCTTCTCAGTTACCTAGATGTTGCAGTAGAGTGATTCTCCTAGAAGTTTCTTGTTAACTCCAGTGCAATCCATGGACTATAAAAGAACAAACATTACTTGGGAGCTTGTTAGAGATCCACAATTTGGGGCTTCATCCAAGATCAAACTCTGCTCCATCACTCATACTCCCTATTCATTCTCTGAGTCCATAGCCCAGGCACATTTCCTCTGGAGTGGGAAGCTCTAATCAGGCTTCCTTTACCTTTGTACCCTTCCCCAAGCTATAGGCAGTCTGTCTCTGTCTACCAGTGAGTTGGTCCCTGCTTGCTACTAGCTTCCTTGGACAGTACCCACTTGCCTGCGGGATGAGGCCAGGTGACAGCAGTGGTGAGAGCCTACAAGCATACTACTGAAGGAGGGCTTGGATATTTTCTCACATCTGTCCCTGTTCTGAAATCCTCTTGGATTTCTGAGTGATGCACACTTAGTAAGACCTCTAAAGTCAATTCCTTTGGTTATTCTGAGTTTTCCATTTTGCTTGTTGTCATTGGTAGAGAGGTTTGTTGTTGTTGCTTGAATTGACTTGGTTTTCTGAGACAAATTTCCTGAATTAATGACTTTTCTTCTTGCTATGACAAAATACTTGACAGAAACAACTTAATGAAGGAAGATTTATTTTGACTCATGTTTTCAGAGGGGATACAGACCATTGTGGTAGTGACTTTGAAGAAAGGTGGTTTAGCCATTACTTCTTGAATACGTGTGTGTTCAGATTCTCTACCAAATACTTGCCTCATCTCAATCTACCTTCACAACAACCTGCAATACATTTTTGAAATTGTTCTTTAAAAATAGGTGAAAATAGAAGGGAAACTACTTGTGAAGAACAAGAGTATCACTAGGCATTGAAGAGGGATAAAAATGGTAAGAGGAAGGAGGAGAAGGAAGGATTTTAGGGGATAGTATTATATATATGTAAGTAGAAGAATAGATTACAGGGAGTGAAATTGCCTATGTGAGGCCAGAGGAAGAGATTGAGTAAGAGAAGGGTGGGGGGTGAAGGTTAATTAAAATTCAAGATATTCTGAATAAGACATATGAAAGTCTACTTCTTTGGATAATGGCACATCCAGAAGCCATAGATTGCTACTAGAAAATTTTCAGTGCCAGGGATGGGATACCTACCAGTGAGTTTTTGTCCAGGGAGGTCCCTGTTGCCTCCAAAACATTACAGACTTTTTCCAAGGCCCTTGGGTTCCCAGGAGTAACAGATGGTAAGACCCTACTGCTGATGACTTCACATGTGTGGGCAGGAAGATCACAGAGAAATCAAGCTGGTGCTGAGCAGAAAACCTTCTCCCTGTAGACCAGCCAACTGAAAGCTGGAAAAAGCTGCACTGAAGACAGAAGTCATCAGCAGTGAAAACAGTGGATACTGGAAGCCTTACATATGGCCAAACAGGCCAAATGACCCAATGGGTGCAATACTGGCATGTCTGCTCTGGGGGAAACCAACTTCTCTCTAACTGGACTGGAGGCTTGCTCTAAGGGAGGGAGTCCATGCCCAATACTGAAAACCTAATCAAAAGCCTATGGCAGGGGAGGTCATGTGCCTTAGGGGCATAAAGCCCACTCTTGTCTGGCTAATTGCATATATTATTCTCACTGAACTGACCTGAAAGCACTACACTTAATGTTTATATTCATATATTAATGCAACTCTCACTTTTGTTTAGAGAAGCTTCTCTTTTCAGATAGTGGTGACCATTGGAATGACCCAAAAGGCAACATAGTGCTGAAAAGATGGGACAGAGCAGTGCTCAGCACTGAAACATCTCTATCACACCCTCTCAGGCTCAGGGTCCATTTTGGAAGAGGTGGTAGAAAGAACATAAGATACAAAGGAAGGGTATTACTCCTTACAATGCTACTGCCCAGACAGAAATTGGGTTCGATATCATGACCCCGATATACCTAGCAATACCTTCACAAGACTCTCATAGTAAGAGAAAAAGATGATGTCATCACAATAAAAGAGAGACTAATGGAGAGAGGGAGGAAATATGATGGAGAGCACAGTTGTGAAGGGGAAATGGAGGAGGGGAGGGAAATATCATGATTTCTTGTCTGTAAGTATAGTTGTTGTCAATAAAAAAATTTTAAAAAGGTAATTGGGGTGAGTTTTATCAAAGTGAATTATATAACTGTTTGGAAAATGCCATAATAGAAGTCATTATTATATATAATTGGTATATACTAATAAAACTTTCAAAAGAAAAGTAGAATGACGAGTAAAACATCAAAAATGAACACTGACCAGTAAAATGTACAGATCTTTTTATTTTTATTTTTTAATTTATTGGTTTTTTTTTTTTTTACTAATTAGTTTTGTACTCAGTGAATACAGTCAAGTTGGTACCATTGTCAGGCTCATCCATGTACTAACCCCTCCTCCTGGTCCCTCTTTGTTGAGGTATATGGGTCATGCATACAGTTAAGGGTAGGAGAAATGTCTCTGCATATCATGACCCAACATGTGGCTCTGACACTCTTTCTGCCCCCTCTTCCACAAAATTTCTCTGAGCCATGTTGGGTTCATTTTTGGTCGGCTTCAGTGATGAGGTGTTGGCGGCCTCTGGGTCTCTGGCTCTCTGATTTGGTAGGAGTTGATTTTTCTCTGTGTTGCTCTCCTTCACCCTTGTGCTGGTACCCGGCTCAACAAGAGACCAGCACCCTTGCTTGTTTCACCCATTTTTCTTAGTTTCAGCTGGGGCCCTTTTGAGGTATGATGGGGTGGCTCTCTCCTTAGGTTCTACATCCATCTGAAAAAGAGAAGCAGATTCTCCAACGGAGAGTAAAGTTAGCACCAGACAAATGGGATAATCCTTATTTTTATAGAGAATTTAATAGGTGTAGTCCCACTTGTAGCCCACGATTGGTGATAGCTTGATAATGGAGAGCAGACTCATGTTTGGATATGGTTCTGACTTGTTTCCCAACTCCAGCTAAGGGTCCCATACCACTGAGAGGATCAGTTAGCCAAATTAAGAGCAATTGGTTTCCCACCATGGGTGTGTGCCACTATTGTACTTGTGTGGGCATCACAACAGGTTATTTGCTGCTAAGTAGGTTAGACCATGAGTTGCTTGGAGAGATATTGGTCATTTTCCCCCAGTCGCCATGTAGTACCTTGTGGAACTAGATGTACTGAAAATGTACAGATCTTAAGGGTCCAGTTAGATGAATTTGATACATGTCCCTCTGAGTTATTCAGAGCATAATTGGAATCTAGCTCATTGTCATTACTGCAGAGAGACCCCATAAGCCCCTTTCAGTCTAGTCCTTCATGTCCAGGGGCTATTTTAATTCTGAATTTCTTCCTCCATAGATTTGTGCATATGTATGCGATGTTTTTTTCATTACTTTCCTTGTGACAAAACACCTGATAAAAAATGAGCTAAGAAGCCGGGTGTGGTGGTGCACGCCTTTAATCCCAGCACTCGGGAGGCAGTGGTAGGAGGATCGCTGAGAGTTCGAAGCCACCCTGAGAATACATAGTGAATTCCAGGTCAGTCTGAGCTAGAGTGAGACCCTACCTCAGAAAACAAAAACAAAAACAAAACAAAAAAAAATAAATAAATAAGAGCTAAGAGAGAAGGGCTTTATTTTAGCTTACATTTTTAAAAATTATTTATTTATTTATTTGAGAGTGACAGATACAGAGAGAAAGACAGATAGAGGGAGAGAGAGAGAATAGGCGCGCCAGGGCTTCCAGCCTCTGCAAACGAACTCCAGACGCATGCACCCCCTTGTGCATCTGGCTAACGTGGGACCTGGGGAACCGAGCCTCGAACCGGGGTCTTTAGGCTTCACAGGCAAGCGCTTAACTGCTAAGCCATCTCTCCAGCCCCTATTTTAGCTTACATTTTGAGAGACTATATGGTGGGGAAGCAGACAATGATGAGTGCTGGTGCTTAGTTTGCTTCCTTGTTTTATTCAGTTAATGATCCTAGTGATGGGATGGTGCTGCTTGCTCTTTGGGTAGGTCTTTCCACCTCAGTCTAAACAAGAACTTTCCTCACAGACATACCCTGAGATTTGTCTCCATGGTGACTTTAAAGTCCATCAAGTTGGGCTGGAGAGATGGTTTAGCAGTTAAGCGCTTGCCTAAGGACCTTGGTTCGAGGATCCATTCCCCAGGACCCACGTTAGCCAGATGCACAAGGGGGTGCATGAGTCTGGAGTTCGTTTTCAGTGGCTGGAGGCCCTGGCGTGCCCATTCTCTCTCTCTCTCTATCTGCCTCTTTCTCTCTCTGTCTCTTTCTGTCACTCTCAAATAAATAAATAAATAAATAAACAAAAAAAAAGTTTAAAAAAATTCCATCAAGTTGGCAATCAAGATTAACTATCACATGTGATTTCTCCCATTGTATTTGGAATCATATGGATGATGTAACACTCTTTTGCATTTGCTTTCTTGATTTCCTTCACTGAACATAAGTACTGTGACAGGCGCTCATGTTATAGTTGTATGGGTCAATAGTCTCTAGTGAACTATTTTATTTCATTTATTTATTTCAGAGAGAGGGAGGGAGAGAGGAGGGGAGGGAGGGAGGGAGGGAGGGAGGGAGGGAGGAAGGGAGGAAGAACAGGTACTCTAGGGTCTCTAGCCACAGCAAATAAACTCCAGACACATGCACCACCTTTGCATCTGGCTTACATGACTACTGGGGAATTGAACTTGGGTCCTTAGGCTTTTCAGGCAAGTACCTTAACTGTTAAGCCATCTCTTCATTCCTAGCAAGCTGTTTTAAATCCCCATGTTCCATGTGAGTAAATTGGGGATTGGAAAATTGGCTAACTTACCCTGGCCTCTATATTACTCAAACCCCAAAGATTCCCTTCAGTGTACATTATAGAAAGTATTTGAGATTATATGTTTCTCAGAGCCTCCTATGCTATCATTTTCTCTGCACTTGGAGATTATTTTCCATTAGCACTGCTCTCTTTTCTGCCCTGGATTTTGGAGGTGAGTTTTCTTTTCACCTATATGGGCTTGTGATGTTCAGTTGAATGAAACCTTCAAGAGTGATTATATCCAAACCTCCTTTGGATGAGGTTTTGGAGGTGACCAACTAAATAAAGACCACAAAATAGAAAAAATAGAGCTAGCTTCCTTCTGGGGCCCTTCAGGAATGAGAAATTCTGGGGATTCAGTTGGGGAATATGATGATTTTTTTTGGGGGGGGATCAACTTGGTTGGATTACATGGTGCCTAAATATTTGGCTAAGCATAATGTCTTGGTATATCAGTAAGCATGTTTGTAGATGAGATTAAGATTTGAATTGGTAGACTGGGAAATTCAGATTGTTATCATTAAGGCTTGTGGGCTCCTCCAATATGTTGAGGTCTTAAAAAAAAAAGAAAAGGTTAAACAATGGGGAATTTGCTCTCTGATTGGCAATTTAGGGTAAGACATCAATCTTCTCTTAATCTTGAATTGCTTTTCAGATCTTTAGACTCAGACTGGAAGTATACAACTGGATTTACTGGGTGTCCTATTTGCAAATGTCAGATCATGGGACTATCAGCCCCCATAAATTACATGATCCAGTCCACATTCCCCCACTCACCCTACCTCACACTCTTTCTCCATACACACACAAACAAATACCGACCCCCCCACCCCATTGGTTTTATTTCTCTGGAGAATTCTAACATGGAGAACATTTGAGTATCCTCATTTGAGTATCATTTCCAGAAAAATTCCTGAGAATAAGGAAACTTTATCTTCCAAAGAGAAACAAAACTGCCTTACCATGTGGTGTACTGAGTTCTCAGACTGGTCAAATGAGAAAAGAATACAAAATGATTTTTAAGTTGTAAAATGTTCTAGAAAGCAGAGCTGTGGTTCCAGTTCCTCACTCTTAGGTTCTGGATTGTTTCAGCCAAAAGGAGAGGGTTCCAATCGCTCATATGGAAAGAAATTTGATTACCATGCTGCTTCTATGTAATTTTTTTCTCTCGAGACTACTTTTTATGAGTATAAATATACTTTATTTTATTACTTTTGGTTCATACTAGAGCTTTACCTAGAGATAGCATAGCTGCCAGTTTGTTTTCAGTTTTACTTTGAACATTTACATGGATTTAAAATTATAGTAATTAAAATTATCAAAGAATCAGTTATGCAAAAGAATTGTTTTCTCATAACATTCTAGGACGAGAAAGGAATAAGAAAAATCTGAAATTTGGGTTGAGTAGAAGAAAGACTTGTCTAACAGAGCTAATTATTTTATTAGAATGTATTAATATTAGAATGTCTGGAAATTATTTTCAGTTCACAATAGTTGGTCATATTCAATAAGATTAAACTTGTAATTTCGTAAGAAACCACTATTAAATTATTCCCATTTTTCTTTTTGCCCAGTATAAAAGTACTAATTTCTTTCATTTCTTTTATAGATTTCACAGGCTATTCAATCAAAATTGTAGTTTTTTATGTGGCCTTGATGAATTTTTAAATGGGAAACTTTAGAAGGGAATAATAGTCTATTATGAAATATTATTTTAAATCTTATTACAATATTCCTATTCATATGGTCTCTCTTGGACCTTAATGAAATGACAGAGCTACTTAGCAAATTTTCTTAGAATTTTAAGTCTGCAGGTGTCTTGTATTTTATGGTACTAAGTATATTTTATAGTATTATATCTAAGGAATCACTTTGATGATATGGTTTCTGGCTTTTCCTTTAGTTTTATTGGGGGCTTTTGGTACTATGTCCCTCAGCTTCTGTGGTAGCTTTTTGTATTAAATTCTGTCTCTTAGATTACTGATGGAATGGCTAAAATGTAATAAATTCAAAACTGACCTTTAGGGCCATCATTCTGTCTGAGATTCATGCTACTTGCCATTGGTGGTAAAGCACAGCTGTTAGGGAAACTAGTTTTTTGTGAGCTTTGGGAAAACTATACTGTGGTTCCTTAAGGGCATTTTAGATGAGATGATCAATAAATGTTCTGTTCCTGCGCTATTTCCAAAAGCGTCATAAGTGCAGTAATACCAATACTTAGACAGACATGGTTTGAAAGCAGGCTCTATCACATACTAGCTAAAGAAAATTGGGAAAGTCTGAGACTCAGTTCTTTCATTAGTAGAATGGAGACTATAATGGCAACTTCTTGAAGTTGTCAGGATTAATGGAGTTTATCAAGGGCTGACATATACAAGATACCATTATTCGGTGACCATTCCATTCCTCATGATTCTCTGGTTATGTGCCTTTCCCAAAAATCCGTGTGACTTGGAGAAAATATTTTTTTTTCCATTTAGCTAAAAAATCTTAAAATCTCAGTTTCTTTAAAAAGCAATTCAATATATAATGTCTATGTGGTGATTTTACATCAAGATTACTTTGGGGCTGGAGAGATGGCTTAGCGGTTAAGCGCTCGCCTGTGAAGCCTAAGGACCCCGGTTCGAGGCTCGGTTCCCCAGGTCCCATGTTAGCCAGATGCACAAGGGGGCGCACGCGTCTGGAGTTCGTTTGCAGAGGCTGGAAGCCCTGGCGCGCCCATTCTCTCTCTCTCCCTCTATCTGTCTTTCTCTCTGTCTCTGTCCCTCTCAAATAAATAAATAAAATATTAAAAAAAAAAGATTACTTTGCTGTGTCCATTTTCTTCTTAGAGCTTAGATTATCTTGTTCCAATTTAAGTCCTACATTTTCCAAAAACCAGAAGTGCCACATGTGATTTTGTCATTTCTAAAGCCACCTCTGTTCAGTTTTTGTTGTATAGTATTTATACATGCAGCTTTCCCAGTCTAAACCTTTCATCAAGAGGAATGCCAGTTACTGTCCTATGTGCTCTAGAGAACAGCAAGAAGTAAAACCACTGTCACATCACCAGACCATTATACAGTTAGCTTGCCTGTAAAACCACAACACAATGTTAAGATCCTCTTCATTTTAGGTGTGACTTGACCTTATTTTTACTTTAGTGGCCACTCATCCATGGATAATTTAATCTACTGTAGGATTTTTAAGATATGAAATGAGGACATATGGTGAAGTTCCCATTCCGCAACAGTAGCTCTGTTGGAAAATTGTTGATTAGAGGAATAGGACATTATGTGTTATTTGAGCAAATTATATATATTATATGTATTCATGAATTATAGAAATAGTGGTCCAGCAAATGTGGAACCTGTCACACACTTAATCTTTAGATTGACTTTTTCCAGAGCCCAAGGGAATGTTTGTATGTAGCAAGCTAAATTTGAGTTGAATTTAGGGTTGGTATATGTTCCAATGAATTCAAGATTAAAAAGTCATGAACAAAGGGATATTGGGATATGTAAAAATGTCTTGTTTAAGCTTATCCTTCCATGGCTTTCCAACTTTTGAAAGATGTATCTAATAGAGTTTCTGGGGGTCAATTCAGATAAACGCTTATCTTTATAAGTGTTCCAGAATAACAATGTGCATTAGGAAATAAATGGAGGGTTTGAGAGACAGTTCAGTGGTTAAGGCACTTGCCTGAAAAGCCTAAGGCCCCATGTTTGATTACCTAATACCAATGTAAAGCTAGATGCACAAGGTGGTACATGTGACTGGAGTTTGTTTCTAGTGGCTAGAGGCCCTGATATGCCTATTCTCTCTTTCTCTCTCTCTCTATAAAATAAATATATTTTTAAAAGAAAGAAATGGATCTAATAATTAATTATCAATGGCTGGGGGTATACTCTTCACACCACAACTTATAAAAAAGCCTACAAATCTGATTAAACCTTTAGAACCTGCTACCAATTTAAAGGGAATAAGAAGAGAACATGTTAAGTCACATGCTGGAGAAGCAATCATCAAAATCCAAACTGCAAGACATTTATAGAATAAATGATCAAATTTCTTTACAAATTGAAGAAAACAAATAGATAATGTATTTTAAAATTAAAAAGATATAAATAGCAATTTATTTAAGCACAGTTTGTTAACTTTATTTAGATATTATAAAACAAATAAGTTAGCCAGCATTGTTTCACATGCCTTTAATCCCAGCCCTTGGGAGGCAGAGGTAGGAGGATCGCTGTGAGTTTGAGGCCACCCTGAGACTACATAGTGAATTCCAGGTCAGCCTAAGCTAGCATGGGACCCTACCTCGAAAAACCAATAAATAAATAAATAAGTTTTAAAAATATTTTTATTTATTTATTTGCAAAGAGAAGGAGAGAGAAAGAGAGAGAATGGGTGCCCCAGGGCTTCCAGCCACTGCAAATGAACTCCAGACATATGCAACATTTTGTGCACCTGGCTTTACATGGGTACTGGGGAGTTGAGTCCAGGTCGTCAGGCTTTGTGGGCAAGCACCTTAACCACTGAGAAAACTCTCCAGTGCATAAATAGTTTTTAAAGATTGATGTGTGGCCTTTTGTTATTTTCATCTTCAAATGAGTTGTGAAACATCCTCAGCTATGCTGAAATGCCTGTAGCCCATAGAATGCAGGTTGGACCCACCTGAATAAGTGGAAAATTTAGCACTGACTGGGTATTTGATGATCTTAAATAATTATTTTCTTTTCAGTTTTTTAAGACACAGTCTCAAACTTAGAATCCTCCTATCTCAGCTTTCTGAGTGCTAGTTATCCACCTACAACACCCACCTGAAATTATTAAAATTTAAGGTGTGATAAAAGTATTGTGATTTTTTAAAGCATTTTTTTATCATTTGGAGATGTAGACTGAAATATTTACAGAGAGGACAATCTGATGTCTGTGAAGTCTAGCAAAATAATATGAGAAGGAAAGTGGAAGAAGATTGCTATTTGTTAAATGTTGCGTAATAAGGGATCATTCTACAATTGTTTTTAACTTTTGTGCCTTTTTAAGGTTTTCCATAATACAAAGGTAAATTGAAGGTACTAAGACATTACAAATCTCAGGAGAGAGAATTATAAAGAAATAAATGGACACTGTAAGTATGAAGTACTGTGATAGGAACTATATTTAAATAATGTTTAATATTCTGTATATGATTAGACAGAGATGATAAATTCACTAAAGAGTTACAGCAAGAGTGGAAGTCTCTCAGATTTCAGAGATTATAATCAATGGAGTCTGTCTTTGAATGTGAGTTCTTCTGCCTTCAAATTTGTACTATGTAGGTGTCACAAAGGCAAAGGATGATCAAAACAAAACAAAATCCTTATTGGTAGATATCTTTGGACTAGCACTTATACACATATCTCATTTAATCCTAATATTTATTTATTTACTTACTTGAGATAGGGCCTCATTTAGCCCCAGCTGGTTTTGAGCTCACTATATAATCAAAGCTTCCCTTGAACTCCTGATCTTCCTGCCTCTACTACACAAGTACTGAGATTACATTCACCATCACACTCAGCTTTCATTTTAATCCTAAACCTTAAACCTTTAATCCTAAACTTTAAACCATGATGTTTGTATTATTATCCCTAGTGTATACATGGTGAAACGTAGACTAAAAGTAAAATCACTGTTCAGAACTACATTAATAAAAGGATTGGGATATTTGCCTAGTTCTGTTTGCTGTCAAAACACTTGGACAGTACTCTCAGGAAAGTGAAACAAAAATATGAATCAACAGTACATAATAAAAAAATTGTCCATAGTAGGGTGATAATGTCATAATTGATGCTTACATGTATATTTTTCATTTAAAGTATGGGAGAACGACATATTTTAATTTATTCAACAAACTTACAATTTATAAACTTGTATTTTGATGGAGTCATAGCAGCAAATATTTTTAGTGTTCCATACCATATCATTTGTGGCAGACATTTTTCATATGTATTGACAGTCTTACCCCAAGGATCAGCAACTTCTGTCTGCTTTCTGGAACTTATTAAACAGGTCACATTGGAAGTGGGGGCAAAGTTAACAGTTGGGGATTGGGAATCAGCAGATAAATACCTCTGGTTCTTATTTTTTGGCCTGCAGTATTATATTTTGTTTACTTTACTTTCTGTCATATTTCCTAAGAATTTACATATTTATTCTGTTCTATCAGAAAGCATCTTCTTTATTAACAGTACCTTTGTGACTATATCTGTCAGTTAATGGGCCAGGTATGGGGGTGCATGCCTTCAATCCCAGCACTCGGGAGATACAGAGTTAGGAAGATCACTGAGTTTGAGACCAGCCTGAGACTACAGAGTGAGTATAAAGTCAGCTTAGGCTAGCATGAGACCTTATCTTGAAAAAAAAAAAATGTTAAGAGTCTGATGCATAGCAGTGAGATGTTGTATATGTGTCAGTTACTGAAACTATAGAAGTCTCATGAACATTTTAAAACCATTTCCCGAATATACTTCTAGATGTCAAAAGTCCTAGTCATTAATGTAGCTTTGTAATTTCCTAATGAATGCTAATTTTCAGTATTTCTGATGCATTATTACAGGCTTGTTTTTGGAAACTATGAACTGGAAAATGTCCTTCTAAAGTGTTTAAAATTTTGAAGAAATCTGTGGAAATAATAGTCTGGGTAGAAAGTCCATGGATGAACTCCAGCAGGGCCATCTTCCTGTATGTCTTTTTGGGTGACATACTTCTTTGATGAATGTGGCCTGCCAAAGAAATATAGGGATGGCTTGCAAATGGCTACCAGACTAGAGAATAAGTTGCAGTCCATGAATGTAACATGTATGGAATGGAATCATAATAAAGTCTTGGCAGAAGTAGCAGTGTCTCTACTAATAAGACATGCAACTGAGGCTCATCTGCCCTCCCAGAAAGAACTTCCCCAACGTAAAGGAGGAATTACAACAAGAAAAAGGCACTCAGGTAACATACTCCATGTTAGTCTTTGATATGAAAGTAACTTGGGTAAAGGAGAGAATAAAATGGAGGTACTTGCCATACCTTATTACTGGGAGAAGGTCGGATAACAAAAACATATTTAAAGCCTCTCCTGGGATCCAAAAGTTTGGAATCCATGGGTGGGACTAAACGTTAAAGAGGGAGAAATGACATATAAATAATAGGAAACTGGACATGAGGGAGTTGGTACATGATGCCCAGTTCACTTGGCCTGGTAGAACTATGCTTATTAGAGAGTTAAGAAAGTTGTTAATTCAGCAGGGACCTTTGGAATAATATGGAGCCTTTGTGGCTTTGCTGAGTCCCAGTTATGATCTTTATGAAGTAGGAGATGCTCTAGCAGATCTGGGTGACTTAACCCACCATGTAAATTGGGTTCATAAAGGGATAATATAATCAAGAGGGGATCAGAAAAAGGAAAATAAAAGCAGATGAACGGGTCTGTATGGATCATTTGCAAGTAAATGTGGCAAAATTTGTGTCAAGCTAGAGCTCCTAGAGAAACAATTGACAGAAAGCCTAATGCTGTGCTTGTGAACCTCTGGAAGGCATTAAAGTCTAAATAAAGCAGTTCAACAAAGAAGTGCAGGTAATCTCAGAACCTGCCCAGTACTATGAAGAAAGGTGGTCCCATAGGGTGGGAATACCCTAGCTGTTTCTGTAATGGGTGACCAAGATTAATTGAAACTGATTAGAGGCCTGACATTGCATTGTAGATTTATTGGTCTCATAATGTGACTTGCGTGGATGCTGGGGCCAGGTATACTTTGGTTCCTGGTCATCCCTGGCAGGTCTTCAAGAGCAGCAGGGGTATTATATATCATTTGGATGGATATGGAGATAGATGGATAGCAGTGCAGATGAAAAGAATGAAGCTTGTTCTAGGAATGAATAGTTATCCCCTGTTATGCTATATAGACCAGAGATGGAAATTGTTCACCCAGCTTGTGTCCTAGTCCTATTTAGCATTTAGGTGAGAGTAATTGATGCATGGCAGCCTGCTGCAGGGCTGAACGTCTGTCAGACCCAGAAGGCTGAAGCTAGTATGTCAGACAAGAGTTTCTCCACTCCCCACCCTACCACAGGTCAGGTTGAACAATGCAAGTAAGGCCCTACCTACCACTTGGATGGTGGGTAGATGTGTGGTGACCCTGTAGCAGTTAAAGATGAGGAGTTTTAAACAGTTTATGGAGGGTGAATGTGGATAACAGAGTGCTAAATAAGGTAGACCTCCCATCTATATGGTACCCAACATTGCTCTTTTGAGGATACAATAGAAACAATGAGATATTTTCATGCTATTTTGGACCTTGATAACTTTTTTTCAGTAACTCCTTAGCTAATGAATCCCAAGACCAATTGGCACTGTCTAGGAATAGACAGTGGTGGGCCTTCAGCTATCCTGCCCACTATATATAAAAATGTATCATGTTATGTTAACCACTGTGTACTTTACAGATTTAGAAAAGCATCTGAAAGTTGTGTAATCACACCTAAGGGAACAAGGATGTTAAATCAATCCATACAAGGTAGAAGGTCTGGCAGTACTGGGAAATTTTTGAGAAGGTTGTAGTTGGGTAAGGGGTAGATAACACCAGACAAAGTGACTGAAAAATTTTACAACAACCTGTTTCTGTAAGCATTCAAACAGTTGTTAAAGAGTTTGAATTAAGGTGCCATGCACTTGTAGGAAAAGGCACGACCAGAAGCTCTAAGGTTATTGAACAAAAATTTCAGTGCCAGGGGTGGGCTACCTCCCTGTGAGTTGTTGGGCAGGGAGCCCACAAAACAATATAAGCTATTGCTAGTGCTGTTGGTTGCATACCATAATTAGATGTTAAGACCCTATTGCTACCAAAATATCAAGTTGGGACTGAGTTGGAAGCTTCTTCCCTAACATTTGTACTGTCAGAAGGTGTCATGAAGGCTGCTGAGGGAGAATTTTCACCAATAGTCTATATCAATTGTGGATACTGAGTAATTACTAGCAACATACCAGCCAAGATGTGCCCACTAGTGCAAAAGTGCCATGACTGTTATGGATGCAGTCAACTTCTTTCCAGATGGATTTAAGACCCATTTTGCAGGAAGGAATCCATTTTTGGTATTGTAAATCAGAACCAAAACCTGTGTTGAGAGTGATTATAGGCCCTAGTGGGGAAGCTACTGCTGTTATTTTATTAAATGGACATAATATACTTATCAAATTCATGCTTATACCCATAAATTATTGCTACTATTAGCTTTGGTAAGGAACCATCTTTTTTATATAGTGGGAAGTATTTATTGTTGAGATTTATATCTGGCCAAAGTGTTGATAAGTGACTGTGCTATAGCCTAGTGGTCCAATATTCCATACAACATAGGAGAAAATATTCATACATATCACTTCTTCAAGGCTCAGATAGAATCACATCACAGAAAAGGTGGAAAAAATATAAGAACAAGAGGAAGGGTTGGGGAATTGTGTAACTCTGTTCTTGAAGCATAGTATAGCTATTGTCATCTTGAAATCAGAGTGGCTGTGATTATTCACAGAAGCCCCTCACAAGACTAAGCCAACTACTTACTACTCCCTAGTGATGGGGGCGGGACACATGAGTTGGTACTGTCCCTACTTGAGGCTGTATAAGTTGTTAACAATTGCTGGAGGAGGAGAGTACTCTCCTTCAATGTTATAGTTACTCATAAATTTCTTATGCTTCTGTACATAGCCTCAATGGCACTGATTGGTTCATTCAGCTATACTTGTGTAGAACCATTCTTTTGTTCTGTCATTGGCAATCTATACGGGGACCCACTGGTGTCATATCTGGGACAAATAACCATTTGTTCACATCTCACCAGGAAAAGTCACAAAACATTTAGATAACAAATGTGTTTTTTTTTTCAAATATTTTCATCTAGGGCTGGAGGGATTGCTTAGTGATTAAGGCATTTGCCTGCAAAGCCAAAGGACCCAGGTTCAATTCTGCAGGACCCACATTAGCCAGATGCACAAGGGGGCGCACGCGTCTGGAGTTTGTTTGCAGTGGCTGGAAGCCCTGGCTTGCCCATTAATTCTCATATTCTCTCTCTCTCTCTCTCTCTCTCTGTCTGTCTGTCTGTCTCTGTCTCCCCCCACCTTTCTCTGTCAAATAAATAAATATGTAAAAATAATATATTTAAAAATATATTTTCATCTAGTCTATTACTTGCCTTCTCATCCTCCTGACAATATCCTATGCAGAGGAGTTTTCCATGTTAATGAAGTTCAACTTGAAATTATTGACTTCAGGGATTGTGCTTTTAATGTTGTGCCTAAAAAATTGTTTGGATTTCTCCTATACTGTGTTTGGAGAGTTCTATAGTTTCACATTTTGTATCTAAAAATCTATATAGAAGGGAGGGAATTACCATGGGATATATTTTATAATCATGGAAAATGTCAATAAAAATTTTAAAAAATCTATATAGAGCTTATACATAGTTTGTTAGCTTTATATCTAAGAATTTAATTTTTGAGATGTTAATGGAAATAGTTTTGTGTTTGTAATTTCAAGTTCTACTTGTTCACTCTATAAAGGAAGGAAGCTGACTTTTGAATGTTATCTTGAAGCTCTAATAAAGTAACAATTCTATGGGCTGGAGAGATGGCTTAGCGGTGAAGGCAGTTGCCTCCAAAGTCAAAGGACCCAGGTTTGATTCCCCATGACCTGCACAAGGGGGCGCATGCATCTGGAGTTCATTTGCAGGGGCTGGAGGCTCTGGCATGCCTATTCTCTCTCTCTCTCTATATATATATCTACTCTCTCTGTCTTTCTCTATCTGCCCCACTCCCTCTCTCACAAATAAATAAAATAAGAAGAAATATTTAAGAAAACAATTATAGGAAGAATTTTTTTGTTTGTGGTTATTTTAATTTCTTTGTATTTTCTATATACACAAATGTTATCCATAATCAAAAAGGGTTGTCAGGTGCCTTTTCTAAATCTGTTGTTATTTTCATGTGGTTTTTCTCTTTTAGCTTATTGACATAAAGAATTACACTGCTTTTCAAATGTTGCCTGTCTGGAATAAATCTAATCTGGTAAAAGTAAAGTCATTATTAACTATAGGAACACTCCACTGCCCTTTAATTTTGTGAGGGTAATGTGATTGGATATACTTTGTACTTTTGGAACATCATGATTTAACACTTTGTGAAAATGAACTTTGTAAGTCTGGTTCCACTTTCAGTTTAGTTTGTCTAAAATCTCATTTTGAAAAGCTTAACATACTTGGAAATGATTGATAAAGATATGTACATTCAGAATAAATAAATTCATTATTGCATTATTGGCTACATTGATGAAACAAATTATGTATATATATGCATATATATATATATATATATATATATATATATATATATATATACCATATAGTAATTGTATTAATTAAGATTCTTCAGAGAAACAGACCAAGAATAGATAGATGCATAGGTATATAGATAGATAGATACACGCATAGGTACATAAATAGAGAAATGTCTATATTAGCTATTGCAAAGAAGTGACTCACATGATTGTGGAGGATGGGAAGTCCCACGTTATGCAGTCTACAAGCTAGAGATCTAGAAAAGCCCATTGTGCACTTCTAGTGTAAGTTTGAAGACCTGAGAACCAGTGGAACTGATAACATAAATCCCAGTTCTAAAGCAGGAAAAAAAAAAAAAAAAAAGATGTTCTAGCTTAATCAGGTAGGCATAAGGGGAAAATCCTCTTTTCCTTCACTGTTTTATTTATAACCTCAGTGGATTGCATGATGCCTCCACTCATTGGAAAGGCAGATTACTGAGCTCCCTCCCAATCAGAATGTTCATCTAGATATTCTTACCAACATACATCAGAAACAATAATTAACCTGGAAAACTTGCTCCTATCTCTAATTTTTTTTCAAATATTTTATTTTATTCATTTGAGAAAGACAGAAAGAGGCAGATAGAGAGAAGGAGAGAGAGAGAATGGGTGCTCCAGAGCCTCCAGCCACTGCACACAAACTCCAGACATACGCGCCACTTTGTGCATCTGGCTTATGTGGGTCCTGGGGAATCGTACCTGGGTCCTTGGGCTTTGCAGGCAAATGCCTTAACAGCTAAGCCACCTCTCCAGCCCACCTATCTCTAATTTGTTGGAAGTTTTAGTCATAAATAGGTATTGAGTTTTGACAGGTGCCTTTTCTACATCTGTTGATATTTTCATGTGATTTTTTCTTCTTTTTTTTTAGCTTAACAATATGAAGAATATGTACATAAAATTAATTATTACATCAATTATGCAAATATTTTATTGATATTGGCTAGCAGATTTCTATCTTTTAAATATTTTGTTTTTATTTATTTATTTGAGAGAGAAAGGGGGGAGAGGGAGAAAGAGTGAAAGAGAGAGAGAGAGAATGGGTATGCCAGGGCCTCTAGCTACTGCAAACAAACTCCAGATACATGTGCCTCTTTATGTATTTGGCTTTCGTGGGTCCTGGGGAATCAAACCTGGGTCCTTTGGCTTTGTAACCAATCGTCTTAACAACTAAGCAATCTCTCCAGACCAGATTTATATCTTTTAATCTCAAACTTTCTAAAAAAATTCTAGTAGGGTATGAAGAATTTTGAAGCTATTTTCAGTTGAATGACATTTAAACAAAATTTATTTATTTATTTTTTTTGTGATGCCAAAGATATAACTCAGGCCTAAGCAAGCTTTTACCACTGGCATACCTATCCCTGAAAATTTCTTGTTTGTGGTTTTATAAGCATGTAGACATGAATATTTTAAGTGCTTTCCATATGAATTGTTTTCTGCAACAAATATAGCACAATGAAGAAAACTTCTAACTTTCCATTACATAGGTTTCTTTCAAAAAGTACCTTTTCACCAGTTACTTAAAAATATTACCCCTTTTTTCTCAGATATTTTACAAAATTCTTCCTACTGTATAACAAAAATTAGGATCTCTTAACATTCTCAGAGAAGGGCAGGAAATTTGGAGCCATTATGTAAGGTTAAAAAAATGTTTAGTCCTTTATAATGTACAAGCAGCAAGTCAACAAGCAAGGATGCCTAGGGCATCCCATTATATTTTTTAAAATATGTTTATTTTAAATGAGATAAAGCTCAAATAATGCAAAACCTACCGTTTCACAATTTAAAAATGTACAATGGTATCGTTTCTAGCATTTTTACAATGTTGTATAATCATCACCACTGTCTAGTTCCAGACATTTCCATCATCCACAAAAAGAAAGCCTGTACCTATAAAATGATAATTACTCCCACCCTACCCTGCCTTCAGCCTCTGGTAGCCGTCAATCTGCTTTTTTGCTCCCACTGTGTTGAGAATCTCTTCCTCTAGGCTCCCAGGCTTACCCTTGCCTCTCCCTACCCCAGGAACACTTAGAGCACAGCAATCTGACCTAGAAAGGAGCCTCTGTGACAGATGGCAACCCCTCTAGGGACATCTTATAGTTCTCATCAGAGGCTTGTTTGGGGGGATCTCCCCAGAATGTAGGTCTCTTCTTTACTCAGAGACCACAAAATGTGACTCTCTCCCTGGTTTTCTCTCCACCAGGTGCAACTCCCTTAGAACATTGCATTAGCCAATTCTTAATACTTATAAATTATTATTATTCCAACAAAATATCTGAGGCAATAAAACTTATAAAGAGAAAAGGTTTATTGAGCTTACAGTTTGGAGGGTCCAACTGTAAGATCATGTGACCAATTGGTTTGTCCACTAATGAAGGTGGTAGATTGCAATGGTAGAAGCACACCACACATCGGGAAAAAAGGAAAAGAAGACAAGGTATCACAGTTCTCTTTGGGGGTATACCTCCAGCATCCTAAAGACCTCTTACTAGTCTCTACCTCCTATGGGTTAGCAAGCCCAGAGTCTGGGTTTCAGATGGAATCAGGAAGATGAAAAACAAAAAACATGTGGAGAGGACAAAAATAAATTATTGTCACATTAAGCTGGAAATAGCACAGACTTCCTAGAAGTCACATTCCTATTCATGGATGTAATACTAAGATAGTCATTTTATTTTTTAAGGTAAGAAATTCAGTCTATCACTGTCAGAATTTTCTGAGCATCATACATCTCCATTCACGACACAGGCTTCTATTAAAGCTACCTTTGTTGGGGCTCAAACCTAATGGCCTTGGTTCAATCCTCCAATACCCATGTAAAGCCAGATGCACAAAGTGGCACATGCATCTGGAGTTCATTTTCAATGGCTGGAGGCCCTGGCAAGCCAGTTCTCTCTATCTACCTCTTTTCTCTCTCTCTCTGCTTATAAATAAATAATGCATTTTACAAAAAGCTACCCTTGTCCTATACTACCCAATCTGTCCAAAGTGAATGCTGACCTCTCCATCATATATAGCATGTTTCCTCTCATTCCCACATCATATGTATAAAGCTCAGATTTGAACAGGAGAGGAAATCAAGCTTCACATATAAAGGCCTAAGTTTGATTCTGTGAATCCGTTATAGAGAGGCATTAATCTTATCCTGCCTTCAGGATGATAGGGAGACAAAAAGTTCTGGAGTGATTTCAATAAATCTATTTTCCCATGCCATGTACCAATCAGGAAACTTTTGTCATTCCGAGCCAAGAAGAGATTCAGTTTGCCCTGAAGAGGCCTTACACTGTCCTGTGGTCCATAGTACACTCTTATGTGAGCAATTATGAAATAATCTAGAACCCAACATTTTCAGACTCTTCTTGTACTGTTTTTATTGAAAATCTTTATTGGGGGTAAGTCTCAGTCTTGGCCACCAGGTATTCTCTATACATTGTAGAGCACTAGGTACATAGGATGTATATAAACAATCTTGATGAACAAGTACACGAAGAAAATGAATGGTCATATCAGAATGAAACAGCAAAGGTGTGCTAAAAAAATAACACAACAGACTAGGTAAAGTCTGTTTAAGGGGTTATGAAACTATCCTATACAATGCTAAACTTGTAGTTATACATTTGTCAACTTCCATAGAATGCAAAGCACGAAAGAGGACCCTTATGCAAGCTAAGGACTTTTGATGATGGTGTGTCAGTATACGAATGTTCATTGATAGTAAAAATGTTCCATCCTGGTGCAAGATGTTGATGATGGAGGAGACTGTGCATAGGTGAGGACAAGAGTTTTAAGGCAGCTGTACTTTCTACTGAATTTTGCTGTGACCCAGTATTCTGAAAAATAAAATTAGTTTGAACAAAAAGAACACGATAGTCAAGATGATCTCAATGACTTTGGGAATGCTACTCATCACCAACAGCCACTCTCAACAGGAACAGAAGAAAATGATTCCTTGGCCTGCTGTCCAAACCTGAGCACAGGAAGGAATAAAACTGGGTGCTCGCAGAGCAAGAAGAGCAGTGGCGTCCTAGTGGGATCCCAGCTCTAAATCTCTGCCTCTTCCACATCCGGACAATCATGGGTGATTTATTCTCTTTTAGTTTTATGATCTGAGGCTTCCCACATTGCTAATACATTACTCATTTTAGTTATATAGACAGCAGGGTCAAGCAAGCGACCTTTTGGAGCTCAGAAGTGACTGATGGCCATATAGAACAGGCTTCACACACAGGGGTCATCTTGCGCTCTTGAGTAAATTTATGACTTTGAAAACGCTCATTTCCACCTCACGTCTTCCCTCTACCACCTCCCTGCGCCCCCACCCCAGGGTTGAGGAAATTATATTACCTACTAGTTGAGTATACTGCTCCTACAACTCAGTTATGACTCAGAGGGATTTGGCTGTGTCTGCTCTTCTGGCTTACCCATCTCGTAAACATTCAGAGTGACAAACTTTTTCTTTGGCTTGGGGTCATAAAGAGGGGGAAAATCTCTTATTTTTTTTTCCAACTTAAGACTTCAGTGAAATATTTTCCATCATCCTCAGCAAGACATAATACTTCATGTCATGAATAAGTTAATGAGAAAAATATGGATGCACCCAGTCTCTAGGGGACCTACTAGGCATTTGGAATCTCTGAGGACCACTTACTCTGTCAGTCGTTTGGGCACTCTGAGAGGTCTCTGGTTTGATCTTTCCCTGAGATTAGCATGAACTTGTCTTTCTCTTCAGTGTTCTGCTGTTGTATTTACCTTGCATTTGGACAGTTCTCTCCACTGAACCACCCTTAGATCTGCTGGAAGAACTGTCAAGTGTGGGTGAATGACTCACAGCCAGCACCACCAAGTGCCAAACAGCAATTACTTCAAGGCAACCCTTTTCATATTTTATTTCATCTCTGGGTCAAAAATGTGCTTACCTAAAGAAAGGCATCCAGATGTTCAGCTAGGCATTCAGCTAATTCTCTACCATCTGGCCACAACCTGCCTTGGCAATCTTATTTTCCACAAACCCTATCCAGCTCTAAGCAAACAGTACCATGGCCATTTCCTGAGCCCTCTGCCTACTTAAAATGTTCTTTTCAACCAATCAAAACATTTCACTTTAGAGTGGATGAGGGGAGACTACAGGGTAACACTTCTGGATCTTTCACACCAATATTCTATAAATATCTACTCAATGAGTTTTAGAATGTGCTGGGGGAAAGTTAGCTTTACTATTAATAATATAAAGAAATAGATCCACGTTTGAATTTATTCCCAAGGGCTCAACAGAGTCACTGTTATGAAAATGTTAGCAAAACATTTCTGTCTTTTAAGAAGTGTTTGTTCTCCCTTTGGATTTCATTTATAATTTCCCAAGTATCATAACTTCTTGGAAGTGTATTATGTATTTAGAAGTTTATTATGAAGCTGAAAATGGAGCATATTAAGCTATCTTTCCTGTTAGACATTCTCCACCAAATATTATTTTGGTTTAGACGTTCATTTAATTGTAACTAGCCTCAGTTAGTAGTAAAGCCTGGGGTGATTGTACTTCTATATTTCTGTCACAGAATATTCAATACAAAATAAATGAATGGAGGGCTGAAGAGATGGCCTAGTGGTTAAGGCACATGCCTATGAAGACTAAGGACCCAGGTCTGATTCTCCATGTCCCATGTAAGCCAGATGCTCATGGTGGCAGATGCATCTGGAGTTCATTTGCTGTGGCTAGAGACCCTGGTGCACCCATTCTCACTCTCTCTGTGTCTCTCTCCCATTCTCTCTGTCTCTAATAAATAAAAAAATAAATCTAAAAATATTTTAAAAAAATAAATGAACAGGATACATATACATGTTTATGAACATGCATGCACATGTACACACAATGCATGTATATATCTGTGTATGACTACACATATCTGCAGATTTGTCTTTATGCATTCATTCAAACAACCACAGATTTAAAAAATATTCATTAAAAAATTGGGGAGTAGGGATGCAATTTTTTGATCTACAGGACTGAAATGAAAAATTGTTGTTGTTACTTATATATACTATATAGTGACGGTTACTATGATTGCATCTGTACCAAGCATATACAAATATTTTTCTTGTCATTAATACTTCATAATGCATTATAACTATCACTTACATTGTATTTGCATTGTTATAGCTATTATAAGTAGTCTAAAGATGATTTAATGTATATAGGAGAAACATAACATATACTAGTTATGGTGAAGGGGGAAAGAGAACTCTTATTCTTTACTATGGGAGTACAAACTAGTACACCTAGTATGGAAATCAGTATGGAAGTATCTCAAAAAATTATAAATAGAACTCCCATATGACCCAGCTATAACTTCCTGGGCATATACCCTAAGGACTCCACATTCTACTACAGAGCTACTTTCACATCCATGCTTATTGATACTTGAGTTACAATACCTAAGAAATGGAATCAGACAAGAAGCCCATTAACAGATAAGTGGATAATGAAAATCTGGTAATACGGGCAATGGAATTCTCTTCAGCAATACAGAAAAAATTATAAATTTTCATGAAAATGGATGGGCCTAGAAAACATTATATTAAGTGAAGTGACCCAAACTCAGAATACCTAAAACCGTATGTTCTATCTGATATGTAGGTCTTAGCTTATAATATATATAAGTATGTATGTATGTATGTATGTATGTATGTATGTATGTGGGGATGAAGGGGGATAAAACATATAAAGGTAGAATGGTAATAAAATGCTAGTATAAAGGGATGAATATGGAAAGGGGGAGGGAAGGATAAAAGCACACATGTGTCATGTAAACATAATGGGGGAGGATATTAGGCAGAAAGAGCAGAACTGAGGATAAAAAGGGGGATAAAAATCAACTAAAACAAATTGTATTTGAAAATAATCAAATTACTGATACCTATATCTCTGTATAAAAAATTTTAAAAATAAAGTGGATGGGAAGGTATGCATAGTTCTATGCCTTGTTAAACCTACTCATAAGGGACTTCCTCATCAGTAGATTATGGTGTTTGAGTAGAGAATCCCAGAACAAATCTCCTGTGTATGCCAAGGGATGATTAGATTATCTAATATACCTACTATAATAAACACACATTAAGGCTTTGTCTAATTAAATGGGAATAGAATCAATGTACATTTCACCTATATACTCAGACTGTTCATGGGCAAGTAAATTAAGGAACACCATATTTCTATTCACTCTAGGCTCCTTGTGGGGCCTTTATGATGGAGAATCATTTGTTGAAGTTTGGCTCTGTGAGATAGATATTATTCTAGATCTCTATTTCTTTAAAAATTTATATATATGTATATATATATATATAATTTTTTAAAGAATAATGGTATATATATATATATGTATGTATATTCACACATACACATGATTCTAGCATGTTTCCTACTCAAAGTCTGAGCTACATACAGACAGTGGCATTAGTGTCACCTAGGTAGTTTTTGGATATACAGAATCTTTTGCCTTACCTGACTCAGAAGTGATTTGAATGTTCATTAAAGTTTAAGAAGCTGTGGACTGGGACACCGTTCAGTCTGGTGTTCTTTCTGTTGCTTCACATGTGTCACTTAGATTCTATACAGTAGACATCAGGTTTCCTACTTCTTTTGTCTCCTGAACAACATTGACCTGGGCACAAGTAATGTCACAGGCACTTTTGTTGCAAGAGTCATCCATTTTTTTTTCAGTTGAATTCATTTCAGCTCTCAAATACAAGAAGTTAAAATATTACTTTTACAGTTCTCAATGTGGCTCAACCTTTACAAGTTAAGTTTTGACTCTCTCGCCCATCAGGAAGTAAGAGCTATTTTTCCTTCAAGACCTCTGATTTCTATATATATTTTTTCAATTGCGCTCTAAATGCTGTTTTTAATTTGACCTTAAGCACAATTCATGAAGACAACATTGACAATACTAGTTTCCCTTAGAGCAAAAATACTCCCACTGGAAATCCAGAAAGTATCCTATTGAGTAAATTCTTCTTAATTTACTGTAAAAAGTGTGTTTATAAAAGTGAATAGTCTATGAGAGAACATAGAAATGATGACTATTATGAAGCCTAATGAAGATGAAAGACTAAACAGAGTCTTTCAAATATTTTCTTAATAACAAAGCCAAAAAATCTCAAGTTCCTTCGTGAATCTATTTAAAATATATTGCAAATGCAATTGTGCAAAGAACCAAATTTTTATTCACCTTCAGAAATCTGGGCTTCTAAGACAAGGCTTCAGTCTTACTTTTAAGAAGATCTTATAGCCTCATGGGATAATGTTTTTAAGGTTATAGACAGGACAGAAAATTGTATAAACTTCTCTTTGGATTATGTGTGGGGAAGTTAGGAGCTGTTATCAAGAACACATTTTGGGGAGGAACAGAGCTGAAAAGTGTGTGGCTTTCTGAAATTTGCTGGTTAACAAAGAATTAGTCTCCAGACCTTCCCTCCAAGAACTTGCTTCAAGTTCCTTGATGAGAGTAATAAATTTTGAACAACTAGGAAGATTTTGATAAGTTTAACTTAACTACAAGCTGACTAAAACCTATGACTCTTTGTGAAGAAAATATTTTCCTTCTTTGTGAGTAAAACAAGATGAAGTCCTGCCCTTAATGCTGAACATAGGGGGGAAGGTAAATCTGGGCTTTGGAGTAAGAATGAAGCCTGAAAATGAAGATGTGTAAGGAGGTACTATCTGGGTCATGAGTCCCTAATGGTACAGGTGAGTTCATTTTGGGCTTCCAATGTTCCAGTTACCCCAGATTTTGACTTCCCAAGGACTTATAAGAAACACCAACAAAGGATAATGAACTTATTCATTAATGAGAACAAACTCTCATTCATCAATAAAAAAAAAGAGCATTTGAAAAAAGTCAAGCATTTGTTCACAAGCCCTCTACTATGAGACAGGTATTGTATTAGGCTTTAGGAGCAGAGAAAAGCTTCTAGTCTATAGAAGGCTTGGTGATGTGGGCCTGGAATCCAAGCTACTAATGCAGGCGGATCAGAAGTTCAAGGCTAGCCTGGAAAACTTAGTGAGATCTTGTGTTAAAATAAAAAGTAACAGAAGGCTAGAATGTAGCTCAGTGACACAAAGACTTGGGTTCAATCTACAGTACTACAAAAAACAATAAAGGGAAAGAAGAAAGAAAGGAAGGAAGGGAAAGGAAAGGGAGAGAAAAGATAACAATAAAGCTTCTAGTTTAGTCGGGGAGCCCAGAAAATAGATATCCAGACAGTAGCATAACAAGTGCTAGTGGAGAGGCATATCCAAGCGTAAGATTGTGACGCTCTAGGAATGGGATTTGTTATCTTCCAGCATCACTAGGTGATTATTGGTCCTGAGTCTTCCTTACACATTGACTTTAGACATCCATGTGTCATACCTTACCAATGCGATGTTCACAAATATAACGCTAGTTCACAAATTTGGCTGCACAGCTGGACTTTCACTCATGCTTCAGGTATCACTATGAAAAGACTATGCTTTGATTAGCCAAGTCCCAAGGGAAAAAGAGACAGAGTTTGAGTTCTTTTAAGCCAGCTGGATCTGTAGCTTTAAGTAAAACTGACCCCTTCAAACTAACCCCAGACCTCCCCATTCTCTACAACCCAAAAGACATGTAATCAAGTCCATAAGAGGTGAAGAAAGGACTTCCGGTCAAGATGGCGACCGCCTAGCTGCACTACAAACAACAAGGGGAAAAAAAGGCAAGTATTTGAGGGAAATTAGAAACTTTTTGAGGAGGGTAAAAGAGGGAAGCACACATCCCCGCTACCCACGCCCCGCCACCCCGCCCGCCCGAATCGCCACATCGGGCACGGCCCGGCGCCCCTTGCGCACCAACCCCCACGCGCCCCGGCGGCCCCATGCGCCCCACAAACCCCACGACCCACGCCCGCACACCCCCCGCCCCTTCCCCCCTACGCGCCCCACCCTCCCTATCTACACGTGGCAGGCGCTGCCCGAGCAAACCGATCCTTCCCACACGCACCCCGCCCCCCCGCACCCCATCCCGCGTGCCTCGAGACACCCCCGCGCGCCCCACCCCTCCGTGCGCCATACTCCCCCCCACTCGCCCCACGCTCCCTATCCACACACGGAAGGCACACCCCAAGCGCCCCGCCGCCGGGCACCCAGGCGTGCCCCGCACCCCGTGCACCCCCCCCCCCCCCGCGCGACCTGAGGCCCCGCGCCCCACACCCACGCGCCTCGAGGCCCCCCCCCCCCCCCGCGCCCAACGCTCCCTACCCACACGCGGCAGTCGCGCTCCAAGCGCCCTGCAGCGCCTGGCACCCAGACGCCCAGGTGTGCCCCGCACCCCCCCCCCGCGTGCCCCGAGACCCCCGCGCCACACCCCCGCGCTCCTTGAGCACCCCCCCCCCGTGCGCCCCACCCCCGCCACGCATCCAGAGTGCCCCGCAGGGTCCTGCAGCATCCCGCAGCGTCCCGCACTCCATCTTACCTCAGAGTGCTCCATGACCCCTGCGCGACCCGCGACCCCCTTGACCCCCTCCCCCACGCGACCAGCCCCCCCCCCCCCCCCCCCCCCGCGAGTCCAGAGCACCCCGCGGAGTCCCGCAGCGTCCTGCGCTCCCGCGCTCCTAGCCGCCCCCCCCCTCCCCACACGCCCTGCGTCCCCACCCCCACGCGCCCGGGAGCATCCACGCCCTGAGCCCCATGTGCCCTGAAGCGCCCCTGCCACCCTCCCTGCGCCCCCACCCCGCACAGCCCTCGTCCCCCCGCCGCACACACCCCGGGCGCCCCCGCGCGTCACGAGTGCACCCCTGCATGCCCAGGCGTGCCCTGTGCCCCCTGTGCCCCACCCCCACGCATCCTGCGCCCCGGCGTGCCTCAGCGTACCTCAGCGTACCCCGCCCCCCTCCATGCCCCGCGCGACCCCATCGAACCCCCCACCGCAAGCCCCACCCCCCCCGCGCAGCACCCCGTTGGGTCCCTTGGCATCCCGCACGATGTGTGCCCTGCGCCCCCCCACGCGCACACTGTGCCCCCTGTGCACCCCCATGTGCCCTGCGCCCATAGCCCCCCGTGCCTCCCACACCCTCCCCTGCGCCCCCCTGCGCACCCGGTGATCCCCTGCGCGCCCCGCGCTCCCCCACCCGCGCCCCCCGGGTGCCCCGCACCCCCCCATGCCCCGCACACCCCCCCTGCATGCGCACCCCCCCCAGCACCAACAGCGCGCCCCTCGCCCCCTGACTGATCAGAGTGCCCCACGCCCCACGCCCCTCCAGGGCACCCCACCCCGTGCCCCCTGAGCCCTCCTGCCTCTGGCACACCCCACCCTGATTGCCCGGTGCCCCGGTGCACCCCGACCCCCCCGCCGCGTGCCCCACTCGCTCCATACACACCATCGCACCACGCGCCACCGTCTGTCCACGCACCCTCCGCACATTCCACATGGCTGTGCTCTGATCGGGCACCCACCAGTCATGCCTGCCAGCCTGCTGCACTCAAGCTGAGACCTCCTGCCTCGCCCTTGTTCTCTGATCCTGTGAGTAGACCAGCCATGTGGTGCTCAGTTCGCAGGCCTGTGGGGGCCACCCCTACCGTGCATAGGTGGCTGCCAGATCCCCTGCTGCTGTGCTCGCATCACTTGCCGCCGGTCAGCTTCTGCTGTGTCCTGATTCCGTACCCACATCATCTGCCTCTGCACTACAATTGCACGTGCAGCGGGCCCACTCCCACAGCAAGACCCACATAAGTCCACACTGAGTCACTAGTGCCAGCGCAGGTGCCATCCCCTACCTGTACATCGCCACCCATCCCCCACTCCCCTGAGGCGTAAGAGCACAGACTGTTTACAGACCACAGTGTACCCAGCCAGAATGTAGGCACCTTCAGGGCTTGCTACCTCAGTCCCCTTTCAAGCTCAAAGGCAGGCAGCTTAGGTGCATTACTGGGTGAGAATTCAGGCAACTTTGGTGCCCCTGTCAGGCTATAGGTAGGCGGCTTTGGCAAGAGTGAGCAAAAACCCAGGCTGCTTACAACTGCCCCAGGCTGCCTTGGATTCGCATTAAGCTAGATCCCAGGCTGCTCCACCCACCTACCTGCCCATACACTGACATGGGTAGACCACAGCGCAAAAGAAATAACACGAAAAATAAAATGGAAGAAAATCCAGACAGATCACCCAGTCCAACAAGGATCACAACTAACCAAAACATAGAAGAGTGTTTAGGATCAGAACATCAAGTGGAAGCAATGAACAATGCAACCCTGACCAAACTACTGCTAGAACTGACAGGAAAGCTACAAAGGATAGATAATCGTATGGATGCTACCATCACTAAGCTAGAGCAATATGATAAGACACTGGAAGGAATTCAAAGAGAGCTAAGAGAGTTGAGGGAGAGTGAAAAAAAAGAGGACCTTAAAAATCAGCTGGCCACACTAAATGAAAACATAAAGAAATGCAAGGATGATCTCCAAGAATCATCAAGAAAATCAGAAAATGAGACAAAAAGGGAGCTGGACAAAGCAATGGAAGTGATACATAGGAAAGTAGTAGAAAATGCAAACTTAATTGAACAAGTCCAAAACTCACTAGAGGCTCTCAAGAATAGAGTCAGCAAAGTGGAAGATAGAAATTCTGATCTGGAAGACAGGACGGAAGAAACAGTTCGAAAGTCCAAAAATTTCAGTAAGTTCAAAAGTTCCTGTGAACAGAACATGAGAGAATTGTGGGATACACTTAAACGTCCTAATATCAGAATCATTGGAATACCAGAAGGAGAAGAATTTCAGACCAAAGTCATGGAGAATTATTTAACACAATAATTGAAGAAAACTTCCCCCGTCTCTTAAAAGAAAGGCCCATCAAGATTCAAGAAGCAAACAGAACTCCTAACCGACTAGACCAAAGGAGAAACTCCCCAAGGCATATTATCATTAAGACTCTAAACATTGACACCAAGGAAAAAATCCTAAAAGCAGCTAGGGAAAAACAGCACACCACTTTCAAAGGAAACCCCATCAGAATTACTTCAGACTTCTCAATGGAAACCCTGAAAGCTAGAAGGGCCTGGAATGATACTCTCCAAACTCTAAGAAACTATGGCTTCCAACCCAAACTACTCTACCCGGCAAAAGTCTACCTTATAATAGATGGTGAAAGGAAAACTTTCCATGACAAAACTCAGCTTTACAATTATATGAACACAAAACCAAACCTACAGAAAGTACTCTAGGAAATTCTCCACAGAGAAGAAACAAATAACCAAACACAAATGCCTACAAGAAGAAGATCACAGCAATCAAACCCAGAGTAGATACAAAAAAAAAAAAAAAAAAAAAATCCATGGAAATGCCAACACACCTCTACCACCACAAAATGACAGGGATCAAATCAAATCTCACAGTCATCACCCTAAACATTAATGGCCTTAATTCAACCATCAAGAGACACAGGCTAACAGGGTGGATCAAAAAATTAGACCCCTCAATCTGCTGCCTTCAAGAAACCCACCTTACCACTAAAGACAGAAACCTCCTCAGGGTGAAAGGGTGGAAAACAATATTCCAAGCAAATGGGAATAAGAAACAAGCAGGTGTAGCTATATTAATATCAGATAAAGTTGACTTCAAACCAAAAACAATCAAAAAAGACAAAGAAGGCTACTTCCTACTTGTAACGGGAACAATCCATCAAGAGGATATTACAATCATAAATCTGTATGCACCAAACACAGGGGCACCGCAGTTCATAAAACAAAACCTACTTGACAATAAAACAGAAATAACCACCAACACCATCATAGCTGGGGACTTTAACACACCATTATCAGTAATAGACAGATCATCCAAACAGAAGCTCAACAGGGAAGTAAAAGAGCTCAACAAAACCATAGAGCACTTAGACCTAACACATCTACAGAACTTTCCACCCCAAATCCACAGACTACACATTCTTCTCAGCAGCCCATGGAACATTCTCGAAAATAGACCATATACTGGGTCACAAAGATAGCCTCCACATATTTAGGAAAATTGACATAATTCCCTGCATGATATCAGATCACAATGCTATATTCCTAGAAATCAACAACAAAAAAACCAACAAGAGCCCCAACGGCAACTGGAAACTGAATAGCACACTCTTAAACAATAAATGGATAGTGGATGAAATAAAAAATGAAATTGCAAAATTCCTGGAATTGAATGACAATGAGAACACATCATACCAAAACTTGTGGGACACAATGAAGGCAGTCCTCAGGGGAAAATTCATAGCACTCAATGCCTTCATAAAAAAGACAGAAAGATCCCAAATCAATAGCCTAACCATCCACCTAAAGGCATTGGAAAAACAAGAAAAATCCAACCCAAAGAGCTCCAGAAGGAAAGAAATAATTAAAATCAGAGCAGAAATTAATGAATTGGAAACCAAGGAAACAATTAAGGCAGTTGACAAAACAAAGAGCTGGTTTTTTGAAAAAATAAACAAGATTGACAAACCCCTGGCCAATTTGATCAAGCAAAAAAAGGAGAGACTCCAAATTAACAAAATGAAAAAGGAGAGATCACAACAGACATCAGTGAAATCGGCAGAATCATCAGGACTTATTTCAAAAACCTCTACTCCACAAAACTGGAAAATGTGGAGGAGATGGATAAATTCCTGGATGCATATCATCTACCAAAGCTAAACTCAGAGCAGATCAACCACCTCAATGAACCCATCACGCTCATGGAGATTGAAAAAGTAATAAAAAACCTCCCAAAAAAGAAGAGTCCAGGACCAGATGGATTCCCAGCCGAATTTTATCAAACCTTCATGGAAGAACTCAAACCAATCTTCCTAAAACTGTGCCACACAATTGAAGAACAGGGAAAACTACCCAACTCCTTCTGTGAAGCTAGTATCACCCTAATCCCAAAACCAGGCAGAGATGCCACAAGAAAAGAAAACTATCGGCCTATTTCCCTAATGAACATAGACGCAAAGATCCTCAACAAAATTCTCGCAAACCGAATCCAACAACACATCAAAAGCATTATCCACCTTCACCAAGTGGGATTTATCCCAGGAACACAAGGGTGGTTCAACATACGAAAATCTGTCAATGTAATACACCACATAAACAAGCTTAAACATAAAAATCACATGATCATATCGATAGATGCAGAAAAGGCCTTCGACAAGATACAACATCACTTCATGATCAAAACATTGGAGAGAATCGGCATGGCCGGTTCACATCTTAATATAATAAAGGCAATATACAAAGCTCCAAAGGCCCAAATAATACTTAATGGAGAGAGACTGGAGGAATTCCCATTGAGATCAGGAACAAGACAGGGATGTCCTCTCTCACCTCTGCTTTTCAATATAGTTCTGGAAGTCCTAGCCCAAGCAATAAGGCAGGAGAAGGACATAAAAGGGATACAATTTGGAAAGGAAGAAGTTAAGTTAGCTCTATTCGCTGATGACATGATTGTATATGTAAGAGACCTGAGAGACTCCATCCCAAAACTCCTGAAGGTGATTAACTCCTATAGCAAAGTAGCAGGATACAAAATCAATGCACAAAAATCGGAAGCATTTCTATATGCAAATGACAAAGACACAGAAAAAGAAATAAAGGACATAGTCCCATTTTCAATAGCAACAACAACAACAACAAAAATACCTTGGAATAACGTTAACCAAGGAAGTAAAAGATCTATACAACGAAAATATAAAAACTCTCAAAAAAGAAATTGAGGAGGACTTGAAACGATGGAAAGACCTCCCATGCTCCTGGATAGGCAGAATTAACATTGTGAAGATGACAATACTACCAAAGGCAATATATAGATTTAACGCAATTCCAATTAAAATCCCTACAGTGTTCTACACAGAGATAGAAAAAATGATCTCAAATTTCATATGGAAAGGCAGAAGGCCTCGCATATCCAAACATATCCTCAGCAAAAGAAATACATCTGGTGGCATCACCATACCCGATATAAAGTTATACTACAAAGCCATAGTAATAAAAACAGCATGGTACTGGAATAAAAACAGGAGTATAGACCAATGGAATAGACTTGAGGACCCGGATTTTGGGCCAAGCAACTATAGCTACTTGATATTCGACAAAGGCCCAAACAATATAGACTGGAAAAAAGATAGAATCTTCAACAAATGGTGCTGGACAAACTGGATAACCACATGCAGGAAACTAAAACTTGATCCACACATTTCACCATGCACAACACTCAAATCCAAATGGATCAAAGACATCTACATAAGAACAGAAACTCGAAAATTACTGGAAGAAAATTTAGGAAATACTTTCCATGATATAGGAATGGAAAAAGACTTCCTGGTTAAAACCCCAGTGGCTCAAGTTCTTAAACAGTCACTCAACCATTTGGATCATATGAAGCTGAAGAGTTTCTTTACAGACAAGCATATAATAAGCAAAGCCAATAGAATACCCACAGAATGGGAGAAAATATTTGCAGGTTATCCAACTGATAGAGGCCTTATCTCTAGAATTTACAAAGAACTCAAAAGTCTAAACAATAAGAAGACAAATACCCCACTCACAAAATGGGGCACAGAGTTAAACAGGCAATTCACAGAGGAAGAGATACAAATGGCAAACACACACCTAAGAAAATGTTCATCATCCCTAATCATCAGAGAAATGCAAATTAAAACAACTATGAGATTCCACCTTACCCCAATAAGGATAGCCAACATCAAAAGGTCAAATGAAAATAAGTACTGGCGAGGATGTGGAGAAGCAAGGACACTCATTCACTGTTGGTGGGAATGCAGGATGGTACAACCACTTTGGAAAGCAATATGGAGACTCCTGAAAAAGCTGACTATAGAAATACCAACAGACCCAGTTATACCATTACTGGGCATGTACCCTAAAACCTTCAAACCAAAAGCCAGAGAGATTTGCTCAACCATGTTTGTAGCAGCTCAATTCGTAATAGCTAAAAGCTGGAATCAACCCAGATGTCCATTATTAGAAGAATGGATAACAAAGATGTGGTATATCTACACAATGGAATTCTATACAGCAGTAAGAAAAAACGACATAAAGAAATTTGAGGAAAAATGGTTGAACCTGGAAGAGATCATTCTCAGTGAACTTACCCAATCACAGAAAAAAAATCGACACATAGTCTCACTCATCTGCAACACCTAACCTGAATCTGCCCAAGATGCCTTACATACCCAGCAAGCACCTCATGGACTAGACAATAAGATGGATGGGAGGGCGGGGAGGGAATCAAAGGGTGGAAAACAGTAATCCGGACCCAAACGGCAATGGTACCATAAGATTCTACTTCCTAAAAGACAGACCAAATGGCTAAACCTTCACTAGACCCTTACAGGAAACACCTGAACCACAAGACACTGGAGAGGGTAGGATCAAGACTGACCTAAATCTCCTACATCTTCCCTCCCTCCCTCTCCCCCTCTCCCCTCTATCTCTCTCCTCTCTAACTCTTGTATATTAGTTATCTTTTTCCTCAATTTAATAGTGGACACTGACCTGTAACCCCCACTTCCAGCTTGGGCCTACCATCCACAATGAGCTTTTGATCAGAGAAACCTACAAGGTTTCCCAAAACAATGACAGGCTTCTGTCAGAGTACTTGATGACCCACCAAAGGCCAGTGGTAAGACCCTATTGCTGAAGACTCCATACGCAGCTGACGCATAAAATGGAATGACATGGCTGGAAGCCAGGAGAGAGTCAGTCCCCAGACAGTCAGCGTGTCTAGTGCCAGAAGGCGCTACATAGGCGACTGGGGGAAATGACCAAGATCTGTCCAAGCAACACATTGTTTAATCTGATTAGCAACAAATAACCGGATGTGATGCCCACACAAGTGCAATAGTGGTACACAGCCATGGTGAGGAATCAATTGCTCTTGATTTGGCTAACTGATCCACTCAGTGGTACTAGACCCTTAGCTGGAGCTGGGAAACAAGTCAGAACCATACCCAAACACAAGCCCACTCTACAATATCAAGCTACCATCAATCACGGGGTATAAGAGGGCCTACACCTATCAAACTGTCTATCAAAAAAGTAAGTGCTATCTCAATTTTCCACGTGCTAACTTACTCTCCGTTGGAGAATCTGCTTCTCTTTTCCAGATAGATGCAGATCCTAAGAAGAGAGCTGCCCCAACATACCTCAAAAGGGGCCCAACTGAAACTAAGGACAACTGGCGAAATAAACAAGGGTGATGTTTTCCTGTGAACCGGATTCCAGCACAAAGGGGAAGGAGATCGACGCAGAGAAAAATCAACTCCTACTAAATCAGAGAGCCAAAGCCTCAGAGGCCCCCAACACCTCAGCACTGAAGCTGACCAAAAATGAACCCAACATGGCTCAGGGAAATCTTGCGGAAGAGGGGGCGGAAAGAATGTCAGAGTTACATGTTGGGTCATGATTTGCAGAGACATTTATCATACCAGTAACTGGGGGCTAACTCCACAATACACGACCCATTTTCATTAACAAGGAGGGTCTAATGGGAGGGGGTAGATCACAGATGAGCCTAAATAATGGTACCAAACTGCCTGTATTTACTGAAAAGAAAACTAATAAATTAAATTAAAAAAATTGTACTCAAAAGAAAAGCAGATTCAAGCTGGGCGTGGTGGCGCATGCCTTTAATCCCAGCACTTGGGAGGCAGAGGTAGGAGGATTGCTGAGAGTTCGAGGCCACTCTGAGACTACATAGTTAATTCCAGATCACCCTGACCAGAGTGAGACCCTACCTCGAAAAAAAAAAAAAAAAAAGCAGATTCAAGACATTTTGGATGGCATAGGGGTGGGGTTGAGAAATATTCCTTTGGCTCATATGAAAGAAAGAACATGGATATTTGGAACCTTTAAAAAAATGCCCTTAATCTTTCTGTTATACTTAATTTCCATTTGTGAGAGGAGTGTGGCACTGATGATTCCTATCTGGGAAAAAAAAAAAAGTAAGAAAATACTGAAGAAAAATTGTAGCTTTCAGGACCTTTGATTTGTTACTATCTTTTATATTATGGTTACTGATTAATAATAGTACTGGCTGGTTCTAGCTTTCTGTGACTGGGACAAAGTATCTGACATAAACAACTTATGAGGAGGAAAGATTTATTTTGGCTGGTGGTATCAGGGGTTTCCTTTCATAGATCCTTGGCTCTGCTGCTTTGCACCTGTGGCAGCACTGTACCTCATAGTGGGAGTGTGTGGTGAAGGAAGTCTATTCACCCTTGATAGCTAGTTAGAGCAAGGGAGCAAGAGATCTGCATCCCACAAATTCCCTTTATGGGCATACCCCAGTGAGTTAATTTCTTCCCACTATGCTCTACCCACTAAATGCTCCCCCACACATTGGCCTTTGAGTTGCATTTTAATCTCTAGGTCCTCCTTTCAAGTACTTCCTATGGTCTGGCTATTTCTGTTGCCAAATTTTTGAAGTTTCTCATTTAAGCCTTCATAACAACTCTTCAGTACAAACTACTATCACCCTTATTGTACACAGAAAGAATCAGAGAATTTTAGATGTTGGTGGTAACAGAAAAATATAAGAGAAGGTATTTGAAACTGCCTCTTTCCCTGTGTTGCTGTCACCTCTGTTTCTTGTTTCTGTGACCAAATACCTGAATAGAAGCAACTTAAGGAGGCAAAAGAGTATTTTCAGTTTAAAGTTTCAAGGGGATACCTTCCATCAGGGTGGGCAAAACATGGTGGCACTAGGAGAAGTCTTTGCTGGTCACACTACAGTTATAGCCAGGAAGCAGGGTATGAACTCCTAGGAAGTCAGGTCAGGCTATAAAACCTCTAGGCCAGGGATGGAGAGAGAGCTTAGTGGTTAAGGCACTTGCCTGTGAAGCCTAAGGACCCAAGATTGACTCTCCAGATCCCACAGACACCAGACACAAAAAGGTGCAGTAAGTGCAAGGGTACACATGCCCACTAGGTGGAACAAGCATCTGGAGTTTGATTGCAGTGGCTGAGGGCCTCTCTCTCTCTCTCTTTCTCTCTCTCTCTCTCTCTTTCTTTCTCTCTCTCTCAAAATAAAAGAAAAAGAAATAAAAAATTAAAACTAAAAAAATCCTCAAGGCCTAATCCCAGTGATCCACCCTCATCCTAAATAGCACCACCAGCTAGGGTCCAAGTGTTCAAACCCATGAACTTATGAAGGATGTTTTATAATCAAACCATAATATTGAGAAAAATCCTCAACCCTTACCTACTTGGCTATAATGAGATGATGATTAATACCCATGTTGGGGCTTTTTCATGCCTAAATGTATCTTCTGGTCCTTTCCAGCCTACCCTCACTGTCTGTGACCTGGCCCTACCTATCCCCGGAATCAGTGGAGGCTTGGCCTGATGATATGTGAAGCCCCATCGCAAATATTGAGGACTTCAATTCAGTAAATGTATCAAGAGAAGCTATTAAGTGTCAAGAATTATTCTAAGCACTATACAACAGGCTCTTCTTATCTGCAGATGGTATGAGCCATGATGGCCCCAATAGTGGATGCCTGCAACCATAGACAGTAGTAAATCCTGTATGTACTATGCTATTTCGATACATCCATACCTATAAGGCTTAACTTATACATTAGGCACAGTAAAAGATTAACAATACCAAGTAAAATAGAAAAAAACAACAAGTTATCTAAAATTATGAATTATTTCTAGGATTGTTCATTTAAGATTTCTAAATCATGGTTGATTGTAGGTTAATGAAATCCTTGAAACAGATTCCATAGATAAGAGAGGACTAATGCACATGTGTTAACTGTTAGCCTACTTGTTAATGAATAGGTACTGCTATTATTGTACCCTTTAGTGTGCTCACTTTCCCAGCTGCATAGCCTCAATCATCTTGTTTATTTAACACAGTGTTATTGTGCCCATATCACACAGCTAGGGAGGATAGAAATCAGACAGATGGGGTTTATAGCCCTATCCCACCAACCTATCCCTGTTGACCCAGCTTATTTGTCTGTTGAAATAGATTCTGCTAACCACACTGCTTGGGAGCCTCATTACCTCTCTGCCCCATGTTTGAATAGGTCTGTTCCTGTATCAGACTTTTCATTGTTGAGACAAAAATACCTGAGTGGGGGGAAACAATTTAAATTAAGAATGAATTATTTTGGCTCACAGTTTCAATCCATCATGAGAAAGAAATCATGGCAGAACAGAGCAGTTTACCACATGGTGACCAAGAAGCAGAAAGAAGGTGAGGGCAAGGAAAAAGTACAGCTAGTACTCAACACAATTCTATTTAGAAATTTGCTCTGGCATACTCACCCTAGACAGAGGCACATTTGCTGGCTCTGAGGGTTTTGCTTCCAGTGCTTTCTTGAGCTTTGCTTAGCTTGCTCTTTCATAAGAAGCTCCCAGTATATCTTGAAGGCAGGGAAGCCTTTTGTGACAATGGGAAGAACACAGAACATTTTACTGTAAGACCTTTGAGAACAGTGTTATTGGATGGACCATACTGTAAACTGGACACTTGGGACCTATGTGGAAGAAGTTTCTTTCACCAGCCATTTGAATGAAATGCATAGTACATTGGTGTCCCAAAACCCACACCAACAGAACTCACTGGGCTCCACCAAAATTCCATTTGGTATGCAAGAAATTTGTACATGGAAGTGTTCTCACAGGAATTCGCCCAGTGTGCTTTCTAGACAAAATCCTCCTATAGTAGCTGAATTGTGAGGCCTTTGTCATGGTGTCCTTTTTGGAAATGGCAATCTGCCTCTGATTCACAAGATTTCCCAGAACTAGTACATGAGCGTGGGCTTTCTCAGAGTTCTTATGAGGCAGGGCTCCCGGGCATATTAACAGAAAAATGTGGCTGGAGCCACATACTGCTGAATCTAGCTATTTTCATGGGGAATAATTTAATATTCAAATAATCAGTAATTAAAGAGCAGCTCTTCCTCTTGCTCTTCACCCCTTCCTCCCTGACCCATCTACTGCTAGAGGCAAGCTAGGAACTATGAATTCTGCAATTGTAAGGTGGAGTGGCTGACCTCATGGTCAGCGCAGTTAAGCCAGGCAGCAGAGAAGAAAGTACAATACAACTCCTTGGGTCATAATAACACATAAATCAAGTCAGTTTTTCCCATAGTCAAAATTTCTTATTAAACTCTTGTTTCCAGTTATATTTACAAGTGACTTCTTCACATGAGATACATGCAGTGATGGACTAATTGGCCCAGGACACAGAGCACTTAGGAACCAAAATATAAAGAACCTGTTGACCCTAGTCCGGCTCTCTTCTCTAACAAGTTAGTTATTTTGATTCCCATTTGGGGATAGCCCAGGTCACTAATAGCTTTTCAGTGTCCTAATGAATTCAAAGGAGAGAGAAGGCGCCCAAGTTGTTGCTGCTATCTTCCATGTGATTGATCTTCTTGGAAAGGGACTTTGGCTTGTTTGATAAGACTTATCCTGGCCTTCATGGAATAGGTTGGGCCAATAAGAGCAGAGTTGATTATAAGATAGAATAAGAACACAGAGAGGTATGCCCTACAGACATGAGCTGCAAAGTACTTGTGTGGAAATCTTTCAGGCTAGCCAATCTTTTATCCCTTGAGGAAAACCCAAGTTTTACCTGCCACAGTGCTGTAGAGGGAACCAGGGAAAAAATTCCCAGCTACCTGCAAGTCAGTTAGTCCTAACTTTCCTTCTACTCACAGTTCTTGGGAATTTGTGAAGCCAGTGAGATGTAAAATGCTTTTGGAGGGAGAGTATAAAGAACAGCTGTATTTTGGAAATAGTGTGGATTCGGTTGCAGATGAACTCAATAAAGCAAATTTCAGAAGTCATGATGTTTGTGGGTTTTTTTTTGTTTCTCAGTGCATATGAAATTTATGATTATGATTATATTATACTATAAGCTATTAAGTCTTCAATAGTATTAGGTCTAAGACATAAAACCATATGTTAGTTGGGTGTGATGGCACATACCTGTAATCCCAATTATTTGGGAGGCTGAGAGAAAAAATGGCAAGCATGAGACCTTCCTGCATAAATTAGAAAGATGCTATTTCACACTAAAATAACAAGGGGTCTGGGATGTTCCTCAGTGGTAGAGAGCTTAATCCTCAGCACCTTTCACATAAAAAAAAATTATTGCTCAAAATTCCTGCTGACTATTAAAACTATCTGAAAAATGGCACTAAAAGAGTTCTATTCAACTTGTCAAAAGGTAATATCTGCAAAATATAAATCAGAACACAATAAAGGTTACCTATAATTTGGAGAGAATAGATACTTTTCTTTTGAGCACTGCATATATTTAATACAATCACCAAAAGTAGGGAGACTATTTCATTTTTGAGTTTATTTTTAGTTATTTATTTGAGAGTGACAGACAGAGAGAGAAAGAGGCAGATAGAATGGGTGTGCCAGGGTCTCCAGCCACTGCAAAGGAACGCCAGATGCGCCCCCTTGTGCATCTGGCTAACATGGGTCCTGGGGAATCGAGCCTAGAACTGGGGTCCTTAGGCTTCATAGGCAAGCGCTTAACTGCTAAGCCATCTCTCCAGCCCTGGGGAGACTATTTTAAAACAAGAAAGAAGTTGAGGCATTTCATGATGTTAAGTATTTAATTGTTCATTTATTGTGATTCTAGAGATCAAAGCCAGTGCCTAAAACATGCTAGATAAATGCTTTACAACTGGACTACATTCCTAGCCACTATGTTAGATGCATTTAGTGGCACATCAATATTTTCTCAGGCTTTTATTATCCCATATATTACAGTGTCTTCTTCTCTTTCTTTTCCCCCTCCTCCTTCTCTTCCTCTTCATTCTCCTTATGCCTCTTCTTCCCACCCACTTTTCTCCTCTTTCTCTTTTTCTTCTTAATATGTTGTAATGTAGCTAACAATGGCCTTGAACTCCTTTACCTCCCAAGTGCTGGGATTCCAGGTGTGTGCCATTATGCCTAGCCACAGCATCCTATATTTTTCACTGAATGCCTTTTGCTTAAATATGAAAAGCCTGGTTTACCCCAAAGTGGGAAGCAATTAATAATGCATTGTAGAATTGTGGCAGATTCTGGACTTGTGACAAGGTCACCATCATTCATATGGTTGTGCATTTTGCTATATGCTTTCATACAGGGAGACATTCTAATTTAATAACTTATAACTCCAGATTTACTATTTTATGGTCACTCAGGTAATTGCCTTTAAAATTTTTTCAAAAAGTAGGATTTGAGGTTCTTTGGATATGTTTCTAATATGTGATTCATAACATGGTGAAATATGACTTGAAAAGTAAGGACAATTCTGATACAAGGTGCTTTGGTACCCTGTGACAAAATAGATTTCTTCTCTCCCTTCATTATAATTGCAGAATTTTTATTAACAGAAAACAAGTTTTAAATCAGCCCAGACATACTTGAAGTGATTACAACTACAAAACTAATGTCTGTAGCTCAAAGGAGTATGCACAAAGGCTTGTGACATTATCACCAATCTGGCCTTGGGGATGAGTCATGGGAAGGTAGTACAGCTGTCTAGGTATCCAGCTATTTTGGGCCCTGGCTGATAGAACTACCTCCTCCTGATTCCCTTTTATGCCCTGAATAAGCCCTAGCATTGACCTCAGTGCTCTAGGACTAGCTCTGTCTGGGCTTCTTTCATAATCAGAGAAACTTGCTTTAAACTCTCCTTAAAACTAGGAAGCTATCCTATTGGAGTGTTGTATCATTTGTTGATATTTTGGGTTATTTTTTTTCAATGCTAGGATGAACAGAGACCTTGTAAATGCTAGGCAAGTGCTCTACCACTGAGCCACACCCCAAATCCTTTTATGGGTGATTTATGCACTAGAAATATACTCATGTAACCCTTATAGAAGTTAATCACTTGAAACATCCTCTTCTTTGTATGAATCGAGAATATGCAAAGGGAAAAAAAATCTGGACCAGCCCATCTGTTTCCCTCCATATCAAACTTGTCATGACTTCTCCAGGACAAGGTCTACCAGGTTTGTAGCATTTTCTGAGCTCACATGACCCCAAATGGGCTGAACATTTTCCAGAGACATACAATAGAAAGAACGATATGCTTCACTGAGAAGATTAACAACTCTGTTTATGCAGCGTTTTGTGAGAAAGGAGTGTATTTTCTTTCCTTCATCATGGTAAATTACCATCACATCACAGAAAATAAGCAAATGTTAATTAAGTTGGGCATAAAATTCTTGCCTTGTTGTTACATAATCTAGAGAATGTGAAACCCTGGAATATAAGGATGTTCCAGGCAAGTCAAAGAAATTTTATAGACTCCCTTTGGGAGCTGTGTATGCCCCCTCAAACATCAGAATGAAGACTGTTTTATTAGATCCAGGGTCTGTGCTTATGGGCCCGGAGCTGTTTGGCTGCCTTACTGATCCATATCACCACATTTACTTCTCCCAGACTGGAATGTGTCTGTCTATAAGCAAAAATGTGCCCCCAACTTCTCACTAGCTGGAGAACAGGTCATCTTTGAAGACACACAGACACACAGATACACACACATTCACACATACACACACACCTCAACTGAGAAAGCAAGAAGTCAGAAATCATTCTGTTGAGCTAAAGTTGAATTGCTTTCCTCTTTGTTTTTATATTAGCCTCCAGAAAGTTAATCTTCCTTACTTTTCCCTCTGGAAGAGACTTGCTTCAGCTTTTCCCCACTGTCCAAGGTCAGGCGCTTCCCATTCTCAGTAGGGCAAGCCCAGTGCCAAAAGCTGCTCGTTCTCTTTAGCTGCATCTTGCCAACCTGACAGTGCCTCACAGGGCAGCTTATGGAAGCCTTGGCCCTCTTGGAATTCACTGTGCTTCTCAGAACCAAGGGGCAAAGATTGGGCACCCAGGGGACACACACTTGGCTCTTCTTCTTGGCTTAGCCATCACATCCTGGGATCTTCCTGGGCAGGCCATTTAAATCTTCTGCTTCTCATTCCCTCCACTGTCATAAAATGATAACCATTAGAGTTATGTGGGAGAGAAGTCTTTTGTAATCTGGAGATGAAATCAATCATTGTAAGTACAAAGCCATATAAAGTCAAGAAGTCAATAACTTTATACTCAGTGAATAACAGTCTCAGTTAAAATAACCTCAAGAAAAGACAACATGGATTGAGCTATACCATGATGACGACTTTATCATCTTTTTTTCCAGTTCAAAATACACAGCTGTCATTGTGGTTATCAGAATACTTTCTTCTGCCCAGGTATCTTGTTTCTGTGAAAAACAGTGTAGTGATTTCTCAAAAAAATTAAAAATAGAATTATTGTATGATGTTGCAATTCTACTTCTGGGTATATAATCAAAAGAAATTAAAACAGGGCCCTAGAGTCATGTCTGTCTACACACCCATGTTCATAAAAGCATTATGCACTGTAGCCAAAATGTGGAAGCGACCCAGATATCTTTCAATAGATTAATGGATAAGCAAAATATGGTAGATACATACAATGGACTGTTATCTAGCCTTAAAAGGGAAGGAGAATTTGACCCATTCCTTATCATGCATGATCCTTGAAGACATAATGCTAAGTGAAATCATTTAGTCATAAATGGATAATAAATGCAGTTTTTTAAATGACAAGAAATTTTTCTAAAATAAAAAATTATTTGTGAGGACAGAGAGAAAGCAAGAGTGAGTGAGCCAGGGCATCCTGCCACTGCAAACACATGTACCACTTTGTGCATCTGGCTTTACGTAGGCACTGTGAAATTGAACCCAGGCAATGAGGCTTTGAAAGCAAGTGACTTAACCACTAAGCACCCCCTCACAAGGTTTTAAAAGTTAGTCAGGCTCAGAAGCTGAAAGTAGAATGGTGATTGTCGGAGAAATGGTGGATTAAACAGTCATTTATTGAGAAGAGAGTTTCAGTTTTGCAAAGCTAAAGGGATTCTTGAAATTGGTTACCTAATGATGTGGAAGTATGTAATTTCACTGAATTATACACTTAAGATAGCTAACATGGTAAAATTTGCATCACATGTATTTCACCACAATGGAGTTTTCTATAATTTAAAAAGAGATGGAAAGGTTGCTCAGCAGTTAAAGGTGCTTGCTTTCAAAGCCTGCTGGCCCAGGTTCAATTCTGCAGTACCTCATTAAAGCCAGGTGCACAACATGGCACATGTATCTGGAATTTGTTCACAGTGGCATTCATACTAGTACACCCCTACTCTCTGACTCTCCCCCACACCCCTTCTTTTGCTGATGCTCTCAAGCAAATAAATTAATGAAATATTTTTAAAAATAACAACAATATGTGGAAACTGATGGTGCTGGAAGAGCTTTTGGATCTTCACAGGTCACAGTGCATATTAAGCCGATGTCCTCTATGCGAAAGTACAGTGCAAAACATTGTTCTTTCTCTGCTTTCAGAGCAACAGAGTGAAAGTTAAAGGCAGTTTTGGCTGACTCCAGGGAATTTGTACCTTGGCCACTGAAGGTGTTTTTTGACAAGGCAGGCATCCCAGTTTCATCTCTGAAATTCCTCAACACCCTTTCATACCATTTTCTGTGGAAACACAGGACTGACTTTTCCTTATGGTGAAGAAAACAGGCAAGTCCTCCCTCTGAGGGATAAAGGGATTGACAGTTGCTTCTGCTTACTTGCTCACCAACTGCATGAAGATTCCAAGCCCTGCTGGAAGCATCTACAGCTCTAGGAGGGGCTTTTATTCACAACTTCACAAGGGGAAGGCACCCGAACAGATGGCTCCCTACTCACATGGTTGCTGCACTGAACTCCTGCTTTTCATTTTGAGAGGCGAGATGAAAGTTATCACATGATGAGATTTTTGAAAGTTCTCAGAAAAAAGCTACAAGTAGTATTTTTATTACTCTCTTTCACAATTTCCTTTTGTCCTCTCAAAGAGAACCAATTACAGAATTAGCTAGAGGATTCGCAACATCTTCCTCAAAAAGACATGAAAAAAATTATGCTAACTTCCAGGAACCAATGGATTCCCAACTAGTCTGAACTCTGGAAGTGGGCAGAGGTGAAACTGGATAGTTCTAATTTCTTCCATCACCACCTTTCTGGGCCTGGGAGACAGATGACTGTATGACCCAAACACCAAATAAAACCTTTCCCATGGTTCTTCGAATCCAAATCAAGGCAGCCTAAAACTTTTGGAAAAGCTTTGCATAATTCTAAAGAAACAACAAAAGGAAACAAACACAGATAGTGGAACAAGGTTCGCAATAGCTTTTTTGACCCTGCGTTGGGTAGCATGTTTCCTGAGCTTTTAACGCATGCCTTTTCATGTATTTGTTGTGATTTGTGTCCTCAAGCCCATGTTGGCAAGATATTCCCTGGCCCTTTTATTTCTGTGATTCTGATTCATCTCAAAGCCTCCCTCCCAGGATCTTAACTAACTTAAGTTACATTTGAACTTGGCAAAGATATCTTCTCAGAGCCATGCACCTCTGCAGTTTCTTCTGCCAAGGAGCAGACAGCAGCCTGAATTTGAGCTTCTGCTTCCTCTCGCAGCCATGCACTCTTAGCAGTGAGTGCCCTGCACAATTGCACTTAACAGCTCTGCTCGGCGCCCAGAGCTTTGCAAGATAATGAACTTTGTTTAACCAAAACTTCACATACCAGGTTCTTCTACCTATCTAAGATGGTCTACTTGAAAAGTTTGACTTCTGGTCTAAAGAGAAAACTTCTTTCCTAAGTATCTACCATTAAAAAATGGCACCCCAGATTGCCAGGCATGGTGGCACATGCCTTTAATTCCAGCACTCAGGAGGCAGATGTTGGAGGATCGCCTTGAGTATGAGGCCACCCTGAGAATACAGAGTGAATTACAGGTCAGCCTGGTCTAAAGTGAAACCCTACCTTGAAAAAAAATAACTATATATTTGGAGTCATAACATATATATATAGTTATTGTACAAGTGGCATAGTATGTTAAATAAAGACATATTAGTAGGCTAGAGAAAGAGTCTTTAGATGCTATGGAATCCTGGGGTGCCATTTGTTTTTTGTTTTTTCGAGGTAGGGGTGTGCCAGAGCCTCCAGCCACTGCAGGCGTACTCCAGGCATGTGTGCGCCCTTGTGCATCTGGCTCATGTAGGTCCTGAGGAATCAAACCTAGGTCCTTTGGCTTTGCAGAAAAAAATTGCCTTAACCTCTAAGGCATCCCTCCAGCCCTGTGTGTATTCTTTTGAGCAGTATAGATAAGATTTGTGTATAGTACGAACATGCTGAATTTCAGTAAAAGATAGATCCTGTGATGCCCTGTTATATTTGCTCTTCCCATGTTTCAAATAGAGTATCATCCAAAAACAAATGGTTCTTTATTTGTGTATGAAAAAATTCAGAAAAGCTGTATCCCAAGTATGTATTGATTAATGTGTAGGTAGTGTTGAGCTATTCTCTCCTTGCCCAGACTCGTCTAGGATTAAAAAGGATGCCAAGTGACAAAAGAAGTCCTTAATGTATGATACTTGATAAATAATATAGTTAAGGAGTGAGTTCTACATTTACACATAGGCTAGGCCAGAAATGATTCTTCTAGAAAAGCAATGTTTGGGTTGTTATATCAGCTTTTTTATCAATATCACAAGTACTTGAGAAAAGTCAACAATAAGTATGAAATATTATTTTATTTCTTTTATTTGAGGCAAGCCCAAAAGTCTAGCCTTCTTTTTATGCAAGAGAGAGAGTGTAAGCGCGAGAGAGAATTGGAAGGCCAGGGACTCCAGCCACTGGAATTGAACTCCAGAAGCTTTTGCCATCTTGTGCACATGTGTGGTCCTGTGAACTTGTCTCACTTTGTGCGTCTGGCTTAAATGGGATGTGGAGAATCAAACATGGGTCCTTAGACTTTGCAGGCAAGCACCTTAGCTGCTAAGCCATCTCTCCAACCCATGGAAGATTTATGGTTTTAGAGATTTCAACCCATAGTTGGCTGGCTTCATTGCTTTGGGCCCAAGACAGAGCCAAAAATCATAGAGGCAGGAGCGTGTGGCAGAGGCTGCTTACCTCATGGTGTCCAGGAGGAGAACAGGCAGGGAACAAGGTATATCTTCCAAGGGCATAAGCCTTACCTGTCACATTTTACCACTTCCCAATAATACCATCTATTACAGTCAGCTCCATGTTGCTGGAACAAATATCCAACCAGACGCAGCTTATGGGAGGAAATGGTTTACTTCAGGCTTACAGAGCCCAGGGGAAGTTCTGTCAATGGTTGAAGAAGCTGTCTTCCTTTCCCATATCCAAGGAAAGAGAAACAACTGCAGCAAATAAAGACCAATATCAGAAAGTGCAAACTGCAGAGCTTAAACTGCCTAATCACACAGTAGTAGGGCAGGTCTAAAGATCTGCCCCAAACACACCTTAGGCCTGGACTCCAGGACCCACCCCCAGTGACAGCCTCCTTGTAGTAGGGATCTGCCTGCCACCAGCTCAAGTAAGAAGTTTTAATCAAAAATGATTGAGTCTACCGGGCCTTATATTCACACTATCACATTCAAACTACCACACCATCATGTTATAAATTCATCAAGTGATTCATTTATTGATTAGGTCAGAGCCTTCAGGGTACAAAAAGCCCATTAACTTTGAAGCAAGCCTGGAGCAGTTACTTCTCATTTCTGGAACAAGTCACAGACCAGAAGCAGCTTATGAAAGGAAAAGGTTTATTTTGAGCTTACAGTTTCAAGGGGAAGTTTTATCATGGTGGCAAAATACATGGCAGCTGGCTCATAACAACATACATCTGCATCAGGCAGAGAACAGCAAACATAAGCTAGTTATGAACATGCAGTGGGGGTGGACTAATAATCCCCTAGGGCTGAACCCACTGACATGCCTCCTCAAACAAGGCTCCACCTCCCAAAGATTTCACCAGCTAGGGAACAAGTAGGCCAGTTAAACACAAACACTTAAGCCTACTGGAGTCATTTTGCATTCAAACCATCACAAAGCCTACAAGGAACTTTTCATATTCAAGCTATAACAAGTAGCCAGGTTTCTAGGTTGTTCCACACCCCCCACCTCTACTCTCTATCCCAATAATATATATTTTAGTTGGAATTATTTTGGAATATTTTAGTGGAGATATTATTAGCAGAAACAATATACATTTAGTTGGAAACAAAGATTTTGCAAAGTGAATTATTATGGAAAACATTTTAATTTACATGTTTTGTTCTTAATGATTTAGAATACTGGGGCTGGGGGAAAAGCACACGTTAAAGCATTTTGAAAAGGTAAAGGGCGATTGGAGGTCTTCCAAGTTTGTTTAAAGGACTCTGGAGGTTAATTAGAATGATTTTCTGTTTTGCTTTTCTTCACCTTCTATCTCCCTTGGGTCAATGTGTGACTGCTGTGAACAGGGTATTTGGAACTCACAAAAAAAAAAAAAAAAAAAACAGGATGGGAAAGAAACCAAGATTATGTGAAGCCTCAGAAAGAGACAAGGCAGAGAGGAGGAGCAAGATGGTTGGGAATGCAATGTATTGAATGTACACAGAAATCTCTGAGGCAAGAGTTCCATCAGGCCACTTCTCCTTCAGTCACTATGGTTATTAAGCCAAGCAGCTGCCAGTGCTGGCAGGCAAAGGGGCAGGTAAGAAATAACTAACATATTGTTCATGTGGACGTGGCATTCTAAAATGAAGTATTTATGGATGGGCAATCTTACAAATTAATTGATAAAAATATGGTAAAGCAATTTATCAGTACTAGTGGATATTTGTTAAACTGTAAGAGCCAAGCACCAAACAAAATGTAGACCCTCCATTGTTTCCTCTTCTTAACAGCAAATCTGTGAGCTCCATACTGAAATTTTCTACCTTGTGCAAAAAAGCAAATAAAATGACCTATAAACACAGTGATAAAATAAATTAACACATTTCAAACTGAAACAGTATTTGTGTTATATCAACTGCTTAGCTGTGTTTCTCAGTGAAGGCAGGTGAAGGATGATGATTCAAGACACATCAATGACACTTCCTGTCCCTCCCTTCCTGCTTCAATCAATGCCTAGCACTTACTAGCCCTTGTTTTACATTACACACTATGGAAAATATAAGAGATAAAGTGGTGGCAAAGATCTTTACCTCTCCTTCTCCAAGACTCTAGAATTTTCAACAGACTTAAAGCAGAATGTTATTTGGGCAGTGTGCTAATCTCATTTTTGGTTGGCAATAAAAGTATCACAGACTAGGCGAGTTGGAAAGAACAGAGTTCTGTTTGGTCCATGTTTGTGGAGGTTCAAGGTTAAGGGGCCACATCTCTCCATGGCCTTCTTACTGGCAGTTCCAGGATGGCACAGAGCGCTGCATGGTGAGAAACAGGTAATGCACTTCTATGTATATGCATACATAAAGGTGTGTGTGTGTCTGTGTTTCTGTGTGTTCTGTAATCTCCCAATTCTTATAAAACCACCAGAATTAAATCAAGAAGTTCTACCCTGATGATTTTATTTAATCTAGGATCACTACCCAAAGGCTCCACCCACAAATATTACATTTGCATTAAGTTTCTGCCCTCTTTAATACCTTTCAGTAAAGATTAAATTTCAACAATTAGTCCTTGGAAAATACACTGAGGCCACATCCAAGCCCTAGAAAACAGGAAACCCAGAGTTATAAAAGTGAGACCTTACTAGTTTCAGATTAGGGGCTAAGGAAGCCTTAGACATTGACCTAAAGGATGAGTAGTGTGTAGTTGCATGGATATGGGTGAAGTAAAATTGTTTGAGGCAGTGAAGTGGTCAGTGTTAGCAAATCCCTGAATCCGATCTGTCCTTTGCTTTGGGCACAGAAACTGATCAGTTTCTTATCAGTCAGAGATGTCTCCCATTGAATGGAGCCCTCACTCAGTGTTGTGTTAAAGCCAGCTTCCTATTTATTCCTAACTGTGCATCCAATAAAAGGTACTGCTGGCAGTTTGAAACTGGCCATGGTGGGAGGAGTATTTACACCTCAGAAATTGGCACCTGCCCTAGATCAGGGTTTTTATTTCCTGGAGAGCTGGCTGCACACTGATCTCAGTATCCATATTACAACTATAGATCTTTTTTTTTAAATTTTTTTTATTTATTTATTTGAGAGCGACAGACACAGAGAGAAAGACAGATAGGGGGAGAGAGAGAGAATGGGCGCACCAGGGCCTCCAGCCTCTGCAAACGAACTCCAGACGCGTGCGCCCCCTTGTGCATCTGGCTAACGTGGGACCTGGGGAACCGAGCCTCGAACCGGGGTCCTTAGGCTTCACAGGCAAGCGCTTAACCGCTAAGCCATCTCTCCAGCCCAACAACTATAGATCTTTGATGTGGCTTAAATTTGATTTCTTGTCTAGATCTGAGCCCATTTCTCCTGATCTTCTGCATACCCACAGACAGGTAATCTTAAGCTAAAAATGGGATAAAAGTGAACAACAAGGCTCTGCCCCAAGAGTTTCATTTCCTTATCGTCTTTGATTGTAAATCCTACCATCTTCACACATGACAACATTCTGTGAGTTTTCTCACACTGCTAGTTTTTCAAGTTCATGATATGTTAAAAAATGAACTGGTACTGTTTTCCTCAGATATTAATACTCATTAACACATACATAGACTGCCATAGCTTCATTTTCACACCTGTAATTTGATTTACACGAATAACAAAATTTTTGCTTATATTTACTTCAGGTGATTTGAGGAAACTAGCATTTTGCTTTCAGAAAGCTGATTCCTCCTGCACAGATCTCAGCAATCTTATCAAAATATTATCAGAGATGGGCCAGGGGTGTCATTTAATGGCAGAATTTTCTGAGCATGTAGGAAGTCCTAGGTTCCATACCTAGTACTTCAAGCAATTATCAAAGAGGATAACACACTCAAAATCTACATTTCTGTGGTGACCAGTTTCCATAGCAAGGGTCATGGAAGGTGACCAAATAGGAAATAAAAAATTCACCAAAGGTGACCTAGATTTAGCATATGACACTTTGTCATTTTCAGTCATTTGACTACCCTTTTATCCTTATCTACTTATTGATCTCACACAGATTTATGTTGTGAGCAGATTGTACCAATTCTTGTGCCTTATGGTTGGTGTCTGACAGTGACCCTAGAAGGAAAGGAAGATAAGACAGATTAAGTTCTATCCACATGGTGGTGGAGTAGGTTGGAACAGTTCTGGCCACATCTGCGAGGTAGACGAGAAAATTCAACCAAGCTCACAGCATGATGAGGGTTTATTTTTCACATTAAATGCAGATTAGCATCTTCAAATTTTATCCATATGCTTTTTCAGCAAAAGAGGAGGTTTTTGTTCTGGAATTCTTACCAAATTGTTTGGAGGACTTCATGAATACATGAACTATTTTTATGTTAATTCTTTAGTATACAAGCACTGAAATCACTTCTCAAAACTAATTAAAATGAAGCAAAGCTATGCTCATCTAAGAGCCATCAAGGAATGACAAGAGGAAACAGAAAAGAAACAAGATTCTACAAACACAATGAATCACATAGAAACTGCTCAGTGAGTCACAAGCCAATCTAGCCTAGGAGTATATAAATTCTAAGCTCATTTGCATTACCCAAATAATCTAGTAGAACAAAACTCCCTCTCACAAATCTACTCTTTTTGTTCCTAATTAATTTTGTAAGGAGTGGGGTGTGGCTCGATGACAGACTTCATACTTGACATGTGTGAGACACTGGGTTCCATACCCAACACTGAAAAAATAAAGTTGTCTGTAGTCAGCAATCCGTTATTAAAACTCATAGATTTGATGCTAATATAAAGAAACATGATAGTATGTTTTTTTCAAAATAACATTTTAAAGCTTACATAAATCAACTTTCTAAAAATGCAAAGCACTCATTTCCTTCACCATTTCTCCAATGCAGTTTTTTCCTCACTGTGTTGCAGATCCCTTCCTTGTATAACTGAGGAAATAACAACTGTCACTTGGAATCACTTTGACGACTCAGGAAGATACATATAAGAATTGATAGGGGAAAAGACTGTAAGATTATCCTTTCCAAAGCCACTGGAAATGACAACAAAATATTTAAAAATATAAAGTTAAAAGGACAGCATAAAAAAAGAATTGATCTATGGCAATATGTACTACTACAGATTTAATGCTTTGTTTCCTGTGCTCAAGCTGAAAGATCTAATTTATAGTATGGTAATATGGCAGCAGGTGATGACTCTTCATAACAGATACTAAAATTCATACTTTTTATCATTATGCATATTGGAAAGATGTGGCTATGTTTCTATAGACACTTTTTAAAACTCTCAGTTGAATATATTTTGTATTTTTCAATAGATTATTTCTTCCTTCCTTCTCTCCTTTCTCTTACTTTCTTTGTAAAAAGTGAGAAAGAATATATTAGATGTATTACTCTCTCAGCTATCACAGCATTTAATCATACCCTTTCAAATTTTTTTATCCCGTGACTCCATGTGTTACAAATGAAAAAGTATAGTGAAAAAATAACCTCTAGAAATTGAGCTTTTCTTTTTTCCATCAAGCACCTGTGGTTGGACCTGATTATATCATTGATCTCAAATGAGCTTATAATTTATACCCTCCTATTCTAGATTAGCTTGTGACTTCCAGAAGTGGTTCTAGGTGATTCACTATGTTTTCTTGGAATCTTGCTTCATATATAAGAGATTTAAAATAAAACCACAAGCATTTCCCTAATGGGAAACATTATCTGTACAAAGTAGCTCTCCAAAGTCCACTGTGTAACCCTGAGGGAACCAGTCTCACATCTTTTTTGTCAGAATAAAATTTAAAGTGACTTGAAAGCCAGATTGGCAAGGATCCCAGCATGTTCTGTTTGTGTCATCTGTCCTCCACACTCTTATCAGTTGCTGATGACCTGTCCTCTACACTCTTATCAGTTGCTGATGATCTGTCTTCTCAGACACCTGGACCTCCTAGTATCAGTCATATGGTTGCTATTTGGCTACCATCCCTCCTGAACTTCTTAGAAAGACCCAATCCCTGCATCTGCCTACTGTTGCTGGCTCGTCTAGGGTGAAAGCTTGTTGTTCCAAGGCCACAGTGGTCCATTGGGAAGGTACAATCCTCCAGACAGATGGGGTTCAGGCATCTTCACCCTGTAAATCTATAAATCTCACAGCACTTCCTACTTCTGGGGACTCCAACTCAGAGAAGGAGGTACATCCATTTTACTACCTTGAAACACAAAGAAGTGGAAATTTTATTACTTCTACTTTCTTATGTTCCTTCACTTTGGGCTAAAATGATCCAGACTTATCAAGGGGCTTTGGCTTTGTGAGAGGACAGTATGAACAGTAATGAAAAGAATAGAACACTGGACAGGAGAGATGACTTAGTGGTTAATGCATTTGCCTCCAAATCCAAAGGACCTCAGTTTCGATTCTCCAGGACCCACATAAGCCAGATACACAAGGCACATGCATCTGGAGTTCCTTTGCAGTGGCTGAAACCCCTGAAACACCCATTCTCTCTCTTTCTCTCTGTCTGCCTCTTTCTCTCTCAAATTAATTAATTAAAGAAAGAAAAAACACCCTTTCCAGAATCATGGACCGAGATAATAGGATCATAAAGGTTGGTGATGCTCCTCAGAGGACAAATGACAGTAGACAGCCATTACTCATTTCATGACTGAACAAGGTGGGGCGTGGCTCTGGAATTGAAATCTAGAGAGAGCTATAGCCTAGTTCGAGGGGTTACCTGTGGTTTACAGGGAGATAATATAGGTGAGCTAGTTGGGAAAATATTTCCTGGTCTCTTTCTTATGACCATTTAATCTCTTGTCAGGGTTTCACATTGCCCAACACAACTAGAAATTAGAGGTATGGTGAGTCCAAGTGCTGAGTACCAGAGTTCAACCTTGGGGAACAGGGAAGGAATTAAAAATGGTAATCCAGAGTAGAAAAACCAAAAGAAAAAATAAATAAACAGCCTGAAAATATTTTCACCTCAGAATGTCCTAAAGGTTGCTAAAATCTTAGCTCATTAGGAGAGGTTCTTGATTCAGTCCCCAGCACCATGATAGATGATAAATAATTGATATATAGAAGATAATAAATGAAAATAATAAGAATGAATATTAAGATAAGTAAAGGATACTTCAAGTAAGGATTTAACTGGAGTAGTAGAAACCATCTTTTTCAGACTACTTCCCAAAGAAGAATCATAAGAGTTACATTTAAATGAACCATTCATTTTATTATTCTTCAACAAGAAGAATAGCTCACTTTGATTCCACAGTTTTACAATTTGAAATGAGGAATCAATTACTGCCTGAAATGGTACACTGGTAAGGCTGATATACCACCTGCAACCAAGCAGTCAATTTTCAAACGTAAAGGCTGCTGTCTATCTCCTACTTTCCTGTCTTGCTGATTAAAAAGTAAGGGATAAGTGTCTCGGTTACTTTCTACCACATAATAAGTCATTACAGGGCCTAGGGGATGTTGCTCAATGGTAGAGCACTTGAAAGTATGAGGCCCAGGGTTCCATCCTCTGCACCTACTCTATAAAGAAGACAAGTCATTCCAACTTAGTGTAAAAACAATTAATTTCTCATAATTCTCTCTCAGCTCTACTATGTTTTCCCCTATGTCATCCCATATATGGCTACATTCAGCTGGAAGCTTGGTTAGACCGGGCACATCCAGCCTGCTCTCCCTTCCTTTAGAGTTCAGCTTCTTAAACTGTGGGTTGTGACCACCATATGGAGTAGTACAAATGAGTGTGGAACTTGTGAAAAATTTGGCAACAGTATAAGAGTTGTGAACATTCAAGAACCAAAAATTAATACAAGTAAGGAAATGTAATGAATCTGAGCTGTTCCCTTAGTATTTGCCTATGCTTCATGAAGAGACTTTACTGCAGTTTTGGTTCTGAATACACAACAGGAACACTTGGCACTCAGCATGCCATCATAACACACAATGCCAGTGAATACTTGCTGAAGCATATTGGCTCAGATTTGAGACTTTGGTATGTTATGAATTGCAGTGTTTTTACTGTATACCAAAGTTTTCTGCTCTGATAGTCCACAATGATTTTTAATATTTATCCTCAGCCTCAGCATCTAAATATTAAATTAACGTGTCTTTGACCTGGATTGTGTGAGAATATTTGATTTTAAAAATCATTCTAAGTGATGTCATCTAGGCATAGTAAGACAAACAGCGCACGTACTCTCTCATCTGTGGTTCGTAACTGGGATCAATTGGTGATATGTGCAAATGAAAGTAAGTACCAGGAGAGAGAAGAACTAGGGAGAGAGGAGATGAGGAGTCACTTGACAGGTTAGGGTGTGGACAGATTATCTGGAGTGAGAGAGGCTTGGGGGGTAGAGGGTAAGGAGGTAATTACAGAGAATTTAAGATAACATGAATCAGTTCCATAGAAACCCTTATCCTGGCTAACATTCTACAAGATATAATCACCAAAAAAGGGACAGAGGGGACAGTCTAGAAAGAAGGGGAAAAAGCTTGACCTTAAATACATAGACTTGGGCTGGTAAATCCCAGGCCCAGAATTGTTTTGTGCCCTACATGAACTGTTGCCCAGGGAGACCTATAAGGTTCCAAAAACAGTATAGTCTTTTCCAAAACACTTGATTCCCTGCCAGAGCTAAGAGGAGAGACCCTATTACTGAAGACACCACAGGCTGTGGTTACAGGATATCAGAATATCATGCTGGAACCTAAAGAGAAACTAGCTCCCTCCTGGCTAGCCCTCACAGTGCTGGAAAGCCCTATGGGAGCTACTGGAGGACAATTGCCACCAACATCATGAATAAGAAGAGGACCCTTCAGCCTATAAAATCAACCAGCCAGAGTTGTACACAGTTGTACAATAGTAGCACACAGCCTCGCAGGTAACCAACTGTCCTCTGATTGGACATGAAGCCCTCTCAGTGGGAGAGAAGTCATATTTGGTGCTGGAAACCAAGTCAGAATCCATTGGTCAGGAAACTCGTACACTTCAGAGAAAAGCTCCCACTGCTCTCTGGAGAATAATAGGGTCCCAAATAACTTTTGATTACACTCTTTAACCCAAACTGCTCTCACTTTTGGTTGGAGAATCTACTTTATTTTATAGATGACAGAGAAAATGGAGAACTAAATCCATGGATAAAACAAGAAGATAGCCAATTGCCCACTACAATGTGTTCAGCGTCTACCACATCTGCCAGGGCCCAGGAGAAATTTCAGAGGAAATGGCAACATGAATACTGTTCTTACTGCTAGCCTGACAACCAGCTCCAGGGTGATGGTGACATAGTGATCAATAAAAACTTACCCAAAACAGAAATCCAGAAGCTACAGAGAGCACAATGCTAAATCAGACTGCCAACAGGAACATTGTGGAAAAAGTGGTGCAAAGATTGTTAAGTGCCAGAGAGTGGGTAAAAATACCCTGAGTCATGGTCCCCCCACTATCCCACACTGACTGACGGAGGCCCGCATGGCCCCACAGTGAATACTATAACCCCGCTGAGGAGATCCTCAGGGAAAAGGGAGGAGGGGTGAGGGGATAAAAGTATATATGTACAAATTGAAAACAAAACTTGTTTCAGTTGCCAACTTGAACTTTATTAAAAATCATCAAATAAATTTTATCTCTGAATTAGGGCATAATTTCCAATAATTGCTGTAATAATCCTGAACATAAGTGTGTCATATTATATTGTGTATTTAATATGAAGCAGTATTCTCAGCACTGATCATTATAAAATCATAATGTTGATCAACTCTGAAAAACTTTGAAGGGTCTATATATCCTATAGCATCAACTATTCAGCAAATACTTAATTATATACGTAAAAATAAACTTATATGTACCCATATTTTGTTTTTAATCCATGGTAAAATTGTATTCACACCAAATAATTGTTTCATCTTTTAATCTTTAAAAACATTTTATGAAGGTTCTGACATGTGAACATAACTGTAATTTGATCATATGCCTGTTTTACTATCCTCTATTGTCCCTCCTCTTCCCTCCTCAATCCATATTCCCCTGAGTACTCTCCTCTTCCGAGATAGTCCTTCCTCTGTTTTGTTCCCTCATTCCTTTTGACCTCTTCCTCCTCCATGTCAATGTGTTGATGAGCTCAGAGCAGTGCAGACCTCGTGGGGCATCAGTAAACACTGTGGGGTTATGAATATATCAGTCAGTTTGTTTCAGGAAGACAGTACTCCAAAGCACTCCTTCCCACTATATGATGGTTACATTTCCCTTCTTTCCCCACTCCCTCACAGCATTCCCTAAGTTTTGCAGTGTGTGACTCCGATGTCTTGTTTAGTGATGAGCTCTCAACAGCCTTTTATTTGTCTGCTTTGGTGAGTTGTGTGTCTCCTCAGTGTCGACCATCATCTTCATAGAGAAGCTTCTCTATCAGTGAGGGCAGCACTCATATTCTGTCACCTTTTTTACAATGTTCTCTGATCCCTGGTGGGTGTGACAAAGATGGCCCACACAGTACTAAGCACTGGGCTTTCTCCTCTCCTCCTCTTGAAGAGTCTTGGCTCTCCCCAGTATTGTGACATCTGTGAAAAGAAGCTTCTTTAACCAAAAGTGAGAAAGCATTTATCAAAGGGCAGAAGCATACATATTTAAGGGGTAATTTGCTGTGTTCAAATTTATTTAGCCAAAAAACAGTGGTAGCTTTCCACTAGGGCCTCTGCCTTTCCCAGACTTAGGCTCAGTTTTTAGTACCTATCAGAGTTCCTTCCCACTTAGTGGGCCTCAAATCCAATCCAGAGCAGTTGGTTACCCCCAAAACTTATGGGCCACTATTGTTCCTACAGACACATCTTGCCTACTGGATGATTCTGTGACTTGCAGGATCTACTGTATGTTAAACCATTTGATGACTTGTTTGTTTGTTTTTGAGGTAGGGTCTCCCTCTAGCCCAGGCTGATCTGGAATTCACTTTGTAGTCCCAGGGTGGCCTTGAACTCATGGCGGTCCTCCTATCTCTGCCTCTCAAGGGCTGGGACTAAAGGCGTGTGCCACCATGCCTGGTTCATTTGATGACTTTTATCCACCAGGAGTTTGCATTTCTAGCACTATGGTAGCTAGCTAGTTGAGGTGGTGGCTCCTAGTTCAGCTTGATTTCTCAGTGTCCTGTTACCACAACATGTGGTCTCTTCAGCAATAGGATCTTGTCATTTAGTTCTGGTGGGTATCCAAGAGCAATTGACAATAGCCTGTATTGTACTGGGGGTATCACGGGCCTCCTTGAAGAACAACTTCCTGGGGGAGTACATTCCTGACACAGGGGTTGACCTATGGCAACCTATGGCTTTAGGTTAAAGTATTCTGTACTCCAACAGGGTATTTCTGCCCAATCTCCCCCCTCCTGTTTCCCTCTCTCAATATATTTTTAATTAACTGATGAAGAAGTAGGTTGTATATGACTTATTTGTAGTGTCTTTAGTTTGTTTACTCCTCTTTCCCTCCTCTTCTCCCTCCCTTTCTCCAACCCTCACTTGGACCTTTCTACCCCCTGTGTTCTGTCTCTCTACTTGTCTGTGTTCTTTTCTTGACCCTAATCCCTTCCCACTTCTCCTAACTTCTGGCCATATTTTAGCTTCCTGGCCTCTGCTACTGTCTTTTTTCCATCTTACATACAGATCTATATATATTTCATGCTAGGATCGATATATGAGAGAACATGTGGCATTTGTCTTTCTGAACCTGAGTTACCTACTTTATATAATATGATTTTTCAAGGTTCACCCATTTTCTTGTGAATTGCATTATTTAATTTTTCTTTACAGTGCAACAAAACTCCATTGTGGGGACCATATCTTCATAATCCATTTATCACTTGATCAGCATCTAAGTTAATTCCATTTCTTAGGATTTGTGAGTAGAGCAGTAATGAAATGGCTGAGCAAGTGTCTCAATAGTAAAGTGTAGAATCTTTAAGGTATGTGCCCAGGAGTGGCATATCTGAATCATATGGTAGATCTGTTATTTGATTTTTGAGAAAGCTCTATACTGATTTCCATAGTGAGTATAGCAGCTTCCACCAATAGTGGATAAGGATTCTTCTTTCTTCATAACCTTGCCAGCACTTATTACCAGTGATTTATTTTATTTTGTTTTCATGAGGCATATGTGACAGAATACTAATATAAAATTATGTGAGGATGCCCTTTTCAAGATGTCCAAATACTGACTTATCCTTATATAAGGAACAATATTGAGTTTTATGTTTCTTTTTTCTTAAAATAAAATAAAAATATTTTATTAAAAAATTTACATAGCTGTGCATGGTGGTACACACCTTTAATTCCAATATTCAGGAGGTCAAGGTAGGAGGATCACTGTGATTGAACGGTTCAAGGCCAGTCTGAGTCTACATAGTAAATTCCAGGTTGGCCTGGGCTAGATCAAGACCCTATCTCAAAAAACAATGGGCTGGAGAGATGGCTTAGCTGTTAAGCACTTGCCTGTGAAGCCTAAGGACCCTGGCTCGAGGCTCCATTCCCCAGGACCCACGTTAGCCAGATGCACAAGGGGGGCACACACGTCTAGAGTTTGTTTGCAGTGGCTAGAGGCTCTGGCACACACATTATCTCACTCTCTCTATCTGCCTCTTTCTCGCTTTGTCTGCTGCTCTCAAATAAATAAATAAAATTTAAAAAACAAAACAAGGGCTGGAGAGATGGATTAGTGATTAAAGTGTTTGCCTGCAAAGCCAAAGGACCCAGTTTTGATTCCCCACAACCCAAGTATGCCAGATGCACAAGGGGCACATGCCTCTGGAATTTAAATATATATTTTTTAAATATTGTATAATTGCCTCCTACCTTTGTCTACTATATCCTTATACTGAACCAGCACATTTTTCCTATAATTCCCTCTTCTATATTGATGTCTTTTTGTTGTTATTGTTGTTGTCATTGTTCCCCTCCTCCATCATCCACAAGAGCCTATTGGTGGAATTCATATTAGGCAGAACTTGTACATATTATTAAAGCTGCTGTGAGGCTATGAATACAACTACCACTTCATGTCTGAAATATGCCATTCCAAAGCCATCCTCACGATCCATTGTCTCTTACATTTTTTCTGCTACCTCTTCCATTATAGACCCCAAGTCATTGGAGGGTAAGATAGAGATGTCTTAAGTGCTGAACTTTTAACTGTCACTTCTTCCTAGTACTTTTGATGTTTTACATCTCTTCAGCAGTCACTTTCATGTGAAGAGAGAGCCTTCTCTAACCAAATATAAAAGCAGCATTAATATATATGCATAAAAGTATTTACAGAGCATTTTGGTGGGCATAATATATCCATGTAGTCAAACAACAAAAGTACCTTTACCACTAGGGTATGTGATCCTCCAAGCCATAGGCTTTTGACTAGGTTTTCAGTATCAGGCAGGAATGTCTTCCCATGGTGCAAGCCTCAAATCAAATTAGAGAGCAGTAGGTTATCACTATAACAGACATGCCACTATTGCACTAGTAGGTACATCTTCCTTGGTTGACCAGCTGTGTAGCTGGAAGGGTACAGGGCTTGTTAAAGCCACTGAAGACTTCCCCTATAGTTGACTATATAGTGCTTTATATGATTATAACTGCTAGTCAACAGGGAAGGGCTTTCCAGCCCAGTTCTAGCTTGATTTCCCAGTGTCCTATAACCAAAACATGTAGTATCTTCAACAATAAGATCTTACCACCTAATTCTGATGAACAACCAGGAGCCTTGGGAATAGCCTACATTATTTGGGAAATTTCAGGATTCTTCCTGATCAGAAAGCCAATGAGAGGTATTTCAACCCACACTGAAATTTTTCTGTAACAACCCATGACTTCCAAGGGCACAATCACACAGTCACAGGATACTTTTTAACACACACACACACACACACACACGTGTGTGTGTGTGTGTGTGTGTGTGTGTATTTGGTTAACAAAGAAGTAGGTTTCCATATGGTTTATTCATAGCTTTTGTGTTGATAAACCATCTTCCCACCTCCCTTCTCCTCCACCCACATTATTTAAATTATTCTAATCCCAGTATTCCTCCTCTCTATTTAATTTTGTATAATCCCCTTTCCTTGAGCCCTCCCCTTGCCTACCTCCCTTATAGCCTCTTTCTAGCTTCCTGGCCTCTACTACCAACTCTTATTCAAATTTACACACAAATCTTAAAATATGAACCTAAGATGCACATATGAGAGAGAATATGTGGCATTTGACCTTCTGGGTTACCTTAGTTAGTATAATCTTTTCCAGATCCATTAACTTTCTTACAAATTTCATCATTTTGTTTTTATTTACAGCTGAATAAAACTCAACTCTGTATATATCACATCTTCATTATCTATTCAACAATTGATGGGTATCTAGGTAGATTCCATTTCCTAGCTATTGTAAATAGAGCACCCATAAGCATGTATATCTATAATAAGTCTTTTGGGTATATGCCCAGGAGTGGTATAGCTGAGTCATATGGTAGACCTATTTTTAGCTGCCTCGGGAACCTCTACACTGATTTCCATTAATGGCTATTCCAGTTTACATTCCCACCAACAGTGGAGATGGGTTCCTTTATCCTTACACCCTTGCCAGCCTTAGTTGTCATTTGATTTCTTGATGATAGCCATCGTGACCAGACTAAGATAGAATCTCCAAGTAGCTTTATTTTGCATTTCTGTGATGGCTAAAGATGTTGAACTTAAAAAAAAAAATTAACAACATACTTATTGGCCATTTGAATTTCTTCTTTTGAGGATGCTATTCAGCTCTATAGCTCATATAGCTCATTTTCTGATTTGGTTGTTTGAATTCTTATTATTTTTTTTTCCTTCTTTGTATGGTGTACTTTTTTTTCCCATTCAGTAGAATATCTCTTTCCTTTGCTGTACAAAAGCACACAGACACACACACACACACACACACACACACACACACACACACACACACAATTTTAGAGGGAGAGAAAGAATGAAAGAAGCAGATATATAGAAAGAATGGGCATACCATGACCTCTAGCCACTGTAAACAAATTCCAGACACATATACCACTTTGCTCATCTTGCTTATATGGGTACTGGAATCAAACCTGGGCCCTTGGGCTTCATAGGCAAATGTCTTAACCATTAAGCCATCTCTCCAGCCCTACAAAAGTTTATTTATTTATTTATTTTTTAATTCTATGAAATCCCATTGGTTGAGTATTTGTCTTACTTCCTTGGTTACTGAATCTCTATTCAGAAACTCCTTGTCTACGTGTGTATGTTGAAGAGTTTCACTTACGTTTCTTCTTGCAGCCTCAAAGTTTAAGGTCTGATATCATTTGGAGTTGGTTGTTGTGCACGAAGAGAAATAAGGGTCTGGTTTAATTCTACATGTAGATACCCAGTTTTGCCAGCAGTATTTGTTAAAGAGGTTGTCTTCTCTTCAGCAAATATTTTTGGCATTCTTTCCTAAGAAATAAAGTAGTTGTAGCTGGCTGGGTTTCTATCTTTATCCTATATTCTGTTCCATTGATCTACTTGTCTGTTTTATGCCAGTAACATGCAGTTTTTGTTATTAGGGATCTGTAATATATTTTAAAATCAGGTATGGTGATACTGCCAGCTTTATTTTTTGTTGCTCAGTATTGCTTTAGCTACCTGGGGTATTTTGTGCTTCCATATGCATTTTGGGATTGTATGTATTTTTATTTTACTGGAAAATGCTATTGAATTTTGATAGGGATTGTATTAAATCTGTAAATCATTTTTGGTAAGATAACAACTTCACAATATTGATTCTTCCAATCCATGAATATGGGATGTCTTTCCATGTCCTAATTTCTTCTTCATTTTCTCTTCTGAGTATTTTAAAGTTTCAATCTAGAGGCATTTTACTTCCTTATATTTATTACCAGGTGATTTTTTAAGGCAATTGTGAATGGGAGTGTTTCTCTGATTTCATCATTAGCATGGCTATTATTGGTATAAAGGAAGGCACTGATTTCTCTGGGCCAGATGGCAGTTCAAGTCATGAAACAATAGTGGCAGTAGAGGTGGCAGGACCTTTCTTCGGAGGGAGATGGCTGCTAAAACTGCAAGTAATTATTTTCAAAAGAAATTTCTTGGGCTGGAGAGATGGCTTAGCGGTTAAGTGCTTGCCTGTGAAGCCTAAGGACCCCAGTTCGAGGTTCAGTTCCCCAGGTCCCACGTTAGCCAGATGCACAAGGGGGCGCAGGCGTCTGGAGTTTGTTTGCAGAGGCTGGAAGCCCTGGCGCACCCATTCTCTCTCTCTCCCTCTATCTGTCTTTCTCTCTGTGTCTGTCGCTCTCAAATAAATAAATAAATAAAAATTAAAAAAATATTAAAAAAAGAAATTTCTTTGTGACTTATTATCAGTAAATGTTTAATTTGCATGCCTATTTTATACCCTCAAGGTAGCATAAAATTTTCTTGGGTAAAATGATGTCCAGAGTGGAAAAAGTTTAAGAAGACATGCTCTAGGGTTTCAGTCCATGTGGTTTCTCAGTATTTATTAGTAAATGTAGGTCTCCTTACAACATGACCATGGATTTCCCAGGAGTTCTAAAAGGACATGTTATGGTGGATCTTTACTTGTATTATGCTCCCATTGTATCTTATTGGTCAAAGCAAGTCACATGGCACAAATCTAAACTCTTACTCATTGTGAATAGGAACTAAAAAAGAGCAAAATTACAGAGAGATATAGTTCATGAGATATCACCAATTTGAAGCTAAAAAGTAAGACTTTGGTCCATCAAAAACAAAGGAGTCACTCCCAAAGCAAAATGGTGTAAAAAAGGAATTGAGAAAGAAAACTTGCTCAGGAAGGTCATCTTGATGCATTACTTTTCTGAAGAAAACAAAAACACGCTATACAGAAATTTGTTACCTTGAACATGGGCAGTACTGCTTCTATGCTTCAAGAAGATTTTTCTTTTAACATTGTGATAATGCCATTTTCCACCTACACAAGCCATGACTAGAGATATTACAAGTAGCAGTCTTGCAGGTTAAGTTTGATGGAAGGGAACTAGTCATAAGGTTGGGGATGAGTTGCCAAGGGTATGGAAAGACGGAGTCAAGGTTACTTAGCACAGGCTGAGTTGTCAGCACAGAGTTAGTGCTTAGCCTTTTCCCTCTGGTCCTGGGAATTTACTAGAAATCAGAGTTCTAGGTAAAGTGCTTTACCACTGAGCTATATCTCCTGAATGCTTTCTTGGAATGCATAAGGCCTTAAGTGTAATCCTTGATATGGAGGAAATAAACAAATATCAAAACACAGGTACAGCTGGGCATAGTGATGCATTCCTGTAATTCCTTCATTCAGAAGGTGACTGAGTTAGGAGGATTGCCATGAGTTCAAAGCTATCCAGCTACATAGCAAGACCCTGTCTCAAACACACACATACCTCCATGAAGAAGAAATAAAGAACTCAGAGTTCTACAGTGTGACAGGATCAGAAACTAGAGCCATTTATTTAACAAGTAGTAAGCATTCTCAGAAATCACATCTCATTTGATATGTCATGTTTCTCTGCCCCTCTCTTCCCAATTAGGATAATGTTAATTGCTGTGAGTGTTCTCAGATTTCTCTCCACCATGAAGGAGTGTCAGGGACAGTGTGGCCTGCCAGCCTCATACTGAATCAACTGCAGGCACAGAGCAGAGCTTAGAGGCACACATGGATAATCCCAGTATATACTGCCATAAAAGCATCCTTTTGGATCATGAGTGGGAGTATACCAGAGAACCCACTTTTGACGGGTTCTAGGTATTACTTCAGTGTTCCCTTCTGGCTCAACATGGCCTACATTTGTATTTTCTCTGTCATATTAGATGGAGAGGAAAGAGTGTTAACATATAAGTCATGGCAATGTAAGATATAGACTGATAACATTCAGGTAAGTATCAGATTTTAAGCATCTAAATTAAAGTTTAAATCAAAATAATTCTTTACAGGGACTGCTTCCTAGTCCAGTTTGTGAGCCATATAAGGAAATTAGTCATTTTATTTCATGTTTTCAAAAGCTAATATTAAAAGCAGTTTTACCAACCTTTATCACAAGTATTACTTACCTGAATGATCCTTTTTCCATTATTCAAATGTACCATCAACAGAAAAAAAAAATGCCATAGTTTGGGGCGGGGGTGAAGGTGGAGGAGTGCAAAGAATGTGCTCTAGGCATAAAAAGCAACACTGCAAAAGAATTTATAAAAATGATTTGAAAAATAGTTTGAGTGAGGGCAGAAATATTTAATTAGTTTTAGCTTTAAAGTTGTGTGATTAAATTATATAGGGACAGCATACATTGTGTTCCAAGTTGTATAGTATGTTTGTCTAAATTCTTATTTTCTTTACCTCAAGCTGTATTTTATTAAATGACTAAAATGTCTGCATTAGCCAAACTCTAAGATGTCTCACAGTTGTCTCTGGTTTGTAATACTGATTTCCTTGAGTGGGACAAGGATCAATGATTTGTCCCTAAAAATCAGAATACAGCAAATTTTTAGGACATCATGTCTGAAATTAGTAACAAGAAGCCTTCATCTCTTTTATACTCTCTTGCTTTTGAGGTCTTCCTTGGGGGAAAGCAAGTTGTCATGCTATAAACTGACCTCTGGAAAAGGCCTATTTGGCAAAGAACTTTAAAAGTTCTCCAGCTAACAATCAACAGTTACTGGGAAACGTTCTATTCAATAACCTGCAAGGACATAAATTCTGTCAAAACTTATGTGAGAGAGTTTAAAAGTAGACTGTGTGCAGTTAAGCCTTCAGATGAAACCATAGTCCTGACTAACACCTTGAGTGTAAACTTTTCAGGCTCAAGTCAGAGAATTTAGCAAAACTATGTTCAGATTCCTGATCCCTAGAAACTTGAATAACAGCTGTTGCTTAAGCCACTAAGTCTTAGGATAACTTATTTTACAGTAGTAGATAATTAATATAGACTCATTAGAATTATGTGATCAATGAAGGAAAAAAATCTTTCTGCTTTCTGTCAATGAAGAATATTATTATGTTATATCTTTATGAACTTTACAATAAGATTTATAGACAGCCAGTGATTCTAAGTGGGGATAGATCAAAGAGAGTAACTAATCAGAAAGAATAATTCCTTCAGGACAGTTTGGGTCGACAGTATGAGTATGATGGTCATCCAGTATCCATTGTTGGTATCATAGAATGTTACAGTACATCTCTATTTCCTCTTGAAAGGGAAAGTTGTTTTTCACTTACTTCATCTTCTAACATTAAAAAAAGTTTTGATTAACAGCATATACTGGAATAGCTTCTAAGAAAGATATTAATTAGAATAATCACATAAACAGAATCACATCTCTGTACAAGTCATATTTCATGCTTGAATTCATTTCATATCCTTTGGAGACAGCAGTTTTACTAGGAGTAACTCAAGGGCTGCCTTATGCTTGAGAGATGACCAGGTTGGCCCCTGGCCAGTAGCTTTTTTTTCTTTTTTTGGGAGTCATTCTCCCCCTCTCTTGCCAGCAAGTTCATCCAGTCGGAGCTGTCTGGCCTGACAGTGAGGCAGCCAGATGAAGTCCTAGCTGCCATTCAGCCTAGAAACAACTCATGATGGTTTCTCACAGTTATCGTGTGTGACTATCCAGGGAAGGGATATCTTGCCATTTGAAGGAGGTGTCTTTCTTGGGCTGAAGCTTGGAAGAAAGGTACACACTAAGCTGCTTCTTCCCTCCCACTCTCTCTTTCACTAACTGCTCATTAAATAAACAGAGTTGTTAGTGACAGAGTGATTTCCCTCCAGGTCTCAGAGTTGCCAAAAACACTCAATTTATAAACCCAAATCAAGTAAGTTTACATTATGGGTATATGTGTTGGCAGATTACATGTTAAAAAGTAAAAAAAAAAAAAAAAAAATACAGACATGAGGCCCCTTTGGTAAAGTCCACAGCTAGATTTCAGATGGTGCCAACATTTCCATTACAACCCATAATTCTAAGGTTCAAAATGAGAACAAGGAAGCAAATGCCCCACAGGGATCTGGTCATTTCTAAGAAGGATAGCTTGGTACTTTTCCTGACTTTCACTTGGATATGCATCTTCACACAAGTGAGAATGAAAATCAAGTTTCAAGATGATACAATGGGTTTTTAGTGAGACGAAACTCCTGATTTTTGATGATGTAACTCTAATGGTTTGCATTCCTTACAGTGAAAAACTCTGCCAGCCCTTCTGGACCTGCCACTGTGGGAAACATGATAAAAATTTTAAAAAGATGTCAAAGCAAGGCCTTACAGAGTCCCGTGTATCCCCACTTACTCCTTCTTTTGAATTTCTACTGTCTGTTATGAGAAGAACATGTCTGAGAAGCAGCCAGTCCCAAAATGAAGAGAAACGTGGAGTAAATGGGAAACCAACAACCTGCCCTACTGGGCCACAGCTAACTCTAAGATTCCCTGAGCTAGAAAGAAATACTAATTGTCTGTATTAGCTTTTTGCTCATCACTGGGACAAAATATCTGACAGAAGCAACTATGAGAGGATGATTTATTTTAGGATATAGATTCATGGTAGCATAGGCATGGAAGCTGAGACTCCAGCTGTGCTATTCAGAGAGCTTGTGACTTGTCACACTGCTACTTAAAATGGGGAGTAAAAAGAGACTCTGAATAGATTGGGGTGGGATCCTGCATCTAGTGACCTGCTTCCTACAGCTAGGCCTCATCTCCTAAAGGATCCACAAACCCCCAAAACAGTGCCACTAGCTAGGGTCTAAGTGTCTAACATATGAAACATTTCATATTCAAACAACAAAACATCAAGTTTTGGAGTTGCTTATTACATAAAACCCTCTGTCTCTTTCTCTTTTTGCAGTGCTAGGGTTCAAGCCCAGGGCTTCATGCATACCAGACAAATACTCTACCACAGAAATACATACATAGTTTCTATTATGATGACTAATTTATGCAGTTATGCATAATTTTGCATGTCATTATTTTAGCCAAATCCCAACTAGTATCTTGTAAACTACTCAAGCATAATTCATACCCAAGTAGTAAGGCTTTTCACTCTTCCGTGACTAATGCTAGTGCAAGTCATGTGGATAATTTCATAGTTCTCTGGAATATATTTGTTTGCAAATCTCTCCATTCCTCTCCAGATATTTTACAGTTGACGTTGAATGAAGATTATGTGTGCTAAGAGGTAAAATGAGGTCATCTCTGCCAGGATCTCCTTGGTAGGGATGTGCATCCAACGAAACCATGTCAGATTTGTAGATGAACTGAAGTGTCCACAGTCACTGCTAAGGATGTGCATTGCATGGTTCAGCCTAGTAGTAGCCATACAAAAATTGGTAGAAGACTTTTAAATTTAGATATTTGCTTCTGTACCTAAAAACCAATATCCCCTGTAGATCTCAGCACAAAAGCATTTAGTTTTCTCACTTATTGCTATCAATGAATGTCGAATATATGTGGAAGAAGAAATCTTCAAGTATCCTTTAAAAATATCAAGGAAACAAGAGTTTGCATTCTTTTATGAGACAAAGAGGAATAAGGCAGACATTTAAATATGTTCCCTTTTCATTTCCTGAAGTATAATAATTCTAGAATATCTGTGAAATATTCTCCAGATAGCCCAACTGGCTAATAGGTAAACACTGTTGGTTTCTTTATCTACGGTTATAAATATGCTACCCCTGGGGTTGACATTTCTGTCCCTTATGCAGAGGTTCAATGTTGTTTGGTGATGCCATAAGAAAAGGGAGTCAAATATTATATTTAAAATTGAAATAGGGATACAATTAAGCTGAACAAAGATCAAAATGTGATAAAGTCACACTGCAAAAACAGTCTAAGCTTCCACTGTCAGGTATCATCTGTATTATCTAGAAAGTGACATTTACAGTTGTTGGATACTCAAATTCAGAATTTTGCTGACAAATGTGTTATGTATTCATTGTGATTTGTTCTCTAAGCATGTACTGCATACATTTGCCCTAAGCACCATGCTATCTGAAAATGGGATATATCAAAGGAGATTCCAAGTTTGTCCTATGGAAAAAAAGAATAAAAGTTAGTGGCTAGGAAATATGATCTCAAAATAGACAGATTGCAGACAGCAATGCATTGGGGAATGTGGTCATTTGCTTCAGAAAAACAGTGTGAATTAACTAAGCCAAGCAAAGGTGCTGGAGAACAGTGTATATTGGTAAAATGATACTCGAGTATGGAAGTAGTGGTGAGAAAATGTAAGAATTTGTAACCATAATATAAAAGATAGTAACAAATCAAAGGTCCTGAAAGCTACAATTTTTCTTCAGTATTTTCTTACTTTTTTTTTTTTCCCAGATAGGAATCATCAGTGCCACACTCCTCTCACAAATGGAAATTAAGTATAACAGAAAGATTAAGGGCATTTTTTTAAAGGTTCCAAATATCCATGTTCTTTCTTTCATATGAGCCAAAGGAATATTTCTCAACCCCACCCCTATGCCATCCAAAATGTCTTGAATCTGCTTTTTTTTTTTTTTTTTTTTCGAGGTAGGGTCTCACTCTGGTCAGGGTGATCTGGAATTAACTATGTAGTCTCAGAGTGGCCTCGAACTCTCAGCAATCCTCCTACCTCTGCCTCCCAAGTGCTGGGATTAAAGGCATGCGCCACCACGCCCAGCTTGAATCTGCTTTTCTTTTGAGTACAATTTTTTAAATTTAATTTATTAGTTTTCTTTTCAGTAAATACAGACAGTTTGGTACCATTATTTAGGCTCATCTGTGATCTACCCCCTCCCATTAGACCCTCCTTGTTAATGAAAATGGGTCGTGCATTGTGGAGTTAGCCCCCAGTTATTGGTATGATAAATGTCTCTGCAAATCATGACCCAACATGTAACTCTGACATTCTTTCCGCCCCCTCTTCCGCAAGATTTCCCTGAGCCATGTTGGGTTCATTTTTGGTCAGCTTCAGTGCTGAGGTGTTGGGGGCCTCTGAGGCTTTGGCTCTCTGATTTGGTAGGAGTTGAGTTTTCTCTGCGTCGATCTCCTTCCCCTTTGTGCTGGTATCCGGTTCACAGGAAAACATCACCCTTGCTTATTTCGCCAGTTGTCCTTAGTTTCAGTTGGACCCCTTTTGAGGTATGTTGGGGCAGCTCTCTTCTTAGGATCTGCATCTATCTGGAAAAGAGAAGCAGATTCTCCAACGGAGAGTAAGTTAGCACCTGGAAAATTGAGATAACACTTACTTTTTTGATAGACAGTTTGATAGGTGTAGGCCCTCTTATACCCCGTGATTGATGGTAGCTTGATATTGTAGAGTGGGCTTGTGTTTGGGTATGGTTCTGACTTGTTTCCCAGCTCCAGCTAAGGGTCTAGTACCACTGAGTGGATCAGTTAGCCAAATCAAGAGCAATTGATTCCTCACCATGGCTGTGTACCACTATTGCACTTGTGTGGGCATCACATCCGGTTATTTGTTGCTAATTAGGTTAAACAATGTGTTGCTTGGACAGATCCTGGTCATTTCCCCCAGTCGCCTATGTAGCGCCTTCTGGCACTAGACACGCTGACTGTCTGGGGACTGACTCTCTCCTGGCTTCCAGCCATGTCATTCCATTTTACGCGTCAGCTGCGTATGGAGTCTTCAGTAATAGGGTCTTACCACTGGCCTTTGGTGGGTCATCAAGTACTCTGACAGAAGCCTGTCATTGTTTTGGGAAACCTTGTAGGTTTCTCTGATCAAAAGCTCATTGTGGATGGTAGGCCCAAGCTGGAAGTGGGGGTTACAGGTCAGTGTCCACTATTAAATTGAGGAAAAAGATAACTAATATACAAGAGTTAGAGAGGAGAGAGATAGAGGGGAGAGGGGGAGAGGGAGGGAGGGAAGATGTAGGAGATTTAGGTCAGTCTTGATCCTACCCTCTCCAGTGTCTTGTGGTTCAGGTGTTTCCTGTAAGGGTCTAGTGAAGGTTCAGCCATTTGGTCTGTCTTTTAGGAAGTAGAATTTTATGGTACCATTGCAGTTTGGGTCCGGATTACTGTTTTCCACCCTTTGATGCCCTCCCCGCCCTCCCATCCATCTTTTTGTCTAGTCCATGAGGTGCTTGCTGGGTATGTAAGGCATCTTGGGCAGATTCAGGTTAGGTGATGCAGATCAGTGAGACTATGTGTCGATTTTTTTTCTGTGATTGGGTAAGTTCACTGAGAATGATCTGTTCCAGGTTCAACCATTTTTCCTCAAATTTCCTTATGTCATTCTTTCTTACTGCTGTATAGAATTCCATTGTGTAGATATACCACATCTTTGTTATCCATTCTTCTAATGATGGACATCTGGGTTGATTCCAGCTTTTAGCCATTACGAATTGAGCTGCTACAAACATGGTTGAGCAAATCTCTCTGGCTTTTGGTTTGAAGGTTTTAGGGTACATGCCCAGTAATGGTATAACTGGGTCTGTTGGTATTTCTATAGTCAGCTTTTTTAGGAGTCTCCATATTTCTTTCCAAAGTGGTTGAACTTGAGTACAATTTTTAAAGAAGAGCATATGCAAATGTTACTCATAGAATCACTAGAGTGCCAGGCCAGTGATAGCTGCTTCACAGACCTTTTTTGCTTTTCATGATCTTTAATCCCTCATGATTAGGCCCTGAAGCAAGTGTGAACATAGCTTTATAATTTGACAAACAAATACAGATGACAATACTACTGCATAGCTAGGAAGCTGAAAATGAGAGACTAATATGCATATGTGTTTCTTTAATCGAGATTACATTTTAAATAAAAAGGAACATTTAAAAGTAAAAACAGGGGCTGGAGAGATGGCTTAACTGTTAAAATGCTTCCTTGTCTACAAAGCCAAAGGACCTAGGTTTGAGTCCCCAGAACCCATGTAAGCCAGATGCACAAGGTGGTGCAAAGTGTCTGGAGTTCATTTGCAGAGGCTACATAATCGGACACACCCATTCTCTCTCTATGTCTCTCTCTCTCTCTCTCTCTCTCTCTCTCTCTCTCTCTGTCTTTCAAATAAATAAATGAAACAAAACTCAGAAAAACTTTAAAAAAATGAACATTAAAAAAAAAAAAAACTTGTTAGCTGGGCATGACAGTATACAACTTTAAGCCTAGCACTAGGGAGGCAGAGATAGGAGGATTTCCATGAGTTTGAGGCCAGCCTAGACTACATAGTGAATTCCAGGTCAGTGTGAGCTACAGAGAGACTGTACCTCAAAAAACAAAAAAAAATGTGTTTTATATAAGATGATGATGAATTTTAGTACTTTTTAAACCTGAGTTAGCCAATCCACAAGTGTAAAATAATCTTAGGCAAATAAACAGCATAAGTAGACTCGTGTGCAGTTTTCCTATTCATGGGCATCATTCAGTTGTTTAGGATCACTCTTCTCTGTAGTACAACTTTCAAGAACACTAAACATCCTGATTGGCAACCAGGGAGGAAAAGCACTCTGTCTCCCAAAGAAGTGTCGGACATAGAAATTACAAAGAAATAAAATGGCAGGTATGTATTTATGCATTATTTGGAACATTTGTTCCTATAATCCGTTTATAGTCATAAATGGACATTTTTAGGTGTCATCTTGGTCCATTTAGTCTATTATAACAAAGTTATTTAGATTAGGTGGCTTATACAACAGGCATTTATTTTATTTCTCATAGTTCAAGAGGTTTGGATGTCTAGTATTGGTGAGAACCCTTTCCCTATTGTTTACAGCCCTCTTCTTTTTGTTTCCTCACATGATGAAAAGACAAGAAAGTTGAGAGAACTCTCTAAGACCTCTTTCATAAAAGTATGAATCTTATTCATAAGGACCTCAATATCATGACATTATCACCTCCTAAAGGCCCAATTTGTAATCATTGCACTGAAAATGTGAATTTGAGAGAAAAGGCACATTTGATCCACAACAGATGGAGAATTAATGGAAAGAAACACAGACTAAATTACTCCGTTTAACAACACCTTGTGTATTACACAAATAATCTCTAGAAACTTGATGGATTTTACTGATTAGGCTTTCTTAAATTCTTAGGACAGAGTTACTAAAGTTAAGACAACAAATAAATTCCTTGGGTGATCTTGAACTGACATGTGGACACGGTTAGAGGTAGGTATGCATTTATAAACCCAATCAGATAGGAAGCAGATAGCATATTTTCTTCATTGAGAGGAGTACATTCCTAGGAGGAACTAGGGCAACACATCCCATATGCACTGAATCTAGCTGAAATGCTTTCTAGAAGAAATCAGTCCCCAGCAACTTATAGGTCTTGGGTGAATGTTAGAGACCACCAGCATATTTCATTTATTCCTTGTCCACAAGATCTATGGTTAGCCAGGAATGGTGGCTCTCCTTAGTAATCCCAGTACTCAGAAGGCTGAGGCAGGAGGATTGCCATGTGTTACAGATGAGACTGGGATATAGAGTGAGACAATGTTTCACAAACCAGAAAAAATAAAAGAAATGTAGATTTCAAATACTGACATTCTTCTCAGCTTTAGATTTTGACAGTTTGGGCCTGTTCTCTATTTATTCTAGAAAAATGAATCCCCCCAAAATTACTTGATGAGATTAAAAAAAGCAACCAGAAGTGTTGATAAGGAGAGAGAAGTTGAATGCATTTGTACTAAAAATCATGGAATAGTACTATCTGGATCATTTATGGATCCTTTTGGTGTCTGAGAGGTTTGTCCTCTTACAGATTTAAAGTTCTTGGCAGATCTTTTGAAAACTTGATTCTTGGTCAGGGAATGTAATTCAGTGGTACTGTGGTTAAGATGTATAAGAACCTGGACCTGGTTCAATTTCTGGTAACACACACACACACACACACACACACACACACACACACACACCCCTCCTAAAACTCGATTCTACAAGTTCATCAAAATATGTGCCTCACCCTTGGTTTCCCACCAGGAATAGATGGTAAGACACTATTGCTGAAGCCTACACATACTTGGGCTGCAAGGCCACTGAGAAATCCTGCTGGAACTGAGCTGATAACCTCCTCCATGTAGACCAGCTGACAGAAAGCTGGAAGAAGCCATTCTACATGCAGTTCAATGGGATAAAGAGATATCACCAGTGAAGATACTCAACAGTAGACACTGCAAGTCTTATATTTGGCCAGCCAAGCCAAATGAGCCAATGGGTACAATAGTGGCACACTTATCAGGGTGGAAACCAACTGTCCCCCAATTGGACTGAAGGCCCATCCATGGGAAGGAATACATCCCTGATACTGAAAACTTAAAACAGGGGTAGTCATGAGCCCTAGGGGGCAACATCTGCTGATGTCTGGCAAAATATATATACTATGCTTATCAAACTGCCTAGTAACTACTTCTCTAAATATACACACAATCTTCTCTTTTCAGATGGCAGTGACCTTGGGATGACTCAGAAGGTATCATGGTTCTGGAAAGAAGTGACTGGAGTACTGAGTAATATCTCAAGCACACCTTCCAAGGCTCAGCGTCTAATGTGGAAGAGGTGGTGGAAAGAATGTAAGAACCAAAGGAAGGGTAGGACTCCTTACAATGTGCTACCTCCAGACATAAAATGGCCTGGACATTCATGACCTCACAGTGCCTGACACTACCTACACAAGACCATCAAAAGAGGAGGAAAAGATCATGACATCAAAATAAAAGAGAGACTGATTGAGATGGGGAGGAGTATGATGGAGAATGGAATTTCAAAGGGGAAAGTCGGGGGAGGGAGGGTATTACCATGGGATATTTTTTATAATCATGGAAGATGTTAATAAAAATTGAGAAAAAGGGCTGGAGAGATGGCTTAGCGGTTAAGCGCTTGCCTGTGAAGCCTAAGGACCTTGGTTCAAGGCTCGGTTTCCCAGGTCCCACGTTAGCCAGATGCACAAGGGGGCGCACACGTCTGGAGTTCGTTTGCAGAGGCTGGAAGCCCTGGCACGCCCATTCTCTCTCTCTCCCTCTATCTGCCTTTCTCTCTGTGTCTGTCGCTCTCAAATAAATAAAAAATAATTTTAAAAAAATTGAGAAAAAAATGTGTGCCTCAGATAATTTTGAAAATTATCTCTGGCAATGGTATTAGTCTTCAGACTCCATATTTTCCAACTACATGTTCTTCAGAAAAGTAGATTAGGTTTGAGCTGTGGTTAACCAGAAGGTAGCCTTCCTATGCACAGGTCTGTTGCCACATCTCCTAGGGCTTGAGCTGTACAGGACCAACCTCTGCCTATTCATTCCTTAGAGAATTTTGAAATTATTTGTAACTAAGTAACATGCTTTGCTTGGATAAAAGATCACATAATTGCTTATTTTCCTTGGTGCTTTGCAAAGCTGACTAATGTTGACTCAAGTAGAATATTATAAAGTTATGTATGCTGTGGATGATAATTACTTGCAAATGCATTTAGAGTTAGAGTGAAGTTTCAATAAGTTTATACAATTCAATTATCCAGCCTTGGGATAATGGTTTCTTCCTCTTCTTTTATAAAATGTTATTAATTACTCTTGGTTTATTGTTAATGAGGATAGTTTCCTGAGTCTTACCTCTTTAGCTCATTACACAGATTATTGGTGTGTAATACAGAGACAAGAGGAGTTTATATTAGTTTTTGAATCTTGTCTTCACAATAATTCATATGTAGAATACATTAAACAACTCCAGGTTTTGTAATAATATAATAGAGGATGAGAATTATTATTTTACCAAGCTCAATCACCATTTGCTACTTACTTTAGATATTTCCATATAAATTTTTTATCTACTGATTCTTTATTTGCAAAAATCCATAAAATTTCTAGGAGGAGAAAATAGTGTGTAAATGGTAAATGAATTTATTATGAACTTTTTTTAGTACATGATAGCTACAATTGAGTGTTACAAGCTACATTTAATAAAGATACACACTTTGATCAGCTATTCTAAAATGTTAGTTACTAAGCAAGTAATGGACTTTTCTTGGGTAAATAGCAAATTATATTTCCCCACCCAAGATTTTGGCTAGTATCTCAAAATATTTTAAAATTGAGCTTTGCTACCAGTCCTGTTTCCACAGGAAACTACCTCTGTGGTAAAATAACTTACAACACACATTTTTTCATATAGCACTACCCATCAATATTGATTTTCATTTAGCTGTGTTCCCCCCTCCCCAACAGAGAACTCAAAATAGTATTTCTTTAGGAAAATTACTTGGGAATGCAGGTGAACAATCAAAGCTGTGGTATGTTAAAGTTTTACAAAACAGGAATTTGCATGAATAAGACAGATATTTTAAGGTATTTAATGCAATTCAAACAGAAAGAAAAACACAATTAAAATAAAAAAGAATGCTGCATGTATGTGGTTTGTAGGTATGGGACAGGTGGCATTATAGGGAAAGAATTTTGGTGGGAAGGGAAAGGACCCCATAGTTCTTAGTTCCCTTCCTGGCTAGGGCCAACCATATATTTCCCAAAGTTAGCTAAAATGTTATATATATCTCAACTCATATATGTTCTCTATGTATTAATGCTGGGGATTGAACCCAGAGCTTTGCATATGCTAAGCACGTTCCTTCCTACTAAGCTACATTCTCAGTCCTACAATGGGGGTTTGACTGTCATCCCATCATGAGGTGGGGAATATTAGAAAATGATACGCATAAATGTGATATTTGGCTTGCTCATGTGTTTTGAGTTCACTGATATTCTCCTGTGCCCATATCTCTAGCTTCCTTTGGCTCTCTGGAAGTGCAGGAAAGGCCTTTCTCTGAAGTTTCTTTATATATTCAAAGATTGCTTCCTCCAGAGGATTCACTTGCAGTAAATAAGACTAAAGCTGTCCCCATACTTAGGGCTCAGAAGAACTTTGTCCTGGGCTATTGTCTGTTCTGAAGGCCCATTAATCTCCCCTACGAATTATTTACACAGTCTCTAAATTGTCCATTTTCCCTCTCCTCAATAAAGAGTTTCTATGTCCTGATATCCTCCTGTATGTATGTGTCTGACTGTCCATCTGTCTGTTATCAGTTTTTTTTTCAGCATGTATAATTACTGAACTTTCAGAAGGCTGAAGGAAATTTCTTTCACCCCTGTAGAACTATGACCCTTTCCTTTGAAACTGGGTATACTCCTGGAAGTATCCAAGTAGTAAAGTATGGCATAAGTGGCCATTCAGTGCAGAGAATCATAACTGGTCAAATGCTGAAAGTGTTTGAAAAGTGTTTGGCCCTACATTAGACAAACATACCATCCCCTCCAGGGCTCAGGGAACATTACAGAAGTTAGGATTGAAGGAATGTAAGAGCTTGAGGATGGGAAAGAGGGCATTGCACTCATGAATTCACACCAGATGTAGTTACCAGCACAAGACCTGAACATAGTAGGGCCAGGCAACATTCTGTTATAGATAGGGGAGGGTCTTGGGAAGCCACCCCTTTCCCTAATGTGCTAATGACAGTTAAAGATTTCTGGAGGAGAGCAGTCATTCACTTCTGTGGAAAAGCTACTGGTAGGAGGTTAGAAGATGAAGAAATTCAGTGAGACTAAGAGGATATGGGAGGGTAATATAGGATACACATGATTAAAATGTGATGTATGTGTATGAAAATGTCAAAACACAAATCAAAAATGCCACAGCTTCCATCTTGCTCACGACAGCACTAATGCTTCCCTGTGAGCCACCTAGTCATCAAAACCTGAAGTGCCTATGTCCAAGTTAACCAACACTAAAGGATTGCATGATCTCTGACCAGCTGCTGGATGGTCCTGCTCACCTTTTCCCTTGTCTGCTCCAATTCTAGTCATTGCTTTACAAAAACTGGTCCAAAGATTTCACAACAGAATTGTCCAACAGAAACTAGGAAGTATTTTTTTAAATGATAGCTATATATCAAGAAAGATTCAAGATAATTTTCTATGTAGCAATAGTAACTGGCAGAAGAATCAGAATGAGATACCCAAATGGAGGAGGGGTGGAGGTAGAGGTGAGGGCTATTCACCTTTTCATCTTCTCTATTTTCACCAAGGCTCTTTAGCTTCTATAGCTGGTAATCAAGAAGTTATTTCCCAACTGTGACCTGCTTATAATGAAAAAGGCCTTATCCTTCACTGTCTGGGGCTTCTAGCCCCAGGTACAAGACCAAATAACCATATTTTTTGTGTGCGGGGTCGGGGAGGGGAGATTGAGGTAGGTTCTCACTGTATCCCAGACTGACCTGGAATTCACTTTGTAGTCTCAGGATAGCCTCCAACTTATGGCAGTCTTCTCATATCTGTTTTCTGAGTGCTAAAATTAAAGGTAGATATATCCACACTTGGCTAAAATGATTATATTAATGACTTTCCTCATTCTTGTGACCAAATACCTGACAAAAACAACCTAAAGAAGGAAGGTCTTATTTGAGTTCATGGTTTCACTAATATCAATCCATCATGGCAGAGCATAGTAGTTCACATTATGTTATTTAGGAAGCAGAGAAAGTGATTAAAGAAAGAAACTAGGACAAAATATAGCCACTAAAACACATTGTCAATGACCTCTTATTTACTTTTCTAAAACAAAAATGCTATAAGTCCATCACAAAAATTAATCTAAGCTGGGTGTGATGGTGCAGACCTTTAATCCCAGCACTTGGGAGGCAGAGAAAAGAGGATTGTTGTAAATTTGAGGCCACCCTGAGACTACATAGTGAATTCCAAGTCAGCCTGGGCTACAGCAAGAATCTACCTCTAAAACAACAAAAAAAATTATTCGTTAGGTCAGAGCACTTTTGACTCAGTCCTCTCTGGAAATTCCCTCACAGGCATACACACATGCTGGAGACAGGAGGCTTAGAATCTTAGAGGAATATATCAACAGTTGCCTTAAGAAGAATCTGGACTAGGATATGTGCAAAATATTTCTGTTAGAGACACAGAAGAGTCAGATGCAAGATATCTGACTCCATTTCATACTAGCTCAGCCAAGTGACCAAAATTATTCCTCCTTCCCTTCCTCCCTCTCTTCTACCCTTCTTCTTCCTCCTTCTTCTCCTTTTCCTACTTTGTCAACCACTAATTAGATTACTTTCTCACAAATAGAGAGATCACCTTTTCCAATAAATTTCTGAAATCTAATATAGAGTTTATGTCTACTGTTCAGAATATTTGGAACAAGTTGAGGATCAAAAGATATTTTGAGCAACAAATACTCATTCCTCAGCTGAGATCAAGTCATTTATAAAAAAAAACCTTTTTTTTTTCCTCCCCCGTCCCCAGAGGCAGTCATATTTCCTTGCACAGGCAACAATAGATGGCTTTTGAACTGAATAAAAATGAGGTGTAACTAGTACAGAGAGTTCCATGCATATGATCTGGAAATAATATTAGAGATATCACAGTTTAGCTTATATGAGAAGCAAGGCAGCATACATGGAAACTAATATTTGGGACAATAGAAGAAAATAGATTTTGAAAATTAAAATTTATTCTAAATTTTGGGGTAAGAAAGTAAGATACAAATCAAGTCTTTGGTACTAAACTTTGTTTATACTGGGGAAAGTGCAACTTCCTGTTTTGAAGAAAAAGATTTAGAAGGTTCAAAAGGTCTCCTGGGGACTCACTCACTCATCTCCTACCAACATAACATTTGAACCATTATAAATGTAAATTAGGGGAAATATGGGTTGGATTTCATTGCAACACAACTTAAATAAGACAAAAAAATATTTGGAAATTATTGCAACCATTTGAGAGATCATATTCAAGTCCTTTTCCACATCTATTACCAACAGGTCTACCAGGCCCAGCAGCCGAGCGTCACTCCTCTGTCAGGGCAATGGGCATCAGTCTGGCATTTTAACATCACTGTAAACATTCAGTTATGAACCACCTCCTTTAATTCAGAAGGTCTCTATGAATGGTGAAAGAATTCAAGAACACAATACTCAGAAAGACAATGTGATTGCTTTTGAGTAAGTATTGTTAAGAACACTCACCCATCTAACAAACAACTGTTTTCTTGCACAGGTTTTTTATACTTAAGTATTCATCCGAACCCCTGGAGGGCTTATTAAAACACAGACAGCTGGCTCCCACCCCAGGAGTGATTAACTCAGTAGATCTGAGATGGGGCCCAAGAATTAGCAACTCTAATGTGTTCCCAGGTGATGTGGATGCTGTTGGTCTGAGGCTCAAAATGAGAAGCACCACCCTTATGGGTATATGTACTCTGGGGCCTTCTCTGAGAAGTTGAAAAACTGCATGCTTTGTATTTATGTTTTCACTAAGGTATTCAACAAATTGCACATGTAGCTCCTTTGTACCTGCATAATGGCTTGGATATGGTTGGTTTATAACAAATGAGCTAAGGTTTCTAAATACAATTATTCTTGTATATGCAAGATGGGAATGTTTTCACCTATTCTATTCTCATTTACACAGTAGTATCCTCTTCAGCACATTCTGTCTCCACAGAAAGTGCAGAAGTAACCATCAGCTTGACCTAGATTAAATCATGAAGAATGAATGAACTCCATGTCAGTCAGACCTTACTGAATTTAATGAAGTTGTTTTACTCATTTTACATTTAACTATCTGTCATGAGAACACTTTACTATTGGTAAATTCTACTTGCTAAATAGTTCTCTCCCCTCTGTGTCTCTGTCTCTCTCTTTCTCTCTCTCATTTCTTTTGTTGTCATTGGTTCATTTTCTGTGTTGGTCACTTTATATGTAGGTATGCTTATATTCACTACATTGGCTATTGATGGTTTCTGATGTGTTATAGCATCTGTTTTTGTTCCCCTTTTCTGTAATATTTTGGTATATAAATTCATTTACATATATTAATGTATAAATATAAATGTGTATTATTAATGTATAAATATAAATATGCATATTCTTCCTAGTATGCTATTCTGCACAGTGACTTGCAATTTTGTATATTGTTAACCACCTAGGTTTTAAACTCTACACCAACAAATTATATCCTCATGACAGTCTCTCAGTTCGAAACCTACAAAGGTTTTAGAAAAACAAGATGCCAGTCCCATACCCAGTAGATGACACAAAATAATAAAGATTGGGACATAAATTAATAAAATAAAGACTAAAAGAACTATGCACAGAATAAAACAAAAGGATGGTTCTTTGTAGAAGTTAACAAGATTAGCAAACCTCTAACCAAACTAACCAAAAGAAAGAGAAGACCCAAATAAATCAAATCAGAGACAAAAAGGAAGTGTTAGAACAGATTCTGGTGAAATCCAGAAGATCATTAGGGAATACTGTGAAAATTTTATTCCACAAAACTGGAAAACCTGGAAGAAATGAATAAATTTCTGAAAATACATAACCACAATTAAAGCCTGAAGACAGCAACATTTTTTAAAAGTTTATTTATTTATTTATTTTTTGTTTTGTTTTCTTGAGTCAGGGTCTCACTCTAGTCTAAGCTGACCTGGAACTCACTCTGTAGTTCCAGGCTGGTTTCAAACTCACAGTGATCCTCCTACCTCTGACTCCCAAGTGCCGGGATTAAAGGCATGTGCCACTATACCTTGTAACAGCAACAATTTAAACAGACCTACAATGCCCAGTAGGATTGAAGTACTAATTAAAAGCCTCCTCAAAAAGAAAAGCCCAGATCCAGATGGATTCACTGCTGAATTCTACTGAACTTTTAAGGAAGATCTAATATCAGCACTTCACAAATTGTTCTACAAAATAGAAAGGGAAAGAACACTAACTATATCATTCTATAAAGTCAGTATTATATTGATACCAAAACCATATAAAGATTAAACAAAAAGAAAACTACAGAAAACTTCCCTGATGAGCATGGATATAAAAATTCTCAGCAAAATACTTATACACTGAACTTAAGAACACATTAAAAAGTTATACATTATGACCAAGTTCATTTTATCTTGAGGATGTAAGGTCAATTCAACATATGTAAAGTAATGACAACATATGCAAAGTAAGAAATGTAATTCACCATACAAATAAATATAAGGGCAGAAATCACATGATTATTTTGATAGATGAAAAAATGTTTGATAAAGTTCAATATGCCTTCAAGATGAAAGTCCTGAGAAAATTGTAATAGATGCAACATACTTCAAAACAATAAATGCTATAAAACAAACCTATACCAACATCATACTGTATGGGAATAAACAAAATATTTCCTCTAAAATCTGCAATGAGACAAAAGTAGCCACTATCTTCACTCCTTATTAATATAGTATTTAAAGTGGTAGCTATAGAGCAATACAACCAGAGAAATATATGAAATGGATGGATATAGGAAAAGAAGAAATGAAATTATCACTCTTGGAAGTAGAGGATTCTATAGACTGCACAAGAAAATTCTTAGATTTAGTAAGTACCTTTAGCAAAACAGCAATATACAAAATCAACATATATTATATATGCTAAAAATGAGGCTGCAGAGAAAGAAAATAGTAACAGTAACACTTTAACAGTAGCCCTTCCTAGAAATAAATCTCACCAAGGTTGTGAAAGACATCTACAAAGAAAATTTTAAGACACTAAAAAAATAGAACTAAGAAAGAGAAATACTAGATGATAGAAAGAACTTCCATACTCCTAGATTGACAGGATTAATATTGTGAAAATGGCTATATTACCAAAAGTAATGTAGAGTTTTAATGTAATTTCTGTCAAGCTCCCGGTGATGTTTTTCTCAGAACTAGAAAAAAATTCAGCAATTCATATGTAAAAACAAAAGAGCATGCATAACTAAAGCAATGAGCAGAAGGAACACAGCAGGAGGTACCACAATCTCTGACCACAATTTATACTATAGAGCCATAGTGACAATGACACCGTGCTACTGATACACATACAGACACATATATAAATAGAATAAATAGAGGACCCAGAAATAAATCCACATGGCTAGCCTAATTTTTGACAAAGGCATCAAAAACATACGCTGGAAAAAAGATAACATTGAACAAATTGTATTGATAAAACTGGATATCTATGTAGAAAAGGATGAATTTAGATCCACATTTCTCCTCCTGAATAATGATAAATTCAAAATGTGTCTAAAATTCATAATTTACAACCACAAAACACTGAAATTACTAGAGAAAAGCAGAGAGTTATCTGTAAGTTATAGGTGTAGGTAAGAAGTTTCTGAAAAGAACTCCAATAGTATAGGAAATAATCTCAAGAACCAATAAAAGAGAATACATGAAATCGGAAAGTCTAATGACAGCAAAGGAAACTATCAAAATGCCTACAGAATGGGAAAAAGTATTTTCCAGCTACATGCCAGACAGAAATTTCATATCAAGAATATATAAAGAATTATAACAAACACCAAAATATTAAAATTTCTATTTAATTAATGAACTAATGAAATGAACACACAATTCTCAAGAGAAGAAACATAAATGTCAATGGATATTTTAAAAATGATCAACATTAGTAGCATTAGGAAAAAGGAAAATAAAATAACTTTGAGATTTTTGTCTCACTGCAATAAAAATGGCTATCACCAAGGGAATCATCAAGGGTGAGGATGTGGAGAAAGGAGAACCCTCATTCATTGTTGATGAGAGTGGAAACTGGTGTAGCCACTGTAGAGATCCTTGTAGAATTTTCTTAAAAAGCTATAAATTGAACTACTATATGACCCAGCTAGACCAATCCTGGGCATATACCCAAAAGACTATATCCCACTACAGAGAAATGTTCATGTCCATGTTCATTGCTGCTCTATTTAAAATAGCTAGGAAATGGAATCAATGTAAATGTACATCAACTGATGACTACATAATAAAAATATACATATAGACATCAAAATTTCATTCAGGTGGAAAAAAAAGATATGAAATTTGCAGGATAATGGATGGAACAAGAGATGATCATAGTAAGTGATCATACCCAGGCCTAGAAAGAAACAATTTGTATGTTCTCTTTCATATTCAGATCATAATTTTGAATGTTTGTGTTTATGTAAAAAGGGGGAAGAGATAAAAGGCAATGAAGCTAGTTAGGAAACATGAGAGAAGAGGTATGGAGAAACGGGGAATGACAAAGGGCACATGTGACATGAAAGTTTTAAGGGAGAGAAGGGGGAAAGGAAACAAAAAAATTGCATGAAAATAGCCATGACAAAACCTAATTGTATGTCTACATGCTAAAAATTTAAGAAATTGAGACACATGTGAGTATTTAAATAAAATAATGTACTTGAACTTCATGAACTGGCTTTTCCAGAAATTCAATTTATTTAGATGCTCATTATTAAAATGCAGTTGAGGGTCTTGTTATGGTTTGAATATGAAATGTCTCCCATAGGCTCTTCTATTGGGGGTTTACAACTTATGGACTTTTGGAAAATATTTGTATCCTGAGTTCTCTGACTTAATCAATAGTAATATGTCTTGATGGATTCACAATTTGATGGCATTATTGGGAGCTGGTAGGAGGCAGGAGGTAGGAACTAGCTGGAGGAAATAGGTCACTGAGGGTGTATCCTGGAAAGACTTACCTTGTCTCTTGCCCCTTCTCCTTGCTCTGCTTCCTAACGCCCATTAGGTGAGCAGACTCTGTTACATCCTGCACTGCCACATTACCCTGCCTCATGTTCGGCCCAAAGTGATAGATTCAGACAACGTTGGACTGAAATGATGAGCTCAAAGAAATCTTTCCTCCTTTATGCTGCTTCTCTCAGGTTTTTGTCACAACCATGAAATACTGACTAACATAGACAGGTCACTTATTTAAGAGATTAACTTCAAACTACAAAACGCTATACTAGACATACTACTCAAGCTTACACTTCTGTAAACATGAACAGACCACACTAATTCTCATTAAATACAGGCATTTTTCAATATCCATGAGAGATTAGCTCCAGGACACTGCTATGGCATCTACAGATTGTCAAATTCCTTATGTGGCATTGTTTTTGTATCAAACCTTTACCAATCCTCCTGTATGTTTTAGTTTAAATCATCTCTAGATGACTTAGAATACCTAATACAATGTAAATGTTATGGGAATAGTTGTTATTTGGTGTAGTTTAGGGAATAACTTCAAGAAAAAGTCTGCACATAGTTAGAACAGATGGAACTATTATCCATCAAACCCCATTTTCACTGTTTTTGACGTAGTGTTTTCCTTTAGTCCAGGCTGACCTGGAACTCACTCTGTAGCCCCAAGCTGACCTTGAACTTATAGCCATCCTTCTACCTAAGCCTTCCAAGTGCTGGGATTAAAGGCATGTGTCACTATGCCTGACTTCCAAACTAGTTTTGCTGCCTTAATCAGTACCAATTCCAGTGTCCATTTTCAAACTGCACTCTGTTGGACCTGTGGCTTTGGAGGGCCAACTGTGCTGACTGCAAATGACCACATGAAACTATAAGGATGCAAAGAAACCCCATTTATTCTCACTTTCTGGAATAGAAACCTTCTTAGATCGGCACATCTCAGTCAATTTGATGTTCTGCAAGTGAGATCTCATACCCACCTTCTACCATTTAAAATATCCATACTTTTTCATGTGTTCAGTCCATCTACACAAGTCTGTAGGAAAATTGGCTTCCAGTTTCCCATTTGCAAGGGAAAATATCTCTTATTTTATACTGATGCTTGAAAATGCTTCTGTAATAAAGCATCATTAAAATTAAAATGATAGATTCAAAATTAAATATAAGAATCAGGCCTGCCTGGTGGTGGATGCCTGGGATCACAGCCCTTGGGAAACTAAGGCAGGAGCACTACTGTGAGATTGAAGCCAGCTTGTGTTGCATAGCAAGTACTGGGCCAGCCAGATATACAGCAATATCCCATCTCAAAAATAAATAAACAAACAAGAAATTGACTATGAAAGTGAAATGTATAATATTAGTGTACCAAATAGATAAGCATATATTTATTAATCTAATGATGATAGTGATGGAGCAGTACACATGTAAGCTTATCAGATATTCTCAACTCCACTGTTGTGTTCAGCATTTTTATTAGTTCAGTGTTATAAATTATATATCTAAGGCTTACAAAGGTTAAATAATAACATACAGCTAGTAAGTGTTTCAGGGACATGAGTCATCAGCATTATCATTAGCAGTAGTTGCCTCTAAAGCCCTTAGCAGGCAGTTCCTCAGTAGTTTCTAGAGGTGGAGCTGGCTCTAGGAAGCTCAATTCCAGCAGGACCAAGGTTCACATTCTTTCTGTGTGTACACTTTATTGTCATCCGGTCCTGATGGGCTTTTTCCGTGTATTGGAAGCCTGATCATAGCACTTTTAGGCTTATACTCTCATAGTCGTGAGGGCCAGAGAAGGGAAGAAAATCTTTCCTCTCAGATCTATTCAGAAAAATCCAAGAGAACAATGGACTGATCTGGTTGGGAACATGTACTCATCTCTTTAGTCATCAATGAGTCTATAGGAAAACAAATGTCCAGGCCTCAGCTTCATATTCTTCTCTGACCAGTTGGCTGGTATAGCATTCATGAATGGTAGCCTCACAAAATTTGCATGGATGAGGTCATGGAGGATCAGGCTCCCAAGAAAGAGTGATATTATTACCAGAGAAATAAGAAAGGAGTGCAGAACCCACAAATACACTAAAGATCCATTTTAGAAATGACCTTAACTACCAGAGACAAGCTTACCTCCTTTCTGCCTCAGAAAATAAAAGCACTCTGAAGTTTGGTGGCCTTCAAGAATTTGTTCCTAGAATTAAGTTCCAAATTGATCCTGAATTCTAAAGTTCCATAACTGCTGATTGTCTTGTCCAGCCAAAATTGAGCATTACTTATATATTTTCTCCAATTATCAGTTACAGATACTCCTTAGCTTATGATGATGGGGTTATATCATGACAAACTGATCATAAGTTGAAAATACATTGAATACATCTAACCATATCATAGTTTAGCAACACAGTAAACTAGTGTCCCTTGTAGTGTGTTCTACCACTGTAATTGTGGGGCTCACTGAGAACTGTAGTTATTTTACCACTGCCAAGCATTGCCAGAGAGAGCTGGACTACATATCACCAGCTTAGGAGAACTAAATACTAAATGTTCAGTGCAGTTTCTAATGGATATATAGGACCTTCATATCACTCTAAAGTTGAAAAAATCACAAGTCAAACCATCACAGATCCATATACATATTTGTACATAGAATATCTTTATTTTATGATTTCTGTAAACACACAAATAATGAATACTAATCAGCACAAGCAATGGGTAGGCATAGTCTTTAGTCCCTGATGGGTGCAGTGTTTCACACATCCATTGAACCTCACCTTCCCAACTGATGTGGTTGTGGGGATTTTGCAATGAGATCCTAGGCATTGACACTCTTTGGAAAAGAAACTAAAGGGTAGAGGAAAGGCCCCAATGTGGGAAACTCTGCCTGTCTTCATCTTCCTTCTCCATTTCCAAAACCTAGTTAAGCATTTTAGATATTCACATTACCTCTATAAAGTCTTCTTGACCCCTAACCCTGTGTTAGGTCCTTTCCACAGTATGTCTGTAAGTCATGGTTATTCTAAAAAGGGGATTGGAGAGAAACTGCTAGATTTTTCAGTTTTAGCTTTGATTTTTTATCTTGTGATTTGTCGTCTGTATTTAGCCAAGATAGCCTTATTCAGTTTCTAAGAATATAAAATTAGCTGAATAATAAGCCTACTGTAAGTATATGTAAAACAATATTTGTGAATCCATATGGTGCCAGGCTATATACATAAGAAAAAAGGCTCAGCAAATGCTCTCTGGAATGCTTATAATAGCAGAATAACACAGAATAGCCACTGATTGATGATTTGTCATGTGTCAGCATTGCACTAAGTCCTTTCTGACCTCAGTTGAGCCCCACAGTAAATCTAAGTAATATACATTCTTATTTTCATTTTATAGACAAGGTAATTGAATACCCCCTCAACCACTGTATTAGTCAGATTTTTTGTTGTAGTGACCAAAGACCTAACAGAAAGAAGCTATTTTGATCAAGGTTGCAGTGATTTCAGTTCATAGCTCTTAAACCCCATCTTTTTGGACTGAGGTGAGGCAGGGCATCATAATGGCAGGAATATGTGGTAGAGTATATACATAGAGTGGTTGACCGGAAGCAGAAAATGTGGAACAGACCAGGTACACCCTTCAAAGGCATGCCTATAATCGTCTATTTCTTCAACCAAAACAGGCCTTGCCTTCTAAAGTTTCCAGAACCTCCCAAAATAGTGTCACCAGCTAGGGACCAAACATTCATAGCATTAACCTATAGTGGACATTTCAGATTCAGCCTGTAACAATCACCCAGCTGGTGAGTTGGAAAACCATTATGCAAACTTCTTTTATTCTGAAAGCTTAGAACATAGAAGACTATTAATAATTCTACATAAATTCAAGAACATACAGTTCTGCAAGCCTCTTCCCTATCCTGTGTATTTAGTTATACTTGGGATCTATTTGAACAAGCTTTTTCTTCTGTGTATTTTGTAACATTTGGAGATTTTTTTTCCACTATAGCCCAGAAAGACTATTATATAAGTCTTGTCCCTCAGTAGCATTAAAACCACAGTCTTTTGTTGCATTATTTAGTATCTCATCTTTTCTGTTGGAAGTCTCCCAAACACATTCTTGTGTGAGAAAATTAATTAGGTCCAGACAGACCACAAACTAGCTTTAGAAAAATCTTTTAGATGGTTACCTTGGACTAGAGGCTGGACATATAGGCACAATATACCATATGCAGTACTACCAGTGATTTTTTTTTAATAAGAAAAGACTGAATGTGCTCTGCTCTCTTATGTTCTCTTGTACCCTTTCCTAGCTGCCTCACTCTCTACTTTTAGGTCTGAGAATTGTCTCTCATGTCTTAAAGGTTCTGGGCTAATGATGACTCAGCCTTCTCTGTCCCACTCCTAGATTTCCAAAGGAAAAGGGCAGAAATATTTTGCCTTCTTATCTCTTTCATTGTTTGTTATTTGAAACAAGGCCTCACCTTGTAGACCAGGCTGGCCTGGAACTCACTATGTTGCTCAGGCTGGTCACCAACTCATAGCAATTCTCTTACCTTGGTCTCAAGTACTGGACTGAGAGATATAAGATATCACCACAACAAACTTATTTCTTTTTAAAGCTATTGATGAGGCACTTCCAGTGGAAGTTTTCATTACTTAGGAGAGTAATGAACAATTGAGATGACATAAATTCAATCTTGCTTGCATATTCATTCACAAGATACTCTTTGCCTTAATCGAAAGGCTTGAGTCATTCCCCCATCCTGTTGTCATGGTGCTTAAGTTTGGGCTTTCAAGGATTGCAGACAGGGTAGTATATTGTATGTCAAAATGAGCCACAGGTCATATAAGCCAGGAGTCTGGAAGGAAAAAAAAATCAAATGAAAACAAATGTGTTGGGCCAAATAATAAGAAATAAACAGAACTGAAGTAAAGTCACAAACCAAGCCAGGAAAGAAAGAGAAACTCCATAAGAAAACACACTTAAGGAAATCAACAAAATGTGTAGCCAAAGGAACATCAGGAAGGTTGTTACCAGATGGTCATCTCTCCTGGGCAGTCGTCCCTTGGGAATGGAAACTCTGGAGCAGACAGCCAGACTCCATGCCTTGGGCCCAGAGTGGGGCACTGCTGCGCAAGAGCTGGGCCTTGACCTTAGGTGGCTGTTATTGAACAGAATCTAAGGGATACTTTCCTCAAACCCCAGTTCTTCCTCAGGTCAGCTCTGTCTTGGGGTCCAAGTGCAGGATTAGGGAAATAGGGTCTGAAGTAGAGGAATAAAGAGTCTCCCATTTCCTAGAGAACTTAAATTGTTGAAGAGACAAAGCAAATTATGGAAAAGACCAGGAACTTTGTAGTTTCATAAAATTGAGTCTTAGCTCTACCTCTCCACTCAGTGGCCTAGCATGATTCATTTCCTCTCTATATATTTTACTTTCCTCATCTGTCAAACAGAGGAAGATGATAGTATCACTTATCTCAAAAGATTATAGTGAAAATAAATTAAATCCTATATGGAAAATGCTAGAAATGGCATCTGTTGTGATGCTAGTGAGTGGTGGGGGAGGAGGAAAGGCACAAAGGGTTAATTGAGAAATAGCAAGAGTTCTATAAGGCAACAAAGGAATAGTGTCTGTGATAGTTAATCTTAATTTTCAACCTGATTGAGATAAGAAACAGTGAGGAAATTAGAGAAATTCGCCTTTAAGCATTCTTGTGAGGGCCTTTCTAGAAACAATTATATAGATTATAATGAATACTTTAATCCCTTGATGGATTCGTAATATGGCATTATTGGAAAGGAAGTAGGCCCTGTTTCTGTTTCCTGACCACCATGATTTTTAAACTTCTCTGCTATATTGTGCAAATCTTAATCCCACCATTAGGACTGAATCTTATGAAACTGTGAGCTCAAACTGGCTGTGATGGTCCATGCTTATGATTCCAGAACTTGGGATACTGATACATAGTGAGTTTCAGGCCAGCCTGGGCTACAAAGTGAGATCCACTTTCTCTCTCTTTCTCAAAAAAAAAAAAAAAAAAAAAAAGCCAGGCATGCTGGTACAAAGCTTTAATCCTAGCACTCAGAAGGCAGATGTAGGAGTATTGCCAACAGTAAGAGGCCATCCTGTGATTATGTAGTGAATTCCAGGTCATCTTGGGCTAGAGTGAAACCCTACCTTGTAAAACCAAAAAATAGAAATATAAAATAAATAAAACAACAAAAACTCAGCAAAAAAAACCTATGATCTCAAATAAATCCTTCCTCTCTTAATCTATTTGTCTGTTATTTTTTTCACAATGATGAGGAACATAATTAACATGGTGTCCTTATGAACATTTTAGTCATAGTTATTTTTTTTTAAAATAGGATCTTACTGTGTAGCTCAGTCTAGACAAAATCTATGTCTTTCTGCCTCCACCTCCAGAGTGCTAGCATGTACTAACATAGTCACAACAGTCTTATTTGATAATTCTTGAGCTCCACATCATCCTGACTATTAAGCCCTGTGGGGGGTCTCATCGAAAACCAATTTGCCATTCTCATGTCCTCAGACTTACCTAGAGCAAATTATTCACACAAACAACAGATGCAGTATGAATTTCTCTGTGACTGAACCCAAAGATGCTGGCATCTCTGGAAATTCTGGGGCATGTGAACTTGGGGCCAGGGAACCAGCCACATAGGTACAAAACACATATGCACCAAGTAGAGAATGGAAAATAGCCAGCCACCAGAGCTGTTGACATTCCCTGAGCTTATCTGAATCCTCATGGTCCCTAACGGCTAAATAAATATGTGGCACATGAATATAGGAAAAATACAGATAAGGTAACAAAAACAAATACTCATTCTGACCTCATTTCAACCAATTCCCAAAGGGTCTATTTGAATATCCATTTGTCTCAATTGTCTAGTCACTCACTCTTGGTAGAATATCAGAAACTTTTTCATCATGTTTTTTCTTCCCTTCCTTTTGTAAGAGCATGGATGCTATCTTAGCAAAGTTTAGCTTTTCATTATCATGTAGGAATATTACAGTTGTGTTGGGGCACAGAAAAGGATATCCCAAGGTGTGGGGCTTTGATATGCTGAGCAGAAAAATATAATCTCAGAATCAAAGTCTGTGGGACTTTCCTTTGTTTCTCTCTGAAATACAGGGAGGGGTTCTCTCAGAAGTTCCCTTATCTTATTGAGAAAACTTCTTCCAAAAGAAATGCAATAGTCTTAAACTCCTTTCCCAGGAAATTTCATCAAATAACCAGGAAAGATTAACTGCCACAGAAGACAGGAGACTACAAGTACCACCCCACTTTAACAGGTCTTTATCTAGTCTCCTCTGGGCAGGTCCCAGAGATTCCCTGGAGACGCTGAGTAATAAGACTTTTTTTGTTTTGTTTTGTTTACAAGGATGTTCCACCTCTTACTGTTTTTTTTTTTTTTTTTCTCTTAGTGGTGGGGATTCAATTTTTTTTGGTTTTTCAACGTAGGGTCTCACTCTAGCTCAAGCTGACCTCCACATCTTACTTCTTTCTAACTGGTCACTACCCTCCTATCTCATTGTCCCATATGAAGAAGATATATAAACTTTAGTCCTATTTTTGAGTTTTTAGATTTTGTATGACTCTTGTGTACATGTGCACAAGTGTAGATTTGTTATTCTTACCTCTGTATGTATGTGTGTGTTTGCGCCAGTACATGTGGGAGGGATGCATTTGCATTTGTCTGCATAGGAAGGTCAGAGGACAACCTTGGGTGTTGTTACTCAGTCATTGTACACCTATTTTGAGACAGGTCTCTCACTGGCCTGGAACTTACCTAATTATGCAAGACTGGCTAGCCAGCAAGCCCCAGGGATCTGTTTCTCTCCACCTCTCTAACACTAGGATTACAAGCACATGCTGTCACATCAGCCTTTCTATTTTAAATACTTTATTTATTTATTTGAGAAAGAGAGAGCAAGAAAGGGGCAGATAGAGAGATAGAGGATGGGCATCCCAGGGCCTCTAGCCAATGAAAATGAACTACAGATGCTTGTGCCTCCTTGTGTATCTGGCTGATGTGGGTCCTAGGGAATTGAACCTGGGTCCTTTAGCTTTGCAGGCAAGCAACTTAACCACTAAGCCATCTCTCCAGCCCCACTCTTTCTATTTTAAACATGGGTTATAGGGCTTAAACTCAGATCCTCATGCTTATATAAGTTGAACTTAACCAACCAAACCATCTCCACAGCCTTATACTTGTCTCTTGTTAACTGGTCTTCTTTGTATGTCAGCTGTGACCTTCTGTGATGAGCAGAAGGATCAACCCCTTCCTGCTTCCACAGTAGGGACAATTTGGTGTCTGGTTTTTAAAGTTCTACCTTGGAGATCCATTTGTTTTTTGTCTTAGAGATTATTGGATAATCAAAAATTATTTAACAAGCTAGGGAGATGGCTCCGCAGTTTAAAGTGCTTGCTTGTAAAGTCATTTGGCCTAGGTTCGATTCCCACATAAAGCCAGGCTCACAAATTATCACATGTGTCTGGAGTTCATTTGCAATGGCAAGATTCATTTGCAGTGGGAAGAGGCTCTTCCCACTCTTTTGCCCCACCTCTTGCCCAAATAAATTTGAAAAATTTAAACATTATTCTCTACCACACAAAGTATGGGTAATTTGGACATTCATTTCTCAAATATAGAATTCCTAGCAACTGTTTATGATAAAATTATTAGGAGAGTGGATGTTTCTTTCGCAATTCCATAGCTGTTCTTTCAATGTTCTTTGTTCTATGTCTAATACTTTCCTCTTTTGCCAGCCCCACAAACAGAACCCCCACAACATTTGCAAACCCAGCTCAATATTTCTTGTTCCCAAACCCTCTGTACTCAACAAAGAAAACCAGGTTTCAAGTTATAGAATTTTGGGCATCTACCCAAAATATTCTTATATCTTACAGTAGAGATATTTGCACCTACATGTTTGTTGCTGCTCTGTTCACAATAGCAAGCAAATAAAATTAGCTTAGACGCCCATCAACTGATGTCTGCATGATGAAGAAGTGGTACACAATGTACGCAATGGGATTTTACTCAGCAACAAGGAAAACTGAAATTTGCAGGAAAATGAATGGAGCTAGAAAATACATATTTAGTGAGGTAACCCAGGCTCAGAAAGACAAACAACTATATGCATATGCAGATCCTAGCTTCCTATCTTAGTTTCTTTTTTTTTTAAATTTATTTATTTGAGAGCGACAGACACAGAGAGAAAGACAGATAGAGGGAGAGAGAGAGAATGGGCGCGCCAGGGCTTCCAGCCTCTGCAAATGAACTCCAGATGCATGCGCCCCCTTGTGCATCTGGCTAACATGGGTCCTGGGGAACCGAGCCTCGAACTGGGGTCCTTAGGCTTCACAGGCAAGCACTTAACCGCTAAGCCATCTCTCCAGCCCATCTTAGTTTCTTTTTATATGTGTATTTTTATAGGAATAAGAATGGGGAGGGGCTAGGAAAATCAAAAGAATCACATAAGGGAGGAAAAATGATTTAAGGGGTAGGGGTGGGAAGCATAATAGAATACATGTGGTATGAGAATGGAAGGGGTTCTGGATATAGAGGACTACAGCAGGGACAGGGTTGGGGGCAGGGAGAAAGGGAAGAGGATCAAATAAAACTAAAGATGTACAAAAATGCCATAAGGAATGCTATTACTTTATGTGCTAATTAAAATAAAGGAGGGCCTGGAAAGATGGCTCAGCAGTTAAGGCACATGCCTGCAAACCTAGGTATGATTCCCCAGTATCCATGTAAAGCCAGATACACAAGGTGGCATATGCATTTGGAGTTTGTTTGCAGTGGCTAGAGGTCCTGGCATGCCCATTCTCTCTCTCTCTCTCTCATATATATATATAAATAAATAAAATATAAAAAAAGGTAAATGAAAATATTGGGGTCTTAAAGCCCAGTTCCTCAATGCCCAGAGTAAACATGTTTGGCAAGGTAATGAATTCCTGATGCTATGTTGGTGTCCACAATTGATTCATGTATAACCCTTTTTGAGTATATATTTTTCATTTTTACAAGAGGTTTCTAAGATCTTAATTTCTTTAATTAACCCAAAGGAGAGAAGAGATACTAGTACATCCCTTTGGGACCCCAACTGCATTCATGCTACTGATTGGAACCATCCAACATCTTAATGTGTCTTGAAAAAACATCTGTTAAATCCTTGGATTAGGACAGTGCATTTGGATAGCATCAATAATAGCCTGGCTATGCTACAGAAAATGTTCCAGAAGCTCATGTATTTTTCAGACTGGAACTATTTTATTTATACTATCAGATAATCATCAGTTTGCCTCTAGGAGGGTGGCCTTAAGGATATTAACAGATTCACAATTAGGATTGGGAAATTTAGCCCTACCAGACCAACTTCTTTTGTGGTTTTGGGAGAGTCCTTTTGCCTCACCAGAGCTTTGATCTCTTCCTTTTTTTTTTTTTTAGGAGATCTGAATTAAATGACTTATAACATCCTAGTGGGTTTGAATGTTCTGTAATTGTTAGACTTGTTGGTAAAACTTGCTACGGTATACTAAATGTTGAATGTTACAGTATTGTCTCTGGGGTTACTTAAGGGTAGTGTAGCACTATCTCACCAGAGACATGGTTCTTGTCTGGAGATTGCTATCTTGCCACCACTGAGGATACTTTGAATTGCTCCAAGAGCTAAGTTACAAACCCGTAAAAAGTATCTTAAAAGTTTTATCTTACAAGAACAATTGGATTGTCAGCATGTCTTCTTGATGTTCTCAGTATGATTATGTTAACTTCATTTGGCTCCACTCTAACATTTTTGGTTAGAGTATTAGTCTTGAGGTCAACAGGTTGGCCTTTCTAGTTTGCATACAATACAATTATATTTTTTCAAAGTTTTTGCTTTTACCCCTCCAGTTCCTAAGATTGGTTCCTGCCAATTATTTTCTCCAGTAACACTGTCTGGTTATGTATACAAAAGAATGAAAAGCAAGGTCTCAAAGAAGTATCTGTGCACCCATAGCAGCAGTATCCACAATAGCCCAGGGGTGAAAAAATATGTTTATTAACATTAGCAGATGAGTGGCTAAACAAAATGCAGAATGTGTATATGATAGAATGCTACTTAACTTTTAAAAAAGAGGGAAATTTTGATAGTTTCAACAACAAGAATGAACCTTGAGGACGTAATGCTAAGTGAAATGAGCAAATTTCAAAACAAAGAATACTGTGATTTCTCTTATATAATGGATCTAGAGTAGTTAGACTCACAGAAAACACAGTAGTGTCTTGCTTACCAAGAGTTTGGGAAAGGGCAAGATGGACAGTTGTTTAATTAGTACAAAGTTTTAGTCTTGTAAGAGTAAAAAGCTTTGGAAATTACCTGCATAACAATAGGAATATACTTACCATTACTGAATAGTACATTGACAAATGATTAGAATGATGAATTTTGTGTTATGTGAGTTCTTAAAAGCATAATTAAAAGTAAAAAAAAAATTAAGCTGGGTGTGGTGGTGCATGCCTTTAATCCCAGCCCTTGGGAGGCAGGGTAGGAGGATCGCTATGAGTCTGAGGCCACGCTGAGACCACATAGTGAATTCCAGGTCAGTGTGGGCCACAGTGGGACCCTACCTTGAAAAAAATAAAGAAAAAATTAATCTCTTCACTTCATTCTTAAGTTTCCTGTAAATATTCCTAATATTGTCGGGCATGGTGGCACACGCCTTTAATCCCAGCACTCGGGAGGCAGAGGTAGGAGGATCGCCGTGAGTTCGAGGCCACCCTGAGACTACATAGTGAATTCCAGGTCAGCCTGAGCCAGAGTGAGACCCTACCTCGAAAAACCAAATATATACATATATATATATATATATATATATATATATATATATATATATATATATTCCTAATACTTACTGTCACTTACACTTAACCCAAGCTGTTGTAAGTTAGGAACTGCATATGAGGGAGAAAATGTGGAGTTTGTCTTTCTGTGCTTGTGTGAGTTAGCTTAGTATGATTTTTTTATAACTCCATCTATTTTCCTGCAAATTTCATTATTTCATTTTTCCTTACCCCTGAGTAGAATTCGATTGTGTATACTTACCACATCTTCATTAACCATTCATCCAGTGATGGTCATCTGGGCTGTTTCAAATTGTGAATAGAGCAGTTATAAACATGGATGAGCAAGTATTTCTGTAGTTTAGTAGAGTCTTCAAGGTGTATGCCCAGGAATGGTATAGCTGGATCAAATGGTATGTCAATTTTCCGCTTTTTGAGGAGTCTCACTATTGATTTACATAGTGGTTGTACAAGTTTTCACTCCTACCAACAGTAGATGAGGGTTTATCTTTCCCAAAATCCCCATCAGCATTTGTTGTCATTTGATTTTTTGGTGATAGCCAGTGTACTATTGGTCAATGAGACCTATGAGGTCCCCAAAACAATGGAGGCTATTGCCAAAGCACTTGGTTACCTGCCAGAGCTAAACTGCAAGACTATCAATAGTGTGAAGAAGCAGGGACTCCTGAAAGTTATGAATCAACCTGCTGAACAAGATGTACACACCTGTGCAATAGTGGCAAACAGTATATACACATAATCAATAGATCTCTGATTTGGTAAGAAGCTCACTCAGTGGGAAAGAACTCATATCTGGTACTGAGTAATAGATCAGAATACTATGGATATGATGGTCATAGAATCCAGAGAGAAATTCCTACTAGGCTTTGGCCAAGAAAAGTGGCTCTACCCATCAAAAGTCTCTCAATTAACTATGTTTATCCTTTGAATCCACACTGTTTTCACTCTCTCACTCTTAGTTGGAGAATTTTTTTACAGGTGTCAGAGAAAACCAGGGAGAATCAAGGTCCATCAATACATCAAAAAAAAAAAAAAAAAGAAAGAAAAAAAAACAGCCAACTGACTAGAATGAGTTGAACCACCTCCAGCACATTTGCCAGAGCCTAGGAGACATGAGTGTTACTCTCACTGCTAGCCTGATAACCAGCTACAGGGAGATGGCAATAGGTTAAAATTCATCAGAGCAGAAATCCAGAGGTTGCAGAGAACTCAACCCTAAGGTAGACTTGTAATCAAGGCTCGGGGAATATTGCTGAAGAGGAGGTAAAAACATTATAAGAGCCATGGGGTGGGAAGGAGTATCCTGAGGCATTGTCCCCTGTCCCCTTCCCACAGAGACTGAATGAAGCATTCATAACCCCATGGTGAATACCAACCACCCTACTGACGAAGACCTTTGGTGGAATGGGGATGTGGAAGAATGGATAAGAGGATAACATGAGGAGAATGCGACAAACACATGATTTGCTCATATAAATTTCATAATTAATGAAAATGAAATCAACTTAACTCATTGTTTTCTGCCTCTACATGTTCAGTAATTTTATCACTAGGGCTCACTAGTTGACTGTTTAGACAAACTGCTAGCAGCAGTGTCTGCTCACCTTGTTCTTTCTGTAGTGTGTTAACAATCAGCCTCCTGGGTAATATATTCTGAATGTCTAATTGATCTCAGAAGTTTGGCATTAAGTCTCAGCTGTACAAATCTCGTGTTTCAAAGGATTGCAACTTAGAGTATAAAGTACTATATATTTTGTTGCAAATGTAGGTGTTGTCTTAGGAGCTAAGCAAGTAGTATTTGCATTGGAAATATGGCTATAACAAGCACCCACTATCACCTTGAACACACAATTCTCATGCTCTATGTTATTTACCTTTTTTTCCACATGTATTTCATACTCAATAAATGCTAAACTAAGAAAAGGAATGCCCCTAGACTGGCAACAATCTGTGTACCCTCAGAAAGGCACTATACTTTGATTCAGTGGTCTGTTTTCATTTTCTTTAAATTCATATTTTTTTTTTATTTTTGAACATGTTGCTATGATTTGCTATGAAGTGCCTCCCCAAAAGGCTCCTGTATTGAAAGGTTGACCTCCATCTCCGCTGGTTTTCTTATATTGGAAGGTTCTGGAAATTTAAGGAGGCAGAGTCTAGCTGGACAAAGTAGATCAATGGGAACATGTTCTTGGTCTGTATCTTGTTCCAAGTCCCTTCCCCCATCTCTGATTTCTGGTCACCATGGCATGAGTTGCTCCGCTCTACTATGCCTCTTTACTATGATGAACTGAAACCTCTGAAACTGTGAGATGTATGAATCCTTTCTTTTTAGGAAGTTGGTTTTCCAGACATTTGAACACAGTAATGGTAAAACAGACTAATACACTTGTGTCTTCTTAGTAAGGACTTATGGGATTAGTGGAGTATGTATGTGAGTAGAAGAAATGTGGCCCTTATGCATATCTACTGGTCCTTGCTGCCTCATTAGCATTAACCATTCATATCCCCAACCATCAGGCATAGAAGCCCAGTGGGGATTCCCATTGGGAATTCAGCAAAAATCCTTCAAAAGGTGTGTCACACCCACACCTGAATGACAGAGCAGAGAGATCCCATTTTCTATTTTAATTAGAATTTACATTGATTTCAAAGATTTAACTCAATGACCTTTTAAGAAATATGGAGGAATTGTTTCTTACTGGTAAGACTTCTATTTGTGAGACACCTATATTAAACATAGTAAGAGAGAAGGAAAGAGAAAGATAGGGCAATTTATACTTTCTTCTTCTTCTATTCCTTCCTCACAAAGAAGTCACAGGGGGAGATTGTTGATAGAATATGTGGATGAAGAAGAGATAAAAAGAGTTGAGTTGGTTTTATGCAGTATTTCCACTCTTCTGATAAGGGTAAAATATGCATAAATGTATGAGAAATAAATTATGTAATTTTAATGTTTAAATATATAGGTCAAATACTCTTATATTTATAAGTGATGTCATGCAATATGAATGGTAAATTCATGCTAATAACTTAAATTTTTAATCTTTCTTTATTTAGAATTACATTAAATAGCAAATGAGAAATATCATGACAAGTCAAGAGAGAACCTTCAGGAAAAAGTCTTATATTTTAGTACCTCTACTGCTATCCTTTTTTCCTGCTATTTGAACAAAGAGTCCTGCTTTTTCCTTTTGCATGGAGCCCTATGAATGATTTAGCTGACACTTACATTTGCCTAGCATGCTTTTCAAGGGGGTAGAGAGAATTGTAAGAGGATCTCCCTGTTCAGGAGGCCTTGAAATTAAATTCAAGTATGAAAGATCATGAGGCAACACTTGTAAGTTTGTTTTGTTGTATCTGTGCCTCACCCATGCTAGATATGTGGTCACTCCAAAGGGATATGAATAAGCCACTCAGATCCAAAAGCTTATAGGACAATCAGTTTGCTTCTATGATATTAACCAATGATACCTGTGCTAACAGTTACATGTGAAACAAAGTCATAAGAAGATGGAATGCTAAGGGTAATTGTTGGCAGTCATGGAAATCTGCCCTCCTTAAGTAACCTCTGGTGTAATTGTCTGCCCACACCCTGCCCACTTTTCAGGTTTAAATACAAGAAGACATTTGGTATGCATTTCCTGTAATAAAGAAGCATGTGATGATTATTCCCAAGATGTTATTTTTAAGACTATTGTTAACTGTGGTCTGTCTTTCGTTTCTTAGTTAAGTAAAAGCAACTTGACTCATAACATCACTTGATTCAAGTTGGGCAACCACAGCTATTGTGACCAATGCCATGAAGGAAAATGAGTTGGGACAAATTTACCTCATACTTTTCAGACACAAAGGTATGGCATGATTGGGTGACCCCGGGATAGATCAGATCTTACAGAGCTATAAAACTCCTGAGACTGAAAACAACAACAGGAGGCTATCTGTTTTTATAACCGTTGTGAATGTTTATTTATTTTAATGTGTGACCTTGGTAGTAGGCAACTAAACCTTGATTTTTCTCCCTTTTTTGGTTTCTTATATTTATGATGAAATACAACCTGAAAACTAATCATGTTGAGAGATAATTACTTCATTTTTTTCAACATTAACAAAGGAAAGAGAATGTAGGTTTAATTAAAAGAGCAAGACATGCATTCATTGAAATTGGGAAGACACTTGTTGTGGAAAAGGAGTCATAGAGAAAAATTTATAGAGTCAAGACATGGTAGAATCAGATTTGTGCTCAGATCTTCTGTCCTGTGTCCCATGCTCTGCTTAAGAGATTGGGGGCAAAATAAGGGGTAGAAATAGGTCAAGTAGAGGCAGATACAAACTAAGGAATGCTAATGAATGCCCTAAAGTATCATTCCCAAATCATTCCTAGTAAAGTGTTCCTTAAGGGTGAATAAAGACTCGTGTGCACTTGAATTTCCTGGAAAGCTTTAGACCTACAAAAGTAGCTAAGATCCATTACCTTGGTCCTAAAGTGGATATTCCAAGATAAGTGTGTTTGAAATGATCTGAGGTTTATTTAAGAAGGTATCTGGCCCAGGTTAAGAGTGAAGCAGGGTCTCTTTAAATCTATATTGTATCTATAAAATCTTTAAAATGCAGGCAATGCTCATAATTAGTGTTAGGTTGGGCCATGTGAAAATGTTCATGGTACTTTCATATGGTTCAGCTGAATATGTAAATATTTATACTTATTATTTTCACTAAAAGATACTTTTCTTTATATTGAAAAAAGAAAATATATTTACATAGTGTTCCCCTCCTGGTCTCCCTGGGTTAATTGTATATGTAGTAAAATGAGCCAGTAGTCTACAATTTTATATAGGGCTCATATTGAGACAGAGGAGTAGGGCAGAGTGTGAAGTCTGGAAGGCCCTGTGCAAAACCTTATAAAATTAGCATATGAAAAAAGTTGGCAAAGAGAAAAGCTGGAAACAACCCCATCCCATCTAAGACCTAGGAAAACTGTAAACCTGCTCCCTGCAGCCACCGGCCCAGCACAGAGACACAGCAGAGTTTCTGAAGGTGACCCGTGGTTTAATTTAATACTAAAATTCACACTCTTCAATGGATATTTAAGAGGCTAATGAGACATAAAGCACATGAACTTGCATGTAGAACTATATTTAACAGACAATGTGTGGAAAAGCACTATGCATACATGCTAAAATGTCCTCACTAAGGTCCTTGTACAGCCAGACCTTTGGGCTGCAAAACTTTCTCCTTGATCTGGCTCACATCTTTCTTTTGCACTGTATCTTTTCTTAATAAACTATTTCTGTTTCTACTGAAATTGTGTCTTTGTTTAATTCTTTGTTATAGAACACAAGAACCTAAAACTCCTTGAGAGGTGCCATCAGCTGTTATCAATATGGTTCTCTTCTTCCCTTTTGGGCCATTCTAGTTTATAGTATGAAAGGAGTAATAGGGCAGATTATAAATACTGTAGCATTAATAACAAATAATGTCTTGACTTTGGATTTTTTTTTTAGAGAGAGAAAGAGAGACAGACAGAAAGACAAAGAGAGAGAGAGGGAGGGAGGGAGTGAAGGAGAGAGAGAGAATTTGCATTCCAGGGCCTCAGCCACCGCAATTGAACTCCAGAAGCTTGCACCACCTATTGGGCCTGTGTAACCTTCTGCTTGCCTCACCTTTGTGCATCTGGCTTATGTTGGATCTGGAGAGTAGAATATGGGTCCTTAGGTTTCACAGGCAAGTGCCTTAACCATTAAGACATCTCTCCAGTCCAACTTTGGGTTTTTTAACTTATTAAAAAGAAACCCATGCACAATCATGGTTATGACCGTAATAATGATACTCTAAACCAATTATTCAATAGGAAAGTGATGCTCAATGGAGAAGGCCACGAATGTGACCTTTATATGACAAATGTCATGGCAGAAAAATGTTGAGAAAATACTCTAAAAGAGCAAGATCCATGTCATAGAAGCACTCTAGATTGGACATAATGCTTACAAAGTTGGTTCTCACAGTTTTGGGTTTCAAAAGAAAATTAGGGAATTGATATCAGCTTGTTACTTTTAAAGTTTTTTTTAAAAATTTTTTATTTATTTATTTGAGAGCGACAGACACAGAGAGAAGGACAGATAGAGGGAGAGAGAGAGAATGGGCGCGCCAGGGCTTCCAGCCTCTGCAAACGAACTCCAGACGCGTGCGCCCCCTTGTGCATCTGGCTAACGTGGGACCTGGGGAACCGAGCCTAGAACCGGGGTTCTTAGGCTTCACAGGCAAGTGCTTAACCGCTAAGCCATCTCTCCAGCCCTAAAGTTGTTTTTTTTTTTTTTTTTTAAGTATGGCAATTAGAAGTATAAATTCCCTGTATTTCACTACTACTTAAGAAACAAGGTGAGGCCAGGTGTGGTGGCGCACACCTTTAATTCCAGCACTCGGGAGGCAGAGATAGGAGAATCATCATGAGTTCGAGGCCACCCTGAGACTACATAGCTAATTCCAGGACAGCCTGAGCTAGAGTAAAGCCCTACCTCGAAAAACTGAAACAAGAAAAAAAAATGGCATTCTGTCACCCAAATACTAGGTTTTTGTTTGTTTGTTTGTTTGTTTGTTTTCCTGTGGTGAAAATACATTGCACTGTCTTCAGGTTTCTCATGTTGGTAACAACTGGGGAAATATATTAAGGTCTACTTTATGTCCATTGGCATAATTAGCCTTCACAGGGCTAACAATCCCTGCCAACTCTGAAGTACTTATTCATTAATTCTAAGCACTATGTTCGGTCTTCCTTTTCATACTCAAATTGATTATAATACTTTCAGTTTATAGGTAAGAAAAATCAACAAAGTGATAAGGGTTAACATGTCAAAACCTGGACCTGTAGAATAGGGCAAAGTTTTCCAAATGAAGGAGATTTTCAATTATATAATTGATAACAGGTCAAAATGATATGAATGTAATTCATAAAACCCAACATATTCTTTTATTCTGGCTTCCCCAGAGATGAAACCCTAGGCCTTGTGCATGCTAGGAAAAATCTTGTCACTGGGCTATTCTTAGTCCCATATTGTAGAATTTAAAGTATTTTTAGTTTGTATTTTGTGGGGCCACCCTTCTCTATGAGACTTTACAGAATCCTAGATAAAATTTTAGAGTTGGAAATAAGTTGATTAAGTCCAAGTCCTGAATGGATCCCATGGGAAAAGTTCTCTCTTACATTGAGAAACAGATCTTGACATAAGGCTTTGTGAACAACTGAAGTCTTCAGAAAAAATTCTCAGACAAAGCCAGTAAGGAAGTAGAAGAAATAGGATGGGGAAGGAGATGAAACCAAGTGAGCTCCTTCAGGGGAGTACTGGAGGCCAAGTTATAGCTCAGAGAATATCTCAACTCAGTACCCAGGAGCTGGGCTTACACACTCTGTCAGTCATCAACCAAGGGCTGGCCACACTGGGCAAGGGATGAGGTGGGAGGGAAATAAAGACTTAGGAATGTCCATCTGTGCATTTGTTTGGGCAAAGCCCTTCTGTAGCTGGAACCCCATCTTGTGACAGTGTTCCAAGAACAGGCCATTGGTAGCAAAAGCACAGCCAAGACAGATTTGCTTAAGGACAGATTAAAATCAAATTGAAGGACTCAGAGAAGATCACTAACAGTGCCTACTACAGGTCTGAATTTAAAAATAAAGCACAGAGAAAAGGGGAAAGAGCATAGCTTAGGTGAATATTAGACAATACCCAGGATGTCACAGAAGTGGGAACTATGCCAATCATGTCTTCACCAAAAGGTAAATACCTGAAATCAAGCCATCTCTCTCTGCTTGCATTGCGATGTCCTCAATACAGACCACTGTTGTCTCTCACATATGCCACTGCAACAAACATTCTAAGTAGCTGACAGGCATCTGCTATGTCTTATCTATGTCCACTGTCTACACAACTGTCATGGTGATTTTATACAAATACAATAAGGATGAGAGTGAGGTGAATAGGAGACACTGAACATCTGCTAATCAGCATTAACTCCACTGCCCATTTTTTGGAAAACACAATGGACATTTTCTCAATTTTATGCAAAGTGCTATGAACCTTGACTCACATTTACTCTGCCTATCATATCCTCTTGCTCACCAGCATTGCCCCCTAACCCCATCCAAAATAAGAACCTTTCTAAGAACCAGATCATTTTCTAGATCCTTCTGTATAGATATTTTGGAACCATCAAAGGGGTAATCAGATTGTATCATCAACATTCTTACTTAAAAACCTTTCAAGGCCTCTCATCACACTTGGAATAGAGACAAGACTCCTACTCATGACCCATGAACTCCATTTCAGATGGCTACTCTTTCCCCAGATGGCCTTTTATTCTTTTTGGCTAATGTTCCTGTTAAGGTTTGAATTTGAAATGTCCCTGAATGTTACCCAACTGGAAGTTGTTTTAGGGGATGGATACTAGTTGGAGGAAATAGGTTACTGAAGGAATGACTCTGAAGGGTATATCTTGCTCTAGTCTGCCTCTCTCTCTCTCTCTCTCTCTCTCTCTCTCTCTCTCTCTCTCTCTCTCTCTCTCTCTCTTCCTTCCCTCCTTACTAGCTGCTACACACCTTATTCCACCAGATACTCCCTGCCAGGATGTTATACCACACTATGCCCAAGCAGGAAACAATGAAACCATTTGGCCATTTACTGAAACCTGTAAAGCTGTGATCCAGAATAAATCCTTCCACCCTTAACTTGTTTATTTCAAGTAGTTTATCACATGACTCAAACCTGACTAATAAATTACCCAACTCCCTCCCTTCTAATGACCTGTGTCTCCAATGCTCATTCTTCTTTTACAGTTTTGTTTCACCTCAAATTTCCCTTCCTCATAGAGGTGGCTCTTCATAATCCTCTGACCACAACTCTTGCATAGTTCATTTCAGCATTTTTCTGCCTTTGAGTTGCTTCACAAATCCTACTGCTAACATGTCCATTGATTTATTAGTTCATTCTCTCCCCTGTAATATGCCATCACTGTACATTACTATAACAGCACCATTACTAGCTGCTCATTCAATATTCACTAAACCAGTGAGGCAATTTATTCACATGCATGGGTAAAGAACTTCATAAGCATTATAATGCAATTTGTAAGAAACCACTTTTTGTCATAAGATTTTAGAAGCTGGTAGATAGACAAGGATGAGTCGTACTATCTGTTGCAGTCAGGTTTGCATTGCTAGCAGAAAACACCAAACAAAGAACAGCTTATGGGGGGAAAAGGTTTATTTTGGCTGACACACTTGAGGGGAAGTTCCATGATGGCAGAGAAAATGATGACATGAGTAGAGGGTAGACATTGCCTCCTTGCCAACATCAGGTAGACAATAACAGCAGGAAAGTGTTCAAACACTGGCAAAAAGAAGCTGGCTATAACACCTGTAAACCTGCCCACAACAATACACTGTCTCTAGGAGGTTTTATTCCAAATTGCCACCAGCTGGGGACCTAGCATTCAGAACACCTAAGTTTATGGGGAATACATGAGTCAAACCACCACACTGTCCTAGAAGTGGCATGTTCAGAGTCTCTCCTTTATATACCCTACTGGTCACAGTTCACCTAGAAAATGGTGTTTCTTTCTAGTTGTCACATTTTGTATTAGAAAAGGAGTCCATGTGGCTGAGTATGGCTAGCCAATAGGCTGAGGTTACTTCACCTTTGGGATCCATTACCAAAATGCATTTTGGCCTAACATGATACTTCTCTTAAGGGTAATTTTTCTTTTAGTGTTTCCTTCTGCTAACACTTTCCCAGAATGATGCTATAATTCAAGGATCCTTCTCTCCCTCCCTGATATGAGAAAGTATAAAACCTGAATTGTAGCCTAAAATTTTTTCCCAACTGCTCTCATTCTCTTGCCTTCATAAACATTTCTCTCAATTCATCTCTTGAATATCTAATTCAACCTTTGCATCTGCTTCCTAGAGGACTCAAGAGGACACAGAAATCCTACATTTTATATGAAGAACATGAATACAGAAATGAAATTGTCTACAGAGTTTAAACTATCCATTCACTTTCTTTTTCTAGATGAATGAAAGTACACTTTAAATTCATATCTTTGCAAAACACAAACCCTTCCTAGAGCAGATTTTTTCTTATTATCCTGAAATTCTGATACAATACCATTTTTCTGAGTTAATTCAATGGGGATTGATGCTGGCGCATAAAAAAAATTGGTTTATTTTGTGTAGAATAAAAATGATTCACACATTTATTAAGCTTTTAATGTTAATTCACAATGTGTAAATTTGGCTAGCCACACTGGGCTATGCCTATAATCATAGCACTTAAGAGGCTGAGGCAGAAGAATTACTGTGAGCTTGTGGTTAGCCTGGGCTATATAGTATATTCTAGGCCAGACTAGGCTACAGCATGATAGTGTATCAAACACACACACACACACACACACACACACACACACACACACACACAAACAGCCCTCTGTGGTGGCACACACCTTTAATCCCAGCACTCAGGAGGCAGAGGCAGGAGGATTACCATGAGTTTGAGGCCACCTTGAGACTACATAGTGAATTACAGGTCAGTCTGGGCTAGAGAGAGACCCTACCACAAAAAATCAGCCAACCAACCAACCAAATGAACAAGCAAAGACATACCAACTAACCAACCAAAAAACAAACACAACTTCTACAGTTGGGTGGCTATCTCAACAGCTTCTTTTTGGTGTATAAAAATACCAACTTAAGCCAGGCATGGTGGCACACACCTTTAATCATACCACTCAGGAGGCAGAGGTAGGAGGGTCGGCATGAGCTCAAGGCCACCCTGAGACTACAAAGTCAATTTCAGGTCAGCCTGGGCTACAGCAATACCTACCTCAAATAAAAAAAAAAAAACCTGCAAAGAATGCAACATGGTTGCTTTCTGTTTTAAGATTTTTACTCAAGCAACAAAAATATAATATCCTAGCATGAATAGAAGAGGCAGCAACTAGTGATGAATCTTCTTGTGAGTCAATTCAATGATAAGGGGATGAAATATAGGAGAGAAAGCCGCACTCAAGCCATTGATGAATGTATAGGTGAGATGGCAAATAACATGGTTAATCTAGTGTCTTTAAGGAGGTATTGACCAAAAAAAAGTTTTACTGCGTGATGTTATTAATGCTGTCTAAGCTGCCTTCACCAGTGGATAGCAATAGCTGATGTTGACTCTCCAAAAGCTGGACATAGTTCCACAGTAGTTTTTTTCTAGCCCAGGCTGACCTGGAATTCACTATGTACTCTCAGGGTGGCCTCAAACTCACGGAGATCCTCCTACATCTCTCTGCCTCCCAAATGCTGGGATTAAAAGCATGTGTCACTACACCTGGCTGTTGATTTTTTTCTTTTGTGGTTCCTGAACTCTGTTGAAAATCTGATAAACATTATAGATAAAATATACATCTACATGTACATATATAAAATTATAGGTAGTCTATTTTCTCCCTGAATCTCATTTGTAGATTACATTCATGAACTCCATGTTACATTAATAAAACAGTGTAAAATGCAAATGGACAATACACTGGTTTGTCATTTTCTAACCAAGAAAGGAAAGCCTGGAGAATTGACTGGTCCTCAATGCCACTGTCTAGTTCTTGGGAGAAGCTTCCAAAGAGACACACTCACACTCTTACTCACATTTGCTTAGTCCTCTTCAGAGAGGAGCAAGAATCATGTCAGTGTGATTCATCTTTCAGAACGGAAGAAGAAAGCACAGAATAAAACCACAACCCAGGACATAAAGAGGACTTGGTCCCAGAGTGCAACAGAGGTCAGGGCTTTTCAAAGGCAGAGCAGTAGCTGTAAACTGAGACTGTATCACTGACCTTCAGATGTGCACAGTTGAATGGAGCCTTGGCAGTTATCCAGGTCAACTTATTCCATTATTCAGTTACATCAGACATAAGTATTACAAGTTACAAACAAGGACCTCTCTCTCTCCCTTTCTCTCTCTCTCTCTCTCTTTCTGTCTATCTCGCTCTCAAATACTTTCCTGGCCTTGATAGTGTACATATGCCAAATGTCTTCCTCCTTGTCTTGCAGATAGTAACACTTGAACTCATCATAGTTGATACCTACAAGTTGATGATAAAAACTGGGTGAGCCTTTCCATTGTTCTTCCCATGTTTTTGTTACAAAATCCCACTGTTCTGAGCCTTCCTAATATTTTTTTTTACAGCATGACTAATTCTATTAAAATATTTTTTTAAAAAAAACTATTTCAAGGATTTTTTTTTCATGTGGTCCCCACTCTGTTACTTGCTTGTCTACTCAGAAACAGCAGAAGAGGCCTCAGACATAACTTCTAAATGCATCAATGACATTAATTCCTTCCTTTCCCAGGCCTAAAAATCATTCTGAGTTAATTTTTTCCATTTCTTAAGAGCTACTACTAACTTTACTACATGCATCAATCCCAGAGTCAAGTGGTTAGAACTTGCAATTAAGTATAGGCAGCTTAATGAGATTGTTTTCTCATTTTCTTGTTTGAACAATGACTCATTTATTTTAGAATAATTTGCAATAGACAGATGATTTTGTGCCATGTAAGGTGATAATTGGTAGAAAGTGAATTTAGTAAGTACCTTGAGTTGAATAATAATCTGAGTTGGTAGTAGAGTGGGAGGAAAACCCAGAAGGACAGGGAAAGGAGATGGCCACAGTGGAAGTAAAACAAAATGAGAGTTGTGGTGTGCAGAATTATTCCATTATTCATGTAAGATGTTCATGTCATAATCCCCTAAACCTGAAAAACTGTTGCCTCATGGCAAATTGGGATTAAGGGTACAGATTAAATTAGGGTTAGTAATTAGCTGATCTCATAGTAGGGAGATTATCCTGAGTTATCTGATCAGCCCAAGGTTTTACATTACTTTTCCTGGGGACACATATCTCTTCACCCCAGATAGGGCAACAATGAAAGACTGAAGAAACAATTCCATACAAGTTCAACCTGATAAATAGTTCACAGGAATAGCATGGGTGAGGTCTTACTAAATAGGAGTGTGAGCAACTCAAAAGAGCTATATCACTGAAAAACTCCACCAGGTCATGGAGTCCTCACTTCAGCTAATGTACTATCTTCTATATACTCTAGCGCTGACTGCCCCTCTAAGACCACCTACAACTAGGAGGTAGGAAGGAGTGATGGGTGGAATCCCAAGTGAAGGTCTGGCAGCTATCCCTTCTTTCCTTCTAGCAAGGGATAGTAGTAACCCCATTACCATTACTCTAGACATAGCTATTATTCTATATTGTATTGTTTATATAATTGACATGATAATAAGGCCAAGGTTATGTCTGTTCCATGATGGCCACATGATGGACCGTTGGGTTTATTTCATATCTGGCTACTATGAATAGGGCTGCAATAGAAATGGGCAGGCAGGCATCTCTAGACTGGATTGCCTTTGGTTATTCAAGTCTATAAACAGAAGTGACATAAGTATCAAATGATAGTTCTACTTCTAGATTTTTGTAGACCCTCCATATTGTTTTCCATAAAGGCCATACTAGGTTATAATATACTAAGGTTCCTTTCCCTCCAAGTCATTGCCAACCCATGTGTAATCTTTTTGATACTAGCCATTCTTTCATGTTTCTAATGATTAGTAATGTTGAGCATTTTTTCATGAACCTGTAGGCCATTTGTATGACTTCTTTTGAAAAGAAAAATCTATTTAGATACTTTGTTTAGTGAGCTGAAATTCTCATATATTTGGATATTAACCACTTATCAGATATACACCTTGTGGATATGTTCTTCTCATCTGTTGATTTTATCTTTACTCTGTTGGCTGTTTCCTTTGCCCTACAGAAGCATTTTAGATTGATTCAATCTCATTTGCTGTTTTTTTTTTCTTTTGTTGCCTGCTAATGTGGAATCACATCTGGAAAATTAGTGTAGACAATGTCACAGAGCTTTCCACCTGTGTTATATTTTCTAGTAGATTTATAGTTTCAAGCTTTATGTTGAAAGGGTTTTTTTTTCTGTTTTGAGCGGACTTTTGTATATACTGAGATTAAGGTCCAATTTCAACTTTTGTAAGGATATCCAGGTTTTCCAACATTACTTATTGAAGACTGCCCTTTCTCTATCATATGTTCTTAATATCTGTCTTGAAAATCAATTGACTATAAATACATAGGTTTATTTCTGGGCAGTTTATCTGGTTTCATTGTTTGATATGACTGTTATTATATCAGTAACACATTGGGTTCTTTGTTTAGATATTAAATATGCTACATATATACATTTTGATAGCATTATTTTTAAACAAATACTATTATGTATACTAAAATATGCAACATGATGCTATAAGATGTATAAAAAGAACAAAAAATGTTGACCCTTTACATCCTCTGTGGATTGATTCCAGGATCCCCAAGGATACAAAAATTTAAAGGTGATTTGAAATTTAAAGTTTCATATACAATGGCATAGTATTTTGTATATAACTTAAGCAAATCATCCAGTAAACTTTAAATCACTTCTAGATTATTACTGATTATACCTAATACAATGTAAATGGTGGTTACATATTTATTATATGGTATAATTTAGGGAATAACAGCAATGCAAAAGTCTGTACATGTTCCAAGCAAACACTCTTTTCACATGATTTTTCAATTCTTGATTGATTGAATCCTTGAATGTATAGGCCTGCCAATATTGAGGACCAACTAACCTATACAAAGCAAATTAACACATTCATCATATTACAATTGCCCATTCTTTTGTTTTTGGTAAGAACAAATTCAGCCTAGATGCCCATCAACAGATAAATGGATAATGAAAATGTGGTACATAGACACAATAGAATTCTATTCAGCAGTATGAAAAATGAAATTTGCAGGACAATGGATGGAAAGAATTATATTATGTGAACTAACTAAAACTTTGAAAGACCAAAACCACATGTTCTCTTTAATATGTGGAAAACACACACATACACACACTCGTATATATATGTATGTATGTATGTATGTATGTATATATATGCAAATGTGAACAAAACCTATAAAAATATAACCATAACCTAATGCACACATAAAGAATAGAAGCTTAGTGGATACTTTGTGGAGAGTAGAATTGGGGGAAGAGAAAGGTTGGAGATAGGAGAGGGGATCAGATTCATCAAAACCAAATTCTATTTGAAGATATCAGAATGAATGGTACCTAAATCTCTGTATGTCAACAAAATAAATAATTTCTTAGACGTTTAAATTAAATCTACTTATATAGCATGAATTGTACAGACAGTATAATTTTATCTACAATATTTTGCATGGACATTAGATTTGTAGAGTTATTCACTCTACATACCTGCTATTTTTATACTCTGACCTACATCTCTTCCCCCCTCTTGCCCCTAGTAAGTACTATTTTGTGCTCTACCTCTGCTTATTTAATGTTTTTTGTTATTAGATCCCATGTATAAATGAATCATGTAATATTTTTCTTTATGTGTTTGGCCTTTTTCAATTTGCATAATGTCCTCCATACTTATCTATCTCATTGTGCATTATTCAGTCCTCAAAAGAATGTAATATATTTTTATATATTTATTTGAGAGAAATATAAAGAGGCAGATAGAGATAGATAAATAGATAGATAGATAGATAGATAGATAGATAAATAGATAGATAGATAGATGATAGATAGATAGATAGACAGGATAGGATAGGATAGGATAGGATAGGATAGGATAGGATAGGATAGGATAGGATAGGATGCTCCAGGGCCTCTAGCCACTGCAAACAAACTCCAAACTCACGCACCACCTTATGCAACTGGTTTATGTGAGTACTGGGGAATTGAACCTGATTCCCTAGGCTCGGCAGGCAAGCACCTTAACCACTGAGCCATTTTTCCAGCCCTATCATATTTTGAAATAATTTTTGTTATTTGTGCTCAGGATTGCTTTGGTTATCTGTTTTTTTTTTTAATTGTCCTCTTTTTTTTTTATCAGTTCCAAACAAATGTAGGAGCTGCTTTTCCTGTTCCTGTGAAAAATGACATTGGAGTTTTGATAGAGATCACATTAAATCTGTACATCACTTTAAAATTGTATGGAAATTTTAACAACATTGTTCTTTCTGTCTATTAGTATGTGATTTTTTTTAATTTTTTTTTGTTCATTTTCATTTATTTATTTGAGAGTGACAGACACAGAGAGAAAGACAGATGGAGGGAGAGAGAGAGAATGGGCGCGCCAGGGCTTCCAGCCACTGCAAATGAACTCCAGACGCGTGCGCCCCCTTGTGCATCTGGCTAACGTGGGACCTGGGGAACCGAGCCTCGAACCGGGGTCCTTAGGCTTCACAGGCAAGCGCTTAACCACTAAGCCATCTCTCCAGCCCTAGTATGTGATTTTTATCCATTTGTGTTTTCTTCAATTTATATTGTCAGGGTTGTACAGATATAATTTTACAGACCTGTCACTTCCTAGGTTAAGTATAGGCATATTCCCTTTATTTGTTTTGGATTACTATTTAAGGAAGATTGTTTTCCCAATTTCCTTATTTGTAAGGGTCCGTTATTTGTGTACAGAAACACAACACAATTTTTTAAGACAGAATCTCTCTATGACACTCAGGATGGCCTTGAACTCGTAACCCTCCTGTGTCAGCTCTTGGGTAATATAATTTCAGGTACCCCTGGAACTACTGACTTTTGTATATTGACTTTGTATTGTGTAGATTTACTTAATTTATTTGCCAATTCTAGAAGCTCCTTGGTATAGACTTTACCATTGTTTTTCTACATATAAGGTCATGTCATTAACAGAAATGATATGAATCCAAAATATTTTGTAATTTTGGACAATTAAAGATGGTAGAACCTATTAGAAAGAACATTCTAATTGTGAATGGGATAAAAGTTCTGATAGTGGCCCTAAATAGAGCATACTACCTTGTATTCTTGTTCTGTGTAGTCTTTCCACAGTGACCCCAGACTACATCATTTGACTTACTTTATACTATGGAACATTGCTAAGCACAACACAGGCAAAGTCTTGATAGGAATTTGCACACTGAGGTTTTTCAGGTTGGGATGATCTAAGAAGATAACCAACTGCCATGGAAGCCTCACTATTGCAAGGTCACCCTACTGTCATGAAACTGAAGCTAGCCATGTACAGCAGCAACAGGAGGAGGACTAGGGTGTTTTTGCTATGTTAAACATACTAATGGCCTGCAGAAGGAGTCCATATCCTATTTTCTGAAATCTGTGAATATATATTAATACAGCATCAGGTTATGTTACATGTTAATTTTTTGCTATACTTTCATTGTTCTAATAGGCATGAAAATATCTGTACATGTAACAAATTGCAAAACATGAACTACATATTATTTGTGATTTTTCCATGATTATTCATATGTGTATATTTAAAACTAGTATGTAATATACATATAAATAGCAACATTCATAGTAATAATTTAAAATTATGGTTCAAGATATAGCTCAGTTGTATAGCATTTGTCTTGCATGTGCAAGCCTCTGGATTCAATCCATACCACTGCAAGAATAAATGAGTAAATAAATCAAATTATACTTTCCTCTAAAAAGAAAGACCACATCAAAGTGGCAGCTCATGGTGGTATATGCTTTGTGAAGCAGAGGTATGAGGATTGCTGAGTTTAAGGCCACCCTGAGACTACAAAGTGAATTTCAGGTCAGCCTGGACTAGAGCAAGACCTGGAAGAAAGAAAGAAAGAAAGAAAGAAAGAAAGAAAGAAAGAAAGAAAGAAAGAAAGAAAGAAAGAAAGAAATTAAGCACATTATATTTTAGTGCTTTTTATAGCATCACTCTTTCCTATTCTAACTTTTTGAATATTCTCACATTTTTATTTTGCACTGGATATTTTGAATTATGGAGCATATCCAGGTATGCCTCAGTGGCAGAATACTTTGAAAGAAGCTCTGGTTTCCACCCTCCACACATCAAAAGAACAAACAAATAATAAATGTATAAGTGAATGGATGAATGAATAAATAATTAAATTGTACAGCAAGGCTTCTCTATCCCCTTAGGGCCAGGTGCTGTCTTAAACTTGATATATTCTCTCCTCCCCTTTCCCTTGCTCTTCTCTTCCCTGTCTCCTTGTCTCCTCCCCCTTCTTTGTCTTTTTCTTCAGGCTTTTATGGTTTCATGGCCAAACAATATATACCCAGTCTAATCTTTCTCTAGTTTACAAACTCAACTCATTGTATGTACATTGACCAATACCTGAATCTCAAGTTTAAATTCCTTGCCAAAACAAAGTAATTCAAACCCAGTGTGGTAGAATATGTGTATAATCCCAGCCTCTTGGGAGACCACTGAGAGGATCATGAGTTTGAGGCCATACTGAGCTACAGAGTGTGAACTATCACAGAAAAAGAGAAAAAGGAAGAAGGAAGGCAGGAAGTCAGCACGAGTGGATTAATTATATAATCCTGATTCTATTAGAAGTGGCTAAGAGGTCACCTAGCATAGACACGACCAGTAGAACCCATGTGATCATAAACATGTGTGCAATCATGGACATATGTTGGCATTTTGAGACTTGTTATTGTAGTTAGTAGTAATATTTGATCTTAATATGGTAACTTTGAGGAAAGTCAGAAGACCAGGGCAAGTTGTTCCAGATGTCAAAGCCTCAAATTCTGTGGGTACTGAGGCAGATGCTCCTCCGAGGTAAACCTGAATCCTTGCACGGCTTCCTGCAATGCTATTCCCTGGTATTCTCACAATTTAGTCACTGAGATCTAGAGCCCAGACTGTAAGGACACTTGTGGCCTGGGAATTCAGGAGACTGGTGTGTGGTATAGGTGCTGCAGAAATAAACAATCCATTAAGCTTAATCTGCCTCTACACAAAATATGTGCTTTTTCACCTTTCCTGATGCATGCCTCCATTTGAAGCATCTAAAGTCCTGTCAATTGTAATTATATCTTCAAAGTATATTATTTATCATGACTTCAATCAAACCAATAAAGTATTGATAATTAATTTTCAAATAAATGTTTCTCTGGGAGATTCTGATCCATCCCTCTATAAGAAAGAATCCTCTCCTCTACACCTATTTTATATCACCTCTGGTTGACAATCACTGATTCCAATTATAAAGTTCTCAATTCTGTGTGTATTCATATTGCTGTTAATTATTATTAAATCAACATTTTTAGAATCTAAGAATTGACCTTCCAGAAATAGTCTTGGGACATTTTATTTTATTAAATTGTCTTTGTATTAGACAATATATTTGCGTTAAAATGTCAGTGGTTTTATATGTGCCCACATACTGCATCATACTTTCTGGAGTATATACAAAATTCAATTTGCACAGACGAATACAATCTCAAACTCTGTGGTTAGCTGAATATATATTCATATGTGGGATGATAAGTTTTCCTATTGTGGCACTCCTGCCTACAAACTGAGTGGAATTCAAAAACCACATTATGTCTTTATGACTCTCAAATCTCATCATTCATTCAGAATTGGTTTTACTAAGGCCATGTATTTTCTTAAGCATTGTGAAAGAATCTCTTCAGAAATCTCATTTCTCCTCTTAGAAAAAGTTATTTTCAACAAATATCCAGAGAAAGTTGCCATGTAAAAACCATTTTTTTTCTTGCAATAGTTAAAATAAGAATGGATTAAGGGTTTTATTTTCTTGGAACTATCTAGAAAATAATTTTCTGAAATACCTCCAGTGTGATGTAATGAGCTATGATTTGGAGGGCATGTGATGAAGAACCTTTCTCAAAAAATATAAATAGCTTTACTGCAAGATTATTGTATTAGATGTCAATAGGAACTATATAAGAAAGGAAAAATTCATGCAATTACAGAGTCCCACAATCTGCTGTCTGCAAGCTGGGCACCCACTAGAGCTGAGTCAAATGATCTGAGACCAGGGGAGCCAAAGATGTATATCCCAGTCTGAGAGCAGATGAAAGTGAGATGAGATGAGATGTCTTAGCTCATGCAGGGAGACAAAATGGGGTAAATTCTTTCTTTAGTATTTTCTTCTATCCAGGTCCTCTGGAGATTGGATGAGGTCCACCTGCATTGGAGAAGGCCACCAATTTTACTGAATTCATGCATGCAAATGCTAACCAGATCATGAAATGCCATCACAGGTACACTTAGAAACAATAATTAATTTGGACACTCTGTAGCCCAGTCAAGAAATATGTAAAATTTACCACACTAGCCACTCAGAGCCATTACTATAATAGTTCATATGCTTACACATGAAAAAGGTATGTAGACACTGCTTCAAAAATCAGTGGTAGGGCTAGCTATGGTGGCACAAGCCCATAATCTTAGCATTCAGAAGGCTGAGAAACAAAGGTCTTAAGGTCAAGGTCAATCTATGCTACATAGCAACATCCTATTTCAAAATACCAAAGCAAAACAACATGTATCACAAAAGTCCTTCATTGATGACCACATTGACCATATTGAGAGGCTATAGTTCCTTGCAATGCGTTTTTGAAGTTCACCTATTGTGTGGTGTTTTCTTTAAACACTAAGATGAAATTCACATCACTTAAATTTAACTGTCTTAATGCTAGTGATTCAGAAACATTTAGTACATTTACAACATTATATAATTGCCACCTATATCTTGGCCTAAATATTTGCAGCATCCTAAAATAAAACCCTGTATCCATTAAGCAGCTCTTCTTCACTCTGCCTCCTCCAAATCACTGGCAACCACCAATCTCCTTTCTGTCTTTATGGATTTAGTATGTTTTTTTTTTTAATTTTGTTTTAAAACAGTTTTTGTTTCACAGAAAAATTGAGTAGAAAGTACAGCGTGTTCTCATCTATCCCCCACACACAACCTCCCCCACTATCAACATCCAGCATCAGAGTCATACATTTGTTACAATCCTGTGTTGGCTTTTTAATGGGACATTTTTAAGGCCTCTTCAAAGCCTTGTTTTCATAACTGAGACAGTTTATGTAGGCAGAGAATGCATGGCAAATGTCTACAGAATGGTTCTGTAATTCAACTTTTAATGCTCTTGTCCTCTATTTCTGAAATGATGCTGCATGAACTTTTCCATCTCTCTCTCTCTCTCTCTCTCTCTCTCTCTCTCTCTCTCTCTCTCTCTCTCTCTCTCTCTGCATGTGTATGTATATGTATGTTTGTCTGAAGAAGAGGATAAGAATTAGCTAAAATATAAGCTTTCATTATGATATGTCAGAAAGCAGTACTTAACTATTGAGCAAACTGGTGTTAATATTGTGGGTGATGAGAGCAATATGGAATAGTTTCAGAAGTTTTCAGAGGAAGGAACATTGATTAATTTATAGTATGCAAATTAATAGGAAGAAACATCTAGTGGATTCCCTGATAAAACTTCTGGTGGTATACAAGGTGGGGCCACAGAGAGATGGGCATAAATATAAAAGATGTCAGTAGCAGCATGGTTATAGAAGCTGGACAGGAAGGATTTCAGAAGAACATGTTCAAAACTATATGGAAGTAAAATAAATACCAACTGAGAAAAATCTGTTGCATTACTTGGAAAACTGTGCATGTTGTTGGAAGAACTAAATGTTTAAATACAGAATATTCTCCAAAGGCTTATTATGTGTTAAACGGTTCAGATCATGAGGGCTTTAATTTCATCAATGAACTCATCCATTGATGGATTTATGTCAGGATGTGCTATTGCGAAGTGGTACCTAGCAGGAGGAAGTTGGCCATTGAGGATGACTGACAGGTGTATTTTTGCCTCTAGTCCTCCTCGCTCCCTTTTATTTTTCTGGCCACCAAGAGGTGAACAACTTGTTTCTGCTATATTCTCTTCACTATAATGCTCTTCCTTGCCACAAGACCACAGCAATGGACTGAAATATCTAATACTGAGCCAAAATAAATATTTCTTCTTTTTAATTTGTTTCTATCAGATAGTCTGTCACAGTGAAAGAATAGTAACTAATAACAAAGCACATCCACAACATTTCTGCATGTCTCAAGGCTTATACCCTTCTCAACAAAGCACGAATGGACATAGCAAGGTAAGCCATGCTGAAATAATTGAAACTGCTCACTGACCTAAAAGTCTTCCAGAGAAACAACTTCTACTTCCCATGGCTGCTACTCCCTCAAGCTCTATACAATAATCTGAAGATAGGAGACAATTTCATTCTTAATAGGCATGTAAATTAAGAGTAAGTCACAATAATAGCAGCATCCTACTATAAACTGGTAAGGTGATAATGTGAAAATTAATCTTACTTTATTCACTGCATGTACCTGGGAGTTCTTTTTAAATTTATTTTGACAATTTCATATATGTGTGCATTTTGTTTCCTCCTTACTTATCTCTCCCCATTTCCTCTCCCACAGAAACCCTTCCTATTACACTTCCCCCTCCTCCTAAAACCTTTATTCTCATTAGATCCCCACCCTTCTTCCATGCCTTCCTTGTTTTATTTTTTGAGCCACTGATTTAAATGGTATCACTTGCATAATCATGGGTGGAAGGTTATTTATTGGAGAATGGACAATCCTCCAGTGAGTACCTCCCTAAAATATTTGACTTACTCTGTCCTAGCAATCATCACTTTTTACTATTTACTATGGGAGATGTGGGGTCTTATTGACCCCTCCCTCATCTATGATGAGATATTGACAGGCTCAGTCACATACAGGAAACCTCATCTCATGTGAATCTTTGAGTATAGTGGAAGATAGCATTCTGAAGCCCCATTCTCCTGCTTTTACATTCTTTTTACCTTCTCTTCCACAAAGCTTTCCTGAGCCTTGGAGGATATGGTTATATGTTACATTTAGGGCTAATGACAAACTAGCCAGTCATTCTTGGTAACTTTTTCATCTGTGGATCTTTTTAATCACATCTACACTTTCATGAAAGCAGTTCTTTGTTTGCAACTGTGAATAGTATCAACCTATGGGAACAAACATGGATATTTAGAAGGCTGTTTGACACACTATTCAATTAGTATGGCCACATTATTGGGTTTGTTGCTATGGTTCTAGTTCTTAACCATGGGTTTTCAGCCAGATTTAGAGTAGCAGACCTGATTTTCCTCCTATACAGTGGGCTTCAAATCTAATTAAAGAGCAATGTGCTACTCCTGTAACAGTCCTGCTAATACTGCCCAAGTGGACACATCTTGCCCTGCAGATCCGTTGTGAAGTACATAGGCTCCACAGCTGGGTAATATTGTTAATACAGTTTCTCTCCCAGCACCTTTTGGCATGAAGAAAACTAACTGATAGAGAGTAAGCTTCCAGCTTCTCTTCTTTGCTTCCCACAGTGGAAGCATAACTGGGATTTCTATCATATATGCCCAACATTTATTTATTTATTTATTTACTGGTTGGTTGGTTGGTTGGTTGGTTGGTTGGTTGGTTTTTGCAGTCAGATTCACATTGCTGCCAGAAATCACCTGACCAAGAGCAGCTTTTGGGAAAAATGGGTTTATTTTGACTTACAAACACGAGGTGAAGCACCATAATGGCAGGAAAAATGATGGCATGAGCAGAGGGTGGGCATCACACCCTGATCAACATAAGGTGGACAATAGTAGCAACAGGAGAGTGTGCCAAACACTGGCAATAACACCCATAAGCACGCCCCCAACAATATTTTGCCTCCAGGAGGCTTTAATTTCCAATTGCCATCAGCGGGGGAGACTAGCATTCAGAACACCTAAGTTTATGGGGGACACCTGAATCAAACAACCACATTCTGCCCATAGCCCCAATAAACTGATAACCATCCATGACGTAAAATGCAATGCATTCAGTTCAACTTTAAAAGTGCCCATATTTTTCATCAATCGTAGTGATGTTCAAACATCCCCATAGTCTAAGGTCTTTTAACTGAGCCATAATACCAAAAAATCCCCCCCCCCCCAAAAAAAAAACATAATGGCACAGAATAAACATTCACACTGCAAAAGATGGCATTGGGCATAGCAAAGAAATATTCACCCAATGTAAGATTAAACAGGGCAAACACCAAATTCTGTAGCTCCAAATCCAACAACTCTAGCCAGTGACAAGTCTCCAAGTGTGATAATTCTAACCAGCAACAAGTCTCTGGAGTTCCAATTCTTCCCCTCCAGCTAGGCTACTCAGAGTCCTGGGAAACTTCATCCAGGGCCGGCAGCTCTCCTTAGTAACCATCTCCTGGTCTCAGCCTCTCCAGTGGGTCTCCACTGCAACCCATGGTTCCTCCTCATGTTTCAATAGGGTCTCCATGCAGGCAAACAGCAAACTTGCTTCACGCTGCCCATGGCCATTTTCAAAACACAAGACCACATTGCTAACTCAATGACCCTCTCTTTCCTGCATCTCTTATACTCCACAATATCAGTTAGGGACCCAATTTGTTAATCCAGAAGGGGAATAAAGCAGTCTTTGAAGAACAAGATACTCCATCAGCACTCAGGCCCCTTCAAGAGTCTACATTCTTCATGTTGCCCCATTGCAGGTCAGCTGGCCCAATCTCAAAGGTTGTAATCTCTCAGTTGCAGCTGAACAAGCAGAAGTTCCATTCCCAGAATTTCATTTCTATGCCATATCCTTCTACTCACACCACTCCATTTCTATGCAAAGAAACTTGGCACAAATTCTCAGGATATAGCCATAACATCAAGCCTCTTACACAAACTGCTTCTGTAGTCCAGTCCAGGCAAAGCTCTCTCTCACCCTCACGAGCCAAACATCACAGTCCATAGTTCTTACTGCATTCAGGTCTTTCAACTGTGACCAGAATACTCCATTAAGCTGTACTTACAGCACTGAAAGGTGTATCTTAGGCCAAGGTTTCAAATCCTTCCACAAGCCTCTTGAATAGAAGCTCCAAAAGGCCAAAGCCACACAGTCAGGTGTCTAGCAGCAATCCTACTCCTCGGTACCACTTTTCTGTTGCAGTCAGGTTCGCATTGCTGGCAGAAATCACCCTACCAAGAACAGATTTTGGGGGAAAATGGGGCTTATTTTGGCTTGCAGACTCGAGAGCAAGCTCCATGATACAGGGGAAAGCAATGGCATGAGCAGTGGGTGGACATAGGGTGGACATCATCCCCTGGGCAACATCATGTGGACTATAGCAACAGAAGAGTGTGCCAAACACTGTCAAGGGGAAGCTGGCTATAACACCCATAAGCCCACCCCAACAATACACTCCCTCCAGTACACTCACAATACACTCACTCCAGGAGGCTATAATTCCCAAATCTCTATCAGCTGGGAACCTAGCATTCGTAACACCTAAGTTAATGGGGGACACCTGAATCAAACCTCCACATTGGTATTCTAGATAGGCTGTCAAGTAAGATGTGTATACTGGCCATTCACAAAAGGGCTGACAGAGAAATAAGCTCCAGAATTACATTTTAAATTGAATAACACATTCATAATAAACAGAGATCAATTTTTCTGTTTAAAAAATTCCTTTCTTGAGCTGGGCGTGGTGGCGCACACCTTTAATCCCAGCACTCAGGAGGCAGAGGTAGGAGGATCACCGTGAGTTTGAGGCCACCCTGAGACTACATAGTGAATTCCAGGTCAGCCTGGGCTAGAATGAGACCCTACCTTGAAAAACCAAAAAAAAAAAAAAAAAAAAAAAAAATTAATTTCTTGCTTATTTAAAATGGAAAAGGCCTTATACTAAGTTATTTTTTTTAAATAACTTTTGGGAGCTAGGGAGAGAACTCTGCAGTTAAAGGCTCTTGCTTGTAAAGCTTGTTGGCTCAAGTTCAGTTCCTCAGCACCCACATAAAGCCAGGTTCAAAAAGTGATGCAAGCATCTGAAGTATACATCTGCAGCATTTACAATAGCAAGAGACACTGGTGTACCCATATATGAATGTGCACACACACAGATATACACACATGCACACGCACATGTGCAAATAAATGAATATTTAAAAATTAAAAATGTTAAGGGCCTTTAGTTTGACTAAATTTACATCAATTTTGAAGCCATTTAAGACTCATCTATGTATTGCATATACTGTAAGTATAGAAATGTGCTCAAAATCTCACTAGTTATGCAGATCTATAGCTTTAAAGATGATGCTCTATTTTACTTTACTTGTGAATGATCAGTTTGGTATGTAAGAGAATACTAAATGGCATCTGTTCTGAAGTTACTGCATGACGGACATTTCTTGCTCACAAATTAAGCATTTGGTGGGTTTGGTGGTAGGACCAAAACTTTACTCTGAGTCACATGACACTGTCAATGTCTTCCAGTCCCAGAGTTTTAGAAACCTGGTCTGTGGGGTAATTGAGAGACACATCTCAGAAAAATGGCGGGGGGTGAACCCTCAGTGAAAAATGTGGGGACATGAATAAATATTTGAAGCCTGTTAAATAGTGGATTTAGTTTTTGTTTGTTTGTTTGTTTTTCTTTGTGCTGAAATACAAACCAAGAACCTCAAACATGACTGGCAGCAGCTCTACCACCGAGCTATATGCCCAGCATCAAAGAATAACCACTGTTTTTGTCTTTTGAGCAGTTCCCAGGTGCAAGCCGCCATCCACATACAACCACAGATCCCAGTCTTTCAATTAGTTTCCTTATGCCAGGACACCTTTACAAATTCACCAGAATCAGACAATGACAGAAGTTTTAGAAGCTCAGGGAAAGGAAGAGATTTTTAGCAAGGGGAAGAGAGTTGGGAAAGTATAGAGATTGAGCACTATAAAGCATATCCTTACTAAAATTAAGAATGGACCAAATCAGAGAACCAGGGACCCAGAGGCCCCCAACACCTCATCACTGAAACAGACCAAAAATGTACCCAACATGGCTCAGGGAAATTTTGCGGAAGAGGGGACAGAAAGAATGTCAGAGCCACATGTTGGGTCATGATATGCAGAGACATTTATCCTACCCATAACTGTGGGCTAACTCCACAATGCACGACCCATATACCTCAACAAGGAGGGGCCAATGGGGAGGGGGTAGGTCTCGGATGAGCCTAATAATGGTACCAAACTGACTGCATTTGCTGAATACAAAACTAATTAATAAAAAAATTAAAAAAGGAATGGGTTCGTGTGTGTGTGTGTGTGTGTGTGTGTATGTGTGTGTGTGTGTGTGTTTCTTATTGCTGTTGTTTCATGATTGAACACAGGGCCTTGTGCATGCCAGGCTTTACCACTGAGTTACAAAGAATAAATTCTGAAAGGAGGTTTTTCCTATTCTCATTACCAGATTGTGGATTCCTATGCCTATGACTCAAGAGGCTTTTATTTATAGTAGGGGGCTTATCAAAAAATAAAGTTGATAATGAATGACAGAGCCTACATTCCATACTGGAGACTCAGGACCGTTCACAGCGCCTGCTCCAATGCAAGTGACAGAAGACTTGGAGTGAGTTCTAACGAGCATCACCAGTATGACAACTTCAGAAGGCAACAGTATGCCTTCATTTAGCTTCACTTGTTTCTTGGTTTCTAGAACTAGCTGGATTCTTTCCCACTCTGGACCTATAAGGCTTTTGCTCTTCCCCTGGGGTTTCTTTCTACTCTTTGAAGGCTAGTTCCTTTTCATCCCTCAGGTTACAGCTTTCCCAAGGCAGTTTTGCCCAGGTTCCTAATTTGGACAGCTCACAGTTTATAATTATATGTTGATTTGCTCTTCATTCCCTTAGTGACATCCTTCATAGAAGGCACATTAATGTGCTCTGGCTGCTGCAACAAAATACCACAGACATTTATTTTCCCACAATTTTATAAACAAGAAGCCCAAACTGAAGCTATGGGGATTGCTGCTTCCTAGACTTCTCTCCTTGTCTTGTAATGATCATCTTCTTTCTGTATTTTCATGCTGTCTTCTGGGTGTGTGTTGCTCTCTTCAAATTTTCCCTTAAAAAAGAACACCAGTCACACTGGCTTAGGCCATGACCTCAATTTTCTCATTATAATTTAATTGCATTTGGAAAGTCCCCATGTTCAAATACAGACACAATCTGAAGTTCTGGGGATTAGGATATCAACGTGCAAACTTGAAATGTGGATATTATTTAGACCATAACAAAAGGAATTGTGCAATCTTCTCACTATACAGTTCAGTACCTACAACCATATCTGGTCTATAATAGACCCTTAATAAATGTTAATTAGTGGGAAAAAACTATCCTTCCATTTATTTATGGGGTAAGCTCTCTTGATCTAGCATAACCTTTCCTTTGTGGTTCTTATCTGATGGAATATTGACTTCTTTCAGGGTCCTGAATAGGTGTACATATGGCATTATACAGATTTTAAATTCTTCCCTAAGCTCACTTATAAATTTGTAAATTATAAATACAAAATGATCAAGTTTTAAGAATGGGACAGGGCTAAGGATGTCTGTTAGTGGTGGAATGTGCTGTGCTTAGCATGTGTGAAGGCCTAGGGTTCATCTCCAGTGCAGAGAAAGAGAGGAAGGGGGAGAGGAGAGGAAGAGAAAGGAAAAACTACACAGCACATTACTTCATACCTTTGTTCACAGAGGTAGGCTTAGTTTGTCTCTAAACTTTTTTGTTGATATGATTTAAAGAATCTGTCAAATAAAAACAGGTCAACTGGTCAGAAAACGAACCACTCTCATTGTCTGTTGTAGTCAAGAATGGAGAAGAGTTGCTGGATAAATTGTTCAATGGTTTAAGTTGCTTGCTTGCAAAGCCTGATAGTCTGAGTTTGATTTCCCAGTTTACCTACATCAAGAGAGACACACAAAGTGACATATTTGTCTGGAATTCATTTGCACTGGCAAGAGAACCTGGCATGCCCATACTCTATTTCTCTTTCTCCTTCATGATTATTTAATTAATTGAGCATAAAGAGGGATATACTGTACACTAAGATATAGCACAGGTCCTCTAATGTTTTAAAATAAAATCACATATTATTTATATTTTCCAGTGTCATTACATATTCCTTGAAGTGTTTTAATACTTCACATCTATTTTACATATAAAGATATTAATTTATCCAATCTTTTTTTTTTTTTTGGTTTTTCTCACTCTGTCCCAGGCTGACCTGGAATTCACTACGTAGTCTCAGGGTGGCCTTGAACTCATAGCGATCCTCCTACCTCTGCCTCCCGAGTGCTGGGATGAAAGGTGTGCACCACCATGCCTGGCTGATCCAATCTTTTATCATGCGATATTTAAAGTGTGGTGAGTACTATAAAATAAAGTAATGAGGAAATTTATAAGTAAATCTTAGAAAACATGTATAACTACTTCCTATAGACAAAAAGTCAGAAGACCAAAGGTTAAAATTTGAAGATTTTTGTATGCATTAGCATTTATCCATAAAAATATTGTTAACATTGTTAAATGTATACTCTGACTACCTGTATGTGCTGTCTGTTGCTTACACACATTGGTATATCATAATCTTACTTAATTCTTATCAGTTTGATAAACAAAAGGTGATGTATACTTCAACTTTATTTTCAAATGTATTTAGAAGCTAAAATGTATTAAAATAAATGATGGATTTCTCAGTTTTGTGAAATAACTTTCCATGGCCTTTGCTAGTTTTATATTTTGTTATATATTTTGATGTAGCTCTTTATTAAATATTTATTTTTTTGCTAAGAATTAAAAAATGTTATAATGATATTATCCTAATTGTGTATGATCCTAGTGCCTCTGCTTCCCAAGTGCTGGGATTAAAGGCATGCACCATCATGCCCAGAGCACTTGGAATTTTAAAAGCATGTATAACCAAATGCATTTTTCATGATTAGAAAAGGACACCTATGATTGCAAAAATGTCTATCTATATTCTTTTCTGGAATGTTCTTGATTCATTCTTATACATTTTTATTTAGAGCCCAGCTGAAATTTGTTCTATAATATAATTGGATCAGGTTAACTTTTCTACAGTCACGTTACCTACAAAATATGATATTAAATGTCACAGTTATCAAAGTCTTAGCCATAGCAATAAGGCAAGAGTCACACATAAAAGGGATACAAATTGGAAAGGAAGAGATCAAGTTATCATTATTTGCAGATGACATGATTCTATACATAAAGGACCATAAAGACTCTACTAGCAAACTCTTAGAGCTGATAAAAACCTACAGCCATGTAGCAGGATACAAAATAAATACACAGAAATCAGTAGCCTTCATATATGCTAACAACAAACACACAGAGGATGAAATCAGAGAATCACTCCCATTCACAATTGCATTAAAAAAATAAAGTACCCTGGAATAAACCTAACCAAGGAGTAAAGAATCTCTATAATGAGAACTTTAAAACACTCAAGAGAGAAATTGCAGAAGACACTAGAAAGTGGAGAAATATCCCTTGTTCCTGGATTGGAAGAATCAATATTGTGAAAATGGCAATCTTACCAAAAGCAATCTACACATTTAATGCAATCACTATCAAAATTCCAAAGGCATTCTTCATGGAAATAGAAAAAAACAATCCAAAAATTCATTTGGAATCACAAAACACCTCAAATAGCTAAAATAATACTAAGCAACAAAAATAAGGCTGGCGGTATCACCATACCTGATTTTAACCTATACTCCAGAGCCATAGTAACAAAAACAACATGGTACTGGCACAATGTAGATCAATGGAACAGAATAGAGGACCCAGATGTAAGTCCAGGTAGCTATAGCCACCTGATATTTGACAAAAATGTCAAAAACACTCATTGCTGTTTTAGTCACATGACTTTGAACAAGTTACTTAACTTCTGTGTGTTCTGTGTTCCTTGTATTCCACATTTATGAGGCCAGGTGAGAATAATATGAATGTGCTTCCTGGTACTGTTTCGATGATTAAAGAAGCTAATACATGATGTATAGAGGTCATAATGATACTGGGCATCTAACAAGAATTTCTGACTATCTATTAATAATTATTCTATACTCATTGGAGAAAAGACAGCCACTTCAGAAAATGGTGTTGGGAAAACTGGATATATATCTCTAGAAGGATGAAAATAGATTCTTGTCTCTCGCCATGTACAAGAAATAAGTCCAAATGGATTAAAGACCTTAACATCAGACCTGAAACTGTGAATCTGCTAGAGTAAAAAGTAGGGGAAACCCTTCAACATATTGGTCTTGGCAAAGACTTTCTGAATACCACACCATTTGCTCAGGCAATAAAATCACAGACTAATCACTGGGACCTCATGAAATTACAATGATTTTGCACTGCAAAGGACACTGTGAATAAAGCAAAGAGGCAACCTACAGAATGGGAAAAAATCTTCGCCAGCTATATATCTGATAGAGGATTAATATCTAGGGTATACAAAGAACTCAAAAAGTTAAATAATAAGGAATCAAACAAGCCAATCAAAAAATGGGCTATGGAGCTAAATAGAGCATTCTCAAAGGAGGAAATACGAATGTAAGCATCTAAAAAGATGTTCTACGTCACTAGTCATCAGGGAAATGCAGATTAAAACTACATTGAGATTCCATCTCACTCCTGTCAGATTGGCTATCATCATGAAAACAAATGATCATAAATGTTGGTGGGGATGTGGAAAAAGAGGAACCATTCTACGCTGCTGGTGGGAATGCAATCTGGTCCAGCCATTGTGGAAATCAGTGTGGAGGTTTCTAAAACAGCTAAAGATTGATCTACCATATGACCCATCTATAGCACTCCTAGGCATATATCCTAAGGACTCATCTCATTTCCTTAGAAGTATATGCTCAACCATGTTTATTGCTGCTCAATTTATAATAGCTGGTAAATGGAACCAGCTTCGATGTCCCTCAACTGATGAGTGAATAATGAAGATGTGGCACATTTATACAATGGAGTTCTACTCAGCAGTAAAGAAAAATGAAGTTATGAAATTTGCATAAAAATGGATGGATCTGGAAAGGATTATACTAAGCGAGGTAACCCAGGCCCAGAAAGCCAAGCGCCACATGTTCTCCCTCATATGTGGATCCTAGCTACAGATGATTGGGCTTCTGCGTGAGGCAGAAAATACTTAGTAGCAGAGGCCAGTAAGTTAAAAAGGAGATATAAAGGGGAGAGAAAGGAAGGAAGGAGGGTACTTAATAGGTTGGTATTGTATGTATGTAAGTAGAGTGATTGAGATTGGGAGGTAATATGATGGAGAATGGAATTTCAAAGGGGAAAGTGTGGTGGGGGAGGGTATTACCATGAGATTTTTTTATAATCATGGGAAATATTAATAAAAATTGTGAAAAAGACAAAAATATAATTAAATTAAATTTAAAAAAGAAAAAAAATGTCACAGTTATCATACACTAAACTCTTATGTGGTCTTATCACTATAAAATTTATTCTGGCATTTTATTTTTGTTACTTTAACTCAATCATCTAGTTCTGAACCAGTGCCACATTGCTCACATTATTGTGGCTTTATAATATATTTCAATATTTGTTTTCAAGTGCCTTCTCATTTTTCTTCTAAAATTTTCTTCTTTCTTCTTGTATGTTTATTCTTTTAGATAAACTTTAAAAACATTTTTTCAAGTTGAAAAATATTCACTTGTCATTAGATTAGATTAGACTAAAAATGTTCTCCATTTGTAAGGCAAAGAATTAGGAAAAACTGACTTTAGTGATGAGTTCTCCTATCCAGAAATATATCTTTCTTAAAAGCTTTTTTGCTTTTAGTATTTTTTGTTTTCTTTGTACAATGTGACCTATTTCTGTCTTTTATATTGCATGTGTATGTGTATGTGGTATGTATGTGTGGATGTGTGAATGTGGGGGTGTTGAGTGTGTACATAGAGGCTGGGGGTTGACATTGATTATCTTCCTTATTCACTTTCACCTTATTTTTTAAATTTTATTTTATAGCAGGTTATACACTTCTGTCCCCTGGCCCCATGCCCACCACCCTGAGAGTGCTCACCTATGGTATGTATCATGGTATCCACTGTGGGCCATTAAGGCCTCAGGTAGTCCCTGAGGTCATCTTAATTGTTAATTTAATTAATTTTTTATTGACAACTTCCATAACTGCAGACAATAAAGTATGGTAATTCCCTCCCTCCCCCCCCACCTTTGGTTTTGAAACTCCACTCTCCATCATGCCCCTCCCCCTCTCAATCCATCTTTCTTGTATTTTGATGTCACTATCTTTTCTTCCTATTATGATGGTCTTGTGCAGGCAGTGTCTGACTCTGAGAGTTCATTGATACCAGGCCATTTTGTGTCTGGAGGAGCACATTGTAAGGAGTCCTACTCTTCCTTTGGTTCTTACATTCTTTCTGCAACCTCTTCCACAATGGACACAGAGCCTTGGAAGATGAAATAGAGATATTTCAGTGCCAAAAACTCCTCTGTCACTTCTTCTCCATACCTTGGTACCTTCTGAGTCATCCCAGTGGTCACTATCATCTGAGAAGAGAAGCTTATCTAACCAAAAGTGAGAGTAGAATTAATATATGGGTATGAATATTAAGAGAAGTGCTTATTGGCAGTTTGGTGAGCATGGCATATACATTTAGCCAGACACCAGTGGACATTACACCCCTAGGACTCATGACTACCCCTGTTGTAGGTTTTCAGTGTCAGGCATGTATTCCCTCCCGTGGAGTTGGGCCTCCAGTCCAATTAGAGAATGGATGGTTCCCCCATAACAGACATGCCACTATTGCACCTATTGGCTCATTTGGCCTGGATATCCAAATTTAAGGCTTGCAGTGTCCACTGTGAGTATCTCCACTGGTGATTTCTCTCTCCCATTGAACTTTTTTTCAGCTTTCTGTCAGCGGGTCTACATGGAGGAGGTTATCAGCTCAGCTCCAGCAGGATTTCTCAGTGACCTTGCAGCCCAAGTAGTGGAGTCTTCAGCAATAGGGTCTTTCCATCTATTCTTGGTGGGAAACCAGGGGCCTTGGCAATGGCCTGTAATGTTTTGGGGGCATCAGTGACCTCCTTGGTCAACAATTCACTGGATGGCATCCCATTGCTGGCATTGAAAATTTTCTAGCAACAATCTATGGCTTCTGAGTGTTCTATTGTCCAAAAAAGTAGGTTGTCATTTGCCTTATTTATATCCTCTTAGATTTTGATTAGCCCTCCCTTCACCTTTCCTTTACTCAATTTCTTCCCCTGATATCACTTAGGCCTTTTCACCCCCATTAAGCTGTTCTTCTACTTACATATATACAATACCATCCTATTAAGCCCCCATCCCGCCATTTCTATTCCCTTTATATTCCCTTTCTAGTTTACTTGCCTCTGCTACTGAGTTTTATTCCTACTCACATAGAATATAATCTCTTCCTGAATATGGAGCTCATTGATTCAGCTTGTCTAGCTGGCCAGCAAGTGTCAGGGGATTCTTCTGTCTCTGCTTCTCTAGGACTGAGATTACAGCTATGTACCACCAAGCCCAGATTTCAAATATGCATTGGATATTGGAACTCAGGCTCTCATGGTTGCCAAGCAAGCATTTTAATGATGGGGCCATCACACCAGACCCAAGTCCATTTCTGTTTTTTTTTTTTTTTCATTTCCAAAGATGAAATTTAATTGACATAGAGTTGATGATGCTCAGGGAACAAGTTTTCCAGATTTAATTCTGCATACAAATCCAGGTCATGCCAGTCTTTCTCTGTATAGTTCTTGTCTCCCCACTCAGAAGATGGCAATGGAACAACCCAAGGGTTTAATATACATAAAGCAAGCCCTTTACCACTGAGCTATATTCAGGGCACAGACCTTCCCCCCAATATATATTTTTTATTGACAACTATATACTTACAGATAACCAACCATGGTATTTCTCTCTCCTCCCCCAAAAGCAACACAGTGCTGAGAAGAAGGGACAGAGGAGTGTCCAGCACTGAAGCATCTCACACTCTCCAAGGTTGTGGAAGAGGTGGCGGAAAGAATGAAGACCCAAAGGAAAGGTACCATTCCTTACATACAACTGTCCAGACAGAATTTGGCCTTGATATCCAAGACCTTTCAGTGCCTAGCAATACTCACACAAGACCCTCATAATAGGAGAAAAAGATGATGACATCAAATTAGAAGAAAGACTAATGGAGAGAGGGAGGGGATATGATGGACACCATCTCCATTTCTTAAGACCATTTGTAAACTATTTTTCTCATTTTGTGAATGGTATATTTATTTTATTAGTGGTATATGTCAATTATAAAAAAAAAGCAATGGGTTTCATGGTGCTACTGTAATGAGTACATACAAAGTACTTTCATCATTATCCTTTTGTATTCCACATGCTCCATCCCCTTCTTCTTTCCTAAGATTTTTCCTTCTACTTTGATGTTTATATTGTTCTAGATTCCATGTATGAAAAAGAAAGCATGAGGGCTGGAGAGATGGCTTAGTGGTTAAGCGCTTGCTTGTGAAGCCTAAGGACCCCGGTTTGAGGCTCGGTTCCCCAGGCCCCACGTTAGCCAGATGCACAAGGGGGTGCAAGCGTCTGGAGTTTGTTTGCAGAGGCTGGAAGCCCTGGCGTGCCCATTCTCTCTCTATCTGTCTTTCTCTCTGTGTCTGTCGCTCTCAAATAAATAAATAAAGAAAGAAAGAAAGAAAGAAAGAAAGAAAGAAAGAAAGAAAGAAAGAAAGCATGTGATACATGTCTCTCTGAATCTGTCTTATTTTATCTACTATGATGATCTTCAGGTCTATCCATTTTCCTAAAATATTTTATTCTACTAAATAAAACTCAATTTCCAATGTTTACCACATTTTTGTTATTTGTGCCTCTCTTGCTAGACACCTAGGTTGATTCCATAACTTAGCTATTGTGAATGGTGATTCAATAAACATAGGTGTGTATATAGTCTGTGGTATGTTTACTTATATTTCTTTAGGCATATGGTAGTTCTATTGTTAGTTTTTTTTCAGGAGCCTCCATACTGATTTCAAAAGTGACTATATTGTTGGACTCTGTGGTGGTTTGATTCAGGTGTCCCCCATAAACTTAGGTGTTCTGAATGCTAGGTTCCCAGCTGAGAGAGATTTGGGAATTAATGTCTCCTGGATGCAGTATACTATTAGGGGTAGAATTATGGGTATTATAGCCAGTTTCCCCTTGCCAGTGTTGGGAACACTCTCTTGTTCCTTTTGTCCACCTTATGTTGGCCAGGGGGTGACGTCCATCCTCTACATCATGGAGCTTCCTCTAGAGTCTATAAGACAAAATAAACCCTCTTTCCAAAAAGCTGTTCTTGGTAGGATGATTTCTGCCAGCAATGCAAACCTGACTGCAACAGAAAAGTTGGTATTGAGGAGTGGTGTCATTTGCTGCTAGACACCTGACTATGTGACTTTGGCCTTTTGGAGCTGCTTTTCAAGAGGAATTCGGAAGGATTTGAAACCTTGTCCTAAGAGACACATTTCAGTGCTGTAAGTACAGCTTAATGGAGTATTCTGGTCACAGTTGAAAGACCTGAATGTAGTAAGAACTATGGACTGTGATGTTTGGCTTGTGAGGGTGAGAGAGCTTTTCTTGGACTGGGCTAGAGAAGCAGTTTGTGTGAAAGGCTTGATGTTATGGCCATATCCTGAGAATTTGTGCAGTGTTTCTTTGCATAGAAATGGAGTGGTGTGAGTAGAAGGATATGGCATAGAAATGAAATTTTGGGAATGAAACTTCTGCCTGTTCAGCTGCAATTGAGAGATTACAGCCTTTGAGATTGGGCTGGCTGACCTGCACTGGGGTGACAGAATGAATGTAGACTCTTTTGAAGGGGCCTGAGTGCTGATGGAGTGTCCTGTTCTTCAAAGTCTGCTTTATCTGCTCCCCCGCACCACCAGATTAACAAATTGGGACCCACTAGAGATGCTGGGACCAGAAGATGGCTGCTAAGGAAGGCTGCCAGTCCGGATGAAGTTTTTCAGGACTGTGAGTAGCCTAACTGTAAGGGCAGAATTGGAACTCCAGAGGCTTGTTGCTGGTTAGGATTATTGGACTTGGTGACTTGTCACTGGCTAGAGTTGTTCTTGGAACCACAGAATTTGATGTTTTCCCTGTTTAAATCTTGTATTGTTTGAATATTTCTTTGCTATGCTCAGTGCCATCTTTTTGCAGTGTGAGGGTTTTCTCTGTGTCATTATGGGTTTGGCAGATTTTTTTTTTTGGTAGTATGGCTCACTTAAAAGACCTTGGATTTATATAAAATGTGGGGGCTTTGAAAGTTGAACTGAATACATTGCATTTTATATCATGGATGGTTAACAGTTTATGGGGGCCAGTGATGGAATGTGGTGGTTTGATTCAGGTGTCCCCCATAAACTTAGGTGTTCAGAATGCTAGGTTCCCAGTTGATGGAGATTTGGGAATTAACACCTCCAGGAGGCAGTGTATTGTTGGGGGTGGGGTTATGGGTAATATCTACATTGTTTTGGGGACTTCGTGGGTCTTCCTGGCCAACAGCTCACTGTAAGGTGCAACCCATCTCTGGGCCTGGGAATTACCTGCAAGAGTCCATAGAACATTTATTTTCTTAATGATAGCCCTTCTGACTGGGTTGAGATGGAATCTTGATGTAACTTTAATTTTCACTTCCTGATGACTAAATATGTTGCACATTTTTTCTTGTATTTATTGGTCTTATATACTCTAGATTTTGAAAAGTACCTTTTCACTTCATTTTCCCACTTACTGATGGCTTTATTCATTCCATTGGTATTTCATTTTTGGAGCTCTTCATGTATTCTGGCTGATAACTGTGTGTCAGATGAATAGCTGGAAAAGATTTTCATTCATTCTATAATAGGCTGCCTCTTCCCTTTGTCAATTGTTTCCTTTGCTGGGCAGAATCTTTTTACTCTCATATAACACCAATTCTTGCTATGATTTCCCCTGCTCTTGGAATCCTGTTCAGAAAATCTTTGGCTATGCCTATATCTTTGTTGAATTCTAAGTTGATTTTTCTACAAGGTGAAAGATAGATATCTTCTGTTAGCTTCTTACATGCAGATATCAGTTTTTCTACTACTATTTGTTGAAGAGGCTGTTTTTTCTTTTTCTCCAATGTATATTTTCAACGCCTTTGTTGAAAAATCAAGTGAATGTGGCCATGTGAGTTCATTTATGGATCTTTTATTCTATTGGTCTGCACATCTGCTTTTGTGTCAGTACCACCTTGATTTTTTTACTATGACTACATAGTATAATTGGCAATTTATCTTAATACAAGGTGGCTATTGATACTTGTATATTTATGGTGTTATCTACTACTAAAATAAAACACTAGTTCTGTTGCTTTTACAAAATATATACCTTCTATTCTTTGTTATTTTATTATATTGTCCAGAAATCACAAAAATTGACAAAAAAACTTTCCATTTCTGACTTTAAGAAAAATGCTTTGTCAAAATGATGTTGATTATTTGTTTGCAATACAAACCAACAATAAAATGTACATTTATTATTCAATATGCCATTTAATGTATTAAGAAAGTATCTTTCTCATCCAAATTTATCATATATACTTATAATGAGCAGATCTTTAATTCTGTCATCTATTAATTGAGAAAATCTACTGATATACTGACTATACTCCTGTGTTGGGAGAAATTGTGCTAGAGTTTTAAAACATTATAAAACTCTTCCATTCGTAGAACACTATTTTTAGTTGGTGTAATAATTTTACTTTTCATTTTGTATAGTAATTTTATTTTCATAATGGATTCATTTTTCCAATGCTATTGTGAAGGTTTTATGCTAAAAATCTTGATAAGCACTGTCTCTGAGTATATAAACTTTAGCAAATTTTGATTATGTGGTCTTACTAGCTTTATAAAATGAATAGGAAGAAATTAATCTTTACTCTGTAATTATTTAAATAGTACTTGAATAATATAAACTTTAAATTAACTGAATATTTCCTCTTTGATATATTTTACAATTTTAATCTACTCAGATATCTTAATTTGTATTGAGCCAGTCCATATGGCTTTTTCTCAGAAAAGTACTTCTGGAATACTGACCTTATATTGATACTGGCTTCATCACTGTGACCAAGTACCTGAAAGAAGAAACTTAAAGAGAAAACATTCATTTTGACTCATGGTTCCAGAAAGATTTTCGTTCATAATGGCAGGGAAGGCATGGTGGCTTTTATGTGGAAGTGTATGATTGAGGCTTGTTCACTTTGTAACAAACACCAAGTAGAGGCCATGTCAGGAACCACAGGCAAGTGTAACTTTCAAAGACCCACTTCTCTAAGGCTCTGTGAAAATTAACCTTAAGTTGCCAATTTGACATGGTTTTTTTTTTGGTTTTTTTTTGAGGTAGGGTCTCACTCTGGCTCAGGCTGACCTGGAATTCACTATGTAGTCTCAGGGTGGCCTCGAACTCACGGAGATCCTCCTACCTCTGCCTCCCGAGTGCTGGGATTAAAGGCGTGCGCCACCACACCCGGCTAATTTGACATGTTTTATAATTACCATGGAAACAAATGTCTTGGCATGCCCCTGAGAGAATTTCTAGATTTGGTAAAATATGGGTGGCATCATTGTATAAGTTGGGAGGTTAGGAGAAATGAAATGAAAAGACAAAGCTAGCTGAGCACCATCATTGGTCTTTCTCCGCTTCCTCACTGTGGACTGAATGCACCCAGCTGCCTGATGCTCCTGCTGCCGCTGCCTTCCCTGTCATGATGAACTGTTATCTCAGAATGTGAGTAAAATAAGCCTTTCTTTTCTTAAGTTGCTTTTGCCAGATATTGGGTTGCAGCAACCAGAAAAGTAACCAATTCAGGGTCCATAGGTTTCAAATTAGTACTTCAAACTGGAGGCCAAGTGCTTAAAACATGAGCCTGTGGTGGATATTTCGGATTCAACCCATAACAAATATTCATGCAGAACACATCAAATTCTCTGTAAGATGCAGATTCTGATTTATCATTTAATGAAGTAGCTCATTCCCTGGTGTTCTACTTAATTCTTAAAGATACTAGAATATGTACAGAGATGAATGTATCTTGGGTCATATTCCCTGAATATTGACTCTAACTTGAAGGTTTATGTTCATGTGATTTATTTTAAAAACTGCTCCCAGGAGAAGCTAGGAAGGGGGTGAGGAAAGCAAGGCAAGAGGAAAGAATCTAAGGATAATGGTTTGAGTATAAAATGATCCCCATACACTCATGTGTTTAAAAACATAATGCCCAGGTATGGGTGCTGTTCAGGAAAGTTGAGCAACTTTTATGGGATGGAGCCTTGCTAGAGGAAATGTGTCACTAAGGGCAGTGCTTGAGGTGTTACAGCCAATTCCTGTTTTGTTTCCTCCCTCTGCTTTCTGTGTGATGTGACGTGATCTTCCCATTCTGGCCTGCCATACTTTTCCCGTTATGATAGTCCTCTCCCTCTGGAATGGTAAAACAAACTAAATCCATTTCATTCAGTCTATAAATTACTTCTAGTTAGGTAGATTGTCTCAGCAACATGAAAGTCACTGATACATCAAGCAAGGGTGGTTTGTAGGTGACATCCTAGCCTTAGCCTGACCCTTCAGGGAACTCTGGAGAATGTTGCATAACACCTGTAGAACACCATTTTTTGGGACAGAGATACTACACTAGATCCAGCCAAAATGGATGTAGTTATATTGACTAATCAAAAATGAGGTGGCTGAACAATTTGAAAGAGCATTGAAATTGAAAGGAGATTGAGCAAAAAGCAATTGTTTGTGGCAATCATTACATTATTCAGTATTTTCTATAAATTCCATAAAGTTTCATCTGGCTATGACATTAGACATTTCTCTGGTTATGACAAGTTTTAAGGTTTAATATTTTATATTTTAATAAGTTTTATTTATTTTATTTTTATTTATTTAAAAGAAATAACAAGATAGATATTAGACAGATGATAGTTGATAGATAGATAGATAGATAGATAGATAGATAGATAGATAGATAGATCGAGAGAGAAAGAGAGCGGGTGTATTAGGGCCTCTAGCCACTGAAAAGGAACTCGAGACACATGCACCATCTAGTGCATCTGGCTTTATGTGGGTACTGGGGAATTAAACCTGGGTGCTTAGGCTTTGTAGGCAAGTGCCTTAACTGCTAAACCATAGCTCCAGCCTCTTAATTTTTTTTTAATTTTCAAACATGAGTTTTAGCTAGACATAGTGGCACATGCCTGTAATCTTATCACTTGGGAGGTAGAAGCAAGATGATCAGCAGTTCAGGGTTATTCTTTGTTATAAATGGGTTCAAGGCCAACCTGAGATATATGAGACCCTGTCTCAAAGTTTTCTTATTAAGAGTGACAGGAGGGCTGGAGAGGTTCCTCAGCGATTAAAGTGCTTGCCCACAAAGCCTAAGGATCCAGGTTCAATTCCCTAGTTCCCAAGTAAAGCCAGATGTACAAGGTGTCACATCTGTCTGGAGTTTGCAGTGGCTAGAGGCCCTGGCACGCCAATACTCTTCCTCTCTCTTGCTCTCTCACACACACACGCTCTCTCTCTCCCTCCCTTCTCCCTCCTTCTTGATTTTGCTCTCAAATTAATAAATTAAAAAAATAGAAGCAGGAAATGAACTTAAATATGTAAGAGCCTGAATCACTTACTACTAAGTTAATTAATTTATCTACTTATTTATTTTCATACTTAGGATTGAACTCAAGGCCTTACACATGTTAAAATGCACTCTACCACTGTGCTATACGCTCAGTCACCAAATTTCTATTTTATACTGTTAGACGTTTCACATCAAGTACAATTTTAGTTTCTGATTAAGTATTATCACTATTGATTCAATACCTAGTTCATTTAGCTTTGGCTATAACCAATTACTAGACTTAGACCCAAAAGCTAATGGCATTTTCAACTTCCCTTGATGATTTCCTCTCAAAGTCATAGAGTCTATTCCAGGCATCTTTAGTGGGATAACCATATCTGAAACATCAGAGTTCCCTCACTGAAACAATGGTCTGACAAACTTCATTTTGAAGCAGAAAATGGGCCTATCATGTGATAGGAAGCTCCTGTAATTTAAGACCCCTGTAACTTTAGAAGGGTAGATATTGCTCTACTAAAGATGGGATTTTTAGAATACTGCTTTGAGGTGCTGGAAAGATGGTTCAGCAATTAAAGGTATTTACTTGCAAAACCTGCCAGCTAGTGTTCAATTCTCTAGCTATGCAAGTAAAGCCAGACTTGCATCATCTGCAGTGACAAGATATGCTGGTGTGTGCATGGACATGCATACACACACACACACACACACACACACACACACACACACACACACACAGAGAGAGAGAGAGAGAGAGAGAGAGAGAGAGAGAGAGAGAGAGAGAGAGAGAAATAAAACATTTAAGAAATATTGCATTGAATAAGAAATTCTAGTTAAAAATCATTGGAAAAACGATATAAATAGAAATCTCTAAAATAGTAAACAATATGGACTTCTATAAATTTCTTATTGAGATGGCAGACAGTTTCCTTAGTGGAAGGGGAGACTCTCATGCTTTTAATTTTTATGCTTTTGTCTTCATTTATATCTCTGTGCATGCAAGTCCTCCATTGCATTAGCACATATCCCCCATTAGTCTTTCTCAGCTCTCCTCATCCAGTAAATCACTGGCATTATTCTGAGGCTACATTGTGCTTTCCTGTTTCTTCTTAGTGCAAGCAATCAAGATTCTTCTAGAGTGGGATTAGATTTGCTCTAGATTTATAAATATTGATTGACACCTCACGGGTTCTTCTTAAGAGGATTCAGTTGCATGATTTCCAAAGACAGCAATATGCTTTTGACCTCAAAATTTATATCTTCTGCCTATTTGTCCACATTTTTAAAAGTATTTTATTATTTATTTATTTGAGAGAGAGAGAGAGATACAGAAATAGTCATGTAGAGAGAGAGATAAAGAATGGGTGTGTCAGGGCCTCCAGCCACTGCAAACAAACTCCAGATGCATGTGCCTCCTTGTTGAGTCTGGGTTATGTGGTTCCTGGAGAGTTGAACCTGAGTCCTTTGGCTTTGCAGGCAAGTGCCTTAACTGCTAAGCTATCTCTCCAGTCTGATCAGCAACTTTTTAGAAAAATCTACATTCAGACTATTTCCAGAATCCAACAACATTTAACCACTCTACTACTACTGACTTAATCCAAGTTTTCACCAAGTGGTAAGTGTTAATTTGTCCATGAATTATCCCAAGCAGAGAGAGAATTTGCCTCCTGTTACTCTCCATAGAAAATGATCCAGGCCAATATTTATGGCAATCAATCTTGATCAACCATGAGCCTTGGATCTCAGTCCTCTGTTCATGGGGTAGGGGATAGTGCATGGTGCTTCTCAATTCACAAACTAACACAGATATGGTAAACCCTGCTCTTAGATTTTTGAACCACACAGCTGCCAAATGAAGTGGGATCCTCCCTTCATTTCCATAGCACTGGAAGGAGAACTGTAAAAAGTGCAGTGGAACAAGGTTCTGCTATATCATAGTGTTATTATATTCTAGTCCCTGATTATACCAGAGGGCAGACTCACAGAATAGGAATGGAGTATGGTGTCACTGAATCATATTCTGTCTGTGAGATTGCATTGCTAGGAATGGAACCCAGGGTCTTAGGACATGTGATGCAAATACTGTACTATCAAGATATACCTCACAATCATATTCCTATTGCATCCTGACCCTTTATCATATCAAGAAACCTCTTGGGTTTTCTCTAGTGATTCAAAACAAAAGCCCCATAGCCCCAGATTCTTAGTCTTTTCCCACATCTCATATCTGGTATAAAGCTCCCTCAGTGTATGCAAAGAGCAACTTATGTGGCTGCCATGACACTGTTGCAATAGGTGTGGTCTATTAACCATCACACAATAATAGCTATCTGGTTTCTCAAGGCAGGGCCTGACTCTAGCTTAGGCTGACCTGGAATTCACTCTGTAGCCCAGGCTGCCCTCAACTACCTACCAAGTCCTAGGATTAAAGGTGTGCAGCATCACCCTCAGTTCACAATGTCAGTCTTTACTATACAATATATGTTTTATTCTAACCAAATCAAAGCTTTACCTCCACTGTGCTTATGCTCTAATCTTTCTAGTCATTCATACCAAAAAACTAGCTGCCATTGGCAATTGCTCTTCTATCAACCCATAAATTCTACCCATCAACAACTTTTATAAGGATTCCACTTGGAATATATAGTCAGAATTCCACCATGTTTTACTTCATTGGCCTCCTAATCATACTATTTCCACAAAGGGCATGGGCTGATCTTTTATAAATATGAATCAGCACATGTTATTCATTAGTTCACGTCTCACACAGGGCTTCTCATTAGAATACACAGAAATGCTTCAGCATGGTCATAGGATTATCTGGCCCTTGACAAATTTTCTGCTTTTGCTCTTTTTCACTCTGTTCCTGTCATTTTCTTCATCTTGAACATGCCAAAGCTTGCTCCCACCCCAACGATATCCTCTCTGCCTAGAATGGTCTTCTGTCCCTCAAACAACCTCTAGGAAGTCACACATATCTGTTCAAACACTATTTCCTTCTGGTGCATTTATCCTTCTGAAATAACATTCCACTTGCATTGATTGTCATGTGAAAGCACAGTCTATTTGTGTACTTGTGATTTGTCCCTTTAGTGGAATGTGAGCTTCATGAAACAGAGATCTTGTCTGTCTTATTTGTTACTCTATCTTTAATGCTTAAAACACAGCTTGGAGTCAGACATAGTGGCACACACCTTTAATCCCATTACTTAGGAGGCAGAGGTAGAAGGATTACCATGAGTTTGAGGCCAGCCTAAGATTATGTAGTCAATTCCAGGTGAGCCTGGGCTAGAGCAAACCCTACCTCTAGCTACAAACAAACAAAAGGCTTGGCACTACTCAAAAATTATTTCATAAATAAATGAATGAAAGGAGTTTAATGAGCTGGAAAGATTGCTAAGTGGTTAAAGAGCATTTCCTGTGCAAGCAAAGGGCTGGAGGAGGCCTGAGAGACCATGTAAGTTAGATCCCCAAGCCCACATAAATAGCAGGGCATGGCCATACATATCTGTAACCCCAGTCCAGTGTGAAAGCAGAGAGCTGAGAATTGATGGTACTTGAGAAAAAATGCAAAGTCCAGCACTAGTAAAGGGCTTTGACTCATATAAGAATGGGTGAAAGAGTAATGGAGCCACCACAAGGGCACATACAATGTACATACATACCACACACACAAGCAAAAGAAAAGTTTTTTTATTTACATTTATTTTTTTATTGACAACTTCCATAATTGTAAACAATAACCCATGGTAATTCCCTCCTTTGCCCCACTTTCCATTTTCTGAAATGGAAACTGAAACTCCATTTTCTATCACGCCCCTTCCCACTCTCAATCAGTCTCTCTTGTATTTTGATGTCACCATCTTTTCCTCCTATTATGATGGTCTTGTGTAGGTAGTGTCAGGCACTGTGAGGTCATGGATATCCAGGCCATTTTGTGTCTGGAGGAGCATGTTGTAAGGAGTCCTACCCTTCCTTTGGCTCTTGCATTCTTTCCGCCACCTCTTCCGCAATGGACACTCAGCCTTGGAAGGTGTGATAGAGATATTTCAGTACTGAGCACTCCTCTGTCACTTCTTCTCATGCTGCATATTGAGTCATCCCTGTGGTCATCACCTTCTGAAAAGAGAAGATTCTCTAACCAAAAGTAAGAGTAACATTAATATATGGGCATGAATATTAAGAGAAGTGCTTACTTGGCAGTTTGGTGAGCATAGTATATACATTTAGCCAGACAGCAGCAGACATTACACCCCTAGGACTCATGACTACCCTTGTTGTATGTTTTCAGTATCAGGGATTTATTCCCTCCCATGGATTGGGTCTCCAGTCCAATTAGAGAGCAGATGGTTCCCCCATAACAGACATGCCACTATTGCACCTGTTGGCTCATTTGACCTGGCTGGTCAAATTTAAGGTTTAAAAGATTAAATTTTAATTGAAAAAGTCAGGGCTGGAGAGATGGCTCAATGGTCAATGGTGCTTTCTTGAAAAAGGTTATACATTTGTGACAGACAAACTGTTCAGTATTTGAAACATTTTAAGGAAAAATAAGTGTCAAATATGATGTTTGCTAACTTTTTGCTATTAATTATTTCAAAAGTGTATATTACTCATGAACTGTCATAACAAACTTTAAGGATAATTGTTTTATGTGAGACTGACAATAAGTAAAACTAAAACCTTATATGAATTTTTTGAGCTACTAGTGAAGCAATAATTAAATAGTTCAAAGTTAAATAAAAATATATTTCTAAGCCGGGCATGGTGGCACACACCTTTAATCCCAGCACTCAGGAGGCAGAGGTAGGAGGATCGCCATGAGTTCAAGGCCACCCTAAGACTACAAAGTGAATTCCAGGTCAGCCTGAGCCAGAATGAGACCCTACCTCGAAAAACCAAAAAACAAATATATATACATATATTTCTAGGTGAATGTCATGCTTTAATAAAAGAAATGAATGTTCATGATGCTATGAAAATGATGATTTTGAGAAAACCAAATTTGATAGTGGACTCTACTATTTTGCTTAAAAAATATAAACAATTGACTGGGCATGGTGGTCCATACCTGGAATCCTGGTATTTGGGAGTTATGTACAGAAGGAATAGGAGTTCAAGGCCAGCTTCAGCTGCACAGCAAATTCAAGGTCAGCATCAGCCTGTGCTACATAAATCTTTGTCTCACAAAAAAAGAGAATATAATTTGAGTTCAAATGTGACCATAATTGATCTGCCTCAATCTATGGAGAAAGCCATTCTTCTGAGACTGCCAATAGTTTTACAAACATAAGCATCCTGATATGGGGTCAAATACCATAGATTTCTTTATAGCCAGGACTTAACTTAGTTCACAGTTCACTCTACAGCTATGGCCTTCTTAAACAATTCAGAATAAATACTGTTTAATTTTAAAGCACATTGGCAGTTCAATGTCTCAGGTTACCTTCACAACAAGCTTCTTTTTATAAAAAATATTATATATAATGTCTCCTCTCTCTCTCTCTCTCTCTCTCTCTCTCTCTCTCTCTATATATATATATATATATATATATATATATATATATATATATATATACACATATATATATATCATATGTATCTCCATATACATATATTTACACACACATATATATGTATATATATATGTATATGTATATATATATATATGTATAGATAGATAGATAGGTTGAGAGAGAGAGAGAGAGGGAGAAATGGGTGCACCAGGCCTCTAGACTCTGCAAATGAACTCCTGATACATGTGGAACCACTTGCATCTAGTTTACATGGGTTTTGCGGGAGTTGAACCTGGGTCCTTAGGCCTGGGTCCTTTATTCCCCCATAAACAGATGAAGTACCTGGGGCTATAAGAAATTAACTTTCTCAAAAATTCAGAACTCAGTAATAGTTTATTCTGGGCCAATTTCGATAGAACTGAGTTAAACATGCAAAACCTGGAGCCTCATGATACAAGGAAATTATCAGTTTGACTTGCTATTCCAGTTAGAGGTGCCAATGGGATATTTAAATGAGAATTTCTCAAGAGAAAGTGGAAATTATTGTTTTGGAGTTCAGAAAGCAGGCTAAGAACAAAACTTGACATTGAGCTGACATTTGATTTGGATAAATGACCTATGTAAATCACTCAGGTTAGTGAGATGAAAACTGAGGTATTAAAGAGATTCTAAGAGGTTAAACTGTATGCTATGATGAAGCTCCTATAACAGAGGAAGGAAATTTCTGGAATAGTTACTTAGGTATATTACATACTATTGAGAAATCTTTTAGGATGTGAACAAGACCTCTGCGATAAAATGGATATTGGATTATTTACTGTCAGCATGGAGGACCCCAGCAGTCCAGCAGAGTACCAAGTTATGACTTGATTTCTCACCTAAATAAAACAGGAAAACTATTAGAATCACAATGAAGATAACATACTTTGTTAGAGAATGTGTTTCTTGTTAAATACAAGTCCTGCTTTCTCACATGTTCTCTGCACTGCCTTAAATCCTTGGATTTTCATCTTGTCCATAAAATAATTTTTATTATCTTTATGGGGTTATTCACAGATAATTTATTTTAAAAGAAAAGGACTAGATAAAAATCTTGATTTTTTTCTAATACACCAACAATGCTGCTCTTAAAGTGATTTCTACAAAGTTCAAAAGGTGCTTAAATTTAGAGCTGAGAGCCTTTTTCTTTTCAGTATCTTTTTATAAACCAAAGATTGCCTCTGATTTATGCCTTTGATGAGATATGCAGTATGTTGGAAGAAAAAATGTCTTCTCAGAGCTTTGAAGGAGCTCATAAAGTGGTAGGAAAGATGCCAAAAGCAATTACTCATTAAAATTAACACATACCTAGTAGTTTCTCAGATTGATTTTACCTATGAATTTGTTTACTGAATGATAGACTATATACATTTGTAATGGAAAATGACTGCTTTTTAAACCCCCTGGGAAGTTGTTTTGTTTTCTTGAGACTGTCCTTATTCTAGAGGGAAAGAAGAATGTGGAATGATTTGTATCAGGTTTTTCAAATAGATATTGTTTTCTTAAGAGCAGTTTTCAGGTTACAGCAAAATTGAGTGGAAAGTAGGCACTTCTCATGTGCTATTCATAATCAGTGCCACAGTGATAGAAATGATGACAAACATTGACATATAATCATCTAAAATCTTCAGTTTACATTAGACTTCAATCTTAGCCTTGAACATTCTATGGGTCTGGATAGACACTCACCAATATATTAAGATGTATAGTGAAGTATATGTACCAGTGTAGTGGCACGTAGAGTTGTTTCACTGCCCTACAATTCTTCTGTGCTTCATGTATTAATCCCCCCCCCCCCACAATGCTTGGAAACCACAGATCTGTTTCATGCCTCCATAGTTAGCCTTTTCGATAATATCGTGTGCTTCAAAGCACGCCTTCTTAGATGTACATCTTTCACGTACTAACATGCATTTAAAATCCACATGTCATTTCGTGGTTTGGTTGCTGTCATGCTAAACTGCCAACTGTGGTGTCATTCCTGATATATGTTAACAATTTATTTTATTTATTTGAGAGCGACAGAGAGAGAAAGAGGCAGAGAAAGAGAGAGAGAGAGAGAGAGAGAATGGGCGCGCCAGGACTTCCAGCCACTGCAAAGGAACTCCAGATGCATGCGCCCCCTGTGCATCTGGCTAACGTGGGTCCTGGAGAATCGAGCCTCGAACCAGGGTCCTTAGGCTTCACAGGCAAGCGCTTAACCACTAAGCCATATCTCCAGTCCATGTTAACAATTTTTACCTCAAGAATTATAATTCCTCTAGGAAAGACAGGTTCTTTATTCTCTAACCAAAAAGTAAAACAGTTCCTAAATTAACTGGCTTATTATACTGCATACAAAAGAAAAACAAGCAGTTTGATAGGTTTTTGGTATTCCCAGTATTCACAGCCATCTATAAAAAGCAGATTCTCCAACCAAAAGTGAGAACATTAATCAAATGGCATAAACCTGTACATTTAGAAGGTCTTTCTGATGGGCATACAAGCTCCATTTAGTCAAAGAAATGAGAGGAGCCTCACAACTGATGTGCTGTTACTGGCTATAATGGCCTCCAGCCCAAAGTGCAGCAAATCTTAAAGCAGGCAACAGAGGTACATGGCCCCTGTGGGAGGCATGGTCCACAGCCTGCACCCAGAATTTGGTGTCCTGTTGAGAGGGACCACAGGTGCAGCACCTGTCATTAGGGCATGAGGAGGGCCACCTGTGCAAGAGCCAGGCTCTGCATATGGTGGTTGCAGTGACCAGGTGAATGGTCCAGAGAAACCAGAGCAGTTCGGGTGTTGTGGTAGCCTGCCTTGCCCTAAGTATCTGGAAGTTGGGGAGTTGTAGGAAGTGAAATCCTTCTGTGGGATGCACATGAAGAAGTAGCTATGAAGTCAAGCTTTGGGGAAGCCCTTGGTGAGCTACAGCATCCACCACTAAGCCAGATGAAGAAAAAAGGTCCTTGACAAAAGAGACCAATGAAAAGATGAGGAACTGAATCCTTCATTAGCATAAGAGGAGGGAAGAAGGAGAGGGAGGTAACCCTATAAAACCCCCATCCCTGAGTCCACTCAGATTCCCAGCTCAGGAACTCTTCCATTCTGAGCTTACAATAAACCAGTTACTTTTGTTTTCCCCACCTTTCTGAGTTTCTGATTGTTCTGACATGTCCAATCCTTTGTTTGCATTAAGAAACAAACCCTAACCCTTAGATGGCACCAGTGGGGCTTCTACATAAGAACAGTAGCAGCTTCCCTCTAAGGCCTATGGCCTTCCAAACTTGGTTCTTCGTACCAGGTGTTTTAAAAATGTTCATCTGGGCTGGAGAGATGGCTTAGCGGTTAAGCGCTTGCCTATGAAGCCTAAGGACCCCGGTTCAAGGCTCGGTTCCCCAGGTCCCACGTTAGCGAGATGCACAAGGGGGCGCACGCATCTGGAGTTCGTTTGCAGAGGCTGGAAGCCCTGGCGCGCCCATTCTCTCTCTCTCTCTCTCTCTTCCTCTATCTGTCTTTCTCTCTGTGTCTGTCGCTGTCAAATAAATAAATTAAAAAAAATTAAAAAATGTTGATCTGTTCTTAGTAATATTTACAAAATTTTTTGACTTAGAGTATCAAGATATATGTTGTAAGTCTATTGATTGGGCCATTTGAAAGCTGATGATTAGATTTTAATCAAATGCCTCCAATAGAAGGATATAAATATGTCCTAATGTCCAATTTTGATGTTTTCCCATTATGTTAAAGTCTTCCCTTGTCAGAAAACTACCACCATAGCAATAGGAAAAATCCTTATTGGAAAGGATTATTCCTTTTTGATGGTTTTCAAGGTAGAGTCTCACTCTAGTCCAGGCTGACCTGGAATTCATTATGTAGCCTCAGGGTGGCCTTGAGCTCATGATGATACTCCTACATCTGCCTCCCAAGTGCAGGGATTAAAGATGTGCACCACCACGCCTGGCAGTCACCATTTTATATATATATATATATATTCCCCCTTGAGGTTTTTTTTTTGCTATTCTTTGAATATTCTAGAAATTAACATTCTGTCAGATGTGTACCTGGCAAAGGTTTTCTCCCATTATTTAAGCTTCTCTTTCGTTCAATTGTCTACTTGTATTTCTGTACAAAAGCTTTTCATTTCATGTAGTTCCATTTGTCCATTGTTGATCTTATTTCCCAAGTTACTGTAGTCCTATTCGGAAAATCCTTACCTATTCCTATATCATCTAGTGCACTCCCTAATATGTCCATTATAATTTTCAGTCTTTGGTTTCACATTAAAGTCTTTGATATGTTTGTAGTTGATTTTTGTGCAGGGTGAGAGATAAAGGCCTAGATTCATTCACTTATACATGGATGTTGAATCTTGAAGACTCTGATGCAGGATTTTGGTGTTCAAGGTAGGTCCCCCAAGTTTATGAACCCTAATCTTGGGTCTTGTTCCATTTTTATCAAATGATTGCTAAAAATGAACATAAAGATAAATAATGAATTATTAGGCTTATTTAGGAATAAATAACAAAACTGGGGTTTATTTAAGGGAGACTGGGATCTAGGAAGAAGGCTAGAACAGAGTCAGAGCACATTGGAAGTGGGAAACATGTGCTCAGGTAGAAAACACTGCATAATTCAATTTTTTTAATGAGAAATTGAGGTTTTTAAGGAAAGACTAGAGTAGAGCCACAACCATATGGAGGATAGTTCATAAAGCTCATTTAAGAGAAATTGAGGCTTTCAAGGAAAGACTGGAGTAGAGCCACAAGCACATGGAAGATAAACTTAGGTGCATATATAGGGGGATTTACAAGAAGCACACATATCATCTGCCCTGTGCTTCCTTATAGAACAAAGTTTAGAGGGCAAGCCATGGGAATTTAAGGAGGAATAGCAGAGGGAAAATATCAAAGCAGAAACAAAGAAATTCAGATAAGAAATAAGTAGTACTGGGAGCTGTACCCATGGCTACCCCAAGTTTAGACAAGTTGCACATGTTACAGGCTTAGAGTCAGTGAAGGTATCCATCTGGAAGACCTGGAGTATAAGGGAAATACCCACATGGTAGATTCAGATACCAGAGGAAAATAATAAATGTAATTCCAGTAATAAATTACCCTAAACTATAATGCAGAGGCAAGCAGAAAATTCCCCCAGATGAAGAGATAATATTATTCTCTCCCCTCACCCAGCCAGGATGGGTTGAGGGGAGAGGTCAAACTCAAGTATATAGCTATGGCTAGGGTGAAGACAGGCAGACAGAGTGAGAAAATGGGTGCACAGAAAAAAAGGGGTCTGGAAACAGTATGGACAGGCCTTTATAGTTAATTGAAAATGTATTCTTTCATCAAATTCATGTATGTAATGGGAAGAAATGAATGATTTGTATATTTGGAGGGTGGAAACCAGAACAAACAGACCTAGATACTATGCTAGACTGTAGGCAGCAGGGGGGCACTGTAGATGACTCTTGTAGATGAGTACCAGTCAGACACGACGAGTTCCATTTTTACCAAGTGTTCCCTTCATACCAAGGAGGGATGCCATGTGGGATGGTGGTTCCTGGTTCTCTGGGCCTCAATTTCTAACTAAAACTTCCCAAAAGAAGCCTTCTCTTATTTCTTCTTCAATGTTGTCTTTTCTTCAAGAAATATTTTTTGCCTACTTGTCAAAAGTATCCTATTCCTATTCCATTGTTTTTGTGACAGTTACTGTCTGTGGTGTAACTTAAAATCAGGTATAGTGATACCTCCAACAGTGTTCTTTTTAAATGTATTGTCTGGGCTCTTTGGGGTCCTTTGAAATTGCATATGAATTTTAGGGATGAATTTTCTATTTCAGTGAAAAATGGTTGTAGAACTTTGACTGGGGTGGCACGCTGCTTTTGGTAACATGCGCATTTTATGATATTAATTTTTCTGACCTATAATCATGTGAGGTATTTCTATCTCTTAGTATCTAACTCTCTTTCTTCATCATTTTAAAGTTTTCATTATAGAGGTTTTTCTCTCCCTTAGTTAAGTTTATTCCAAGGTATTTTATTTAATTTGAAGCTATTGTGAATGGGATTGCTGCTCTGATTTCTTTCTCCATATATTTGTCATTGGTCTGTATGAAAGCTAATGATTTTTTACATGCTACTTTTGTATACTGCCCCTTTGCTTGAAGTGTTAATCAACTCTAGTTTTCTCAGTGGAGTTTTTAGGATTCTTTATGTATAGGATCATATAATCTATAAATAAGGATACTTTACCTTCATCTTTTCCTATCTGTATCCCTTTCATTTACTTGTTTTGTCTTATTGATTTATTAAGATTTGAATTTCTATGTTCAGTGGGATTGGAGATAGTGAATGCCAATGTTTTGCTCTTGATCTTAGTGGTAATGTTTCAAGGTTTTCTTCATTTAGAAAGATGTTGGCTATATATTTGTCATATATATTCTTCATTATGCTGATATGTTCCTTCCATATCTGCCTCTCCAGTACTTTTATCATGAAGGGATGTCAGAATCTGATAAAGGCCTTTTCTTCATTGATTGAAATTACATAGTAATTTCAGTCCTTGAGTCTATGTAGGTGATGAATTACATTTATTGATTCATGTATGTTGAACCTTCCTTACATCTGTAGAATAAACTCTAGTTGATTGTGGCATATAATCTTTTTGATGTGTTCTTGAATTTAACCTCCAAGTATTTTATTGAGTTTTTTTTTTTAATATCTGTGTTCTTCAGGGAGATTATCTTATAATTTTCTTTGCTTTGTCAATTTCTGGTTTTGGTATTAGAGTATTACTGGTTTCCTAGATTGGAAGTATCTTTGCCTTTCTATTTTATGGAATAACTATAGTAATATAGGCTTTCGTTGTTCCTGAAATTCTGCAATGACTCCATATGGACAAGGGCTTTTCTTGTTGGGAGATTTTCATTACTGTTTCAATCTCATTGCTTGTTATAAATCTGTTTAAATTATTGATCTCATTTGAGTTTAGCTTTCATAGGTCATGTACATCTAGAAATTCATCCATTTATTTTAGATTATCTAATTCGGTGGGACATGCCCTTATGATTTTTTAAATTTTGTTCCTATCTGTTGTAATGTTCCCATTTCATCTGCAATTTTATTAACTTGGATCTTCTCCCTCTTCCTTTTGGTTACATTGTATAAGTGTTTGCCAGTCTTGCTTATCATTATTGTAAAGGACCAACTCTTTGTTTCAATGATTCTTTGTATTTTTTTCTATCCTATTGATTTCAGTCTTGATCTTAATTATTTATTCTCATCTACTGTTTCGGGGTTTGGTTTGTTCTAATATTTTCAAGGACTTAAGGTGTATCATTAAGATATGTATTTTAGTTTTTCTGATTTTTTTGATACAGGTACTCAGTGCTATAACCATTACTCTTAGGTCTGCCTTTGTAATGTCCCTTAGGTTTTGGTATGTTGTGTTTTCATTTTTATTCAGTTATATATAATTTCCTTTTTGTTTTTCAATAACCTATACATCATTAAAAAGTGTATGGGCTGGAGAGATGGCTTAGTGGTTAAGTGCTTGCCTGTGAAGCCTAAGGACCCCAGTTTGAGACTCGATTCCCCAGGACCCATGTTAGTCAGATGCACAAGGGGGCGCGTGCATCTGTAGTTTGTTTGCAGTGGCTGGAAGCCCTGGCGTGACCATTCTCTCTCTCTCTCTCTCTCTCTCTCTCTCTCTCTCTCTCTCTTTCTCTCTGCCCCTCTCTCTCTGTCACTCTCAAATAAATAAGTAAAAATGAACAAAACAATTTTTAAGTGTATTGCTTAATATTTGTGAGCTTACATATTTTCTGTACTTTCTCTTGCTTTGGCTTTTCTAGCTTTATCCTACTGTAGTCAGATAGCATACAAAAAATAAGTTTCTTATATTTGTTGCTTTCCTTTCTCCACCAATTATGACTGATAGTTTTAGTAAATATTGTAGTCTGGTTTGGCAATTTTGATCTGTCAGGAGTTGAAATACATTATTCCAAGCCCTTTTGACTGTTAAAGTTTCCATTGAAAAGTCAGCTTATTCTAATGGACTTGCCTTTATAGGTGACATGGCATTTCTTTCCTACAGCTCTCGATGTCTTTTTGTTGGTGTTGTTGTCCTGAACATTTAGTAATTTAATTATGATGTGGCATGGGGAATTTCTTTTCTGGTCCTGTGTATTTGGTATTTTATATAACTCTTGTACATGAATGGGCATCTCTTCCCTACATTTAGGAAATTCTCTGTAATGATTGTATTGAAAATATTCTCTATTCCATTAACATAGTGTTCTTCTTTACCTATACCTACAATTCATATATTTGGAATATTCATGGTGTCCCAAAGATCTTTCCTGCTTTGTCCATATGTTTTTGTAAGTTTGGAATTTTCCTTGACTAAACATATCAATTTATCTAACTTGTCTTTAAGTCATGATATTCTGTTACGCCCATGGTCCATTCTGATAGTGAGGCTTTTCAATGAGTTTTTTTTTTTTATTTCACTTACTGTATTCTTCATTTACAGCATCATTTAAGTTTGTTTTCATCAATATTTCTATTTCTTTTTTAAAAATTTTATTTTGTTTTTTATCTTTGCACAATCAATATTTCTATTTCCTTTTTGAAATCCATTTCAATCTCTTCCTTTTATATTCCTATTTCATTCAGCTAATTATTTCTTTTTTCTTAGAATTCTTTCATTTCTTTGAACATATTTATCACCATTTCCTTGAATTATTTGTCTAGAATTTCATCTAAGCCTCTATCATCATGTCATTAGGTTCATTGCTCTGGAATTGATAGACTGTGGAGGAGATATGACTTGTCTTTTTATATTACTTGGGTTTTTTGAGAGGGGGGCTGGTAGTTTCACATCATATGTTAGATTGCTCATTGATTTTTTTTTAATTTATGTTACCTTTATCTTTTCAGTGGAGATGCTTGCTATATTCAGGAATGACTTGTAGTTGAAGTGTCACCATCTTCTGTTAGCCTGGTGTTTAGAGCATCAGGCTCTCTCCAGTCCTCCTCTTAGAGTAGACTACTGGTTGTAACAACAGTTACTATTTTTGGATAGACCCACTAAAAGTAATGTTAGTCAATATTAAAATAATCACTTCTTAAATGCTAATAATTTTAGAGAGTGGTGGAACATTGACAGTATTGTATGCATGAGTGTATTAGCTATCATGAGTTTGTGGGGAAAGAAAAAAAAATAATGAAGGAACAATCTTCACAGAACAAGTAGTTAATATTGGTTTGATATGGAAAAAGTTAAGGAGGGGGACACAAGGAGAAGTAACAAAGAGAAAAAATGGGGAAGTATGGGAGAATTTTATCTTATGACAGACTGAAGGAATAGAGGTATGTAGTTGATGTAGAATAGTTTCATCTCTCAAGAAGCTGAGGCTCATACTTCCTGCAAACCACAATAGGCTATGTTCTTTGGGAGAAGAAGATATTCAGGGAACATGTAAGGAGGAAAAAGAAAAATGAAAACTAAATGACACCAACAAAACAAAAACAAAGTACAAATACCCCTTACTTATACATTTCATATTCAACAACAAAGAAAATAATAGAAGGTAATGTGAGTGAGTGCCAAGCTGCCTTGTTAGGATGACAATAAATGTTAGAAAGAGGATAAGTATAGGGAAAGAAAGCACTGGGTAGAGATTTACAAACTGAGTGGCCTCATATTTTGCCCTTGTCTGAATGTGCTCACCTACTAAAATGGATATTCCTCTGTTGAGATTTCTCTTACCTGAGATGAGTAGTTCCATTTGTTAGGAGTTTAATTTCTAAGGCCAGGCCACTAGAGCCAGTTAAAAACTTCCTTTTCTCTGGAGCAGAGTCTACAGGCCTGAATAGTTCCCTAGCTATTCCTTTCTGGAAAGTTTTCTTGTTACAGCTTGAGCAATTTCTGCAAAGTCTGGAAGCCTTTGGAATCTGGGAGCCTCCTCTGGTGTATGGAAGTGGTCCCTTTCTCCTCTGGTCTGTGGTAGGATTGGAAGGAGAGGTTTGTGTGGGTTGGAAGTCTCTTAGTTTCAAATTTCCAAACTCTTCTGGTGCTTGCCTATGTTTGCTGGTGGACCTTTCAACTTAAGATTTTCACTTTAGTAGCACTGGAGTCCCCAGGCAGTTTCCTCTGTGGCTGACAGCTTGGAGCTGTGCTTAGTACCTACTGTGGATCTTTCAGGCTTGCCTTTGGGTCACAGATACCAATCTCTATATTCCTGGTGTCTTTTTTTTTTTGTATTACTGCTTCATAGTTTTCTGACATTCTTTAGTTTCCCTCTTTGGGACAGTCTTTTAGTTCTAATTTTTATTTTTTCTCACCAGCTTGCAGTGAAACTGTTTCTAGTCTGCCATGTTACTTGGAAGTCCTTTTGTTCCCTTAGATTGCTTCAGTCTCACACAATGGTGCTCCAGGGCTTTATCATAGACCCCCATTTCCAGTGTTCTTGATCAGGTACGTTGTTTTAACTGCCCTCCCTAGGTTGATAAGTCCCCTAGCTCTGAAGTCGCCCTTAAAAATCAGACTTGCATACAAACCATGTTCTCTACATTGTAATTTTTTTCTTTGGTTTTTCGAGGTAAGGTCTCACTTTAGCCCAGACTGACCTAGAATTCACTATGTAGACTCAAGGTGGCCTCAAACTCAAGGAGAGCCTCCTACCCCTGCCTCCCAAGTGCTGGGATTAAAGGCGTGTGACACCTCGCCCAGCTACATTACAACTTGGTATATCTTAGAATGTCACACTGAACCAGTTCCAAACTGAACATGATTCTATCTCGCCAAACCTGCACTTCTTTTACTCCACCATGGGGCAAGAGTCACCTTTGGAGCTTCTTTTTTCATCAGCTCCCACATTCATAACCATAACTTTTGCTCAAAAGACATCTGAAATCTGTCCATTTCATTCCATCTCCAATACTTGAACCTTGGTTCAAATGACTTCCTTATGTTGCCTAAGAGACCGTGACCTCTCTTTTGCCACTTCTTATTCCTACTCATCATCACATCTTCCCATGATTCACCTCTACCTATGAGCCAGAGTAAACTTCTAGAGATGCAAATCAGTGATTTCAACTCACAAATGAATTCCCTTTCAATAGCAAACAGAAAATGGATTGCATTCCTATGGGTGGTATATCAAAGTACCAACAACTGGATGGTTTAAAACAGAAATGTATTGTCTAGTAGTTCTGGAGGCCAGAATTCTGAAGTTACTGTGCCAGCACAGCCATATTGACTTTGGCTGCTCTAGGGGAGAATCCTTTCTGGCCTCTTCCAGCTTCTGGTGGTTGCTGGCAATCTTTGTCATTCCTTGGCTTATAAATGCATTACTCCAGTCACATGGCTTTCCAGTCCCTGTCCTGATGTGTGTTCACAATATCTTCTCTCTGTGAATATTTGTCTCTTAAATTTCTTTCTTTCTTTTCTTTTTTTTTTTTTTTTTTTTTTTTTTTTGCTTTTCAAGGTAGGGTCTCACTCTAGCCCAGGCTGACCTGGAACTCACTATGGAGTCTCAGGGTGGCCTCGAACTCACAGCAATCCTCCTACCTCTGCCTCCCGAGTGCTGGGATTAAAGGCATGCACCACCACACCTGGCTTAAAATTTCATTTTTATAAGGACGTTAGTCATAGTGGATTGAGGACTGAGCTAGTGATTTTATTTTAACTTGATTATCATTGCAAACTTTTCAAATAAGGTCACATTGGTAAGTATAGTGGACTTCAGAATATTTTATTCTGGAGGAACATAGCCAATGACAAACCCCAGATTTTGTGTTTGGGCTCTTACAAAGCTTTATTTTGGCCCTCCATATCAGTGGGTTCTACATTCATTCCTTTACTGAAGCAAATGTTGATAGAAGGTATTTGAGAAAAGATTGGCATTTGTACTAAATATGTATTTTTATGTTACCTTTATTTTTAAACACTAGAATATGACATCTATTTACATATCATTGCATTGTATTGGGTATTATGAATAATGTAGAAATCATTTAAATTAATTAAGACTATATGCATGGCTTCTATGCCAATATTATGTCATTTTATTTGAAGGACTTGACCATCCATTTTTTTTAAACTTAGGGGTCCTAGAAACCCCTTATGGGACCACTGGATACAGCCCTGCATTTATCTCTGATTACATGTCTTATTATTTAACCTTCCCATTGTTTTCAGCTAACTAGGCACTTCTGTTAACTAGGATTGCTCTTATTATTTAAATACAGATGTTCCTTCCACATAGAGATTCACTCTGATCAACCTATTAGCTTATCTGCTAGCTATTCTCTATCTCATAACCATTTCACTTCTCTCATTATTGTTTGCCACAATGTGGTTATGTTGTGTACATATTGTCACTCTTATTGTGGAAGATGCTACCAGTTATCTACCGAATGGCCACCCATACTATCTCATGGCTAAATATTTTACTGTGCACACAGCAACAAGGCATGGGATGTGATTGGGCTAGGCTAGTGGTGACAACCATATCTACCTTAACAGAGATTGTTGCTGGGCTAGGTCAGATTCATGGCAATGGGATGTAAAAGGAAGATTGGGGTTTCTTGACATTTCTCCTTGCTGATTATAGAAGCAATCAAAGAGCAAACTCTCCATGGTTTTCCTCTGGACTCCTGAATTTCAATGTGATTTTTAGAGTTCCACTAACCATCTTGTGCCCATGAATTGAACTTTCAAAGGAAAACAGAAGCCACCAATACTGAGCACGATGAGAGAGCAAGGACTTGCATTTTGAGGAGTCCTTTCTATACTTCCACTAGACCTGCCACTTCCTGATCAAGGATCATAAATGTTTATATGCTTTAATCAACTAATATCCAAGGTGCTCATTATTTGCTTTTAATGCCTTTAATGTGGCACAACATATTGTTTAACCATAACCATGGGAACTTTGTCTTAGCTAACACTGAAATTCTGAGATGCAAACAGCTTCAGGCAGCCAGGAGATACTCAAGGAATTGTTTCTCTGGATTTCAAAGTTTGTTTTTAGTTACTTAGTATGTCTTTGTGACAATGTCTTTTAAACAATCATCCTTTCTGAAAATCAGTTCTCCTTACTGTAGTGAGTCCCAGACCAGAAATGAGCAGAAGACCACCTGAATGAAAATTAAAAAGGAGAGTCTTTATTAAGCCGGCTGGCATCTATCCCCTCACAGCAAGGAGGAGAGCAGCCCCTTCCTACTTTTACGGTGAGTTTTTAAAAGCAAAAACCACATTTCTTTAGAATGATTTGAAAACCCCCAGCCACCCCCTCCATACACAATTTTCATTAGCAGAAGCAAGCAAGTAAGCATGATTACAAAAGCAGAATTTTTGCAGTTAGCACCAGGTACAAATCAGATACCAAATATCAGGACATCTTGACCTCAGGGTGAGAGCAAACACCAGATGTCTTATTGGAACCACGTCCTTATTCTTGTAATTAATGCTCTGTGCTAATCTTTAAGCTCTTATGGCTCTTTGAGAATGTAAAGATGTTTGAGTGGCCCAAGATGGCATCCCTTAGGTCTGTTCACCAGAGGTTGTTTCGTTATAAAAGAATAGTTGAGTTGGGACTGTTGGAGCAGGCCTGTATGCCTAAATTAGTCAACAAGCTGAAGCAGAAGGATTGAAATTTCGTGGCTAGCCTAGGCCCTGTCTGAAAATACAAAAAGTAAGCAAAGGGCTGGGGATATAGCTCAGTGTTAGAGTGCTTACCTAGAAAAAAAAAATGGTTTAATCCCCAATATCAAAAGAAACAAACAAACAAACCATTGTTGAATGATAATGTTGAATGGATGAATGACAACATCTGTGTGCACCCATATCAGTTACTTAAGCTTTCTTTGTGCTTTGTTTCAGTCTCCTCTGTCTCAGACTGACTCTTCATTTTACCTTTTTCTTTTTCTTTTTGTCTTTCATTTGTAGTGTTGGAGATTGACCTTGGGACCTTGTATTGAATCTCATCTGGACCCAGCTTCCCAGCCTAGCTAAATGCTTATATCCTTCTGGCTCCCTGTAGCATAAATTCATGCCCAGTCAAAATATCTTTTTGTTATTGTTGTTGTTGTTTGTTTCTTTGTTTTTTGAGGTAGGGTCTCAGTCTGGTCCAGGCTGACCTGGAATTAACTACGTAGACTCAGGGTGGCCTCAAACTCACGAGAATCCTCTTACCTCTGCCTCCCAAGTGTTGGGATTAAAGGCATGTGCCACCATGCCTAGCTCAGTCAAAATATCTTTATGGTACTCCACAAACATACCTTCACCCTTCGCGTTCCTCTCTGTATCTTTCAAACTCGGGCTTAATGGAGGCAGCACATATCCTGGATGTATTACTTCCTCTCATTTGTCCCTATTCATCCTCCACAAGGCAACATCTTCATAATGGAAAATGTCTCTATTCTAACTACTTCATATATACCTTAAGAACTGAATCTGTGCTCTATTTTTATTTTTTTATCCACTAATAGGCATTGCTCAAGGAACTTGTTGTGCATAGGGTAATACAGTGTAGGGTTTAAGCTATGGTCTTGGGAGACAGGACAACCACAAGTTATATCTGCCATTTGCTTGCTGTGTCAACCCAAAGCAAATTGCCTAACCTCTCAAAGCCTCGGTTTCTTCATTGCAAATCACAGACAATAATAGCATCTACTTTTTAAAGCTGTGTGTTGCTCTCCAAAACAAATAATAATGCATGTGGAACATTTGGTATAGAGCTCAGCAGAGAATAAGCACTGACTAGGCAGTTGCTATTACTGTTATCAGGTAATTCTTGAATAGATAAAAATTATATTCTGGAGGGCTATACAGATTAGTGTTCTCAAAGATATAAACCATCCCCAGTAGACTACGTTGGTGGATTGGGATTACACACACACACACACAGAGCACCTAACACCATGCACATCATTATATACCAACATAAGAATTTTCTGTACTCACAATGTCTAGTGGAGATTAGAGCAGACCTGACAATGAACCTGAAGCCACTTATCTGTTTGCGAAAGTCACTATGAAGAAGTAAAGGATGTACTTCTATTTGCATGTTAATGGTGTTAGTTTACCTAAATTTTGGGGCAAAAATATCATTTGAGACAGGACTTCTGGTTGACAATCTAAACAAACTAACATTAGCTAATTAAAGCAAAACAAAATTTATTGAGAAGATCCTAACAAGGCTGGGGAAGATGTGCAGTTCACAGAATTATCAGAAAAACTGGTGGTTCTAGTCCATAAATGCTGGAAAACCTGGATTCAGTGAAAACAAAACAAAAAACACAGACTGCTAAGATTGCCCTCCTGTGGGGTTGTATGTCCACAAGGACATCAACTGTCACATTTCTGGGATTTATTGCTTTGGAACTGGTTTGATACAGCTCCTTGTATCTCAGTTGTAATGCAGCCACAAGGAATGATTTCTGAATGTTTGCATCATTCTCACTCTTCCTCAATAGCTTGTCAGATGAACTAAGATTGATCTCATCCAGTTCCTTTAGCTACCCTGAGGAGGGGAGAGGAATCACCTGCTCTTTTAGGTTCTGCAGTGAGGGGCCAAGTATAGCCTCCCACCTGCCTTAGAATGCTGAGCAACTCCTCTGACTCTCCACTGAGGCCTCCAGAAAGAGTGATGCAACTGGAAAACAGGACCAGAAACAAAATGCTCAGAAGTGGTCCTTTGGGTGTTGGGGGTTTGGCTCAATGACAGTACTCTTTGTCAATATATCTGAGTCCCTAAGTTCCCTAGGTTCCATCTCCAAACCTGTGTTTGTGGGGGGTGGTGCCCTTGAAGACTCTCATCCAGCTGAAAGCCATCTCCTGCAACTTTTCCTATTCTGTGTGTATATTAAATAGCATCAGGAGAATCTTTATCCACTTTTACAGATATGTAAATTTTGAGGCTGGGGATATGATTCAGTTACTTTCCATACAAACATGAGGACCTGAATTGGGGTCTACACTTACATAAAAGTCAAATGTAGTGGTGTGCTTCTGGGGAGGTAGAAAAAGGAAAATCTCTGGACATTAATGGTCCATTTACTTCAGAGAGAGATTCTGTGACAAAACTAATGTGGAGAGCAATTGAGGATGATACCCAAGGTCGAACTTTGGCCCCATACACATGTGCACCCACACACATAGAAACATATATACACACATGCCTATACCACACACAGGTTCAGAAAAAAAAAAAAAATAAAGGTAACTTTCCTTCTCAATAATATTAATCATGACCAGTAAAGTAACCACATGGCACAGTGACATTTCTAAAAGGCACTGTGATGTGCTGAAAACAGTTGCTGTTGCCAGATTACTATTGGCAGGAGTAGAAACAGGTCCCCTGGAGCCCTCCGGGCAAAGGCAATGCCACCCTCTTGAAAGGGTCAGCAGATGGTAGTGTTTGCTACCCCTGACAGGGTAACGGGGGAGGAAGCTGTGGGTTCCATCTGGGAGAAAGCCTGTCTTCTAAGGCCAAGCAGCAATGTGTTTGTAATCTTTACACTTTTGGTGATACTCTTTCAGAAGGGCAGATTGTAGAATGCTGGAAAATTCCTCCCAAGAAAAACTTTACCTTTTTTATGTTGCTTCACAGTAGATGGAATAACCCTGGGAACTCTAAGGTGAAAGACTGGTAGGATGGAGCAGTAGCATCTCCTGAGAAAGCCACTAATTATTTCTTAGGAGAAAGAAGATAGGTAGATGTCAAACTCTGATATTTGAAAATGTTGGTGGTCAAAGTCTATTCTCTGTTCCAGTCTGACTTACCCAACTGAGCCAGAAAATGTATTCATGGCTTTCCATGGCTCTTAGTCAGTGGCAAGTCATTTCCTTTTTCAGATTATTTCCATTTTTAAGATTTCCCATTAGCTTTTTGATCTTCTGCTTTTAAAACATTCAGCCTGTTCTATCACCAGCCATATGCCAGGATTTCTTTCTTCAAGGTTTTGAACTTGTCATTTATCCTTAACACTCCCAGGTGGATTTTTGACTGGTCCAAGGTAGACAAGGTTTTCCAGATAAAGCAAAAGGAGGGAGCTTCTTATTTAAAGGTGGAGGCAAAGATGAAAAAAAAAAAAAGTCAGTCTTCTTGTAAACACCAGTGGCTGATGTTTGAAATAAAGTTTCTGTGGAAAAGTAATGTGATTATCAATTTATATTACAGATACACTGTAATATAATTTGAGTATTAGTAGTTCTATGGAGCTCCCAAGAGACATTTCTTAAGTTTTGTGCTGTGAAATTCACTCTTCTGTAGAATTTTGTGAAGGTTCTTTTTTTCCTTTTGGTTTAACTTTTTATCAGTATTAATAAAACAAATTATTCTGGAACTGTATCTATACAACATTAAAACAGTTATAAGTAATTTTTGTATTTTCCTCAATGTTCAAAAATTGCTGATGGCTTTCTGTTTTAATTTTAAGGTTTTTAATATCAAAATTTATGAAATATTTCCCTCTGTGGTCCCACAACTTATAACCCAGTATTATTTAGCTGCAGGTGCTCAGCCCACACTTAGTTACATTTGTCAATTTTCTGCTCATTGTGATATGGTAAGCTGCCCTTACCTGTTAGTCACACCCTCACATGTCACAAAGAGTCATGGGACCACACAGTCTCATTGTTTCAAAACCCATTATAAAGTTTTATTCTAAATGGTACAGATGAAGGCACTGATTAAAGTGCCACTGTGAGTTTAATCATGTATATGCTGCTGAAAATCATTTAATGGATGAATAACTTGGAAAAAAAGAGCTCTCACCACCCACGCACATTAAGATAAAATGGGGCAGCGTTTTGCACTTGTTTCCCCAGCACAGCCTGAGAAAGGTTTCTGATGTCCATCTTTTCCCTCTCTTAGCATTTCAACTTCATCCCGGTCAGCTGCTGAATCGTTAAACAGAATGCCACCCTGTCTTTGTATTTCCAAAACTATGTGTCTCTATTGCCAACTGCACATCTTTATGATATGTTTGCAAAAGAATTAAACTCATAATATTCATTTGGTCTCTTATTATTGGCAGAGTACCTCCCTCCACAAATAGAAGGGGGTGAGAAAAAACTTCCGTGTTCTTGTTCTGCTCTTCTAAGCTGTGCCCATCCTAAGATGCTCTGTAGACGGGAGCCCAGCGGTGGGCAGAGGCTGTGAGTCCCCCAAAAGAAGCTCCTCGCTTTTCCGTGGCATTCCCATTTGCTAGTGCGCTGCTGCGGCCATATGCCTGATTGATATATGCCTGCAATGGCACTTTTCCATTTGACATTCTCATTCTCTCTCTCTCCCTCTCCCTCTCCGTCTCCCTCCCTCTCCCTCTCTCTCTCCCTCTCTCCCTGTGTCGCTTAAACAACAGTCCTAACTTTTGTGTGTTGCAAATATAAAAGGCAAGCCATGTGACAGAGGGACAGAAGAACAAAAGCATTTGGAAGTAACAGGACCTCTTTCTAGCTCTCAGAAAAGTCTGAGAAGAAAGGAGCCCTGCGTTTCCCCAAAGGTAAGCAGGAAAACAAGCGCTGACGGCTAGCCTAGGAAATTAACTTCTTTCCAAACCGAGCGTTTCATCCTCTTTGCAGACAAAGAGACAACCTTTAAATACCACTTAAATTTGCATTACTTTAATTTGCATTAATCTGTAGCATGCCAGCCTTGTGTTTTTTAAATGAACGGGTCTTTGAAGTCTGTGACCGGGTTGGGATCGTCCCAGAGAAACTGGAAAATATTTTTTTGGGTTCACTTCTATTTTCTTTTCAAACTCTCTGCGTAGTTAGATGTACTTTGTAATGGTTCTTATATTTGCCTCTGTGAAAGGGGACAGAGAAGCAGTAAGCTTGCCGACTTGGATTTTGAAGCCCCGTATCTTCCCCACCGCCTTCAACCCACTTACAATGGGGGCACTATTAACGCAGGCGAGCCTGTGAGGTTAAATGCGCACTGTTTACTTTTATTACTACTTATGTATGCGGCTGATCTCCTGCCAGGACTGTGCTGGAGTGCTCAGAATGACTTCAAACAATAGGCAACGTTTATGCCTAGCTTTCAGTGCCTAGCTGCTTTGCACTCTTCTCCCATCGCACTGCTGGACCTCGCTTCCATAGATGCATTCGGGAGCGCCGTGATGAGGATGGGTATGCCGTAAGATTTTGATTGGGCAAAAAGTCTGAGGAAATGCATGTTGTTTGCTTTGGCCTTACTTGCAGGGTCTATTTTTAGTAGTCGACTTGTCCCTGCAGCAAGACTAACGCTCCACTGTCCAAAGAGTGACAGGGAAAGGATGCTCCCAACAGCAGAGGGACCCAGACCTGGAGGGAATGACTCCTACAGACACCTGAGGAATATTCAGAAGGTTTATTCAAAATCCAAAATCCAAGTTCTCTCATTAAATGAACAATTGAGCTGTAGGAGGCCTGGGCATAATGTTCTTGAGGGACAGGGAATTTGGTTGTGTACAGAATGTTAATGACTCAGAAAGCACAGTGACTGAGGCTCATTGTAATGGACAAGCCCAGATAAGCCTCTATGAAAGAGCCCTCCCCCCCATCTTTGCTGAGATTCAGGTGCTGCAAAGGAATCTGTTTGGCAAGATGGAAATCCCACAAACTTTCTTTGAAACTGTCATTAATAGCAGATATATCTGCTGCAGAGCATGCTTCTTTCTAGGTCTAATACTCATGTATTTTAACACAAGGAGTAGCATAGCAAATTGCTTCAACACATTAACTACTAGGTGCATTTGAAAGTACAGTGTTGCCTCAAGTGCAGTGTTAGCAGAAGATATCAACCAAATATAAGGAGACCTGCAGAATGCCTCTCAAATGAGTATGTAGACTTCCTGCACGCATCTGCTCATTTTCTTCTCACTAGTCTTGCTTCTGGAAGTGAACTTTAGAGTTCTATTGACCAGCTTTCATTGTGGAGATGGGACATGATTTATGGTGAACATTTTGGATTTTCTCAAATAACTAGCCTAGCAAACAATGTTGAATGAAAATCAGACTTTGAAAGGAGCTAATTGACATCTTTGGGATGTTCACTAATCAAAAAGGGTTATAAAGAACCCCATGGATTGTATTGTTATAAAATGTTATGGTGATTTTCTTAAAACTCCTGCTGCTAACAAAGCATTTAAGTAACTCAGAACAATTTTCTTAAACTACTATTCAGACCATTACATGAGAGTATTTGAACACAACATGCAATGTATTGCATCGTTGCTTTTAAAACACGTTTGGTTCAGGTAATGGGAGAACTGGCTGAGGCTTTCTTACTATGACTGTGTATCAAGCAGCTGACACCCGCAGATGGAAACATGCCTGTGTAATTTTCAATCTTAATTTGAGTTCCAATGACATTGTCGAGGGAAAAATAAATCATTTTTCAATACATTCAACAATTTCCAACTCATTTATTTTCCTGGGCCCTTAAAAAATGTGGTGACTTTCTCGGAATTATAGCCACCAATGGTGGATGGTGATTTTTATTCTACTTTAAGAACACACAATTCTGGCACTGTTATTCTTACTGGTTAATTATTCATTCCATCATTCTCTTAATAAATATTTATTAAGTATTTGCAATATGCCTGGCTAGTCCTGATGAATACAAAGGTGAATAGGATATTGTCCCACACCCTTATTTTCACTCAGTATGCCTTCTCCATTTGAATTTTAGTACTAGAATGGGCTTTGCCACTGGGTAACTAGGCAAGAATTTTCTGGTTATTAAGGACCATTCTAAATAGCTGCTGGTGTCTACATTTATTTGGAATGCTTCTCATTTATCAGTGGATTCTCTCTCCATTTACAATGAAGGGGACTCTCCTCTTTGGCCTTTAGCAAGAGATTGTGGGTATATTTCACTTTCATAGCTATCATGGCCTGGATCTTGTCGGCTTGGGTAGAAGAAGCTTAGAAAAAGAGCAGCTTATCCTTTTTCTGTTCTATTGAGTACTTTCTGGAAGGGACCTTGTGCTGCCTCTATCAGGATGGGTGTGAGTCACCTCCTGAGCAGCTGACATCAGGACTACTTGATGAATCATTGAATTAGAAACATGCACAGAGGAAGATGCCGTCACCATCTCCCACTACTTACTTGTCCCATTCTCTATATTGAGGAAACCAATGACCTCTAGGCCTGGCCTAAATTCATGAGGCCCCTGGGGTAACTTGCAGGAAGTTGTTCCCCAAACCCAGGTCTGTCTGAGCCACACACAGTGTTGCTTGCTTCCAGCCTGGTGTTTTATCACATGCTTAGACTACTGGGAAAAAGTCCTGATGACAGCATCATCAGGGACCTAGATTTGGTGCTTATCAGCAGAAAATCTCTGTGGTTGGATTAAAATGTCTCTGACTCCTGGGGTGCCTGACTCACCCTAGCTAGCTTTTAGCTTCTTGACTATCATCTCTAAACCCATGCTCACCTCTCCACATGACAGTCACTTTGTCCTGCCAGGCCAGCAGAAGCAGAGGGGATGGGGAGGCAGGTGGAAGGGCTGAAAAGTGTGAACATCAAACACTGAAAGGGGAAAGCCGGTTGGTGGGAGGGTGGGTGAGCCTAGGGCCCAAATTTCTGTGGCCTGTCCTAGCTGTGATCAGCTGTCATTTCCTCTTCGTGTATGACACTGGGGAACATATTAAAATTTCTCTGGGATGGTATGTTTGGAATTCCTCTGATGCCCCACCTCACCAACTTACCCGGACAATAAAAGCAAGGTTGTAAGCCTTTGAACAGCTGGCCGGCTATATATTTCCCCTCTTTCTTTCACATAATCTAATTCAGCAAAGAATCCAGCTAGACTGGCAGTGCCATGTCTGGGTACTTGTTTCCTGCAAGTTCTTCCTCCACCTCCTCCTCCTGCATGCACTGAAATCTTCCTGGGTGGCATATGGCTTTTCATTTCTTTGCTCACCACTGCTCTCAGCCCGCCCCTTTTCCCTTCGCCTGAGCTCCTTCCATTGTGAGCTGCTCTTTGCTCCGTCTGTTCTACAGACAGCTTGGGTCCTGTACCATTGGGAAACAACAGCCCATGAGGTCTCCTCATCTCCATAGTATTCCCAGGATGTCATTCTTGGCATTAGTTCTGCAGGGCTGATAGGATATGGGGGCTTTTTGTAGCCCTGAGGCTGAACCCACTCACAGAGAGGAGCAGCCACGTGGCTGTCCAAGAGCAGAGCTGGAGTGACCCGGGTTGGCAGGGACAAGCATACCATCACAGTGACCCGGACATCTCCGGCAAAGGCCTGGGGGTGGGAGTGCTATGGGAATGCCTGGATGCACTTCAGCCCACATTAAGAGAAATGTGGTTATTTTGTTTCAGGGGGAGAGACAAGTGACTTGGAACAAAGATCCCCGGATCCTGGGGCCATTCCCTGCCCCTTTTCCACATCCTTCCCACGTCCAGTAACCACCCCCCCCCTCCACCCCACTTCGGAAAGAGAGACAGGACTTTTAATTTGGCCAGCCCAGGCATGAATGTCTTTATGGAACACATTTGATAAAAGGAAGACCTGAGAAATCAAGCCTGGGTTGACCACTGAAAATGCCTGGGGCTTTGGAGATGGACAGCTTCCTTGCTTCCTTCCTTCCTTAGTTCCTTCCTTCCTTCCTTCCTTCCTTCCTTCCTTCCTTCCTTCCTTCCTTCCTTCCTTCCTTCCTTCCTTCCTTCCTCCCTTCCTACCTTCCTTCCTTCCTTCCTTCCATCCTTCTCTCCCTCCTTCGCTCCATCCCTCTTCCTTTCCTCTTCACACAGTAGTTTGGCTCATGAGTTTCAAGTGGAATATACTGAAGAGAGATTCCCATTCAAGAACCTCCATGTGCAGCATCCTAAAAAGGTGCTACTAATGCCCTTGGGGGCAAAAAATATTAAAGATCAATCTACAAGGTAGCTTCCTATTCTTTTTCTTTTCCTGCGAACTTTGATTTTCCACAGTAGCTAAACTTCATTAAAAGACCCGAAGGGAAAAAATTAAAACAGTGAATTAAAATTGAGTCTTTTCCTGTTAGCTTGACTGTGTGTGTGTGTGTGTGTGTGTGTGTGTGTGTGTGTGTGTTTGTGTGTGTGAGAGAGAGAGAGAGCGAGAGAGAAACAGCACCTCAACTTCACTACCACTTTTTGGGTTTTAATATGAATTATTCTGTAAAAGTCCCTAGGCTAGAGGATCTATTTAAAGACACCTGGCAGCATGAAGAAAGAGTGTAAAAATACAACTATTCTTTTGTCCATCAAAGGTTTTCTTTGGGAGGACATTAAGAGCATTCCTGTTTTCCTGAATGCCCTTGCCAGTGGCAGCATTCCAGTTGTTGGTACCCACTCCTCACCCATGAGGTCAGCAACCATGAACTTCACTGATTCTAGGAGAAAACAAAGGGTGCTGAATTCTTCAGAAACCCCCATGTGCCAGCAGCAGGCAGAGGGAGGTGTGAGTGCAAAGAGCACATGGCTGCACACTTGGCTGTGGAGGTTTCAAGGTGCAGATTTACATACTCACATATTTTTAAAGATAGTTTTTCTGATGCTGTTTCTGATGCCAGCTGCCCTTGCATCTGCAAAGCTTCCTTCTTGAACCTCTGGCAGTCGCTTCTCTGTACCATTCATGCTTACTGTCCCATTCCTCAGAGGGTCTCCAAGACTGGTTGTTAGGTGTATATTACTAAGTGTCACACTCCCTAAACCCATTTTCAACTGTCAGAATCTAACAGCCTAGATGACGTTTACAGTCTGGAACAATTACTTTTTTGTTAGAAAGAGTGCTGACCCAGAAGATTCAAAGACTGGGTAAGTTCAGCTGGCAAGACATCCTGAGTGCTTATAATCAGGATTTCATCCAATTGGGGTCCATTTCATCCTTGTGTCAAAATCTGGAAATGAGCATTGGCTGGTAGCAGGGTATAAGGTTTTCTTTTTTTTTCCCACAAAAGCTAAGACTTATTCAGACAATTTGCTCTCTTCTAAGGCCTGGATCTGTCCCAACTTTTTTTAAAGCTATGATCTAACCAATTACAGTATCCTTTACAAATGAAAGAGCACCAGACTAGGGCATTCAAAAAAGTGGGTGAGCTGTTAGTAAATGCTCAAAGCAACAGTAGTCCTAAATCCAGAGTGCCCTTCCATTCTCCCATCCATATGGAATAAAAATAAGGAGTCACAGAAGAAGCCACTATAGAGAAGTAGGAAAAAATTACCTCTTTTAAAACACTATCTTATTTATTTATTTATTTATTTATTTATTTAAGAAAGAAAAAGAGGGAGAGGGAGAGATAGAGAAAATGGGTGCCCAGGACCTCTAGCTACTGCTAATAAACTCCAGATACATGCTGCCCCTTATGCATCTGGCTTATGTGGATGCTGGGGAATTGAATTTGAGTCCTTAGGCTTTGCAGGCAAGTACCTTAACTGCTAAGCCATCTCTCCAGCCAGAAAAATTATTCTTGATGCTAAACACTGGCTGCCTCTTCAACTAGCTCAGTTTCAGAAAGGGAAGGATTCCTTCACTTCAATCATTCCCTCTTGGGAAGGGGTATGAAATTGCCTTTTTTACCTGAAAAGAGGTCAACTCCTCAAGTGGAAAACACCCTTCAAACTCAACTCTAGTTAAAATGCTGGTACATGCATTTCCAACACAGATGTGAATAATCAAAGAAACCCAATTATTAATCAACTTCAATTTGTTCTTAAAAACTTAAGGGGATATTTTAGGGTTTAATAATTTCTGTGATCCCCTTCCCCTCCTCAATTATGGAAAATGACTCCTTTTCAGATTTAAACTTTTATTTTGAGGTTTGGAATCCCAAGGAGCTGGCAATCCAAAGGTACAACTTTCGTCTGTGAAGTTGAAAATACAATCATAAAAGCAATATCCCAATAAGTTCAGGGTGATTAGCAACATGATTAGCTAGCATGGTGTTAATGCTAGCCTTACCCCTATCACGTAGGCATGAATTCAGGAGTGTTCTGATTCAAATTTAGTATTCAATCCTATACCTGCACAGAAATGGCAAATTGAATGAGGAATGAAAAGATAGAGCAGCTCATATTGTTAAAGTCGCTTTCCTACCTAAGGGCCCTACAGCTGTTAGGTGAGATCACACTATCCACTATTCCAGAACGTGGTTTCATGTAAGGAGATTCAAATACAGCTTTGGAAATAATTTAGTGGACACTTTGAAGAAAAGCCAGACCACTCATTTGGCTCCAGGGTGAAAGGGAGCCGGACCCTGAGCTAACATTGATCATCTCTCTTCTAAGCCAAGCCACATCTAGCAGTCAGCAGCAAGCACATGTAGAGTTATTTTAGCACAAAGGTCCCCAGAACACCTGACTTTCTTTCTTTTTTTCTCCCATGGTGGGGCATGCGTGTATGGCATGGCATGTCTTCATGTGCTTGGGAAGGACTGTGTCCTCTAGGTTGAGGATCTCAGAACTCTTCTGCTTTGTTTTCCAAAGAATTTTAGCAAGGTACTTGGTGTTTCACTCCACATGAGACCATCCTCTTCCTGGAAGGAAGTGAGTAAAAGAAAAGGAACTTTCCCTTTGAAAAAAAAAAAAAACAAAAACAAAAACAAAACACACACACACACACACACACACACAAAAGAAAAACGAAAAAAGCAGTGGCCAGTTGAGGACATCCAGAACTATCCTTTTTTGCTTTAGTTACTTCTGTGGCTGTCATTCTGCTTGCTCTTATTCCCTATGGAAGAAAAGATGGGCAGGAACTCTGTGTTTAGGTAGAGCTAATAGTGATTTATGGCACCATAAAAAGGCTACCCTTGAATATTTTCCGACAGCTCATCACTATAGCAGTCATAGCTTATAGTCAGGTGGGTAGGTTTACAGAAATATTCCAAACCAAAAAGGGGAAACAAAAGTAAACAAAACAAAACTTCACCAAAAGCGCTGCCTGACACTCCAGTAATCAGACTTAGCCATTTCCAGTTTATCACTTTACTCAGATCCAGTTTGAGAATCTATATACTAAAAGTCAACTGTGATGAACTCAGACTGAGTCTTTCCATTAAACTACAGACAGCCAGTAAAGGATCCAAGTGCCATTAACTGTGGTCAACAATTTTAGGCTCAAGCTCCAGCCCAGGACTTAAGGTTTGCTTCTCCCTTAGCACAGAAGTCCTGCAGATATTTTACCAAGCAGAGGGCCTTACTCTTGACCCCTGAGATTTCTACATTTGCAGAGACTACTCTACTGATGAAATCTCCTCTCCTTTCCTGGACCAAAGCATCAAAGATGACCCATAGAGCATCACATATGACCTACAAGGGCCTGAGTAGCTGTTTAGCTGTGGCTGAAGCTCTGTGTGGAACCAGGCCTCAGTCTGCATTGCCACTATTGTCAAATGGAAGAAGCCTTATTCCTGCATGTTTGTTACCATTGATCTTGTTCCTCCCCCAAGACTCAGACAAAACAGCCTACATTTAAAGACAGATTGGGGCTGGAGAGATGGCTTAGCGGTTAAGCGCTTGCCTGTGAAGCCTAAGGACCCCGGTTCGAGGCTCAGTTCCCCAGGTCCCACGTTAGCCAGATGCACAAGGGCGCACGCATCTGGAGTTCGTTTGCAGAGGCTGGAAGCCCTGGTGCGCCCATTCTCTCTCTCTCCCTCTATCTGTCTTTCTCTCTATGTCTGTCGCTCTCTAATAAATAAATAAAAAATAAAAAAAAAAATAAAAAAATAAAGACAGATTGAAGAGAACTAGAAAGAATTACCTCACTATACTAAGTGCTTTTTATTGTTATTAAAAGGATATGAGCTGGGTTGATGGTGCATACCAGGAATCCCAGAATTTAAGAGGCAGAAACAGGAGGATCACCCATAAGATTGAGGCCAAGCTGGTTTACACAAGAAGTTCAAAAAGCAAACAAGTCTCAAAAAACAAACAAACAAACAAACAAACAACAACAAAAATAACCAACCACCACCACCAAACCCTCATGATATTTTTAATCTGTGAACTACATTTAGTACATTGCAAACATATCTATTGGTTATTAGCAGCTATTTTTATTCCAGGCCACCCAAACTCATGGAGGAGGAAGTTCTTATAGCTTGGCCTTCCGTGTTGTCTCAAGAAGCTCATTAAAATGTGGTTGGGCACTTCAATGATCATTAACTTCTTGAAGAAGAAGTCGTCTTGCTGTAAGATTGCTTTGGGGACTATGTGGCCTCAAAGTGAGTGCTGTAGCCTGAGTAGCTAGAGAAGAGTTAGAGACTATTAGAAAAGGACAGGGCTTTGGGTAGTACCTAGACCAACTCATTCATGTTGTAGATAAGGAAACATTAATCCCAGGGAAGATAGGTGACTTGATGAGTCTCACACAGCCAAAGAAGGGAGAACCATCAGATCAGCCTTCCTTTTACTGGGTCAGAGACACAAGAATGCTTCTGTGGGCTTTAGAATGCACAAGGATAGTTATCAAATACTTCTAACAAACAGATGCATAATGCATAATTCTGGGACATTGGACATTAATGCCAAAAGCTAGCAATGGTTCTGGAGAGAGAAACATAATGGTGTTGGTAAGTGGGAGATTGAATAACAATAAGTTTCTGTGGACTCCAATATTTGACAGTCAGGATTTTCAGTTTTAGTCAAACTCAAGGTCAAGTTCACCCACTGCAGGCCCTCTACAGACAGTAGAACTGTTGAAGCCAAGGACACATGTACAGGTGAAGCTACTCGGCAATTGATTCACATCTCCTTCAATTATTTCTATTCCTAGGACGGCATTTGAGCACACTTATCTACCCCAGTGTTGTGATTTATTGCCTATTTCCTTGGCTATGTTCCTCTTCTCCTTTATCTTTCTCCCTTCCTTTTCTTCCTCTATTATCCCTTGCAGTGAAGCTCTGCCACAGTTGGCTAGTGGTGCAGTTAGGGGAACACTGTGTCCTATCGCAGACTGAGGACCATTGTTTAAATGCAAGGATGGCATCTTTTCTCTCATAGGGCAACACTATGGGTCATCATGAGATAAAGGGTACGGAAACTATATTCTCCCTGTTGATCTTGTGGCTATCCATCCTTGGTGACCTCTGGGGTTCATAAACTGGGAGCCTGGCAGCTTTTCCATTAGGTTCCATTGTTTCTGGGTCAGCTTAAATTGTTTCTTTGGGCTACTACTCATGTGCTTTCAGATAGGAATATATTTTTTTATTAAGTATTCATTGAGTGCAAGGTATGATTTTTATGCAATCCAAAATACTGTTTACAGCTTATAAATTAAGTGTCTTGGGAAGAGGCATCTGGCTCATTCTCTGAAGTATCTTGTTGACTACATCCCATCAGAATTCTTTGGGTTCCGGAGAAGGGCCAACTTAGCACCTTTCACTGTCTGAATAAGACCTAGAGGTTCTCATTTTTCCAATCTTTGTATGAAGTGTTATCTAGTGGCAAGCTGTCTTCCATGCTAACACAGTTGCTATTTAATTATTTAATTAATTATTTATTTATAATTACAATTCCTCTGGCTCTGTGTTCTACCATCTTTACTTTAGTCTTGGTTTATGAAATGAGTTTGACAAATTACAAGAAGGGACTAGGGAGATGGGTCAGTGGATAAATCTCTTATAATGCAAGCATGAGGACCAGAGTTCAGATGCCCAGCACTCACATAAAAGCCTAGTGGATGTGGTGGCCCACCTACAGTCCCAGACTTTGGGAGGCAGAGACAGGCTATCCTATCCCCAGGGCAAGCAAGCTGGCTAGCTAGATTAACCAAACAGGCAAGATCTAAGTTCAAGTGAGATATCCTTCATCAGCAAATAAAGTGGAGAGCAATCAGGGAGATGCTCAATGTTACTTCTGGCTCTAGAGACACATATGTATATAGATATATACACACATGCATGCTTGCACATGTACTTGTACACATGCACACATACATACATATATAAAAATTTATAAGAAATATCAAAAAAGTCTGATACACTGTCTCTTCCAAAGTCAATATTTTATTTTTATTTACATATTTGATTGAGAGAGAGAGAGAAAGAGGAAGAGAGATAAAGAGAGACAGAGAGAGGAAGAATGGTTGTGCCAGGGCCTCTAGCCATTGTAAATGAACTCCAGATGCATGCACCAACTTGTGCTTCTGGCTTACATGGATCCTGAGGAATCAAACCAGGTTCCTTTGGCTTTGCAGGCAAATACTGTAACCTCTAAGCCATCTCTCCAGCCCCAAAGTCAATATGCTTTATCTGCTTCACTTGATCTTAGAAATGATACAGTACATTTGGGTATGAATATTAAGGGAGCAGTTATCAGTGGTTGCCCCCAAAAAGTTCACATGAGAAAATAATAGACTCTGCCTATAGATGCAGTAAACTAGAAGAAGGATCTAGAATAGGAACTATTTCCCTCCAGCTCTTATTTTTAAAATATTTTTGATGCTGGGTATTTAATCCAGGGCATTGGTCCCTGATTGACTATGGCCCCAAAGCCCCTTATTCTTCCAGTAGATGTGTAGTGAATGAATATATGTCAAGCAGATACTTGTTGAAAGAAGCCATAGAAAGGAGCACCTGGCTACTTTAGTACTGAAAACAACCCGAGGAGAAATGTGGATGCTATAGCACTTTTTTTTTTTTTTTGGCCTGACAAGTAGGACAAGAATAAGACTGTTCTTGGCACATATCAGTAGTCTTAGCCTGTTGCTAGAATCACTTGTATGAAAACAGTACTTCACTCTCCACCAGGCACAAGGTCAACCCAAGAGTGAGTTGATCTGTGGGCACAATACCATCTCTCACCCAGGAGGCTGCTATATTATTTCGATGAGGATGACAGGTGGGGAAATCTGGGCACCAGTTGTTCTTTTCCACTGGTAATGTTTGCAGGGTAGCTCCAAAGTCGGGCACACTGGCCTACGTGCTTCTCCTGCCCCAGAGGCTCTGCACCAGAGCCATGAGAACGTGGGCTCTGTACTGTGGCCAAGTCCAGAGTTCAGAGACTGTACTGGAGCGCAGAGAGGCCACAGGCTTACCAAGTTCAGCAAGGGAGTGGTTGTCATTCAACTCACCATTGGCTGGCTAAGGTCCTAATTCTTGACAGTCAGCAATTAGTTTTTTTTTTTTGAAAGGCAAACTGGAATTAATTAAATTTTGAGAAAGTGTTAGACACTCCCATACATCATAAATAGCACTATATTACCAAAGAGCCAGGATTTTGGTGGTGTGAATTTCCTTAGTTACTGACTTTCTGCTTGGTAAGACCCTCTCCAATTTGCACATTCTCACCTGTGCACAAAGTTACCACCGTTTGACTCAACAGTGTTCATTTCTTGAGTGTTCTTTATTTATTTTCCAATATAACAGTGTTGACTCATTCATTTTGAACATTTAATGAATGTAAAAACAAAACACTAGTTACAGTGTTGCCAGGTGTGGTGACACAGGCCTAACCCAGCACTCCTCAGATTGAGACAGGAGGATTTCCAGTGATCTACATAGTAGGAGCCTCTCACAAAAACCTAATCCCAGTGTTATGTTGTAGAGATGTTACCTTTGCATTTTAACAATTAGATGAGTTCTGCGGCTTATTCATATTGTTCACGTTCTTATTTTAGTATTTAATAGAAAATGGAACAAAATCTTACTTTGCAGATGAGTTCTGTGGTATATTAACATTATTCACACTCTTATTTTAGTATTTAATAGAAAACCGGAAAAAATCTTACTTGCAAATACACTAAAAGTAAAATTCTTAGAATTAGAATTGAAGCAACATTTCCTCTGCCTCCGTTTTATTCTTTTGTTAGCATATATGGATATGTGCATATATGTGTATTTGCATGCATGTGAGTTCATATGTATGTGAACACATGTGGGTAAATGTGCACGTGTATATATACATGTGGAGGCCATAAGTGGGCTTCTGGATCTTCTATGATCACTGTTCCCTTTATTTACTAAGGCAGAGTCTCACTAGAGACCAGAGCTCTCTGACTTAGTTAGTCTAGCTAGCCAGCTTGCCTCAGGGATTCTCTCTCTATTTTCTGAACTCGGGGATTACAATTCAGCTTCCCACCCACTAGATATTTATGTGGGTGCTAGGGATCTGAATTCTAGTCCTCACAGTTGCATGACAAACATTTTACCCACTGAACCATCTCCCTGGTCACTTTATTCCTTTTGATTTTTTTTTTTTTTTTGTTGTTGTTGTTGTTTTTCCAGGTAGGGTCTCAGCTCAGGCTGACCTGGAATTTACTATGTAGTCTTAGGGTGACCTCGAACTCATGGTGATGCTCCTACCTCTGCATCCCGAGGGCTGGAATTAAAGGTGTACACCATCACACCTGGCTCCTTTAGATTTTTTAAATAAAAAAAACTATTTACTTATTTATTTGCAAGCAGAGAAAGGGAGAAAGCGAGAGAGAGAGAGAGAGAAAAGAGACAGAGAGAATGGGTTTGCCAGGGCCTCCAGCCTCTGCAAACAAACTTCAGATGTATGTGCCACTTTGTGCACTTGGATTTACATGGGTGTTGAGAAATTGAACTTGGGTCGTTAGGTTCTGAAAGGAAATACCTTAATTGCTGAGTCATCTCTCCAGCTCCATTTTTTTTTTCAATTTTTAAAATATGTTTTATTTATCTATAAGAGACAGAGACAGAGAGAGAGAGAAAGAGAGAGAGAGAGAGAGAGAGAGAGAGAGAGAGAGAGCGCATGCCAAGGCCTCCTGCCACTGCAATGGAACTCTAGATGCAAGTGCCACTGCATGCATCGGGCTTTACTTGGGTACTGGGGATCTGCCTGGGCAGGCAGACTTTGCAAGCAAGCACCTTTCACCACTGAGCCATCTCCACAGCCCTTATTTTTTATTGTTACTTCTTTTTTTTTTAATTTAATTTATTAGTTTTCAGTAAATACAGGCAGTTTGGTACCATTATTTAGGCTCATCTGTGATCTACCCCCTCCCATTAGACCCTCCTTGTTAATGAAAATGGGTCGTGCGTTGTGGAGTTAGCCCCCAGTTATTGGTATGATAAATGTCTCTGCAAATCATGACCCAACATGTGACTCTGACATTCTTTCCGCCCCCTCTTCCACAAAATTTCCCTGAGCCGTGTTGGGTTCATTTTTGGTCTGCTTCAGTGCTGAGGTGTTGGGGGCCTCTGAGGCTCTGGCTCTCTGATTTGGTAGGAGTTGATTTTTCTCTGCGTTGATCTCCTTCCCCTTTGTGCTGGTATCCCGTTCATCAGGAAAACATCACCCTTGCTTATTTCGCCAGTTGTCCTTAGTTTCAGTTGGGCCCCTTTTGAGGTATGTTGGGGCAGCTCTCTTCTTAGGATCTGCATCTATCTTTTTTTTCCCTTGTTGTTTATAGTGCAGCTAGGCGGTCGCCATCTTGACTGGAAGTCTCTATTTATTGTTACTTCTAAGTACAGTTTTCATCTCAAAAGAAGACATGTTCACAAAGCTTCATTGTATGTGATATTAACTATTTTTATTACTATAAAAATCATAGTATTTGCTTGCAAAAGTATTTTATTCATTCCTCAGGAAAAAGCTTTAACTGTGCTTATAATTTAGGATGATGGTGCCAGGTGAAAATAGTGTACAAGAACTAAATGGTCCACCCAGAAGAGTATTTTGATGAAGAAAAGAGAACAGACAATCTTACTATGTTTATAAGGAACAAAAAAATTATATTATTAAAGTACTTTGGCACAACTGAGTAATTATAAACTTACCAGTTTTAAGTTGAGCTTTTAAGGGAGAAAGCATTTTAATGGAATTTTGCATAAGTACTATATTTAAAAGTTCAAAAACTCTCAAAACACAAAAATGTAGTTTTTCCTTTTTTTTGGTACATTGTTTTGTTTTTGTTTTTGGAGACAGGGTCTTACTATGTAGCCCAAGATAGCTTTAGATTCATGATCTTGTTGCCTAAGCTTCTTTCATGGTAGGATTACAGAGATATGACACCATGCCTGGCTGTTGTTAATTTCTTGAAACAAACAAGGAATTACTTGAAACAAGGAGCTTCTAGCAATTCCTTGCAGAGTTTCTCTATGCAAGTACAAATTATATATATAATCTCCATTTTTTAATGCATGGGATTTCTGCATCCTTCTTCAGTTGCCTAGCTGTCCATTGTCTAAAAGCTGTATAATATAAATTCATTAGTCACCTATAGGTGTATATTTTCTACTATTTTCAATATTATGCTACTCTAATGATGTGCTTGTATGATTTCATATGGAGTGTATTTCAAATAAGCAAAACTGTTAGACATAAATTATATGCGTTTGTGTTTTTAAAACATATTGTCAGGCTGGAGAGATGGCTTAGCAGTTAAGGCACTTGCCTGTGAAGTTTAAGGACCCAGATTCAATTCCCCCGTATCCACATAAGCCAGATGCACATGTTGGCACATTTGTGTGAGGTTCATTTGCAGTGTACGACCATCTCTCTCTCTCTCCCTCTCTCTCTCTCTCTCTCTTAAATAAATAAACTAAAATAAAAACATATTGTCAAATTTGCCTTGCAGAGTTGGTATCAATTTATACTGTATTCTCTCCATCGTGAGGCTGTCTTTGCACAGTCTTGACCAGAGGGCACATGATCAAACTTTGGAATCTTTGCGCATTTGACTAGTTGAACAAAATTATTTTAAAATGGTTCCTTTTCACTTCCCATGAATAAGTGGCGGCGCCCATTTACGTTTATGTGTTCTTTATATTATGTTTACTGTGGAGGCAATGTAAACTATACACACACAGCTATAAAGACTGGTTATTGATGTTGCTTGATTTTCCTGTCATGCCACACTTGGTTTTCTCTGTTTGTTTTGAGCATCTAACTGCTGCTTCTTGCCATGGCTCTAAAAAGAAGTTGCTGGCATTGGGGAGGAAAGGCCAGGACTGCAAAGTCTGCTTTTTCCTTCATTCTTTTGCCATTAACTCTTGAGGGAAATATCTGTAGACTGGAGTGGTAAAGGGAGAAATCAAATCAATTCTGTTTCTGAGACTAATTAAAGCTTCAAAGAGACAGATAACCACTTGGGATAATTGATTCAACTGAAATTTGGGAAATGATTGGTAAAAGTGCAATCCCTGAAATCCCCAAGAAAGTGATCATTGGAACAGTTCTGGCGCTTTGAGCTCAAGTCTGGGTGAATTTCAAGGTTAGATTTATATATATATATATATATATATATATATATATATATATATATATATATATATATATATATATATATATAAAAGTAGACCTACGCAGTTATAAAGAAAACAGAACAAACCACTCTAGCTTCAATTTGTTCTTTATTAACACATATTAATTCCATGTATTAGTGGGTTTCAGTGTGATACTTTAAAATAGTATACAGCATTCACTGGTCAAATACAGTCACCTTTTACAAAGTGTTTTTCTACAGCCTTTGCCCATTAGGGACTTCAAACACAGGGTTGTTCTCCTTAATGAGATGTTGTCATGTAGCATGAAAGTGGTGCAAAAATGTATAAAAACAGGGTCTCCTCAACTTTAGGGGTACCTTCTGCATATAGATAGATGGTGGTAACTGAGCCCATAGCCATAAAGTGCTGACATTTTAGAGCAGGAGGGGACAGCAGATGCTATCTCTGTCAATTCCTCTATCCTACAGGTGAGGAAATGGGCTGGAAGAATTTCAATGAGCTGTGCAAGGTGCCCTATCTGATTAGTGGCCATGCCAGGTGGGTTGCCTCACTACTAGTACTTGACCTTCCTGCAATTTATAGGTCTTCCCAGAAATGTAGGCTATCAACCTTTGACACATGCCAGTGGTGCTTTTTTTTTTTTTTTTCAGAATAGGCTCTATCTCACACCCCATTTTCCACACCGGATCCCTTGCCCCACACTTGTAAGACAGCTAATTGTAGCTAAGTGGGTCTGAGGCCACTCTATAATAACAAAACAAATTGGCTTATATATACCATCTGTAACTTTTTATCTTGATCCTGTAAACATTTTCCCCTGTTTATTCAGACTGTCCATGAATGGGAAGTAAAACACTAGTACTATGAACAAAACAACCAAATTTTGATATGAAAGACCTTTGAAAGTTTTTCTGAGGCTTTAATTATGCCATTCCTTTGGCTTGGGATATAAGGTCAGATCCCCCTAATTTTCCACATTTAGGAATTTTTTTTTTGATACTTTCTGCCTTGTGGTATAATAAAAGCACTAGTGAGGTGATTTGAGTAGATCTCTGTACCCTGCTCCTTTGACCAAGAGGTATGGTTAAAAGTACAAAGCAAAACCGGTCCAACATAATCCCACTTTAATGGTAAGTCTCTGTTCCAATGATCACTTTCTTGTGAATTTCAGATGCGGTTTGCCATTGATGCTGGGTGGCATGGGGCTTTAAACAAAAACAGAAGGAGCCCAGAGCATAGAAGTAGAAAATTGGGTGGGTGGGTGAGTATGGACTTGAAGTGGAAAATGTGCACTCTTGTGTCATGGCCTGTATTCATTAGTGCTGATCTGCCTCCACTCTATCCCTGTAAGTTTATGTTGAAACCAAACTTCCTGAGAATCTTATTAATTCTTCCTTCTCCTACTAACCAAGGACAGAGATGAGATTCCTGTCCCAATTTAGCTATAATGTGGTCAGAGTGCTTGTTGAATCTTGACTATGGGTGCAAACTATTCTTGTTCCAAGGACATGAACTCCAGCCAATACATGCTTCCATTAAACCATTGTGTCCATCTCCAAATGATCATAAATACATAGCTCAAGCACTGTAATCTAGAGGAGAGAGGGTATTGGATGACAATTTATGCTAATAACACTATAAAAACCAATATTCTCCACTCAAAATAACATGTAAAAATTCTACTTAATATTTCCTGTGTTCCCCCATTGTTTCTGGGTAAACATTTCTGGGGAAAATAATTTCTGTTTCCATTCCAGCTGTGCAGCAGAAACGATGAGGATGGATCACAAGTGCAAAGAGTGAGACAAAACTCTGGCATACAAAAGACAATGACAATCAGAAAGCTTCAGCCAGATCCTGCCCTTGCCCTGAAAGAAACTGGATCCTAGAAGGTGAAGGCATTACCAATTTTTGTCCTCGGTCTCCCTCTGCTGTTCTTCTGGAGAAGTTTTCCCTCACAACAATGAGAAATCATGTACTAGCTGCATCTTTTTCTATGCTCTCCCTGCTGGCCATAATGGGAGATACTGACAGCAAAACAGACAGCCCGTTCCTGATGGACTCAGACCCTCGACGCTGCATGAGACACCATTATGTCGATTCTATCAGCCACCCACTGTACAAATGTAGCTCAAAGGTAAGACCCAGGACTCTCCATGGTGTCTGGGAGGGTACTCCACCCCATGAGCAGATGAGTAGCTACATTTCTTTGTCAGGGAATGGAGAGCTATGTTTATAGCCCAAATGGAGCTAGTGCTTAATAGGAGAGTCCTCCTTTCAGGGTTTCCTACCATGCTTTACACTTTTGTCAGCCTAATATAACAAACACATACTTGTACTGTTGGAAGGATATTTTCTGTTCCTGGCTATGAAATTTCTGGCCAGTGATGTCTCCTTACAAGAAAGAACAATGCAGCCCCCAAGTTATTGTAATTCCTCCAACCTCCACTGGAATAAAGAGAAAGAGAATGTGAGGAATATGATGGAACAGTAGAGCCTACTTCTTGGAGGGGCCTTCAGATAATTTCCTGGTGAAAAACTCAGAAACTGGCTGTGTGGTCTGAGCCTTTCCCCATGTACCATATTTATCTTCTAATTATTTCAAAAGCTAGGGATGGTTATTTGATCATTTATCATTTTACGTTGGTTATCAGTTCATTCTTTCTGGAAGTAGGTGGCATGTTTCTTGTAGAGGTTACCTATTTCTTATTGTGGACACACGGGGTGCAAAGTAATATGCTTTTTCAAAGACCACCAAGAATGGCCAGCCACATAGACCACCCAGAAGTGAGACACAATGTAGGGTGGAATGGATTCCACATGAGAATTCTCAAGACTGTTATTGCCCCAAATAATCACATGCATGAAATTTGTCCACACTTGGTAAATATGAATTTGTTTAGATCAACCTCAGAAATTTCCACTTGAGTTCTGAGATTGAAAAACACTTAAACATTGTCATATGGCAAGTATTTTTTAAATTACCATTATAATTAAGAATTTAAAACATACCAGCCACTAGAATTAAGGCCATAGAAATCAACCTCTCTACCCTCCATTTAAAAACATCACAATTAAAGTCTACTTTAAATTTTTCCATCGCATCTATGATTATAGCCCAAAGAAGATGACTTGTTTTAGTTTGGGAAAATCAAATTTCAGTTAAATCACTTTAACCATCATATTAATAAGACCTATGGCTATGGGGAAAGAAATAGAGATTTTTCCACTTAGAAGAAATATTTTGTATCTTATTTGTACTTGAAGAGCAAAAGCAAAAAGGAATAATTCAACGAACATACAGTTTTGCACAGCTAAATTCTTTCTTGGGAAGGGCAAACAAGGGACACTCACCTTGCAAGACCCTGGGTTCCACCTCAGCACCACAAAAGCACAAACAACTAAAGCAATTAAAACTAATTGAGAAAAAAACATGAGAAGCATCTTAATGACCATGATTGCTTAAATCTTGTAGTCCTGAGTAAGGTAGTGGAAGTAATTATGAGTATCTCCTCCCCTCCTGCTTCAGCAGACAACACTAATGTTTAGTGTTTGTTAGTCAACGAATAATTTCTCCCTTTGTTGAGCTGTTCTCTTTAATTGTGACTCCTTAAAAATCACAAAGGAATTTGAATTTAAAGAAAGGAGCTGGGGTGTGGTTCATTTGGTACAATGCTGCCCTAGATTACACAAAACACTGGGTTGTATCCTGAGAACCACATAAAATGGAGCATGGTGGCATATGCTTGTAGTCCTAGCACTCAGGAGGTGGAGGGTAGGAGGATCACAACTTCAAGGACATCTTCATTACATAAAATCTTTCAGGTCAGCCTGGGCTTTGAGTATTAATTAATTTTAAAAAAACATGTCATTGTGATGAAGGAAGTACTATAGAAAATACATGCATCTATAAATACTTGGAAATGATAAAGGGTTGTAGCTCAGTAGTGGAGCACTTCGCTAGCAGGTGTGAAGTCCTAGGTCCCATTCCCAGTATCACAACAAATATGAAAGAAATCAAAAGCAATCTGAAAAGATTGGCCAAAATGATAGAAGCCCTTAGCTTCTATCAGAATACCACAGTAAATAACAGTGTAAAATTGTAATACTAGGAGAAATACTTGTAATTTCATGGGAACAATCTGTTTTCAAACATCCCAAACAATCTCAAATATAGCAATGGCTCTTGTAGTTTTAAACCTCCTTCCTTTGGCCATAAAATATGTCTGGCAGAATTTCAGCTACACAGACATTTTCTGGATTAAATTTTCTTTATGTATCCAGGAAGATAACTGTTTTCATGTGGAAATATTCTAGAGTTCTTAACTTTCACAGACTTAGGCTGACCAGCTCTCTAATGAACCTCAGTTAATGAACTCACTGGCCTGAATATGAAGATACTTGAGATAAAATGTTTAGCGTACATTTAGAAAGGTAGTTTTTTTCTTTTTCTCTCTACAAACATTTTTACTTGACATCAAGGTCAAGGCCATTATTTACTAAACACATGCCCACTATTTGCTTGACAGTTAATGCTTACATGTATCCATTGCCTTGCTTTGTGAAGACAGGTGAAAAGTACATGTGACTTAGGCTTCAGGAAGCTGAGGGCACTGGCTTGAACACCTAATTTGTGTCAGACACCTCACAACATATGTACTCATCACTGCCTAGAGACCTGACATGCTGGCATTATCATTCCCTTTCTATGGGTTAAATTAGCCAAAACCTAGAAGAATGATTAAATAGGTTACTTGGTGCCATACAGCTTCGGAATGGCAATGTTTGCTGGGAGTACTCATCTTTCCACTGCCAGGCTCTACATGTTGGAGGAATGCAAGTAAAATATAGAAGCTATTTTTTTTTTTATTTTCCAGGCCCAATTTTTTTTTAATTAGTTTTGTACTCAGTGTATACAGTCAAATTGGTAGCATTGTTTGCCTCCTCCCTGTCCTCACCCCTCCCCTGGCCCCTTCTTGTTGGGGTATATGGGTCATGCATTGCGGCTACCTGCAATAATGATTTATACCTTACCATTTTTCTATCATTGTTTTTGGTGTGTGCATTGTACATGTGTATGATATCTGCATGTTCATGTGTGTTGGTGCATGTGTGGAGGTCAGAGAACAACTTTTGGAGTACTAATCTTTGCCTTCCAATTCCTTTGAGTCAGAGTCATGCATTGTTCATCACTGTGTTTGTTTGACAGATCCTCCTGTCTCCACCTCTTTTAGCTGTGGCTTGGATTGCTAATGTTCACCACAGCTTCTGTTGTTTTATATGGGTGACGTGGTTCTGAACTCTGTACTCGTGGTTCCATGGCAAGCACTTTGTCCTGAGGCCCAGCTCCTATACCCCACAATTTTTCTAGAGAAACAAAGTAATAGAGGAAACTGTTCTAGATGTCTTCAACGAGACTCCCTGTCTACTTTGGCCCTGAATTTATACTTGACTAGTTTTGGGTTCCTGTCCCCCATCTCCTAGCAGTTCAGCCAAAGACTTCATGTTAGACAGAAAAGACAGAGTAGCCCCCATTTACATTGTACTTGGTAACTTTGTTCACAGTGATACCTCATGGGATTGGGTTCATAAGGCCCAGGGACGGACAGAATTGTGCACAACCTTACCACGAACCCATGTTTTCCTGAAATCCTAAACAAAAGTACACAGACTGAAGGTCAGTAGTTTGTGTTTCTCTGGAAAATAGTGAAGAGAACTCAGGCCTCTTGGGCTTTGAGGTAAAAGATACCAGGTATCCTATTCGAGTACCACAGCTTACCAAATAAATGGATGACTTTAGATAAACCAAATCATTCTTTGCTGCCTTGGTTTCTTCCCATGCAAATGGAGCTGTCTGTCTGAGGGCATGGGCATGCCCGGGTGTCAGTGGTAATATTTGTAAGTCAGCCAGCACAGTGTCTGGCATACAACAGACATTTAATAAATGCTATTGTGATCCTGATGATGAAGTTATAAGCTAGACAGGTGTTTTGACTCACTTTTCTATTTCAGTCACTACTGAGACTTCAATAACTGTTGGGATCCCCACAGCCTTAAGGGATTAGGAAAGTGAACTTCTCTATGGCTCTGTTGGACTCAGAGGTGAGGGAGGGGGCAGGAGAGCAAAGTAAATGTAAGTCACTGTGCTGAGTTCAAGAGGGAGGATAAAAGAGGAATAGACACTGCTGGCTGGCTTCCCTCACCAGGAGGTACATGAGGTGCAATCTAGTCCTTGGCCAGGTTGGGGTTTTTAGGAACCTAAGATGGGAAATTAAACTGGCAGGGCAGGCCTGAGTTGGATGTGAAGTGGGAGACAGTGGCACAGGAGCTGTGAGGAGTGCCTGAAGGGCAGAAACAGAAGAATGAGGGAGTTTAGGAACAAAATCCCTAAAAAAAGAACTTGGCATGTCAAGGACTGAGCCTTAGAATTGGAAGGGCACCATCAGAACCCTTCAAGTCATCTCCTACTACTGCTGAAGTAATTCATAGCATAAAAAGAAAAATGATAGGAATAAGGAATGTTGAGTTTACAATATTAAGAAATATTACTTGATTTTAAAAATAAAAACAAATTTACACTTAATGCCTACTATATGCAAGCACAATAGAAGGCACTGGGAACACAAAATGTAGCATGAAAAGAAAACAAGTTTTTGCTTGCAGATAAACAGGGAAGGGAAGTTTTCAGTGTGCCAATGCTTCTCCATGTTAGTTTGATTTGTGGACCAAGTGACAGTACCAGACTGTAGTTAGACTGAGATGAGTTTCCACACAACCCTTTAAATCTCCTACAACCCCCTGCCACTTTATTCCCTCGGGTGTTATTTTGTTGGTACATTTACTTGACACAAACACTTTGAAGGTTGATATAGCTCCCTTGAGATGAGCTGAACAGTCATATATTCAGGTTGCTAGTGAAGAAAGGAAAGTAAGAAACGGTATGGGTGAATCTTGCTCCCAACCTGTATACTGAGATCTTTAAGGTCATAGTTCAATAAGGAAAGATAGTGAGCATGGTCATCTCAGAAGCATATGTTCAGATGGTTAAAATGGTGGAAAGGAATGCTTCTGAGCATGTTCAGTTCACACTATAAATATAGCTCTCTCTCTCTCTCTCTCTCTCTCTCTCTCTCTCTCTCTCTTTCTGTGTGTGTGTGTGTGTGTGTGTGTGTGTGTGTGTGTGTGTGTGTATGAATTAATTTCAGTCTCTTCTTTGAGGAGGAGGCCACAGGGAGTAGGTAGGTGAGATTTCCTTAAGCAACACCAGGTGAAAAGGACATTCTTGGGAGAGGGAAGATAAAGATGAGAAGAGAAGAATTAAATTTCGTAAGTAGTTAAGTTTGATTGGAATGGGGAGTGGGTGATGCAAATAGCTGTAAGATTAACAAGATACTTCACATTTGTGTCCTGGGGGCTTTCCTGATCAGGAGTTTAGGGTTTATTTTGAAAACTAGGGACAACCACAGGAGGTGTTCACTGCACTTATCTGTGCATTCTTCTCGTACAGAAAGTCCATTTCCTAAAGAAGAGGGTGAGACTTGCTGGAGGCGAATCCAGTTCCTTCAGTGCTAGAGTTCTTGTCTTTCCCAATGGGCTACACATAGAACTTAAATTCTGAAAGCTTTTATTGAAATCACAGTCAGGTTTGCTTGTCTGCAAATGGCACTATATTATTGATATGGCCATTTTATGGGCAGCAAATAGCCTATTCAGCTATGATGTTCCACATTGTCTTTAGCGTTTCTTAATTCTGTTGGAACAGGTTTGGTCTATCTGCTCAGACCAAAACTGGATCTCAAAAACCAGGCATGGTGGCTCATGCCTTTAATCCCAGCACTCAGGAGATAGAGGTAGGAGGATCACTCTGAGTTCGAGGCGTCCCTGAGACTACATAGGAAATCTCAAGTCATCCTGTCCTGAAAAAAAAAAAAAAAAAAAAAACACTGAATCTCTAAAGACTCCATTTTGGAAAGCAACTGAATAATTGCTTAATTCTCCAATAGATGATCTCAATTACAGAGCAACAAATTTAACACTGTCCAAGGGGAAATATCAAGCTTCCCTTCCTGTGTACTAGCACATGCAAGGAGAAGGACTGTGGGAGATCTTGGACTCTCTTATTAGGCAGATGGAGGCGGACACGAGCAACTGACCCATGTGTTACTGACCTCTGGCATAATCCCCCCAAGTCTATCAATTTAAAGAGTAGGCAGATCAGAGGAAAAAGCTTTAACACAATCAAAGAAGCTTATAGCTGCCACTTCTCTCTGCCTTTGTGATCTTGCAGGGAAATTCAATCATTTGGTCTAGTCCAACTTAATCTTCCTTTAGCCCTGCTGAGTTTTTACCTCTAGTATCTTATATTGCCATGATAGTTACTAATTTACTGTTGCATTTACCTCCAACATCTTCTGGTATAATGTTGTTAGTAATCTAGTTACTAGAAGTCATTTCTTCGTTTTTGGTGGGAAGATGTGCTGGCCATTTGCTGCTTTTATCCTCTATGTTTGGTTTAGTTGTGTAGGATGATGTCAGATATAATAACCAGTGAGTGTTTAGCTTTTAAAAAATTTTTACTTATTTATTTGAAAGACCATGAGAGAGAGATAGATAAATAGATAGAGAGAGAGAGAGAATGGATGTGCCAGTGCCTCTAGCCACTGCAAACAAGTCCAGACACATGCGCCACCTTGTGCATCTGGTTTATGTGGGTCGTGAGGAATTGAACCTGGGTCCTTTGGCTTTTCAGGCAAGTGCCTTAACTGATAAGCTGTCTCTCTAGCCCCATAACCAGTGAGTCTTAAATACTAACTGCTAATTCCCAAAATATAAGCCAGCATCCTTTCCTTTTTTTTTTTTTTTTTTTTTTTTTTTTTAGCTAAAACTTTTTGGAAAAGCAGAGCAAGTATTCCTTTCCACCACCTTCATAACACAACCTAAGCTTTCCTAGAAATGTTTTTGCCCATTATTTTAACCCTTTGAACATATACTCCCTACCTTTGTGCTAAGCATATCATGAAATATGTTTACCATCTTTTTCTATTGAACTATGACCTTAAGCTGAGCATGCTCAGGAATACATTCCTTAAACTCAGCATGTTCAGGGATGTCCTCCCCCTAAAGTGTTTTCCAATATGAATATATTATAGGCTCACTGAATCCCCATGTTTCCTTTGTATGGGAAGGATATTATGGAAATATCTCATGTAGTATCCTTGATCCTGCTATAGGTGATAAATCTTTTTCTACTCTTGAAAAAACAATATATGTTTATCAGTTGATTCCTATGTGTAAACCTGTAGAATCCAGAATGAATTGGCAAGGAGTTTAAAGGCTTTTCAGTGGATGCTTTGGTAACCTGCTTGCAGTTTTGGCATTGGCACAGCGTTAACTGCTTCCTCTTCTTTTCCCAGATGGTGCTCCTGGCCAGGTGCGAGGGGCACTGCAGCCAGGCATCACGCTCTGAGCCCTTGGTGTCCTTCAGCACTGTCCTCAAGCAACCTTTCCGTTCTTCTTGTCACTGCTGTCGACCCCAGACCTCCAAGCTGAAGGCTCTACGTCTGCGCTGTTCCGGGGGCATGCGACTCACTGCCACCTACCGGTACATCCTCTCCTGTCATTGCGAGGAATGTAGCTCCTGAGGCTTGCTGCAGAATGGCTGCTGGCTGGGACAACCACAGAAGCAGTCCATCCAGCCAGGGGAGGACTGACAAGGACAGGTTAAGGCAAATAAAGATGCAGCGATTCCCACTGGATTCTGTGTATTCTAGTAATAAAGACTCTATGCACTTTCTGACAGAGAGAGCTACTCTGGGAACTTGGTTTCAGTTCCCACCTCCTTTCCCTGGTACATTTTCTTTTGGTTACGTTTCAAATTTAGGCATTTCCCCCTGTCAGCTCTGAATGCATTTTGGGTTTCTGGCCATTCTGAATTAGGGGGAAAATGTGGGCCCCTATGCAAGAGTGTGTCAGGCTATTCCTACGTGGTGCATATTAGGGAAGAACATGCCCAATTCTTCCTAGGACATCTTCTACTGTTTTCATCTTGTTAGTTTGGTTTAAGGTCGCCACTGCCTCTAAAGGTTACCAAGTTCAAATTCTGGACACAAAGCATGTAGATATGTTTAGTAAGGTTTACTCACTAACAGCTAACTGGCTTTCAAACAACTAACAAGTGGATTCTTTTATGTGACTGTGAAACTCTTGATGGCTATCATTGCTCAGAAATGACTTTGGGGAAGTAAAGGTGGCATAAGGAAAATATCATCGAAGTGTACTTGCAGTTACATTATGGTAAAATTTTGTAAGGAAGCAGGCTTTCGGAGACTGGCACACATATGGATCCTGCACTAACTCTGGAAAAGTCATCTATGTGCTAATGGCATGGAGAATGCACCATACTCATGCATGCAAATTAGAAAACCAAGTGTAAATCTATGTGTGGGTGTGCTATAGCTTTAGCCATTCACCTGTCCATGTAAGGCTTGTTGCCAAAATGGTGGCCTGGTTCATTTTCCGAGCAGTTGGTTCCAATATACTTTGGCACTTGAGGCTCAAATTTTGAGTTATTCCCATGTTTTGAAATTAAAAGACAGTATCTTCAAAATTTTGGCTGTGTAAGTATTGCTTTTCTCCTTTTCCTCCTTCTTCTTCAATAACCTGTTGTGATGTGGATAGTAAGATCCATGTAGCAACTATCTGTACATCTCTTAAAAATAAATGGCAGGTACCTTTTTTGAGATCAGTGTACTAAGGTGGTGGTGGCTTATTAAATTGGGCTGTTGGTCTTAAGTTTTAGTTTACCAAGTTAGCACAAAATCTGATGCATTCTGACTTTCTTGGATACTATGAAATAGAGATGTCACCTCCTTTTTAATTTCTTTATTTTTCTTAGAAGAGAATAAGTATACATAATGAAGTGTCTAGAACCCACAGAAGGATAGTTTGCAAGCAACAATTTTTATGTAATTGACAGTCCTGCCTTCATACCTAATGATACTTCCAGGATACTTATGAGCATTTCAGAAATACTCTTGGCACTGGAAGAGTATCATGTCTACTATAAACACCTCAAGACCAAGCCAATTTGAAAACTCAGTTTCCAGGAATGCAACCTTAACATCACACTGTCCTGGCTAACCAGAGATGATAATGCTCCCATTGTTAGCACAGCAATTTGCGAATTACTTTTCCTGTAGAAATGATATTTTTCTACACTCTTTGGTCCAACTTACACATATTTTTAAGAAAGCCAGAAGAGTTAAACTTATATTTATGGCTTTGAAACAGATGAAGCCTTGTACTTGACTTTAATCTTCCAGGTGATGGAGCCAGCAAGTCTACTAACATGAAGCTTCTCCTCCTTCTGACAAGAAACTTAAAATGGCAATTTGGGCTATCAGGTGAAGAAAAATTTATCATAAAAGAACTAAGTTTAATGTGGAAAGTTAAATAGTTATACTTTTAAATGCTTATACTTTTGAAGTGGAATTTCATTGTGATGTTCAGGCTGGCCTTGAATTCTGAACCTTCCTGCCTCAGCCTCCAGAGCACTAGATTTATAGGTGTACATCACCTCAGCCAGTTAAATGGCTGTAATTCATACCATATTACAACACATTAATTGCTGGCCACACTTATAGGTGTTATTTTATGTTGTCAGTCAAAACATGGAAATAATATTTCTGGTCTTAAAATGTTTCTTCTTAACTTTGAATTCTTATTTATCTTTGAAATTCTGTAATATATACCACAAAACACCAGTGTTTATTCCCTTCCTAAGAATTCAGAACTGAAAGGAGGAGTTATATGAATATTTTCTCCCCAAAATATTTAGAAGCCATAGAAAATGTCTGCTTCAAGTCTCATTACATGGTCTACCATCAACCCCTCCCCCATGGAAATGAGCAGAAAGTACTGGGAGTATTAGAGGACATATGACAGCACACTGGGTGGGCTACTAGATAGTACGCAGCCTCTTCTCTCCATAAATATATGAACAAACACCCGCAGAACTCCAGAAACTTGCTCACAGTCACTCACTTAGCCTTGGAATTGGAGCTTCCTGCTCCCAACAGCCATTAATGTTTATCTCCCCACTTTTAGGATCCTAGATGCTAAGTAGAATGAATGTGCTGGAAAAGAGTGGGGAAATAGGATAAAGTTTAATGGAGACATACCAAAGCTGAGAAAGAGACAAAAGAGTTATATTTTTCCCTAAAGGCCCCAAACAGCCCTGGGAATTCAGAGACTTGAGACAATATTAGATATTAGATTACTATGGAATTTGTACTATATCTCTTAAAAATTAAACATATTTAGTCTTATTTCAGTGTTTATCCCTAAGTATGGAGAAAGAGCCAAATGAAAACACTGATCAGTTACAAGCACTATTCCTGGAATGCTCAAGGAATGTTCACTTGCCTTCCCAATTTACTATGCATAAGTGAGTGTAATAATTTTTTGCATCTTACATTTTTGAAATCTGTATAATTCACAATGGTGAAGGAAAAGCCTCTTGTGAACTGATCTGAACCTCATTTTTTTATAAACACTCTAGTAGTCAGCCTCAGGTCACTAAGATGAATTTCTAAATCAGGCAGTTAGAGAGGAAGGGATATTTGTTTAAGCTTACAGAGCTAGAGGAAGTTTCATAAGGGCAGAAGAAGCTGGCCCACTTTTACAGGTCTAAGCAGAAAGAGAAAAAGTCACCACCAAAAAGTAAGCAAACACATTTTAGGAACTCCAGGCAAAGCTCAAGCACTTTGCAAATCTTTAGACTGGAACTTAAAATCCACCCCCACATCTTAGGGCTGAACCCTAGGATCCACCCACAGTGACACCTCCCCCAGCCAGGTAGCTGGTGATATAAATTACAAACTTTAATAAACTCCTAAATATATTGGGGGTAATTCATTCAAACTACCACATACACAAATAATGAATTATTATTTCACAGGAAGATAGGGGATTTTATGAACTTAATTGGTTTTCTTAACATGCTCGCTCCCCAGACCTGTCCTCTTTAGTATTATACACATTGTAAGTTCTTGAACTTTATCTAGAAGCTTAGAATGAAGGACAAATCAACCCTCTTGGTCCTGAGTAATTAGTGGCTCAATTTTGTCAAAACTCAAGTGTTTTCTAACCCACCCAATACAACATTTGCTGTTAGGTTAGGCAGGCTATGTGTGCATTTGGGTTAGAAGACTACCTGAGGAACAGTATTTCTTAATTGTGACCCTGTAAAAAATAAAATATGGATTTGTTTTCAGTTACATCTTCAAGCCCCATTGAAATATCCACTATGTAAGCAAGTGAAGTGCCCAAGGCAAAAGGCAAAATGTGTCGGGGCCAGAAGAGATGTGATGATCATGTCCTGAAGGCTTGGATGAGAAAGGGAAGACATATTTTGCTGATATCTCTTCATAACACACCTTAGGAGCTAAGACAGCAGACAGACAGGATCAGTAAGATTTTTGCCCATATCTACATGGTAACATCCCAGTAAGAGCTCTTTATTTAACAATGCCTCCTCCTATGCATAAGCATGCTGAAGGACAGCATTTCATGAGAAAATGACATCACATGCCAATAAGTCTATGTTACAACCCTCTGCCTTCCTCTCAGATATGTCCAACCAGTACCCTGAGAGCCTCATGTGTCCTGAGATAGCTATGAATGCATACAGCTCAACATGTTTGTAGATGACAAATATTTCAATGTCACACAGTTGTACACTGAGCTGGGAGTGCTTAGGTTTGGATCCGCAGAATCTATATAAAAGCCAAATGCTGGGGCAGGCATCTGTAATTGCAGCATACCTATGGTGAGAAGAGTGAGAATTTCCGAGAAGTTTATTGGCTGGCCTACTAGCCTGGTGATGGACCAAACTGAGAGGTTTGGCCTCAAAAAAGATGGAAAGTGAGGACTGGCATTCAAAGTTGTCCTTTGGATCTCTACACATGTCCCATGGTGTGTGTGTGTGTATGTGTCTGTGTGTATGTGCAGATATATAAATGAAATGTTTTAGTCTATTCTACCATAAGTCTATGGGAGCATAGGCATTTTCTTTTATTCCATGAATTTAATTCAAAAAAGTTTCATAAAATAAGATATTCTGTACCCTTAAATATTAATGCCATGTTCCTGTGTGGTAAAATTTGAAATTGGATGACTATGGTGAACATGGAAATGCAACAAGCATGTTCTCCTTCAAGGAAAGGTTTACTGCCTCCATTTGCCCATTCTTCATGGATTGCCTCATCTTTAGAGTCACTTCCACAAGAATATTCCCCTCTTTGGGCAGCTCATATCCAGTGTCTAATGGAGGCCTAGTCCAACTGGCCCAGTAAAGGATAACACTCCTGACTTCAGACCTGTCCCTGGAGTACGGTTTCTACCCACATGTCTTTTCCTTTGAAGAAGGCTGATCCTTAATGAAGACACAGCACCACAAACCCCATCAGTACCTAATTGGATCTAAGCTATCTAGTCTCTCTCTAGGAAACACATGCATCTGGAGCTCATTTGCAGTGGCTAGAGGCCCTGGAACACCCTTTATCTATCTTCTATCTCTTTCTGCTTGTAAGGAAATAAAATATTTTTTTAAAAAATCAATTTTTGGATTTTCTGTGGTTTTTTTTGTGGTAGGATTTAACTGTAGCTCAGATTCTCCTGGAATTCACTATGTAGTCTCAGGTTGGCCGTGAACTCATGGCAATCCTCCTATCTCTGCCTCCCGAGTGCTGGGATTAAAGGCGTGCACCACCACTCCTGGCTTAATTTTTTTTTTTAACATCAAGGTCTAAGTTAAGCATATTCCTATATGTCAGCAAGAATCTTAAGTGCTGGGGTCTGGGAGATGGCTCATATAGTACATTTCTTGCTATACAAGCATGAAGACCTGAGTTTGGTTTCCCATCACCTATGTAAATGCCAGACATGATGGTGCATGCCAGTGATCCCAGAACTGGGAAGACAAAGACAAGAGCATCATTGGTGCTAGCTAGTCAGGTGGTCTAGCAGAATTTGTGAACTCCAGGTTCAGTAAGAGACTGGCATACTCCCCACACATGTGCATCCACATGCATATGAACATGCATAAATGTACATAATCTCATATACCAAAATAAAAAAATACTTTAATGTTAGAGATACTTAGATGAAATTAATGGCTTTGCTGTTAATATGTGTCCAGGCTATAGAGGATAAGTGATGATGTAAGTTTACCAGTGGTATGCAGACATAAACCACATAGAATAATCTGCCATGCTTGGATTTACTTTTAAAATTATTTGTTTGGTTGGTTATTGTTTTTGTTTTATGCTTGAGATCAAACCAAAGACCTTCACATGTTACTAAAACACTGTACTCATAAACTACATTCCTAGCTCAGAGTGCTTAGATTTAATACATCCATTTTAATGTAAAGAAATATCATTTTAATAGAGCTGGTGCAGATAACATCTTATTTGGTTCTCAAAATAGCAATGTGGCATAGATTAACTACTACAAAGGTTTTGCTGATATGAACCTGGAATACATGTACTATTCTTAAAGTCTACACTTTCCTTTCATCACTTTAAAAAATATTTTTATTTATTTGCAAGAAGAGAAAGAGAATGGACACTTCAGGTCTTCTATCCTCTTACTGCAAATAAACTCCAGATGCAGGCACCTCTCTGTGCATCTGGTGTTATGTGGGTACTGGGGAATTACATGGGCCATCAGGCTTTGTAAACAAGTGCCTTTACCCATGGAACTATCTCTCCAGCCCTACACTTTCTTTTCTAGACCTCAAAACTAACCAACTTTCTTTCATTTTCTTTTTCTTTTTAGTCTTATTTTTACAGTACCGTATTTGAGTTTTATTTAACTGATATGTTGTAATTGTGCATATTTATGCGTAACTATTTGATGTTTGAATACAATCCATGTGTATATTATATGATGATCCAATCAGAATCTACTTATTGTTTGTGGTAAATACATTAAAAACTGTCTCTTTTAGCTACTGTGAAATATATGATACTTTCTTGTTAAATATAGTCTCCTCGGTATGCAATAGAACACCGCTTTATCCATTCTATCTATTTGTAGCTTGTACTTATTGACTAACCTTTGGCCACCCCCACCAGCTTCTATTTTACTCTCTACTTCTGTAAGAGTAACTTTTATTGTTTTCATAGTTTATCAAAACAGTGTATTGCCTTGTAGCCCAAGCTGGCCTTGAACTTGTGATATTCCTGCCTCAGCCACCTGAGTGCTAGGATTACAGGCATATTTCACTATGCCTGACTCTGAACAACTTTGTTTTAGATTTCATCTACAATACTTTTGATTTTTCTGTAAAGCATGTGTGCACCAAACCATCTTGTATTGGTGCCTGTCATCTCTCATTAGCATACCATGATCCCAGAACACATGGAGCTTATTGAGCAAACAGGACCTTGAGCCAAAAGAACTTTGTAGAATATACACTCTAATTCTACCATGAATTTCTGGGGAATATGAACCCACTCAAAATTATATATGAAACCAAGCCTATGCTTGTGAGCTTCAGACACATAGTTGGCTGAAATCTTTTGAATAGCTTCAGTGTCCTATCATTATGTATAATGTGCCAGACATGCTGCTAAGAAGCCAACAGTGCACACAACATAACTTACATATGGATGTTCCGTTATGTATATGAATATTTTGTGTTAGAAATTTGCCCTGATGGTACTCCACAACTATACAGGGAATATATATTTTTATTTTCTAAATAGTGACTGAAACTGAGAATATATCAGTAAGCTATGTTTTGCATGCATGAGGTTCCAGTCTCAATTCCCAGATTAAACCAAATAAATAAATCATATGCATAATATGAATACTTTAGATAAACTTGTTGAGAGTGAGTTACATATGAGTCCCTAGAAGGAGTCTAATTGGTGTTATATGTCCTTGTTATCATCATTGTTAACCTTGATTAACAGCACAGAATGAAACAGATATGATGTTAGCATCTTTCCTTATTTCATTTAATCCTCCCAATAGCCCTCAAGGTAAATATCAACCTCACTTTTCTGAGAATATGAGGGTTCCTAATCATGTTGACTTCTAAACTTTGTCTTTGATCCCAGAGTTCATTATCTTCAAAAAACAAACAAATATTCTCATCATTACCTCAAAGCATAGATAGAGTGTCTGTGCGTACATGTGGTTCTGGAAACAGAGCACATTTCAAAAGGACAATACTGTCCTTGTACAAAGGCTCACATTGTAAAGTCAGCTTGTATAGCCATTTGTTTTCTTCAACCTTTGCTGTACTCTCACACTGTTTTTCTATTTCTCATTTCCTTTAGGGGCAGTTTCCTTCTCTTCCCCTTATTAGGTTCCATATCTCCATTTTCACTTCATGTCTTTAGGTAGTCTTTGTTGGAGAAGCTATGAGAAAGCAAAGCAGCAACTGAGGTCCTGATTGAGTGAAACATGGAAGACATGTAATTCAACTCTCTCAGTTTTTGTAAGTTTTTTTTTTTTCTTTCCAGGTAGGGCTTCGCACTAGACCAGGCTGACTTGGAATTCACTATGTAGTCTCAGGGTGGCCTCGAACTCATGACGATCCTCCTACCTCTGCCTCCTGAGTGCTGGGATTAAAGGCGTGCGCCACCATACCCTGCTAGTTTCTGTAATTCTTGAGAGCCTCTGTCTTTTAATCTTCCGACCTGGGCTCACCCTATCGGTCAATGCTTTATGCATAATCCTTCTTGCAAAGCAGTTTCCTATGGACAATGAAATGATTGTTTCCTGCTGTTGAAACCAACCTAATACTGTAAATTTCCCAGGCTATTTGTTCTTTCTTACCTGTTGGTTCACAGCATTCAACATTGTATGTTAAGAACATTAACTCTGGGGCTAGATTGCTCCTATTCTGCTAGTTTTAGTAACATGACTTTGAACAAGTTACTTGACTTCTGTGTCTTCTGTGTTCCTTGTATTCCACATTTATGAGGCCAGGTGAGAATAATATGAATGTGCTTCCTGGTACTGTTTTGAGGATTAAAGAAGCTAATACATGATGTATAGAGGTCATAATGATATTGGGCATCTAACAAGAACTTCTGACTATCTATTAATAATTATTCTATACTCATTGGAGAAAAGACAGCCTCTTCAGCAAATGGTGTTGAGAAAACTGGATAAATATCTGCAGAAGGATGAAAATAGATTCCTCTCTCTCGCCATGCACAAGAATTAAGTCCAAGTGGATTAAAGACCTTAACATCAGACCGGAAACTCTGAAACTGCTAGAGGAAAAAGTAGGGGAAACCCTTCAACATATTGATCTTGGCAAAGACTTTCTGAATACAACAACCCCAATTGCTCAGGCAATAAAACCACAGATTAATCACTGGGACCTCATGAAATTACAAAGATTTTGTACTGCAAAGGACACTGTAACTAAAGCAAAGAGGCAACCTACAGAATGGGAAAAAAATCTTCGCCAGCTGTATATCTGATAGAGGATTAATATCTAGGATATACAAAGAACTTCAAAAGTTAAATAATAAGGAATCAAACAAGCCAATCAAAAAATGGGCTATAGAGCTAAATAGAGCATTCTCAAAGGAAGAAATATGAATGGCATATAAGCATCTAAAAAGATGTTCTACGTCACTAGTCATCAGGGAAATGCAGATTAAAACTACATTGAGATTCCATCTTACTCCTGTCAGATTGGCCACCATCATGAAAACAAATGATCATAAATGTTGGTGGGGATGTGGAAAAAGAGGAACCATTCTACGCTGCTGGTGGGAATGCAATCTGGTCCAGCCATTGTGGAAATCAGTGTGGAGGTTCCTAAAACAGTTAAAGATTGATCTACCATATGACCCAGCTATAGCACTCCTAGGCATATATCCAAAGGACTCATCTCATTTCCTTAGAAGTACGTGCTCAACCATGTTTATTGCTGCTCAATTTATAATAGCTGGGAAATGGAACCAGCCTAAATGTCCCTCAACTGATGAGTGGATAATGAAGATGAGGTACATTTATACAATGGAGTTCTGCTCAGCGGTAAAAAAAAAAAAAAAAAAAAAGTTAAAAACTTTGCATAAAAATGGATGGATCTGGAAAGGATTATACTAAGTGAGGTAACCCAGGCTCAGAAAGCCAAGCGCCACATGTTCTCCCTCATATGTGGATCCTAGTTACAGATGATTGGGCTTTTGCATGAGAAGGAAAATACTTACTAGCAGAGGCCAGTAAGTTAAAAAGGAGATATAAAGGGAAGAGAAAGGAAGGGAGGAGGGTACTTAATCGGTTGGTATTACATGTATGTAAGTAGAATGATTGAGATGGGGAGGTAATATGATGGAGAATGGAATTTTCAAAGGGGAAAGTGGGGGGGGAGGGAGGGTATTATCATGGGATTTTTTTTTATAACCATGGAAAATGTTAATAAAAATTAAATAAATCAATAAAATATAAAAAATTTCTAATTCATGTACTCACCTTTAGAATAAGCTATCACTTCTCAAATACAGTTTTTGTTGAGCTCAATGTTGTTTTTAGCACATTTTTTTTCAGCAAAGATTTCTTGCAATATTCCTTGTTAAATTTCTTGTTACAATACTCTATGACAACAAAAAAGTTTCCATTTTAAAGAACATAGCACTAAGTTAATAGGAAAATTCCAGCTCACTGATCTTTTGTAGCTTATTTTTTAAATTTTTTTCTAGGTTTTTCAAGGTAGGGTCTTGCTCTAGCCCAGGCTGACCTGGAATTCACTATGTAGTCTCAGGATGGCCTCGAACTCATGGCGATCCTTCTACCTCAGCCTCCCAAGTGCTGGGATTAAAGGCGTGTACCACCACATCCAACTCTGGCCTTTTTTATGAGAAAGACTAAGAGTGAGAATGAGACAGGGAGAAAGAATTGATGTGCCAGGGTCTTTCAGCCACTGCTATTGAACATATGCTACTTTACATGCTAGCATGGGATCTACAGAATTGAACATAGGTCATTAGGCTTTGCAGACAAGTACCTTAACTGCTAAGCCATCTCTCCAGCCCTGTAGCTCAATTTTTATCTTTTATGCTCTGATTTCAAATTATACTTATATAAGTGATCAAAAATGCCTGTGAGATCACTTTATATATCCACCTACATTCTGGAACAAGGCTTAGATTGAAATGATGAAAGCAATGAAATATGCAAATTTCTCAATACTTTTCTGGGAAATTACCTTATTCTTAAGTATACATGTGGCATTTTCCTCTGATTATTCAACTATTCTTAAAAGCACTGCCCCTACCCTTCATAAGCCCTTTTATTGATATGATTTTCTGAGACTATTCAGAAGTATATTTTGGTAGTGACCTCAGGGAAGACCTAATGAAAGTACATTTGTCTCCTTTTCCTTTTTCTTTTTGCCCCCCCCCTTTTTTTTCACAGTTCTGGGGATGGAATTTGAAGTCATGCACATTCTAGGCAGGTATTCTAGCACTAAATCATATTGCTAGCTTCAATTTTTAGGTTTAAGAATCCAGAAAGTCAGTAAGGATTGCAGTAAGCAGTACAAGTTTATACATGTGATTCCTTATGTTTGTTTGTTTTTCCAAAATAGTATAACTACTAATTGGTATAAATTATTTTCTAAAAACAGTACAGTTATATATTATCATAGTTTACTAACTCTTAGTAATATGCCTCTCAAATAACCCACATTTTCCCAAAATACTTGTCCAGAGTCAGAAAACTCTGTAACAAGTCTTAGATTTGAAAAGTTAGAATATCAAGTTAAAAAGGGAAAGAGGGCTGGAGAGTTGACATGCCCATTCTCTATCTGCCTCTTTCATCTCTTAAATAAATAAACAAATAACATTAGCAAAACTTAAACAAAAAAGTAGAGAAAACTAATGTCATCTGCATCCTTTATTTCAACTAATATACCTCAAATATTATTTCATCATGTAATCAATGTGAAAAGATATTAATGAAACATTGCATATTTTATACTGTATCTTTGAAGTCTGGAGTATATTTTACACTCACAGGGCATATCAGTTGGAAATAGACATTCTTTTTGAAATTTCATGGATGTATTAAAATCACTGGGGAAAAGAGGGGAGATAGGGTAGAAAAGTAGAACATCAAGAGAAGAAAGCATGGGGCTGCAAATTATGGATGAGCCAGCTTTGCCCTTGGCAAGCAATACCTACTTGGAATTTCAAAGACTATTACCAGTACATAGAAATCCTTTCAAAATCAGAACCTCACAAAGCCGTACCACTGACCAACTGTGTGACCCTCCAACTGTGTGACCCTAAGCAAATCATTAGACTTTCTAGTGGTTTCTTATACCTGATTGTGACACTGTTTTTCTGCACTCATGAGAATGTACAAGTGTATTCTTCTTTTAACACTTATCTGTTGTTCTCAAATTAATAGGCTTTAGAAAAGAATCTGTTCCTGTTTTATTTTCACCACTAAAAACCTCACTTTTTTTTTTTTTACGTGTTCTATGTCTACATTTTTCCTTTTTTTTTTTTTTTTTGTTTCCAAGTGTTGTGCATGGGGCCAGATCTGTAGCTTAATGGAAAAGCAAGGAGCATGGTTAGCATGTGGGAGGGTAGGCATTCCCTCATCAGCATCATAAATCAAAACAATAACAGCAATAAAACAAGGTAAAGTGTTGCACAAATGTCTTATATGCATGATTGAAAATTAGAGGAATCTATCAATCACATTAAAATAATGCTTTGAATCATGGCCTGTAATCCCAGGTACTTGGGAGGCTAAGGCAGAAGGATCTTAAGTACAAGGTCTGTCTGGGTAACTTAGTGAGATCCTGTCTCAAAATAAAAAGCAAAATGAAGGCTGAGGATACAGCTCAGTATTCAGCTAAAGGCAATATACATTTAGTTTGACTAACATCAGAACATAGTTAGCTTTATTATATTATATAAGATAGAATTACTGGTAATGTATCATTCACTCTGAGAAAAAAAAAAAAAATCAGCGCTGAGGATGGGATCCAGGACATCAATCATGCTAGATAAACACTCTACCACTAGCTATATCCCTAGCCCCTTGAGAATTTTACAAAAAGTTGAATATGGTATATTTCATAGAAAATTAGTTACATTTGTCTTTTCTTCCTAGTTCAGTCTTCCTCTCTATTCCCTTCTAACATAAGGCCAAGTAACAGAAGTATTGGATAGGGCTGGGTATGGCCCAATATTTTATGGGTCAACCATTCCCTTTGCTTTTGTGTTAAAGTCCTAGAAATATGCTAGGTTTACTGGAGGGGGAAATGTTATACATAAGTTTTTGATTGTGTGTTTATCCATAATTGAGTTGTTCAGTTACAGTCATCAAAGGGAAATTTTAAATACCCTGATAACAACAACAACAACAACAAAAAAAACTTGGTGCTTCAAGTGGAGGTAGGATCGTGCAGAACCCATGTCAGATTCCCAGGAACATGTAGGTAGAGAGGACTTTTTTTTTTTTTTTTCGAAGTAGGGTCTCACTCTAGCCCAGGTTCACTTGGAATTCACTATGTAGTCTCAGGGTGGCCTCAAACTCATGGTGATCCTCCTACCTCTGCCTCCCAAGTGCTGGGATTAAAGGCGTGCGCCACCACGCCCGGCTTTGAGAGGACTTTTGAAAAGATAGACTATGTGTCAGAGGAAACTTGCCAGTGTGTTGCTTGTGAGGAAACTTGGAATTTATAGCCAGTGCCTGTGCCTATGTGCAGGAGCCATTTAGCCTTTCTTTGTGTCCTACATGGCCTTACGAAAAACAATCTGATTTCAAGATAAGGTCATGTGCTCACCCATGGCATCTTACCCTGTGTCATTAGTTGCTACATACAATGGGTATATTGAATTTAATCCTTTCAATAACTTTGTGCTAGCCACATTTTACAGACATGGAATGCAGAGCTTAGAGAGGTGACATACTTTGCCCCAAGGCTCACTGCCCCATAAGGAACAAGAGCAAACTTTGCCTCCTAAACTAAAGATTTTTTTGTGTGTGTGCTTTCTACTCATCTCCTTCTCTTTCTGCGCTTATCTTTTCTTTTCTGTTTTTCGAAGTAGGCTCTCACTCTGGTCCAGATTGACCTACAATTCACTATGTCATCTCAGGGTGGCCTCGAACTCACAGCAATCCTCCTACCTCTGCTAGAGTGCTGGGATTAAAGGCGTGCACCACCATGCCCGGCTCTGTGTTTATCTTGATTTAATCCTATTGCAGTTACCTCCTCCTTGCTGGGACAAAATGCCCAAGTACAAGTGGCCAATGGAAGGAAAAAGTTTATTTCAGTTTAGAGTTTTGAGGGGAAGTTTCATCATGACATCACATTTTGTTATATCATCTTAGAAAAACAAAAGTAAACTAGTCAGCACTGTCAAGGTGTCTGGACTATAAAATCCCAAGGCCCGTACCCAGTTGAGCATTTCCTCCAGCAAGGCTCTAACTCCCACAGGCTCCACAACTTTCTCAAATTGGCACCAATGAGGGACCAAATTTTCAAAACATATGAGCCTACAGAGGACATTTCATTCAAAGCACCAAAGACCTTTAGACAGGGCACTTTCCCACTGGATACCTATATCAGAAGACCTAGGTCAAGATCATGGTCAATCTGTTCTAACAAAAAAAACACCCTATTGTCATTCAAGTCTTTAATAAGACTAGCCCATATTTCTAAAAAGTCTCTTGACCAAACTTTATCATCTAGGAACTCTGGGAACCCCAGAAAACAAATGTGCCACCTGTAAACTTACCAAGGAAATTTTTCCAGGCTTTCCTTGGCCTTGACTCTGAAGGATTTGGGTGAAACTTGGCTGGGCTTTGGAATTTCATAATAGAGACCTACCTCTCATACCTCATACCATACCCTGAATGATGTAAAAAGAGACTAGGCCATCACTATCACCTTCCCAGACCCCAGTACTACACTGATGTCAGAACAACTGGAGGCCCTGAAGATATTTAATTTGAATGACCTTTGCTATGAATGAGAAACTCATAAAGATTAAAGTAATAAACCTAGCCCACCACAAAACAGGACCAGAGCCCCAATCTCTTCAACACAGACTACGCTGTTAGACCTACCGCACCATTTCTATCACCCTCTTTAATTCAACTTCATGGTTGAGAGTAGGCCCACTGACTAGTGACTTTCCCTAAAATATGACAAGGCTTCTGTACAAGAAATCAGGCCAATACAGCTTGTGATTCACACAGCTTACTGTTTGACCTCTTTCAAGCATTCTAGAAAAGATGTATGTCCTAAGGAACAGAGCCCACATAGGCACATAGAATTCCACGGTGGCCTACTGCTTCATTCTAAGTAGGCAACAGTTTTTAGTGTTGTTCCTCAAAGAATTCTATCATGAGAGCAAAAAGCATTTTTAACATCATGCACACTGGCAAGACATTTGGTATGCAGCCTTTAGATGGTGCTAATGGTCTACTATAATGCAGTCTGCAAGGGTCCAGTGCTCAGAATCAAGAGGGTAGATGAAACCTGTGTTTCAATCCTATTCTAGGTTTAATCCACAAACAGTTGTGGAAGCATCTAAGTACAAATGCGTTTCTGGAGCTTTGGTTGACATAGAAAGGTTGTGATACGATGCCAGACTATTATATGCAGGTCTCATGCAATCCATAATATTGGTCAATATATTTAACATTAATATACATTAGATTTACAGTGTGCCTTTGTGCATTGAGTGGAACATGGTTCAGAATGCCTGACTGTATCATCTGATTATGTGATGCATCTATTAACTGTGTGAAATAGTTTTTTGTTTTTTTTTTTTCAGGAAAGACTCATTCATTCATTTAAGAAAGAATGGGTGAAACCAAGCATCATTCCTGGGCTCTGAAAACAGGGGCGGGAAAGAACACATTACACCATAGCAACCTTTCTGCAGTAGGCTTTTATGTTTGATTTCTTCTCTTTTCCATACATGTCAGCGACTTCCTGATGCTCCATCAGTCTCAGTCCTGCTGAAAGACATTGCTTTCTTTTTTTTCTTTTTTTTTTTCAGTTTTTCTTTCCAGTGAGTGAGTGACAGGCTGTGTCACAGTGGCATTGAGAAGCTCTGGACATTGTTAAGATTTTCTATGCTGGAAAGAAAATAAGGCTGTGTCCTTTCCCATGGATTGTTTTGTATATGTGGGAGCTGAAAGTATTTCCCAAACTAGGTTGTTCCCACCTCTTTGCCATTATGAATAGTGCTGGAATGGACAAGGGAGCACAGCTGTCTCTAACCGACACATTTTAATTCCTTTAGATATATACCTAGAGGTAGGATTACTATATCATATGCTATTTTTTGTAATTTTTGAGAACATTTATTCTGTTTTCCATAATGGCTGTACTAATTTGTATTCCAACCAATAGTGAATATGGGCTCCTTTATCTCTACATCCTTGCCAACACTTGTCTATTGTGTCTTTTTGATAACAGTCATGATAACAGATGGAAAAGATTATCTTATTGTGGTTTTGATTTTCATTTTCCTGATGATTAATGGTTTGAGTTCCTTTTCATGTGCACATATCCTTTGGAAAAATGTCTCATCAGCTCCTTCAATCATTTTTAATTTTTTTGCTACTGTGTTGGATGATGATTCCCTAATATATTTTAGATATTAATCCCTTTTAGATATGTAGTCTGCACATAGTTTTCCTATTTTTCTGTAGGTTAACATTTGCAACTTCACCTTTAAAGGAGAAGTATAAAGATATGCTTTAATTTTTTTAAATTTAATTAATTATGCTCTTATAGGATTTATTTTATAAATTCATTAATTTTATTAAAATACAAAGAATTGGATTTCATGTTGTTGTATTTTAAACAAATTTCATATTTTATTTCACCCCTATTTTCCCATGTCTCCCCTTCCTTATGCTTTTTCCTCAATAAATATGTGTCTTCTTAAGTTAGGGTTCATTTCATGGGTCATTAATAGTGCTTTCATCTAATAAAAAGAATAACTTCAGGGGCTGGAGAGATGGCTTAGCGGTTAAGCGCTCGCCTGTGAAGCCTAAGGACCCCGGTTCGAGGCTCGGTTCCCCAGGTCCCACGTTAGCCAGATGCACAAGGGGGCGCACGCGTCTGGAGTTCGTTTGCAGAGGCTGGAAGCCCTGGCGCGCCCATTCTCTCTCTCTCTCCCTCTATCTAGCTTTCTCTCTGTCTCTGTCACTCTCAAATAAATAAATAAAATATTAAAAAAAATAACTTCAGTTGATAATTTGATAACTTTTCTATTGATTCATATATTTGCCAGAGCATAAGCTACTAAATATTTAATACCAATTTCATGTTACATGAATTACCTTGGCTATCAAACTACATTCACAAACATATCTCATTGCCTTATTTTTACAAAGGCAGATTCACAAATCTAACAAGAAAATCCTTCCTTCCCACTTGTGCAAAATACTATTATTATTATTATTGTTTTTGGTGTGTGTGTGTGTGTGTGTGTGTGTGTGTGTGTGTGTGTGTGTGTGTGTATGTGTCACAGGGAATAGAACCCAGAGTCTTCTGAATGCTGGGCAAGTGCTTTATCACTAATATCCATCCTCAGCCTTCTAATAAATTTCATAGACCACATTTTCTTAAGCATTTCAAGAATCTTAAAAAAGCAAACATAAACCTACTTATAGTAGTGCAAAACTTTAACATTTGTCAGTACACTTGTCTAAATGTACCCAAATTATTCTTATTTTGTACCTTCCTTGTATTGCTTAAGTAAGACAATTGCCATCTCTATTTAGCTGATGTTTCTTAGTGAAAAATTCCAAGCTATAGCAATTTGACCCAAATATTTATGGACACTGTGGACGAAAATGTACCGGGGCTGTGTTTGAATCAGGTGTTGTAATGGCCCCAGTGGAAGATATTGTACTCATAGATTATTAGAATCAGAGTCACAGAACACCACCATGCAGGACCACATCAGAAGCACCAGTGTCAGTCAGGAGGCAGAAAGAGCCAGGGGAAATCTGAGGTGCTGATCTTTGTTGTAGTTTTCACTGGGAGGAGTGGACCAAGCAGGGAAGGTAAACATGTAAGTGGATAGTTTGAATCCTCTTAGTAGGCTCTGGGCTTTAGGGTTGCCTAATACCTGGTCATGACATGATTATGGTAAGGGAGACAGTGCTATAAGCAACAAGAGCCTGATTAGAATAGAGGGTGAATAAGGTACAGACTTGGGATTGTTTGGTTACAGCACATACTTTGCTCTAGCTAGGAATTAACTAAACATAGGAGGGGCAATGCTTCCTTGGGGTTTCAAGGGTAATGGTGTCAAAGTGCCATAAAATATAGAAAATAACAAAACCCTGACTAGTACACCATGGCAGCTCCACCCAAATGAAGTAGGCCATCATTAGGAAAGATTCCCTTTAGTGCAACTTTTGCTTACAATCTCTCTTTTCATCTTGGACTTAAGCAACCATACCTATTTCTGGTTCTAATATAATATGATATGAAATATGATATACTTAATATAATATAGTCATTCTGATCTGAAGTAATCCATGTATTACATTAGTTGGGACCCTTTCCAGGCTCTATGAATTATATAACCACAGGTAATGCCCTACATTTAGGTCTGTTATATTCAGTAGGGATGGAATTCTATATACCGTACTTGGCTAAATTCTGTCCATTGTCTCTGTCCTCTTCCTAATTCTCATATGTCTCATGGATCACTATCCAGTTATTGCTTCATCCTCTTATTCATGCAAAAAATAACTCCCAAAGCGTGGCCTGGATGGTAGAAAATATACTATTATAGTGATGCTTTGGGGCCTTTAGGTCCTTTTTATTCTCAAGTTTCCCTGCATGATATCTTTTTTTGTTTGTTTTTGGTTTTTCAAAGTAGGGTCTTGCTCTAGCCCAGGCTGACCTGGGACTCATTATGGAGTCTCAGGGTGGCCTCGAACTCATGGCAATCCTCCTACCTCTGCCTCCCGAGTGCTGGGATTAAAGGCGTGTGCCAACATGCCTGGCCCTGCATGATATCTTAACTACACATAAGACACATAGGGCATCAATCTCCCCCAGGACCATCTACCTTATCTTAAGAAGGAGAACCACTTAAAAACCAGCCTGGTGTCTTAACATATGTAATCCCAACACTCAGGTGGATGTGGAAGGAGGATTGTTTAGAACCAAGGCCAGCCTGAGCTACATAGTGAGTGCCATGTCAGCCTGGGCTACAGAGGTAGGGTAAGACCACAACTCAATTAAAAAATCAAAAAACATTGATCACCCACACCACCAAAAATTAAACCAAAATAGCAACAAAACAAAAACAGAAAGGATAACTACTTGAGCTTTTGTGAATTCCAGTTCTGGAAAGCAATGTGGGTATGCAGGCTCAGCACAGGAAGCCTATGTGAATATACCTTGCCCTGTGACCTCTAGCTTTGCATTATGTCTTACTATATATTGCTGAAGACAATACAGAAAAATGAATTTGGTTGGTTGAAAGTAAAATATTACACAGGACTCCAAATACTTTCTAATTTGTCACTAGCTATCCCATAGCTGACAGGCTTTTGGTCATAGTCTAGGGATTGATGTAAAGTTCCCTGGACAGCTACCTGTGACTACAAATAAAGTTGTATTGAGAGACAAACTAGTTTATTTATTTAGTTTCTACGCCTCCTTTAGTGCTACCTTGGTGCCACAGAGTGGATGTGACAGAGGCTGCATGGCCAACAAAGCCTGAACTATTTTACATCAGGGTCTTTACAAACAATGTTTGCAGATACTTACCCTAAATACACAACTACCCAGCCAAGACGAGCATAAGACCATCTCTACCTGGTCCCACACCAACACAATTGTTTTTTGCTACTCAAGGTTGGAGTCATATTTTTCATAGCAAAAGCTAATTGATGTGTCTCACAAAGGTTTCTCAGAGAATTTTCTGAATTTTATTCAGCTGAGGGAGGCTACATGTAGTTCTTAGAGAAATCAGATGATGGTAGCATAAACAGCAAGCACAATATATATATTTTTTTAATTTTAGCCTTCAACAATGCTTTGGAAGAAAGGAATAATTTATTTTCACATTATCTCTGCATGCATTTATGAACTGAACAAAGAAGAATTTGTCACAAGAGACATATGTAGCTCCACACCTATCAATGTGTCAGCATCTATCAATCCATCTCCATCGTCTACATTGGAGGAGATTGTGGTTATATTCAATAACCGGATGGTACATTCATAAGAGATAGCAAAGAAATTTCAAATAAAGATCTTTGGATATTAAATCTTGAAAATTGTATTAAAACCAGTGAATCTCTGTTTTTCTTGATAACAAAGAATATTGACATAGTGTCATTAAGCTGTCTCACTTGCCAAGCATCAGATTATGCTCAGCCCATAATGAAATGAAGTTTCTTTCCTTCTTGGTGCTGGGGATCAAACTCAGGACCTTACATATAAATTCTGAGTGACATGCCAGCTCTATTTTGTGGGTTTTAGTCTGTGGTAAGGAACACACACACACACACACACACACACACACACACACACACACACACATTACCCTAATGACTAAAGGGCAAATGCATCATTCTATTTCATCAATTAGGACTATTATTTCTCATTCCTCCATTGCTAGGCCTTCAAATTCTAGAAGATAGAATTGTTTTGAGAAGATAACTTCATCAGGTATGCATACAAGCTGCTGTTTATTTTTTCAAACTTTTTATTGACAACATCTACACTTACAGACAACAAACCATGATAATTCCCCCCCCCACTTTCCCCTTCAAAACTCCACTGTCCATATCTCCTCCCTCTCTCTGTTAGTCTCTTTTGTTTTGATATCATTGTATTTTTTCTTGTTTTTAATCATTGTGTATATTTTTAAAATGTTCAAATAATCATGGAGACAAAGAAAGCTGGGCTGGGAGTGTAAGGCCCCAACATAAATCCCCAACATGACAAAAATAAAGCTCAAAATGACTAAATATTTGTGATTAGTTAATTGTATTTTTAAACCAATTTATCAAGGTTCATGGGAGAAACAGCTTTGTGATAGTCTCCACTATTTAAAGAAACTAAAATGATGTTATAAGAAGTCATCCAAAACAATGCCATTATATTTAAATTTGGGGCACAGAATATATTGGCACCCAGTAACTGCTCCAGTGATATCTCCTTACTCCCTAATAAAAATTCCAAAAGTTAAATTTACAAAATATTATACTACCAGTGATTATGCCTTAGATTTCTATGGGCTCTTTTCCAATGAAAATATGTGATTCATATGATCATCACAACCTTTTGCTCTTTAATTAAAGAGAAGATTAAATTTGCTTTTCTTCATCTATTAGACACTACCTTTTTCACTTCCTGATAAATTATCAGCCAGTGTTTTGCTGTTCTAATGAACTCAGGGTATTTGAAACCACTAGACAGGATTTCATACATTGTTTTCTCAGCTGCAATTTTAATTTAAATGATTTTCAAGAAAAAGCCAGAAATATAATATTTTCATATTAAGAGGCTTATGCTAGAGCCCTTTTCCTACCACAAAAGAGGTTAAAAAAAAAAAAACCTTTATAATGGTAAATTTTCCAATCAGGGTTTATATAACCAGTCACTGAAGAGTTTGCAGGAGATATGCATTGTGCCCAAGTTAGGGAAAAAATATTTGGTGACAAAGTAAGTATGTTAATTTAAACTTTAACACAATCATCTATCACACCTTATAAATCCATCTTGCTTCTGTAGACCTTTGAAATTACTTTTTAGAATATTAGTAAGTAGTCAATAGCAAAGACTAGTTATAGACATTTTTACAGAGTTTTAGATATGTTGGGATCAAGATAGATCTTTTTAAAAAGAACACCCTATTTTTATTAGCTATGTACACAGTGTATATACAGCCATGTTAGTATGATCACTGGCCTCCTCCCTGTCCTACCCCATCCACACGGCCCTCCTTGTTGGGGAATGTGAGTCGTGCATTGTGGAGTTAGCCATCAGTTATGGGTAAGAGGCAATGTCTGTGTGCCTAATGTCCCAACATTATGCTATAACAACCTTTCTACCCCCTCTTCCTCAAATGTCCCTAAACCATGATAGGTTTATTTTAGGTGTCAGTGATGAGGTTTTGTGAGCCTGTGTCCCTGCATATCTGGTTTGGTAGGTGTTGAATGCTCTCTGTGTCTATCTCCTTCACCCTTGTGGTGGTACCAGATTCACCAAGAAATCAGCTGTATTAGTCAGGGTTCTCTAGAGGAGAGAAAAAGGGAATTTACTTTAAAAAGGGAATTTACTGGATTAGCTTACAGTAGTCCAATAGCAGTTGCAGGCCTGAGAATCACAGAACCTGGTAGCTGCTCAGTCCACGTGGCCAGATGCCTCAGCAGTCCCAACCCTGCACAGCAGATGGTGCCTGAAAGCCTGGAGGCTTCCTGAGGAGCCGCAGGGTTTCAATCCATGCGTGTCTTCAGTTGATGCTGTTCTTCCGTCCGTGCTGGTCTTCAATCCACGCTGGAAGGTAGCAGCAGCTCCAGCAGCCAAGTGGAAAGAAGGAAGGAAGGAAGGAAGGAAGGAAGGAAGGAAGGAAGGAAGGAAGGAAGGAAGGAAGGAAGGAAGGAAGGAAGGAAGGGGCTCTTTTTACCCAGAGCTTCCTTATATCAAGTCCCCCTCTGAGCAGAGCTGCCCACTCTGGGGGAAGGGCTCACTCTGGGGAAGGACTTCCTCCTTTAGTTGACCCTTCCTGGAAGCAACCTCCAAGACCCACCCGAAAGGGATTTCTGTGAATTACTAAGCAGATCAAGTTGACAACACCACAGCAGAATTCTTATTCATTTCCCCAATTACTGTTGGTTTCAGCTGGGGCCCTGGTGAGGTGAAATCGGCTGATTCTCTCCTCAGGATCTGTGTCTATCTGAAAAAGAGAAGTAAATTCTCCAACAGAGAGTGAAGTCAGCACCAGATAGGTGGAATAGCCATTATTATTTTAGAGAGAATATAATAGGTGAAGGTCGTCTTGTAGCCTACAACTGGTGGGAGCTTGATAATAGAGAGTTAGCTCACTTTTTGGATAAGATTCTGACTTGTTTCTCAGCTCCAGCTTTGGGTTCCGTTCCACTGAGCAAAGCAGTTAGCCAAATCAAGAGCAATTGGTTACCCACCATGGCTGTGTGCCACTGTTGTACTTGTGTGAGCATCTTGTCAGGTTGTTTGCTGCTGAGTAGCTTAGATCATGAGATGCCTGGACAGATATTGGCCATGTTCCCCCAGTCGCTCATGTAGCACCTTCTGGCACTAACTGTCTGGAGACTGACTCTCTTCCAGCTTCCAGCCATGTCACTCCATGTTACATGCCAATAGCATATGGTGTCTTGAGCAATAGGGTCTTACTACTTACCTTTGGTGGGTCATCAAGTACTCTGACAGAAATTTGTCTTCTTTTGGAAAAACTTGCAAGTCTCTCTGATCAACATCTCATTGTAGATATTAACCACATAATGGTAGTGGGAGTTATAGGCCAGCACCAAGGAAAAGAAGGGAAAAAAAGATAGGTAACATAAAAGTGATAGAGAGAGAAGAAGGAGAGAGAAAGAGAGAGAGAGACATAGCAGATTAAGGTTAGTCTTCATCATACCCTCTCTAGGGCCCTGTTATTCAGGTGTTCCCTCTAAAGATCTGATGAAGTTTCAACCATTTAGTCTCTTTTAGGATGTAGAATTTTATGGTACCATTGCATTTGGGTTCAGTTTTGTGTCTCCCCACCCCTCCCCTCCCACTCCACCCTCCCTATTGTCTGGTCCTGGAGATCCTTATTAGGTACGTCAGCAACTTGGGCATATTCAGGTTAGGAGCCACAGATGAATGAGACCATGCAACAATTATCTTTCTGTGATTGGGTGAGTTCGCTGAGAATGATCTGTCCCAGGTTCAACCATTTTTCTTCAAATTTAATTATGTCATTTTTCCTTACTGTTGTGTAGAATTCCATCATGTAGATATACCACATCTTGGTTATCCATTAGTCTAATGATGGTCATCTGGGTTGATTCCAGCTCTTAGCTATTATGAATTGCACAGCTATAAACATGGTTGAGCAAATCCGTCTGAATTGAGGCATGGAGCTTTTATGGTAAATGCCCAGTAAGGGAATAACTGGGTCTGTTGGTAACTCTATAGTCAACCTTTTTAAGAGTCTCCATATTGCTTTCCATACTGGTTGTACCATCTTACATCCACCAACAGTGAATGAGGGTTCTTGTTTCTCCACATCCTTGCCAGCATTTGTTTTCATTTGATTTTTTAATGCTTTCTATCCTCATTGGTGTAAGATGAAATCTCATGGTTGTTTTAATTTACATTTCCCTGATGATTAGGGATGATGAACATTTTCTTAAGAGAACATCCTACCTGTAAACAATCTTCAAGCCAAAGCAAGTATAATGTCAATACATAGCTATGTGTTTTTTCTCAGTTCACCATTATCTTTGTGAGAAAGAAAATACAATAAAAAAATAAGTTTAAATGGACATCAACATTTTCAAAAACAGGTATACCTTGATTTTATTCTGAGACATAAATCTTCTCCAGGAAGATTCTTACTACAGCAAATTCATTCCCTACTTCATCTGTTGCTCTAATAAATTATGGTATTAGAAATTCATTCTTAGCTCTAGTAGCTGGGAAACCCAAGATAGAAGGTTCCCTTGAACCCAAACTTGTGAGTTCCAGACTAGCTTGGCAACATATGAGAGACACACACACAGAAGGAATAGGAAGAACAATAAAAAAGGAAGTGCCTTTGGTGGGGGATGGGTGCAATCTTCCTCTAGTCATCTTGTCAAAAATATTTAAATAATAATGTCCTAAAATATATCTCAGAAGTTCTTTGCTAGTTTTTCCAAAAGAATTTTACATTCATAATACCTACTAGCTAAGATTTATTCAACCCTTACTAAGTGATTTATAATCTATAACAATTCTGAGCAGTGGAATTTATTATCTCCACTATGCAGATAAAAGTCCTGAGATTCAGTGTTTATTACCCCTTCCACACATATATATGCAGCTAATAAATTGAAGTTGCAGTCTACTTGGTGGCATTTCCATTCCTAAAGCTGCATTATTTCAGTACAGATTCTGACAAAGCTTGTAGTGGTAGAATTATTTCAGACTAGTAAATGAAGGAAAAAAATATAATGAAACAAAGCAGACCATGAGGAGGACTGAAAGGAGAAAACTCTACTACCTTAGCAATATATTACTTCTGTGGCATTTGATATTAAATGAGATTTTTCATTACCTCCAGAAAATACAGAAAACATTAGCAACAATGCTGATTCCTAGACCAGAGAAGTTGGAGGTCTTCATCCTTTAGCTGTAATACTTCCCAGGGGATTCTAAGCATAAGATTGATCTAAAATTGAATAGGGCTATAGAGGTGGCTTAGCAGTTAATGCACTTGCCTGTGAAGCCTAAGGATCCAGGTTCGATTTCCCAGAACCCACATAAATCAGAAGTACAAGGTGATGCATACGTACATGGTGATGTGGTGATGCATACGTACATGGTGATGTGGTGATGCATGCACACTAGGTGGCACATGTGTCAGGAATTCCATTCCAGTGGCTAGAGGTCCTGGTCTGCCAATTCTCTCTTTCTCTCTCATAAAAAATAAAATGAAATAAAATAAAAACAAAATAGACCTTAGTAGTGAGGTGGTGTATACCTGTAATCCTAGGTCTTGGGAGGCTGATGTATTGCTATGAATTCAAGGCCACCATGGGCTACATGGAAAAGTCTTATCTCAAAATAATATTCTTCTTTATTAGTATGCATAAAGCTTTTGGTTTGATCTCCAGCACCTCATAAACTAGGCTTATAATCTTAACACTTGGGAGGTAGAGGCGGGATTAGAAAATCAAGGCCATGATGAGTATATCTGCCCTGAATTGCTTGGATCTGCTCAACTTTCAAGTTAATAGCATTTTCTATCAAGTACATTTATTAAAAATCTGACAGTAGGGGACTGGAGAGATGGCTTAGTGGTTAAAGGGCTTGCCTGCGAAGCCTAGGGACCCAGGTTTCCTTCCCTAGTGCCCAAATAAACCAGCTGAACAAGGTGGCACATGCTTCTGGAGTTTGTTTGCACTGGCTGGAGGACCTAGTATGCCCACTCTTTCTCTCTCTCTATATATATATTTTTTCTCTCAAAAACAAATAAAATATTTAAAAAATCTAGTGTTAGTGTGTAGTATTCTGAAGTGTTATGAGTATGTTTTAAAAAAAATTAAAACTGAGATTTGATTACATTGACATCTGTTTCTCATTTTATATCAGCTGTAGCCAAATCTTAAGACTTAACATTCTTGGTCTCATTGTCAGAACTTAGAAGCATCTGAAACACTGGTGCTGGAAGCATTTGCAGTGATTCTTGCAGTAACTGGAAACAGCATAGTTAATCTGGAGAAGGGTGGCATGCAAGTACCATGCCATCCAACAGTTGCACCCCTGGGTACTTATCCCAGAGAAGTGAAAATGTGTGTTTATATAAAAACCTACACACAACAGCTTTACTTGTAATATCCTGAAAATTAAAATAACCCATATATGTTTCAAATGGTAAATGATTAAATTAGTTGTGTTACATTTATATAACATTCTTAGAATTATAGAAAAGTGGTATTGGAGGAGAAAAATTAATGGCTGTCATGGTTTAGGGGTAGGAAAAGAAAGTGAGTGTAATTATACAGAAAAGCAGGAGAAAGCTTTGTGGGGGTGAAACTGTGGTGGTAGTTACAGCAATGTATACATGACAAATTTGCATATGCACACTGCACATGCACACATACACACACATTTGTTTAAAACCACACATTTGTTTAAATACACACACATTTGTTTAGAACTCTTGTGAAGGGGAAAGTGGGGGAGGCTAGAGAATTATCATGGTTAATTGTCTATAATTATAGAAGATGTCAATAAAAAATGAGAAAGGAAAACAAACTGGAGAAATCTCAGCTGGAGTTGAAGCTCAGTGGTAGAGAACTCACCATATGTGAGGCCCTGGACAGCTTCATTGCCAGCACTGCAAAACAAAAATACAAAAAAGTAAAGCTGCCAAATTCTAAATAAAAGCTATGCATAGTACCAAAATGATTTAGTGCATGTGTGTATATAATGTTGTGGATAGAATCTAAGGTCTCATTCATGTGAGGCATGTGTTCTACAACTGAGATACATCCCCAACCTGATATTATACTCTCTATTTATGCAAGATGTCATCACCAGGGAACACACACTTCTTGCCTGTATATATATGTTTTCATTTATTTATTTGCAAGGAGATGGGGAGGGCAGAGAGAGAATGGGCATGCCAGGACCTCCCACCACAGCAAACGAACTACAGATACACGCGCCACTTTGTGTGTCTGGGAACTGGGAAATGGAACTTGGGTCATTAGTCTTTGCAAGTAAATGCCTAACCACTCAGCAATCTCTCCAGCCCCCTGTATATACATTTTTATCACTCTTATTATTATTATTGACACCTATTTTAACGGATATATCATGTGTTGGTACCCTCATTATGATTAAAATATTTTTCTTCTGTTCCTCCATTCCTCTGTGGACTCTCCTTAGTGGAGTTGCAGGTATTCCCTATGGGATTTTTGGTTTTGCATTGCATGAACAGTTGTCAATTATTTTGTTGGGCGGGGGAGGGAATGCCTCTGGGCATGATGTCTCAACCTGAGGCTCTTACAATCTTTACTCTCCTTCTTCCACAAAATTACCTGAGCTATGGTGGGTGAGTTTTAATTTACTTCAGTGATGATCTCTTAGGAGCCTCTGGATCTCTGCTTTGGTAAGTGTTGAGTATCATCAGGGTCTGTCTCCTACACCCTGGTGCTGATTATAAGGAACAGCATGGAAATAGCATTCTTGCTCATCTCCTCAATTCCTCTGTGGCTTCAGCTGTGACTTGGCTGAAGTGGGAGGGGTGGTTTATCTCCTCGGGTCTCACTATCTACTGAAAAAGAATACATTCTTCAATGGAGAATGAAGTCGACATAGTTTAAATGGGATAAGCATTATTAATTTAGGGAGAAGTTGATATGTGTAACCCCTCTTTTAACTAAAAACTAGTGGGAGCTTGATATTATTATTTGTCTCCATAGGATTCTGATCAAGGTTCCAACTCCAGATATGGGTTCCTTTTGACTGAGAAGATCTCATAGCCAATTAGAAAACTATTGGTTACCCACCAAGGCTATATGCCACTATTGCACTGGCATGTACATACTTTCTTTCAGTGTGTTTGCTTCTGAGTAGCTTAGATCTTGTATATACATTTTTAAAATTTCCTGTGAAACTTGAGACTTAAAAGATTTTTTTAAAGTCCTATAAGCTCATACATGTATAATATGACAGGGATATTTATTAGAAGCATAAAGTGATCCACATGATTAAAATATTTTTCTTCTGTTTGCATTAAAAAAGTACAATTCATACTATATTTGGCTTATATATGCTTGAAATTCCATCATTTCAAGCTATAATCAATTTGAATAGTTGTTTGTAATAAATTTTACATTATTTTTTTAAAAATTATTTATTTACTTATTTGAGAGTGACAGGCACAGAGAGAAAGACAGATAGAGGGAGAGAGAGAGAATGGGCGTGCCAGGGCTTCCAGCCTCTGCAAACAAACTCCAGACGCGTGCACCCCCTTGTGCATCTGGCTAATGTGGGACCTGGGGAACCGAGCCTCGAACCGGGGTCCTTAGGCTTCACAGGCAAGCACTTAACTGCTAAGCCATCTCTCCAGCCCATATTTTACATTATTTTTGATCAAATCTTTAAAATCTGGTTTGTATTTTCCTTATAGCACATCTTGGCTCAGACTTGTCACGTTTCAAATGTTCCATAGCTACATGTGGCTAGTGGCTACAGTATTGAATAGAGGAGATCTAAGAAATGAAAGGCATTGTTAAGCAAATCTTGAAACTCAAAAATCATAGACCACTGTATAAAAATTTTGAGCTTATATTGAAGAAAATGTTATCATAAGAAATGTTTAACACATGAAATTTGAAGTCAATGACTATATGAAATATAGTGGCAAACAATATTAATTACAAAGAGCTCCTCTTGTTTGAAAAATTAATCAAAGGCCATAAATAAATCATTGTTAGAAGCTCAAATAAATGCACCAATAAAACATAAAAAGATGATAATTGAATCACAATAAAATTTAATATCAAATTATCAAAAGTTATAAAAATAGCATTTCTGCCAAAAATCCAAGGGATAAGATTTTATGATGCTTGTGTGTTTAAATATTAAAGTTAAACCATTTTGGAACATGACCTGACTTTATCATTTAAATTAAATTAAAAAGTGCATTTGCTTTTTGTCTAGCCATTCCAGTATTAGAAATCTTTTCCTTAGAAATAAATTCCTACTATATATTGATGTTTGTTTAGGGATATCTATTGTTGTATGGTTTGCAGAGGTAAAACACTGGCCATGTAACCAGAAGGGGAATGGTTGAATATATTATGTTCAAAAACTGCAAACTATTAAAAAGAAAGCATCATTCTCGGAATGCAGCTCAGTGGTAGAGCACCTGCTTTGCATGAACAGGGCCCATTCCCATTATTGCCCCAAAAGGGAATTGTCATTTCATGCGTAGGTAGTTCCTTCCCTTCCTTCCTTCCTCCCTCCCTCTCTCCCTCTCTCCTTTCTTTCTCTCTCTCTTTCTCTCTTTATTTCTTTCTTTCTTTCTTTCTTTCTTTCTTTCTTTCTTTCTTCTTTCTTTCTCTCTTTCTTTCTTTCTGATATAGGATCTCCTTCTAGCCCAGGTTTACCTGGAACTCACTCTGTAGTCGAGGCTGGTTTCTAACTCATGGCAATCCTTCTACCTTTGCCTCCTGAGTGCTAGCGTGGGGATTAAAGGCATGCACCACCATGCCCAGCTGTAGGTAATGTTATAGGAATGCTAATGAATGGGACATGCAAAACTGAATGTGTAATGTTGTCCACTTTTAGGAAGTAAACTATGATTTAGGGATATATATATATATATATATATATATATATATATATATATATCATCCCATGTAAGTGTGTGTGGACATGCATGCATGTTAGAGGTGGGGTTGTGGATGTGAGGGTGGGAGGGGGATGAAATAGATGGAAATGCCAATTAAAATATGAAAAGCAAAACCTATTTGCAACTTACTTAGAAAATGTTATGTCAGAATTAGATATTCTATATTATTACTGATGCAAGTAGAAAATAATGAAATTTGTTTTAGATAACATTTATCATTGCTTCAGATGGGTTGAGTCTGGGCAATTACCTTGAAAAATCAAATAAACAAGTTCTGTTTTCCTTTTAGAATTGAAAGAATACCTGCTTTTTCTTAAGATAGTTGATTAAGCCTTGTTATATGCTGTTTACTATAAAGAGGCTGACGATACTAAGTACTTTGGACATCAACTACATACAGAATGACTTAAAGGGCATATACCTCATCAAGTAAAATACAAGGTCTTGAATCAACAGACTGGCTAAATAGCACAGAAACAAAAAAACAACACATAGGCATGGTACATAGACATGACTCTTCACTCACAAAGCACAAATGAACAAATAGTATCAGAAGACTTTGGGGAAACCAAGATTCATCAGAATGCCTAAAGAAATAGAGGGATCATTGCTATTATTTTCGCATGTGGCCAAGAGAGGTACAAGTCTAATTCATGAACAATTAAAAAAATTCTAAGAATGGTGGAAACTTGTTGCCATTTGAAGCTAACATATATGATTTACATGTAAGAAACTTGGGTTTCATGTACCACTGTCATCATTTAGGTAAGTTTATTAAAAAAAAGAGTTGCACCTACATAAAAATTACATAAAAATTAGTGTGTTGTACATCTGCATATCTTTTGCTCAGTTTTTCTAGGAACCCAAAATTTCTCCAAGAAAACTTATGTCTTTCAAAGAATATACCTATTTCTTGCAGGTAGCTAATGGTATGAGTATGACTGCCTTAGTTCAGATCCCTTTCACCTCTCATCAGGAAAACTGAAATCTGTCTTTTCACAGTCAAGAGCCCCTCAGATCACACTGGATTGCTTGTCAATATAAGCACTCTGAAAAAACAAATTTTGTCTCCAGCTTAAAATTATTATTATTATTTAAATTTAATTTATTAGTTTTCTTTTCAGTAAATACAGGCAGTTTGGTACCATTGTTTAGGCTCATCTGTGATCTATCCCCTCCCATTGGACCCTCCTTGTTGATGTAAATGGGTCGTGCATTGTGGAGTTAGCCCCCAGTTATTGGTATGAAAAATGTCTCTGCAAATCATGACCCAACATGTGACTCTGACATTCTTTCCGCCCCCTCTTCCGCAAAATTTCCCTGAGCCATGTTGGGTTCATTTTTGTCTGCTTCAGTGCTGAGGTGTTGGGGGCCTCTGAGGTTCTGGCTCTCTGATTTGGTAGGAGTTGATTTTTCTCTGCGTTGGTCTCCTTCCCCTTTGTGCTGGTATCCGGTTCACAGGAAAACATCACCCTTGCTTGTTTCGCCAGTTGTCCTTAGTTTCAGTTGGGCCCCTTTTGAGGTATGTTGGGGCAGCTCTCTTCTTAGGATCTGCATCTATCTGGAAAAGAGATGCTTAAAATTATTCAATTTAATTGTTATCAAATATTTAAAATAGTCCCTTGATCTCACACTTGTCATTATATTTATTTATTTTGTTTTGTTTTGTTTATTTTTATTTATTTGAAAGCAATAGACAGAGAGAGAAAGAGGCAGAGAGACAGAGAGAATGGGTGCACCAGGACCTCCAGCCACTGCAAACGAATTCCAGATGCATGAACCACCCTGTGCATCTGGCTTACGTGGGTACTGGGGAATCGAGCCTTGAACCAGGGTCCTTATACTACACAAGCAGGAGTTTAACCACTAAGCCATCTCTCCAGCCCCCATTATATTTAGTTAATATTAAAATTATTTTCCTAATGCTCCTTACCCTCAATGTGCAGGGCTGAATATGATTATGTCTGCCTCTATATTGTTCTCTATCATATTCCTCAGGCTCCCTTTTGAGGTATCCTGGATGTTGGGCTGTGTTGAGGCACTCTACTCATGGGATGCTGAGTCCTCTGCAAATGTTCTTTCCTGATTTGGTAAACTCCTATGGCTTCAAAATGGAGCATTCTCTATAACATCTTCTAGAAAGCTCTCTTAATTGTGACTTATTTTTTATTTGCAGTGTTTGAGTTTGCATGTTAGGTAAACAATCTACTACCAAGCTACACCTTTGACTACTTATTTATTTATATTTGTTTTAGGATGTAGTCTTGCTTGGCATGGAGATGCACACATATATTCCCATGTGGGAGGTGGAGGGAAGAATAGGAGTTCAAGGCCATTTTCAGCACATAACAAGGCAAAGTCTAGCCTGAACTATATAAGACCTGCGTCAAAAATAAATTGCAGTCTTGCTATGTTGTCTAGGCTGACCTTAAATTTTAGAGCTCAAACAATCCTCCTGCCTAACTCTCTTGAGTAGCTGGAATGACATGAGCAACTAGAATGACAGATGTATGCCACTGTGCATAAGTCTTATGGCTTGACTTTTAAATAACAGATATCATTTGGATGTAGGTAAAAGTGACTTTAAAAAATGTGTCCAGAAAGGAATTGAAAATAGGTACAAAACAATCTATTTAAGCCTCAAGTAATCTAGACAGCTTCTTGCTTCTCATTCTGTACTTACCCTTCTTATTGCCAATTACTCTTTCTGAGTTTTGTTCATCATGAAACATAAAATATATGGAATCTTTAAATCCCAATCTCTCATGAATAATGAGATGAGAATTGTAAGTAACTGGAAGTAATCTTGTAAAACTTAAAGAAAATGAAGCTTGTAAAGGGCATAGCATAATCCTTGACATATAATACATATTAGTTATTACATTGTTAGGCAAATAGATCATTTGAATGCTAAGGTTCTGATACATTCTAATCAACTCCAATGGCACTAGAATTCCATGCCAGAATAAGCAACCTGCAAAAGCCAATTGAGCAATAAATTTCTATCAGAGACTATGGGAACAAATTATAAAAGTAAATGAACTTAGTTTGGCTTTGGAATAAAAACTTCTTACTTTCCAAAAGGAATGAAAGATGGTTTCTGACAACTAGGGAAGAAAGTGTTTGATGGAATTGCTCAGCCAAACTCTAAAACATATAGAATAAAGGTAGTTCAAGATGAGTGTAAGGAAGTAGTTGCCACTGAATGAAAGAATGAGTTCACCAACAAACTAAGCTAACATTGTTTCCTTTGTGTAATTAACACTTTAAGCAAGATATTTGATATAGATTGTCATGTAATGTTTGAGGGAAAAAAATAGTTGGACCAATAGAAAAGGTTCTTTTTCTTGCTATGGTATGAATTTTCTTCTTTAAAATTTTTTTCTTAATGAAACTTTTAATTCACATATAAAATAGTAGGGTTTCATTATGACATTTTCATAGATATATGTCATTGCACTTTGCTCATTAGGGAAGGTGCATACATCAGATTATAAACATGACATTGCCAAGTTCTACTACCAGTTTATGATGAAGCCTGGCTTTGGACAATAGTTGTAGTAGGCTCTGCATAGTGACCTTGGGGAGAAAAAGACCACTCTTTCTACTTCCTTCTTACTAATACGATGATGTGATATCCTCCTGCTCTTCCCATGATGGACTTCCTCTTAAAACTTTAAGCTGAAAATAAACCCTTTCCTTCTTTAAGCATGGGTATTTTTGTCTTAGTAATGAGAAAGTAACTAATATAGAAAATTGATACCAAGAGTGGGGCATTTCTGTGATAAACCTGATTATGTTGTTCATAGTGTTTTAGTCCTGGTTTGTAGGAGGAATGTGAGAAGATTTGGAACATTGGACTAGAGAAGCCTTCTTATAAGGCTGTAAGCATAGCACAGTGGACCACTATAGTGGGAGTTTGGAAGACCAGAAAGCCAAGACTAATGTGGACTCTGGAGTTCAGGCTTATGAGGTTTCTGAGAGAAAGAAGGACTTTACTGATAACTAGGCTAGAGACAGTTACTGTTACATTGTGACAAAGAAATTATTCTGCTCATGACATTAGGACATGACAAAGTTGGATTTGAAATTAATGAATCTGTAGCCACTTAGGCTTCAATTGTTGAAGATATTACCACTATTAAGGATAAGCCAACTCCCATGCACTGGAACAATAGGAAGTATACCCTGAAGACAAGACTTAACCCATTGAAGGCTCAAGCTAGGAAGAATGAAGCTATTTTGAAGGAAAAAAAAATATGTAAGGAAGAATGCTTAAGGAAGTCTCTGCTCCATAAAGTCAGTATTCAGAACTGGCTACAGCTATAGTCCAAGGCCAGGCTTCATTGTAAGCTGGCAGTAGAACTTGGCAGTGTCATCCACTTGATACTAATTCTGGAAGCAGGAAAGATGCAAGATGATTATTACACCACAGTTGCAGAACGCTGCTCAAACTACATAATGTGAGGCAGGGTCAGAATACCTTCAAGGAGGTCCCATGAGATTACCATGTAAAGCTGTGAAGGTGAACTTTAAATTGTAAAGGAAGCCCCAGAATGTTGGATATTCCAAGGGCATAAGTGTCTAACAAGGAAAGCTGCAAGCTCAGGGAAGATCTGGCCCATAAGAGAGGCTTTAGGTAGCATAGCTGGAGGAGTAGGGTACCCGATACTTTTGGAGCCCAGATAATTTTATCAAAAGTCCCAGAGGCTGAACAAGGAGCACAGGTTTTGATGTTTTCCATGCTGGTTTTTGTTATTGCTTTTGTCCAATCTTTCTTTCTTTGCTATTCCCCTACTCCTTCTTTTTGGAATAGAAAATTAAATTTGTGTCATTATATGTTGGAAGAATGTAACTTGTGTTTTGATTATGCCAGGCTCACAGTTAAGAGACTGCCATAAGGGCTGGAGATATGGGTTAGCAGCTAAGGCAGTTGCCTGCAAAGGCAAAGGACCCAGGTTCAATTCCCATGTAAAGCCAGATGCATTAGGTGATGCATTCATCTGAAGTTCATTTGAAGTAGCTAGAGGCCCTAGGACACGAATTCTCTTGCTCTATCTGTCTCTTTCCCTCTCAAATAAATAAATGTTTTAAAAGGCATTAAAAATTTAAAAAGAGACTACTATAAGTCTCAGATAAGACTTTGGATTTTTTTAAACAGTGATGGAATTGATTTTTTAAAAAATATATATTATTCATTTATTTGATAGAATGAGAAAGAGGTAGAGAGAAAGGCAGAGAGAGAGAGAGAGAGAGAGAGAGAGAGAGAGAGAGAGAGAAATTGGACACTCCAGGGCCTCCAGACACTGGAAACAAACTCCAGAAGCATGCACCACCACACTCCAGGGCCTCCAGCCACTGAAAACAAACTCCAGAAGCATGCACCACCTTGTACATGGGTAAATGGGTACTGGGAATTCAAACTTGGGTCCTTAGGTTTTGCAGGCAAGTGCCTTCACTGACAAGCCATCTCTCCAGTCCTGGAATTTATTTTTTTTTAAATTTTGGTTTATTTTTATTTATTTATATGACAGCCACAGACAGAGAAAGAGGCAGAGAGAGAGAGAATGGGCGCGCCAGGGCTTCCAGCCACTGCAGATGAATTCCAGATGCATGCGCCCCCTTGTGCATCTGGCTAATGTGGGTTCCGAGGAATCAAGCCTCGAACCGGGGTCCTTAGGCTTCACAGGCAAGTGTTTAACCGCTAAGCCATCTCTCCAGCCCGATGTTTTCTTTTTAAAGAAAACAACTATGGGGACTTTTAAAGTCAGACAGAATGTATTTTGCAGATGGCCATGAATCCTTTGGGTCCAGAAGTGTAATATGATGGTTTGAATATAAAATGTTCCCTATATACTCATGTGTTTTAATACTTATTCCCTATACTAATGGTGCTGCTCTGAAAGGTTTTGGAACCTTTAGGAGGTAGAGCCTTTCTGGAAGAAGTATGTCAATAGGAATGGGCCTTGAGGTTTTATAACCCAGCAACTTCCTGATATCTCTCTCTTTCTTCTTTATCCCTGGTGATATGATGCTGTGACATTAGCTTCCTTCTCCTTTCCCAACCATTATGGACTCCCCCTCAAAACTGTAAGCAAAAAAACCTTTTTCTTCTTTAAGCTGATTCTGGTCAGGTATTTTGTCTCAGTAATAAGAAAGTGACTACAGATCCCCTTTAAGTTAAAATGCAGGCACTGTGTACCTTTAAAATTAGTAAGTAAATTTATAAGGAAATGTATCTGAGCAGATAAGCTTGTGATAATACAGGGCTATTACAGTCTTGATAGATTAAAAAAATAAGGATTATACATACTATATAGCTGAAGAAATTAAGTAAAATGGGCTTTGGAAACTGAGTAAGAATTGGCCAAGAATGAACTCTAGATTTAAATCCATTGGTATTTGATATGCTTTACCCTGGGTAAGATTATGCCCTGCATGCTTACAGTTTTGAGTTCTTAGGAAAATACATTTAGGGCCAGAGCACAATCATAGCAAAGAGCGTGCATGTGCATGTGAGCATAATCTTTGGCACAAAAAGCTCTCTGAGACACCAATTTCTGTTTCCAGGACAGAGGTCATAGGATTGCACTGAGAGTAGTAAAGTTACCATAATTTGAAGTGAGCAGCATGATTGTGATTGGGCAAATAAAAACTATTTTCTCCAGTTTTTTTTTTAATTTAAAAGACATACAGTCTTACAAAGTGAAGGGCACTTGTATATGTGTAGGTAAAAGTAGAAATTACTACCAAACTTAGCAGGTACATATTAAAATAATATATCTTCAAGCTATATAGATTGCTCAGTGGTTAAGGTGCTTGTCTGCAAAACCTAATGACCTGAGTTTGATTCCCCAGTACTCATGCAAAGGCAGGTGCACAAAGTGGCACATGCATCTGGTGTTCATTTTCAGTGGCTGGAGGCCCTGGTGGTGTACCCATGCTCTCTCTCTCTCTTTCTCGCCATCTTTTTTCTCCTCTTTCAAGTAAAAAAATAAATGCTGGCGAGGATGTGTAGAATTAGGAACACTCATCCACTGTTTGTGGGAATGTAAGAAGGTACAACCACTTTGGAAAGCAATATGGAGACTCCTGAAAAAGCTGACTATAGAGATACCAACAGACCCAGTTATTCCCTTACTGGGCATCTATCCTAAAATCATTAAACCACAGGCCAGAGAGATTTGCTCAACCATGTTTGTAGCAGCTCAATTCGTAATAGCTAACAGCTGGAATCATCCCAGGTGTCCATCACTAGAAGAATGGATAAATAAGATGTGATATATCTACACAATGGAATTTTAAGCTGGGCGTGGTGGCACACACCTTTAATCCCAGAACTTGGAAGGCAGAGGTAGGAGGATTGCCATGAGTTCGAGGATACCCTGAGGCTCCATAGTGAATTCCAGGTCCGCCTGATCCAGAGTGAGACCCTACCTTGAGAAACAAACAAAAAAAAATGGTATTTTATACAGCAGTAAGAAAAAATGACACAATGAAATTTGAGGAAAAATGGTTGAACCTGGAACAGATCATTCTTAGTGAATTTACCCAATCACAGAAAGAAAATCGCCACGTAGTCTCACTCATCTACAGCACCTAACCTGAATCTACCTAAGATGCCTTACATACCAAGCAAGCATCTCAAGGACTAGACAATAGGATGGGTGGGGAGGGAGGGGAGGGAAAGAGAGGGGGTGGGAAACACAAATCTAGACTCAAATGGCAATGGTACCATAACATTCTACATCCTAAAAGGCAGACCAAATGGCTGAACCTTCACCAGGCTCTTAGAGGGAACACCTGAGCCACAAGACACTGGTGAGGACATGATGAAGACTGACCTTAATCTTCTACAGCTCCTCTCTCTCCCTCCCTCCCCCCTCCCTCCTTCCCTCCCTCCTTCCCTCTCTCTCTCTCTCTCTCTCTCTCTCGCTCTCTCTCTCTCTCTTCTCTCCCACTCTTTTATATTAGTTGTCTTTTTCCTCCTTTCCTTAGTAGGCATTGACCTGTAACTCCCAGTACCAGCATGTGGCTATCATCCACAATGAGCTTTTGATCAGAGAGACCTACAAGGTTTCCTAAAAGAAAGACAGATTTCTGTCAGAGTACTTGATGACCCACCAAAGGTTAGTGGTAAGACCCTACTGCTACAGACACCATATGCGGTTGACACATAAAATGGAATGGCATGGCTAGAAGCTAGAAGAGAGTCAGTCCCCAGTCAGTCAGCATGTCTAGTGCCAGAAGGTGTTACATGGGCGACTGGGGGAAAATGGCCAATATCTGTCCAAGCAACTCATGGTCTAACCTACTTAGCAGCAAATAACCTGTTGTGATGCCCACACAAGTGCAATAGTGGCGCACAGCCATGGTGGGGAACCAACTCCTCTTGATTTGCCTAGCTGATTCCCTCAGTGGTACGAGACCCATAGCTGGAGCTGGGAAACAAGTCAGAACCATATCCAAACATAAGCCCACTCTCCATTATCAAGCTACCACCAATAGTGGGCTACAAGAGTGCCTACACGTATTAAATTCTCTTTAAAAATGTAGGGGTTGGGCTGGAGAGATGGCTTAGAGGTTAAGCGCCTGCCTGTGAAGCCTAAGGACCCCAGTTTGAGGCTCGATTCCCCAGGACCCACGTTAAGTCAGATGCACAAGGGGGCACACACGTCTGGAGTTGGTTTGCAGTGGCTGGAAGCCCTGGTGCGACCATTCTCCCTCCCTCCCTCTCTCTCTCTCTCTCTCTCTCTCTCTCTCTCTCTCTCTTTCTCTGTGTCTCTTTCTCTCTGTCACTCTCAAATGAATAAATAAAAATGAAAAAAAAAATTTTAAATGTAAGGGCTATCTCATTTGTCAGGTGCTAACTTTAGTCTCCATTGGAGAATCTGCTTCTCTTTTTCAGATAGACTTAGATCCTAAGGAGACACCCACTCCATCATACCTTAAAAGGGCCCCAGCTGAAACTAAGAACAATTGGCAAAACAAGCAAGGGTTCTGTTTTCTTGATGAACCTAGTGCTAGCACAAGGGTGAAAGAGATCAACACAGAAAAACGTCAACTCCTATCAAATCAGATTTCAAGAGACCCAGAGGCCCCCAACACCCCTCTGAAGCAGACCAAAAATGAACCCAACAGCGCATGTGTCTGGAGTTCATTTACAGTGGCTGGAAGCCCTGGTGTGCCCATCCTCTGTCTCTTTCTATCTGCCTCTTTCTGTCTCTGTCTGTCACTCTCAAATAAATAAATAAAATTTTTTTTAAAAAATTATTTAAAACAGTTAAAAAAATGAACCCAACATGGCTCAGGGAAATTGTACATAAGAGGGGACTGAAAGAATGTCAGAGCCACAGGTTGGGTCATGATATGCAGAGACATTTATCCTACCCATAACTATAGGCTAACTCCAGAATGCATGACCCATATACCTCAACAAGGAGGGGCCAGGGAGAGGGGCTAGAACATGGATGAGCCTAACAATGGTACCAAATTGACTGTATTCGCTGAACACTAATTAATAAAAAAAAATACCCAGAAAAACAAAAAAAGTAAAAAGTAAAAATAAATAAATAAAAACAACAAAAACATTGTTAATAAACCCTAAGGAAATTTTCTTTGAAACAATGCTTTAGTATGCATATAATTTTCTATGTATTAAATTTTGCATACTAATGAAAAAAAATATTTTTAAAAATAGCATATCTTTTTTTTGCAATGTAGATAGGAGCTGAAGACATAGGGAGTAGTTTTAAATGCATGTACACATATATAGCATACATACATACATATATATCTAGGAGAATAAACTCTACAAAATTATTTATTTTTATTTTCATCTGAGAATGAGAAGATTCAAGGGCCACTTAATACTTCCCTTCATACCAGTTTATAGGTTGATGAGGGAAGGATTCTTTTTATCCTTCATATTGTAAGAAGACTATAACAGAATGATGAACTTAGATAAGATAGAAAGAAAGAAGGGTTGCTTTTAAGTAATAATATTTTTTGTAATAAACATTTCAATAGATTCCCCAGGGATGTTGGAATCTTTCAACATAGTTTTCTGTGACCAATTATAAGCCTCCGGGCTGATAATCAGAAGACCTTTACCCCTTGGTTAATAATCAGTTCCATGACCTTGGGAGCATTATTTAGCTTCTCTTGGTCCAAATTTCTTTCTCTGTGAGTTGGTCGCTTTGGACTAATATAGAACACCTTTGATTCTTGTCAGGACTCCTGTGTGTTAAGAAAAAAGTCAAGAAAATGGGTTAAATTTCCTTGCTAGTCTGTTTAATGGATTGCAATAATTGTTTTCCTCATAAGCACTAAATGTGTCACCCTTTCTTATTGTTTCCACAGCACTCTGATATAAACAATGTGAAATATCCCTTAAGGTCACATAGCAAACATATTTGTACTTAAAGGTCAAACTTGTCCTTTTGAACTTTGGCGTTTTGTGGGGTCATTATCTGATTTGTTAAAGCTCTTAACAACCACATTATATGACTCAGCATTATGTGTAGGCTCAACTTTTAAAGTTTTTCTTTTTCTTTTTTTAAATTTTTTATTTATTTATTTGAGAGCGACAGACACAGAGAGAAAGACAGGTAGAGGGAGAGAGAGAGAATGGGCGCGCCAGGGCTTCCAGCCTCTGCAAACGAACTCCAGACGCGTGTGCCCCCTTGTGCATCTGGCTAACGTGGGACCTGGGGAACCGAGCCTCGAACCGGGGTCCTTAGGCTTCACAGGCAAGCGCTTAACCGCTAAGCCATCTTTCCAGCCCTTTTCTTTTTTTATCATCTGGAAAAAAGAAAGGGCAGATGCAAACTTTTTTGCCTGAGCTTGGGGATGTGGCATTTATTTGTTAGGCTACAAATATATTTAGCCCTCAGTATCCATTGGAAACTGGTTCCAAGACTCCCTTGGACAGAAAAATCCCTAAGTACAAGTTCCTTAAATAAGATGGCACAGCATTGTACATCACTAGTACATATTACATCATTTATAGATTACTTATAATACCTAAAGCAATGTTGATGCTATGCAAATAGTTGTTATACTGTATTATTTAGTGAGTAATGACAAAAATTGTATCTACTTAGTTCAAACACTTTTTCACATTTTGTGTGGATGTGTGTCTATAGAGTATGTTTGGTGTGGTTATGTGATGTCCCAAGTATCTGTGTGTGTGTGTGTGTGTGTGTGTGTGTGTGTGTGTAGATGTGCACGTCCTATATATGTGCATTTTGAGGCCAAAGTAGAACTGTGCATGCCCTTCTATTATCACTCATACACATATTTCCTTGAGGCAGGATGGCTCTCTTAACCCAGAGCGGCTCTCTCTCAGCGAGTCCCAGTGATTCTCCAGTCTTCACTGTCCTCCCTTGAGACTGGCGTTGCAGATGTACATGGCCAGACCTATCTTTTTAAGTGGGTTCTGAGGAATTTAACTTGGAACTCTCCCACCTGGGAGGTCCTCATGCTTAAGCAGCAACTGTTCTTAACTGTTGAGTCATGTTCCTTGTCCCTTCTCTAATATTTTTAATCCATAGATGTTTGTATTCATAGATGCAGACCTCACAGATAGCAAGGGCTGACTGTGTACTGCTACAGATATTTAATAAGGTCAATCAACATTTATTAAGCAGCATTTGAGCTAGAAATACAAAGTTCATGCCTCTTCAGGCTGTGGAAAATCGTAGAAGTTAATGGAGGTCAACGATGTCTCCACTTCACAGTAATGCACCCTATGTGAAGACCGGATGTTTTCTCAGTCCCACATGGATGGGGTGCCTTCTCTGGAATTGACAGAAAACTAGACTTCCTGCTCTAGGTAGAACTATTCTTGCTTGGCCTCAATGGCTCTGAACACACATTTGAGTTCTCTATCCCCTTAGGAGATTTTTGGCCCTTTCCCCAGCCTATTTCTCCTCTACTAGTTCTAATGTCAGTGCTCTTAATGCCTGCAGGACAAAACTCATGCTTAGCATGGCCAGGAAGCCTTTCTGATACACCTTTCTCCCAGCCTTTGGTCTGTCAGATTTCCTGCCCCTAGTGTTTTACATTACTGAGCATTGCCTAAGGCAGGCATTATGCAGCTTATCCCACCACACCTTATTCTCAAGATGGCTATCTCTGAATCATGCGTTCCACTTCCATTAAAGTTATTTGCTCTTTATTTTTTGCCAACATTCCCATTAGCATTCGTCTCTCTTTAAATGTATGCCTAGTTTATTTAGTGTTGATATTCCCTATTAGAAAGAAAAGATCATATCTTATTCATGTTAGGATACTTTTAAAATATTTATTTATTTGCACCCTCAGGTTGCTGGGATGAACTTCCAAACCAGGTATAGTTATGGGAGGAAAGGACTGATTGGAGCTTACAGATAGAGAGGAAAATCCATAATGGCAGAAGAAGCTGGAGTACTTTCACAGGTCCATGCAGAGAAAAAGCACCACCAATGCCACAAACAAGCACACTTCGGCAACTTCAGTCAGAGCTCCAGCACTTTGCATATCTTTGGCTGGAAATTCCAGTACTACTCCCCCACACACTTTAGAGCTGGACCCGAGGACCCACCCATAGTGACACCTCCTCCAGCCAGGTTGTTGTAGATATAAACTACAAGCTTTAATAAACTCCTGAATGTATTGGGGGACATCTATTCAAATTAACACACAAGAGGAGAAAGAGAAAGAGGGGGATAGGCATACAAAGGCCTCTTGCTGCTGCAAACTCCAGATGTATGCGCCACTCTGTGCATATAGCTTTATGTGGGTACTAAGAAACCAAACCTGGTTTTTCAGGCTTTGTAAGCATGTGCCTTTAACTGTTGAGCTATCTCTACAGCCCTCCGTCTTAGGATCTTTAAAGTGCCTAGAAGCAGTTTCCATCTTAGTGTACATTTGTTGCCTAATAAAACATACCAGTGGATACCTAAATAGCCTGTGCAGCACTAATTTTTACACTAATCTGGGGATGGATAAGAATGGTACATGGAACAGGGCCAATATATAGATATTTTCCTATTTGGTTCTGCAAATTGAACTCATTAGACATTCATCAACAACACAGTGAACTTTCTGTTTTGACTGCCCATGCTATAAAAGCCCATTTCCTACATTTGGAGAATCTGTGATGGAACTCACATGACATTGTTGGACAGAAGATGCAGTCTGGACCATCAGTGGATGTGGACTTTGCATTCATGATTTTGAGTCAAAAATGAGCAATGGGGATACTTCTCAGACTTTTTTTCTGGCAATGCTAGTGGTGACCAACAGTACCCAGAGGTAACACCCTAATCAAGAATTTTCTTTCTGTATGATTGTGGCTCCTTTGTTTTCTCTTGCTTTTGTAAGCCAAAGTCTCACTCTGTAGCAGAAGCTGGACTTGACCTCACTATGTAGCCCAGGAGTGCCTCACATTCATGGCAATAAATAGTTCCTCAGCCTCCTAAGTGTTAAGATTTCAAGCCGGTGTACCATGCTCAGCTTTATTGAATGCTGTGTTTAACTCTTCTCAGTTCAGTCCTTCCTCTCTGTTCATGGTATAATTTTATTTCCTGGCTGTCTGTTATTTGAGTGGACTCACAATAACCAGTTATGATCAATGAGTTGGGTTAGAGGTGTTGCATTTTACTTCAGAGACTAAAAGCTAATGGCTATGGGAGACCATCCACAATTTTCTTTTTTTTTTTTTCTGGCAATGTTTGAGACCATGGCTGTTTATTAGCCGAGGGCCTGCAAGACTACGTTGAGCAGAATCTTCTACCACTGCAAAGTAAAGACATGCCTGTTGAGCAAGACATAAGCCTTTATTGACTTAAACAGCTTAAAGATAACCAATCAATACTGTTACTTTGGTTCTTGTTTGTTTACTAGCCTAGTTCTTTAGACTTCTTCCTGATTCTGTGAAACAACTCATGTCTTTGTCATGTGATCATTTATTCTAAAGATAGGTGGAACTCACTTTAGTCCTTTATGCCTGCCATGACTATGAAATACCCTACTGGACATGTACTGACAACTATGAAAAAAGCTAGTTAAAATGAGATGACCTAGCATTAACTTGTAGGAATACAATTATTTTGGCCTCAGAGCTGTTGTCACATTATTATGAACAAGAATCAGAACGTTCATGAGGAAAGGACATGCTCAGGAAAGCTAAAACCCTATGGCTAGATCATTATGGGATATAGCTGTCACTTTCCCCTGAAACCTACTCCTGCAAAGTTGGTGTGAAATGAGTACTGTCATGTTTTGTAACTTTAGTAAAGCTACACAAACTTGGCACTTCAGACCTGTCCCAGGTTGAGTCTGAGCCAGTCCACATCATGGAATATTGAAGGAGTTTCATTAAAGTAACAACTGAGACTGAATTATTAAGTAATTATGCAGAGTGTAGGCCACTGCAGCTATCAACTACATGTAGGAGGCCAGTAGGGCCCTTGGAAAGTAATCTATACTGACTTCAGCTACAGTGCCAGTGGTGCCTAGGCACATGGCATGTTAGAAGAATGCCTGTCTGTGTATAGCGTGTCACTCGCATGAGGCCAGAATCTCTAAAGGCTCATGGAAAAAGCATCACGTCTCACATCCAACCGATGCTTCTACTGATAACCTGGGTTTCATGAGGTAGCTGCTTCTGGATATTTTGACCTGATAAAAACATTGCTGCAGACATTTCAGGTGCACTGTCTCACACCCTTATAGCTCTTCTTTTTCTATGAACCATTGAAGTGAATGGCCCATAACCTCATGGCATGTTATTTGTACTGCTTCTGAATTTTACTTACTTGTCCCTGAGTTTCCCTGAAACTGCTATTTGGGACGCTCTCAGAAACCCTCCTGGCACTCATAGATGTGTCAGCTGGCAATGTGGGACAGAGTGTTCATGGGGACAGTTGCTTAAATTTTCCTTTTTGTGTGTCCTGTGATATCTCTCTCATACACACACACACACACACACACACACACACACACACACACACACACACACACACACTATGGTGTCCGAACTCTCTTGTTAAGGTTTGCTATCTATCTCACAAATGTAGAATATTCATACATACTTTGCCATTTCACAAGCTGATATGATTTCCCTAAAATAACAATAATAAACAATTCATTAATTGACTTAAGATTGTTAAATATTACTTTTGTTACAGATATTAGAGACCACCTATTTTTGCCAACATATTATAAAATAAAGGATATAGTAATTGAATAAACAAGGCTCTAACCTTAGCCCTAATGATGGTCTCCAAACCAGCATTATCCAAGCTCCCACATTAACAACACTGTTCTGTCCTTGCACTATTTGTCCCCTGTCTCCCTCCCTATTCCTCTGAGATATGTCATCCAGTCCTGTTCCTATCAGTTCCAGCAACAGGGTTTGTACCTGTCTTGTCCCCTTTTATACTCTAACAAGCTAATACATTTTTGAACTTCCAAAGAAAAGAAAATAAATGACTTCCCTGATTGATTTCTTAAGGATGAGGGAAGATATGATAGAATCACTGTTTCTGGCTCCACAAGAGCAAAGGTGAAGTAACAGCTCTGCCTTTTGGCAGTCGAGGGGTGTGGGAGAAACCTTCAGCCCTGTATTAGTGTCTCTACCCATGTTTGTGTGGACTTGGTGTAGAGGTGTAATGGGTTTCAGGTAATCTAGTAAATAACCAAAGGGTAGGGCATTCACCTCTGGAATTTGGACTCTGTCACCCAGGTTTCCAAAGACATGGCCATAATCTGTCACTCTATTAAGAATGCTCATTCTGCTGTTACTTGTGTGGGCATTATAGTTCTTTGTTTAGATATAAATTAAAATTATATGTAGCTTGAAATACTATGTTGGTTATATATACTTTTGCCATTTAATTTGTCTTACATTATTTTGCTATGAATTTGGACCCTGTGCTCATTGTTTCCATTATTTAACTTTATTTCTGTTTGGCACATATAAATTGTGCATATTGATAGAGTTCAAGTGATTTTTGTTCCAAAGATTCTCATTTTCTTTTCTATTTTGAAAGTCCTGTCCTTTGATCATTTATTCTTGGATATTGAGTTTTTGCCTTTAAAAACCATGTCTATAGGTTTTAGTCCTTACTCTTTTTTACTTACAAAGTATAAACTTCTTGATTTCAAATTCTTCTGTATTTACCATTTTGCCTGATTTGGGTGTGTGTGTGTGTGTGTGTGTGTGTGTGTGTGTGTGTGTGTGTGTGTGTGTGTGTGTGTGTGTGTGAGAGAGAGAGAGAGAGAGAGAGAGAGAGAGAGAGAGAGAGAAAGAGAGTCTCACTCCAATCCAGGGTGACCTGGAACTCATTCTGTAGCCCTAGGCTGGTCTAGAGCTCATGGTGATCCTCCTATTTCTGTCTTCCAAGTACTGGGATTAAAGTGTGAGCCACCATGCTCAGTTTATCTGATAGGTCTTTATGAGAAACTTTTGTCCTCTATCACTATAAATGTTTAGCTATTTCCTTTCTTCCTTATTGCTATTATTCATTGCAACCTGCTGTTACAGGGAAGAATTTATTTATTTATTTTTGGCAGTACTGGGGATTGAACCCGGAACCTCAGACATTCTAAGCAAGTGCTCTACCAATGGGTTATATCACCAGTGCTCATATGACTTTTTATTTGGAGACAAAGTCTCTACTAAGTTGCCCAGATGGGCCCTAAACTCAAGCTGTAGCCCAAGTAGGTCTTCAAGTTGTTATAGGCCTTATACTAGCAAGGCTGTGTATTTAAAAAAAAATTAATGTTTGAAGTGACATTCGTGTACAATAACAAAAAATTAAATGTACAACCTGGTGCCATTTGAACATCACAATGCTGGAAGGTACCATTTTTTTTCTTTTAAAATATTTACATCATCTTAAAGGGACCCCCTATCCATTGAAAAATTATCTTTCATTTTTTTCCAAAGCCTTCTGGAAAACCTCACTCAGCTTTCTGCTTTTATGAATTCACTTATTTTGGATATTTATAGAACAAAAAGCATGCACTTTAGCTTTTGTGTCTGGCTACTCTCACTTAAAATAATGTGAAGTTTCCTGTATTTTTCTAGATTCTGCAACATTATATTGGGAGAAGTTTCAAGACATTTCATGCAACCTATCATTTTCCTGAAAATAGAAGTCTTGTATCTGTTTATTAGTTAATGGTACTTTGAGTAGGAAATTCAGAGACTTTACTGAAAATTTCTTTTGACTGATAGCCATCATACAGAGTTGTGAAATGTTCTTTCAATGGTTTGCTTCACTTTTAGGCAAGGATAAGAGATTTTATGTAATATTTGGTCAATAATTTGTATAAAACAGAGGCCATTCAAAATATAATGTTATGTATTTTATCTGAGAGCGTTGTAGACCAATGGTAGAATATCTGCATAGTATGCTGAAGGTCCTGAGTTCAATCTCCAGCACCACAAAATAAAGAAATAAATACATGAATAAATAAAAATAGAAAAGACAGAAAAGAGAAATATATATATGTAATTTTATTTTATTCATAGTTTTTTAAATATTTTTTAATTTATTTACCAGCAGAGAGAGATAGAAAGAAGAGACGCAGACAGAGAAAATGGGCACACCAGGGTCTCCAGTTGCTACAAATGAACTGCAGATGCATGCATCACTTGGTGCATCTGGGTTTATGTGGGTATTGGGGAATCAAACCCCAATGGTTGTGCTTTACAGGCAAGCACCTTAACTGCTAAGCCATCTCTAAAGCCCCATGGTTTTAATTCTACTGCAAAGTTTAGACAATGACCTATCAGAAAAGACAGATTTTATGGAAAAGCTCGAGCTTTGCCATCGGTTAAAAAAACAAAACAAACAAACAAAAAAAAAAACAGTTCTTTCAATTTGTATTTTTAGTTTGGAAACATGTAGAGTGATTACTACATGGGCATTGAACCCAGGACCTCACATATTATCTTTCTCATACTGCTCAATTCTTTTTTTCTGTTTTGAGAGTTGGCAGAATCTTCCAGTTTAATTGTTTTCACATATCCATGCCCCTGAGTAAATATAACTCAGTGGCTTACCTCTGAGCAGTAGTTTCCCCACTTGTCACCACCACTCTCAGCATCACAGAGAAGTGGGGCAGATTTGCTCTGTGAATGTGACCCTTGCCCTGGGTCCTTTGGAGCAGTTGCATCCATCCAGAATCTTGATTTCATCACAAAAGCCTGGCCTTCCTGTATGGCATTCTTTCCCAGTGGGAGGAAATATAAACCTTGCCCCATGTTTCTACTTGCTCCTTTCTTCAAGGGAACTTTATCTATGTGTCTAATTGGCAGCAACCCTGACAGTGGCCTGCTGTCAGAGTTTAGTGTTATAACTTTACAGCTTAGATGGTACTCACGCCTGGGTTCTATAAGAATGAATTCTTACTAGCTCCTGAATATTAGTTGGAATTAGCAGTAGTTTTTCATAATGATGAAACGAAGTCTCTGCTATAGCATAACTAGGCAAACAATTTGGGACCTACCTGTTCGAGAATGATAATGAGTTTTCAGAATTTGCAGAGTGATTTTGAGCTGTTAGTACATAATTCTTATCTGTTGAGAGGAAGGGCCCCCAGAATTCTAAAGGTCTTTCATTCTTTCCTTTTTTATGTGCAAATTTTCTTTGGACCAATTTTGTAGATGCAGAAGCATCTACAAAAAAGTGAGCACCCCTGCAGTTAGCCAGTAACTGCCTTTCGTTGTCAAGCATACGTATTTCATTGAATGAACCTATTTGAGCTTGACTCAAGACCACTGAAGTCTGGACCATTGAAGTAAATGTATGCAATTTTAGTGGATACAGATCATGGTTGGCCTTTTCTTCATCCAACTAAGAACTAAGTTCATGCCTGGCAACACTTTCATTCATATTTAATACAAGTTTTTCAAATGCATAGGTTTTATTTGCATAAATTGTCCCTTATTTACCTCAGTTGCACAGAGAAACAATTACAGTAGAGACTTTTTCTGCACATAGTTCAACCCTTACTATATGCTTTCATCTAGAACAGTGACTTGAAACAAAGGGGAATTTCACCTCGTGAGAACATTGGCCAATGTTTAGAAACAGTTTTATTTTTCACACAGAAGGGTGTTCTACTGGCTTCTAGTGGTGCTATACTTCATTTGTGCTGCTATAATTAAACATCACAAGTGAGTTATTATTTATTTATTGAGTGCTGTGGAACAATCATAGAATTTGTGCACACTAGACTAAGACTTTCAAAGAGTTACACCCCCAAACCTGATAGATGAGTAATGAATGAAGAACAGAAATTAGTTTCTCACGGTTTTAGAGGTTAGAACATCCAAGAGCAAGGTACTGTCTGGTTCATGGTCTGATGAGGACTTTCCTGCTACATCCTCAATGTCCAGGAGAGGTGAAATTTGTGTCCTCACACAGCAAAAGGTAGATCAAAAGGAGGAGCTAAGTCCATGGTGAAGTTTCTTTTACAAGGCCTTAATTACATTCATGTGGAAAAGGCAGTAATTGCTATACTGCTGCATTGGAAATTATGTTACAGTATGAATTTGAGGAATAACTACAGTAAGAATAAGATGCCCACAATGCCCACAACAAAGAATCACCCTTTCTAGATGCCAATTGTTCCTAGACTAAGAAATTCTGATATACTTTGTACCATTTCTAGAATTTAAGACTAGTTCCTTCGTAGTCCCAGATGGTTTTTAAATTCCCTTTAAAGTCTGCCAGGTAATAGTTTTACTCTTGGTATGAATATTCTTACATAAATGTTAAGGACCTAAAGTTTGGGCTCTTTTGCTTTTTTCCAGCTCAGGAAACTTAATACCTATATTTGAGTTGAATGATTCTCAAAATCTAGTTCTATTAGGTTGTCAGTCTGGCATTCATTAGCTTAAAAGGTAAGATTGTCATCATTTGGCATCTAAAACCTATATTAAAGATTGTTGTAACACATCTAACCTGATATCCCTACCAATGTATTTGGTAAATGCATTGATTTATGACTGTCTTTGGTTCTGTAATTATAAAAGTTCATGTGAACACTTCCACAATGTTAACATATTCAGGGCAACCTGAATCCTTTTCCCACCCATATTTGGCTAAAAAAAAAAAAAAAAAAAAACTGTCTTATTTGAGTTGGAGCAAAAGCTGTCTTTTGCATTGAAAATTCCTTTTGTTACTATTGGAAAGCAGCTATAGAATATGTGCTCTGTCTTGCCATTCTCAATTAGAAGAAACTGCTTTTTGTAGTGACACCTGCTGTCTGAAGCTGCCCCATTCAACATGATCATTGGTTCTCTTTGCTGTTCTTGGCCAACACAAAGTTTCAACTTCCTTCTAGACCCACGTTGACTTCTCTCATACTGACTGATGTATTAAACACATTGAGAAACTACTAAACATCACTGCCACCACACTGAAGCACTGAGACATAGACTCTCTCTCCTCCAATGACAGAAGTATTTGAGAGTTCATTGGTGGAGGAATTCTGATTCTGTGAACTCATCTTTGCTGTACATTATAATGCAATACTTGGTCATATTCTGCCACCTAAATTTGACTTTTATGTGTTGATTTCCCTTATTGAAACAAAACAATTTTTTGGAGGGGCTAGAGTTGTCAGATAAAACATAGAACTTCTAGCCAGGCAGGGTGGTGCATGCCTTTAATCCCAGCACTTGAGAGGCAGAGGTAGGAGGATTGCCAAGAGTTCAATGCTACCCTGAGACTATATAGTGAATTCCAGGTCAGCGTGAGCTAGAGTGAGACCCTACCTCAAAAAATCAAAACAAAACAAAACAAAAAACATCGAACTTGTAGTTAAATTTGCATTTGAGATCAGCAACAAAAGTTTCTGTATATGTATATTGGAAATGTTACATGAGACACATTTATATTGCTTTTTCATTGTTCATATGAAATTGAAATTTAACTGAAAAAAAATATATATATAGTTTCTTTTTTCAAGGCTTGATCTCAGGATGGCCTTAAACTCACAGTGATCCTCCTACCTCAACTTCTCAAATACTAGTAACCAAGAAATATGCCACCATGCATAGCTATATTTTAATTGAAAAATTTGGAAACCCTATTTAGGGCAAATACTTCCTAAAATTTTCCCCACATCTTCAAGGGTGCATGGCACAAAGCTGAAAGTGCAGTCACAATTCAAATGGGCCTGAGTTGTCTTATTCCTTTGAGCTAGGCAGGCAGTGAGCATATTCTGCCTGTTAAGACAGTGACAAGGAGTATTTGGTTTAAATTCATGTTTATGCCATAGTTGCATCAGTTATAAGTTAGAGGACGTAAGAGGCTTTTAGGAAATGGCATTACTAATATGATTTCCATACTATTTAATAAGAGAACAACCAGGCCTTAGGACTTTTTTCCCTGAGGATAAGGTAGATCAAAGTTTCTCTTTCAATATCTTATATTCCAAACCTGAGTTTTATATAGGACATTGGTATTATGTATTGGTGATGTAGGGAAATAGCTTATTCTAACCTAAATTATTTGGATAATTAATCATGGAAATTTTATCACATAGTATCTTTTCTTCTAGAATTTCTATTTGTATAGTGAGCATTACGACTGAAAACTCTAGGATTTACCATGAAATCTCAGCTCTGATGACATGACTTGAACTGAATACCAAGAAAGCACAGTCATTGGCAAATAGTACCCATGCTAAGAGAAGCAGATCAGTTTCTCTTTGTAGTGCCAACTACAAGTATTATATTTTGGAGCTTGAAAATTCTTTGCTACCTGGAATTGGCTGGTAAGTGTCCCACACCTAAGAGAGCACTATTAACACGTGGGAGCTTCACATAAAAATGCAGTGGTAACTTCACAGTTTTTGAAATCTTCATACTTGATTTTGAAAGATAGGAGCCCTGTGTCCTGTGTAAATGAATCTTTTCATTTGCAGGAAGAGAGGGTGTCAGAGATGATATTATCTCTACTATAAACAGGCTGCTGTAGGGTGGGAGGGTAGACCAGATGGCCCCAACGGGTTGTTTCCAGTTCTCCAAATGGTTTATGTCAATAGTCACCTTAAGATTTAAAGGTATTTGTTTATCTGTCTTTAGGGAAGTAGAAAGCCTTTCTTGTATATGTTCTGGTTATGTCCAGGTGAAGAACACATAAACCAAATGATTTACTAGAGCATGGATGGTGGCAAAAGTTCATTTTCTTTAGAATATAGAAAATCTTGGCTGAGGATATAGTTCAGTAGCAGAACACTTGCCAAACAAATGCAAGCCCCCAAATTCAATTTTCAATATGACAAAAATAAAGAATACAACAAAAATTCTATCACTTAGCCTGACATACAAAATTATCAACTGATATGCAATTTTCAAAGCATTTGTGGATGCTAAATTATATTCAATAAAATTATAGTCAGAATATTTTTTAACATTTTATATTGGTAAGTTTCTTAAGTGCATATAAGCACAAAGACCAATATCATGAGCCATCCATGCACCTGCTACCCAGCTCCAAAAATCTATCACTATTTACCCAGTTTGTTTCACTTTTGAATACCACTATTTTTCTTATGGCATAAAAACAAGTCCCAAACTATAATATTTCACCCTCAAATACTTAAGCATGCATCCTTCAGACATTTTTATATAATCATCATACTTTTATGACATATGAAAATAAACTACAGTTGTTCCCACAATGATATGAGTAACCAGAATTTAAACAAGTTTATACATTGCAATTGATTATATATCTTCTCTTTAATAGAGATCTTATTTTAATATTTTTCTGTTAGATAATTTAGAAAACATCTCAGGATATCAAAGAATATTAAGGCCCTTGATATCCTAATCATGTCATATTTGGTCAGCTAGCTATGGATAAATAGCTATAATATAAAGAACTATTTATTTGTCTCTTCTCTTTTCCTACCCTCCCTCACTTCCTTTCCCTTCTCTCCTTCCTTCTAATCTCCCTCCATCCTTTCCCTTACTTCTTACCTTCTGTTGTTTTTGAGAAAATGACCCGTTATGTAATTCATGCTAGTCTTGAATCTATGGTCTTTTTGCCCCGGAATTCCAAGTGCTGAGATTACAAGCATGAATCACCACACCTGGCTTGCAGAATTTCCTTTCTAACCAAACAAATTTATTTTTAAATTAGCAAATAATAGTTGTGTATACTTATGGAGCACAATGTGACTATTTTTTTGTTTTTTACTTATTTTTGTTTTTCTTCTTTGGAGAGAAGAATCTCCAATATGACCATCAACTTGTTGTCATCTGTTTTCTGCCTCCCAAGTGCTTAGAGTACAGACATGCACTTTCATTCCCTTCAATATGATATTTTGGCCTATGTATATACTGTAGAAAGATTAAAGCAAAGGAATTAACATATTCATTACTTTATAAATTTTCCTAGTAAGAATTTTAGAAATATATTCTTTTAGCCATTTTCTAAGTGTTATGAAGCAAATTGTGGCGGAAATATGTGCAAACTGTTAGATAAGGAGTTAATAAAAAAATGTATAAGGAACTTATATAACTCAACAGCCAAACTCCTGACAGATTATATAAGGGACAAAACCCCCAAATATACATTCTTCCAAAGAAGATAAGCAGAAAGTCCACTAACACATGAAAGGATGCTCAGCCTCACAATAATAAAAGAGAAATGAATAACCATGCCACTGTGAGATATTGCTTCATACTTTTGGAGATGTGTTCAAAGGAAATGAAATCAGCATGTCAAGGAGGCACCAGCTCTTCCATGTTGATTACATCACAATGCAAACTTAACAGAAATGGAGTATTCATCAACTGATGAATGGATCAAGAAAATGTGGCACATATACACAATGTTATACTATAATCCTACTGTTTGTGACAATTGGTATGAAACTAATGAGTATTGTGTTACATATATGAGAGAAGCCAGATAGAGGAAAACCAAATACTACTGTATGGTCTTATTTACTGGAAATCTTAAAAAAAAACAAAACACAATTTGTAGAAATGGTGGCTACCAGGGACCAGGGGTGGGGAAACAGAGGACCAGAAGTGGTGCAAAGTTACAGAGATAAAACGAACATGTTCTCAGAATGTAAGGTATAGTGATGATAATGAATAATGCTGTAGCATATTTGAATTTATTTGGTTGATCCAAAGTATCCTCAGCATTCATACATGTGTATGCATGTGTGCACACATGTGCACAAACACACAAATATGGTAACTTTGTGTTAACAAGTGTGTTAAATTTTTATGTCAATTGTTTCACAATATGTACACATAAAATTACTTCATTGCCATCCTTGAATACATACATTTTTATTGCCCAGTTATGCTTCAATAAAGATGAAAAATATTAAAAATATGATTTTATGTCTGGTAAGGCCAATCCTTCACCTCATTTTTATTGTTCTTCTTTTTCAGATTCTGTCTGGATATTTTAATGCAAAGCCATGTCTATTTTCAGATATTTTATGTAAAATACAAAATAAATCTGTGAAAAAGCAGATGCTTGTCACAAGAGATTTTAATAAAGTAATAGATTATAAAGTAAATGCACTGAAATCAAACTAGCTCATAAGCAAACATGGCATGGTGGTTCATCCTTTTAATTCTAGCACTTGGATAAGCTGACATAGGAAGATTGCCATGATTCCAAGGCCAATTTGTATTACCGAGTGATTTTCACTATCATATTGATAGAGATAATGAAATGAATGGTCTCATTCACAGTAAAATAAATATAAATAAACAAATAAATAAATATAAATATAAATAAACAAAAGTTTAGACTTTACATTCAAAACTGTTTTCTTGGATTTAACCACCAGAAGTTAATGACTCAACCTCATAAGACTGCCATCACTTCATATGCCAAGTACAAGTCCTAGACCATGGTCAGTTCAGATAAAATTTCCCGGAATGCTGATAGAACTCAGGAAGTCACTTTACATACATTTGTGATTTGTTATAAAAATAGAAATGAACACACAAAGAGGTACATAGAAGGTTTGGGAAGATCCTCAGCATAGGAATTTATGCTCTCATGGAGTCTGGGTGCACTATCCCCCGATACATAGATGTGGTTACCAACTCAGAAGCTTTCTTTCTTTTCTTTTTTTTTTTTTGTTTTGTTTTGGTTTTTCGAGGTAGGGTCTCACTCCAGCCCAGGCTGACCTGGAATTCACTATAGAGTCTCAGGGTGGCCTCGAACTCACGGCAATCCTCCTACCTCTGCCTCCCGAGTGCTGGGATTAAAGGCGTGCGCCACCACACCTGGCTTAACTCAGAAGCTTTCTGAATGTCACTGTTTAGGAACTTTGTGGAGCTTTCCTAAAATTCTTTTTTTTTTGTTTTTAATTCTTTCTTTCTTTATTTGAGAGAAAGGGATAGAGAGAGAAAGAGAGAGAGAGAGAGAGAGAGAGAGAGAGAGAGAGAGAGAGAGGAGTATATATATAGAGGAATGGGCATGCCAGGGGCTTCAGCTGCTGCAAATAAACTCCAGAAGCATGTGCCACCTTGTGCACTTGACTTATGCGGGTCCTGGGGAATCAATCCTGGATACTATGGTTTTGCAGCGAAGTGCCTTATCTGCTTAAGCCATCTCTCCAGTCCCCTGGAGCTTTATTTACACAGTCTTGAGTGATTTCATCATCAACCATTGTTAATTAATTCAGTCTTCAGTCTTTTTCCTTTCCCTGGAAGCTGGAGGACAGGGCTAAATTTCCTAGCTTCTATCTGAGGTTTGTTCTTGTTGGTACCTGCTCCTCCCAGCCAGGAATGCATGTTACAGGAAGAGCTGCCTTTCCTATCTGATTACTGTTATCACCAGACTGAATTGCAATCAACATCCAATATCTACATAACAAAATACCTCTCTATAATAAAATATGAAGAGATTATCTAGCCCAAGTTTACACAAATGCAACCAAAGTATTGAATATATATCACTGTAAAACTAGAATTCCATAAAGCATTAAAATTCATTGAAGGCAAATATTCAAGTATCAATTATTAACATGCAGAAGGTGCTCTAATATTATTTTAAAATTTCTTCTTTATGGAAAGAACTGGTGGAAGCCCTTAATCTGATGTTCATGTAGTATCTGTTCCACCATTCTCTTCTTCTTGAGGTCTTATTTTTTTTCTTTTTTCACAATACTTGTGATGGAGCTCTGGGCCTCCTGAATGCTAGGCAAGTGCTCAACCACTAAGCTCCCAGCTGTGATCATTTTGCTAATTGCCCTTCTCCTCTTTGTCCCATAATGCCCATGTTCTGCTATGTCTCTCCTTGTTTAGGACCCTATTTCTGATATATGGAGACATTCTTAGCCTCAATAACAGTCATTATAAAGAACACTAACTTGGGGTGTAAATTATGTGGCATTTGCAATGCAAATATAATCTTGGTTTGCTTTACTGTTTGATGCAACATGTCTTTCTGAAGCCTTGCAAGTTGGTGTCTCTGCTTCACTTCATACATTCTGGGACAGGCCTTTCCTTGTTGTGCCTGTGTTCACCTGTCCTGCCCGTGCTGTGACAATGAAGTCATAGAGCAAAGAGCAATACTTGTGTTCTTTGCATAGGAAAAAAAGTTATTTTTTGTCCACTTCCAGTTTGTCTCAGTAAACCAGCTCACGTTATTCACAAAGTATCAGGCGTGGTGGAGGGAGGCAAAGTTAGGAGGATCACTGGGAGTTCGAGGCAAGCCTTGGACTACAGAGTGAGATCCAGGTCAGGCTGGCATAGAATGGCACCCTACCTCAAAAAAGAAATACCCACAAAGCTTTCAGGAGGTTCTAGAAATTCACAAATACCTTTCTGGCTTGTTTATTGCTTACTCTACTTTGATCCCATTCTTACCAAGTCCTCTGACCAAATCTTTCCTTTGGCATCTTGTTTGTTGAGACAAGGTTTTATGTAGCCCAGGTTGGCTCTGAACTTGCTATGTAGGTGAAGATGAATTGAACTTGTGATTTATTTTCCAAGTGTTGAGATTATAGGTGTGTCCCACTATATCCTCTCTGCTGCCTTTATCATCTTAAACTAGCCTATGGACTTTTGAGTAGCATGTAAATTCTAGAGCCCAACTTTCCATGAAGGGTCTCAACTTGCTAGTGGGCTCCTCCCAATTAATGTACTGCTTGAAGATGCAGTTTTGCTCCCCTAAAGCAACTCATGGGGGGTGACAGCAACACTCTTAGATTAGGATCCAAGCTGATGATGGATACTCTACTGCATAACACCAGGGATCCTATAACACTTCCAATCAAACATTATTAAAGTGCTCTCCTGGCTGCAAGGGCTGAGTCTTTTCATCATTTTATCCTTCAAAGTATGTTAAAAAGAAAAAAAAAAAGATTAACAGAATAGTTGGGGAAAAGAAATTGGCAAGCTCCAAAGAATCTAATTTTAAAACAAATTTTGTCTCCTGTCAAGCTTCCAGCATTAAAAAATAAGACAAAATGTACAACTTAGATTGTATCTGGTGAACTGTGTTCTACACAGCCTGCTTCTTTATTGAAACCTCCTGAGGCATCATAAGAGACTCACTGAAATATCCGTTCATGAAAAGCTAGCCAACAAGAAAAAGTAATAAGGACATTTTATCTTTCTGGCAGTCTTCTAATGAAAAAGAAATGAAAGCAAGCACGTTCATTTTAATTGATGAAAGAAACATGGGTTTCATGAAAAGGCAAACCAATCCTTCTGGGGGCAAACAGAATAATTCAGCAAATCTTTGTTAGAGGTGTTGCGCTTTGTTCAAATGGAGCATAAACTAGTCTTCTGTTTTCATATTTAGCCTTTCTAGTAGTAGCATCTTTTTTTATTTATAATAATGTATTTCCAATAATGGACATAAGGTTAGTGCTCAATAAATTAATCTAGAATTGATGAATAAAAGGAAGCACATTCTCTTCCTGCAGTAATTTATTATCTAGCTAGTGATAGAAGACAGAAATACATACAAAACAAATGATGTTTCTCATCATTTTATTCATTGTTCATCAATAATAATAATTATTATTATCATCATTATTATTCACATTATTAGAAGTCCTAAAGATGGTAAAGATGTTTTCTGCACCAGCTTGTGTCTGTTTCTTTCACGGTTCCAGCTGCAGGCTTGCTTCCCAGTTTAGCACTTGCTGTTCACTCTGCCTGGCATCCTTGTCTTCCTCAGTAGGGAATTATCTCTTATTCATCCCAGGAGTAATGTCATTTCCTTATGGAAATTTTCCATTATTCTCTGGGCAAGGTTATCTGGCCCTGCTGTATGCCCCAGAACAAGATTAGGAATTACACTGTGATCAGTCTTTCTGGGTGTCTTTCGTTATAGAATGTGAGCCCCATGAAGATAAAGGAAGCCTTCCACCTTGCCTTGTTCTCTTCCTCAAGGACCAGTTATAGCAGGTGTTCAATAAATTATTGCATAATAAGTAGATACTGTATTAGTCCATTTTATTGTCATAAGAAAATACTTGAGATTAGTAATTTATAAGGGAAAGATATTTATTTTGTTCTCTAGGTCCAAGAGCATAGCATTCGTATATACCTTGTTTTGGTGAGGGCCACATAGTGCTCCATGCATGGCAGAAAAACAGAAAGGGAAGTGGGTATGTGTGCAAATGAGACTGAGAAAAACATGCCATTTCACCTGCTGCTTTGAAAACTCAACTCACTCTTTTGTGCATGTGTATGTGTGTGTGGGGGGGGTATGTGTATGCATGTTCATATGTGTTAGGACACATGTGTAAGTGCATTTGCACATGTGTGTGCCTGTATTTGGAAGTCAGAGTTTGATACTATGTGCTTCCTCAATCTCCATCTTATTTTTTTTGAGACAGGATCTCTTTTGGAAACTAGAGCTCACAATTTGGCTAGACTAGCTAGTCAGTGAGCACCAGGAATTTCCTGTTTCTGCACCCCCACAGTAGTTACAGGTTCATGCCACCACATCTTGTATTTTCATATAGTTCTGAGATCTGAACACATGTCCTCAAGCTTTTGCAGGAGCACTTTAGTCTCTGAGCCACCTTGCAGCCTAACTAACATACTCTTCAGAGAACTACATGGGGCTGGAGAAATTGCTCAGTGATTAAGGCCTTTCCCAGCAAAGTCTGCTGACCTGGAATCAATTCCTTAGTACCCAATGTAAAGCCAGATGCACAAAGTAGCACAAGTGTCTGGCGTTTGTTTGCAGTGGCTAGAGGTCCTAGTGTACCCATTATTCATCTCTCTCTGTGCTTAAAATTTAATTAATTAATTAAGTGAACTACATGAATTCCTGTATAAAAGTGGGACTTCAATGACCTAAGGTCTTAAAGGTTAAACAATTTTTCAATGCTATCATTTTGAATAATTAAAGCTCAACATGAAGTTTGGAGGGAAATCATGTTTAAACCATACTAGCCACTTTGTAGGGGTTCATAGAGATAGGTAAGGGGCTATGAGCTGGGTTTAGAACATGGGGAAGTAGAGGTCTGGAGTACTGTTCAGTATGTCTACAGTGGACTAGCAACATAGGTGTCACTTGGAGCTTGTTAGAAATGAGCTTTCTATTTCATTTGGTCACATGATATTGAAAGAGAAAACAAACTGAAGGAGTCATCCCAGATAGGAGACTGAGGACCTTAAAATAACCTGGGAGATTATCCTTATGGGGACAACAAGTAGCCTTAGAGACCCTCAAAGATTCCTGGTTCCTTGCTACCAAGGTCTGAGTTCTAATTCAATTTTTTATTATTATTATTATTTTGTTGTAGTTGTTTGCTTTGTTTTGTTTTTGAGGTAGGGTCTCACTCTAGCTCAGGGTGACCTGGAATTCACTATGTAGTCTCAGCATGGCCCTGAATTCTTGGTGATCCTCCTACCTCTGCCTCCCAAGTACTGGGACTAAAGGTGTACACCACCATGCCTGACTGTCAATCTGCTTTTTACCTCATAGAAGAAGATTACTTTTGGGGAAAAACTGCCACCTGCCACAAAGTATTTTCCCCCAAACATCATGGAAGTCTGGCTCCTTTCTTGACCTCATTAGGTGGACAAAAGGAAGGGACAGCCTTCCTTAGAGTCAAAACCTTAATTGTTCAGGACCCTGGCTGAATTTGCACTAACTGGAACAATGCAAAGTATATCTTTAACAGGTTCTATGAGGTTCTATTCCACTCCACCTGACATGTGATTCACTTGTAAGCTAGGTGAGGGGACAGGGCAGCAACAGCTCCAGGGACCTGTGGATAAAGGTGGATCCAGTGAGGTCTGGTGAGGAAGGGATCAGCATATACTGTCTCCAGGGTGAGACCTGCAACTGTTTTCATTCCCTGTAGTGGGATCATGGGATGGGTCTCATGGCTTAGGCATGGATGTCGTGTAGAAATTGTTGCAACAACATATGTAAAAATAACCAACTTGCAGGAGGAAGGATTTATTTTTGCTTACAGTCCTTCATGGTGAGGATGGCATGAGAGGGAATATTAGGTGGCTGGTCACAACGCACCTGCAGTCAGGAAGCAGAGAGGGCGAAATACTGGTGTCCATCAGGCTTTTACCTTTCATCTGTTTCCTTCAAACTGAGCACCCAGCCCATGGGATGATGCTACCCACATCCAGGGTGTATCTTCCTTCCCTAGTTAATTCTCTCTAGAAATGTCCTCATGTTCAGACCTAGAGGTTTATCTGCTAGGTGATCCTAAATCCCCTTAGGTTAACAGTGAAGGCTAATCACATTGTCACAACTACTCAATCACAGATATGCATTGTTTTTCTAGTCTGAAGGCAACAACAGTGCAGGACACCTGAGTGAGAGCTGGATACAGGGAATTAGGTGGGATGATGTGGAATTTGCTTTAGATTATTATCAATTTAGAAGGCACTAGAGCCAGCCTCTCTGGGGCTCACAGCTCTGTTATCCTGAACAGAAGCTCATCACCCAATTATTTCCAGGAGATCCACTCTGCACTGTTTTTTTTCCTACAATCAGTTCTCAGAAGAAGCTATCCTGTTGCTCAGGAAGACAAAAATGTCTACGTTATCTATAGTCACTTCAACCTAAGTATCCATAACCCTGTTGAATCACCCCTACATTTGGCAATGCTAAAGTCCCTAAGTGTACATCCTAGGAACATATACACCACTGAGTATGCTGCATTGGGTGTATGAGGAAGCTGCAAAGCCAACTTATCTATCCAAAGCCTCTCCCAGACCATCCTCAGCCTCTTGGGTGCCAGTCTCAATGGCTTATACTACTGACACCCTGGGTTGCTCAATGTATCTCAACTGTTTTTCTTTTGACACTGGGAATGGAATTCAGGCTTTAGTTCATGGAAGGCAAAGGCTCTATCACTGAGTTATACCCCCCCACACACAGTTGGTTAGTTTCATCACTTGCAGCAGTGGGGAAATTTAAGCATTTTTAGGTACTGAATTTACTATGCTATAGAGGAGCCTTTAGAAATTAGCTACACAAGTGCGTAGGAAAGGCAGTATTTAAGAGGATGGGAATTGTAATTCTGTGTAGTGGATGAAAATGAGCCTCAGATCCTTCCTAGCTTTATTATTATTGTTGTTGTTATTTATTAGTTACTGAACATGACAGCATTTATACATACATATTTGTGGGATACAGCGTGACAGTGTTTTTTAGGCAGGGTCCCATTCTAGCCCTGGCTGACCTGGAACTCACTCTCACCCCATGCTGGCCTCAAACTATGTGGATCCTCTTATCTGAGCTGTGGGTTGGGTTCCTAGGCATGAGCCACCACATGAGCTCAGTTCAGTGTGACATTTTGATTATTAGTTTTCTTTTGCTTCCTGGCTTTTTTTTACTTACCACTTAGGGTGCTTTCCTCGTCTCAAAAATGGGTTATTATGAGGTTGGAGAGGCATCATGTAAAACGCTTAGCACAGCGCCTGGCACCTGTGAGGCACTCCATATTTGTTACTATTTATTCCAACCGGAGGAGAGAGGAGCTGGGGGAAGACACCGGATTTGTCAACTATCCAGGTCCCCAGCTCCGTAGAACAATTGGGAGGCTGGTTGGAAAAGACCATACGAATGACCATGGGCGGTGGCCTGAGGGAGGAACTTTGAGGTTCCAGGTCCCCAATTAGCCTGTATGCTGGTCCACCGCAGGCCTGAGCTCCACACCGCGGGCGGGGGCGGTGGCGGGGGCTGAGCGCTCCACCCCGCAGGATGGCGTGGCGGGCGGGCGGGCGGGCGGACAGGCGGGCGGGGCCTCGAGTCCCCAGCCCCGCTGGCGTCTAGCGGCTCGGCCGGGCTGTGGTTAGTGCGCAGCGCGCAGGCCAGGGCAAAGACTCAGAGACCAGAGCAGCAAGCACCCAGGCGGCCTGGAGCGCGACGGGCACTATGAGCCGCAAATGCGACGTGATCGTGGTGGGGGGCGGCATCTCAGGTCAGTCGCGGCTGCAAGCTCTCTCCCTGCTAGCGCGCTCAGACAGGTGGCAGCCCAGGGGAGGCCCACTTCAGCCGCCAGACTCCCTGTGCATTTGTAGCAGAGCTTAGGCAACTGTCTAGCTGAGCTCTGTGTGGGGAAAGGATTTGAGGTGCACCTGGGCAAAAGTCGGAGATTGGAAGCTTATTGAAGGTCTGCAACAAGACTTTGGGCTTCTCCCCGAGAAGGCTGCCAGGCTTGCTGGAATATTCCAATCAAGGGGAAAAGGGTCTGGGAGATGGGAGGCACCTGTTGCGGGCTTGGGGGGACATGCTTCTGCAAAGGTCAGTAATGCAATGCTTGTCTTAGGCACTCCCCTTCGAAGCAGGCAAGCAACACATTACTATCTTGGCTTTGGGCAAAAGGCCTTGATCAGGAAGAAGGGTTACATTCTGACCAAATTGATTTCCAAGAACCTTTCAAGACTGCCTTTATTCTCTGTGGTCCCCTGATTTTTAGGGTCCAGCTGAGCCTCCAGAGCCTCCTTGGTAAATGAATGTTCTTTTAGCCTCCCCAACCCCTCCCCTGCCATTTTCCCCACTCAAAGCTCATGGTGGCCAAGCTGTAACTAGACTCCCTGGCCTAGCCCATATTTGGCAAGAATGGGAACAGATACTACCCCTTCAGCCACAGAGGCACAGAGGGGCTTTGGACACAGCAGGGGCCTTGGAAAATAGAAACCTGGCGGAGGATGGGGCCAGTGGGACCCTGTAAAGAGTGAGACCTTGTAAGGACAATCAGGCAGACCCCTTGGAATGGAGTTAGTTGGAAATAAGCAACGCTTCCAGCAAAGCCCATTTAATAAGGCATGCTTTGGCTGAATTTCCAGTGCCTTCTGGTACTTGAGTGGTATTAGAGACACTTCCAGAATCTGAAGATATGTTGTATAAGATTTACCCTCACCTGATCTTAAGTCACCTTTGAAGCAGGAGCTGGCCTTACTGTGTTTCAGAGGTGCAGGGAAAATGGAGACCTAACTCTTGGGCCCAGATATTGGATGTTGGATACTGCATTGGTTCTGTGATCTTCCTGGAGCCCTTCCTCATCTTTGAGTCAGCTCTTGGGCTACTATTTATGTGTAGATAGCCTTGGCAAGCTCATCTTTGGAAGGCCAGTAGCCTGGTGCTGCTAGTTCCTAGATGCATGAGCCCAGCATGCTGAGGTGGCAAAGCTGAGATGAATTCAGTTTTCTTGGACTACTTTTTACCATTTTCTCTACTAAAGGACCTGGGCTTAAAAAGCATCCCAACCTAGGCATTATACAAAACATTACTAAGTGCCTCTTGATGCTGTCTTGCTCTACTTTCATCTTACGAGAAACTGAAAATTGTCTTTCCAGGTCCCTTGAAGTCCTCCTTTTCTTCCCCAAAGTAAGCTTCACAGATTCATAGTTTTTACTTTCCCCAAATTACCCAGGATGTGTGCTCCCAGCCTTTAGCAATGTGTTTATTTGTTTAGTATTTATTTGTTTTCAGTGCAAGGGATGGAACCCAGAGCATCATAAATGCCAGGCAAGCTCTGCCACTGAGCTCCGTCCTTGGCCCCAACACTCCATCTCCTCAAACACACTCAAATTATTGATATTAGACTCATAGGGACGGAGTAGATAATATAGATCTGGTTGTTTCCATAAGCAGTGGGGAACCTCTATATTCACCTCCATATTCTGATTAAAATAAGGGGCTGATTAATAGACCCGTCTTTCTCTGGAGTTTTATGTGGAAAAAGCATTGTCTAAGAATCAAGCAAACAGGGTCCCAAAGGTCATGCTCACTCAGTTGCCTCATCTCCTACCTGAGGATAACACCAGTTAATCATAGCTACATTATAAGGTCATTGTGAAGGGCAAGTGAAATAATCTGTGCACACTAGCTTTGAAAAATCGAAAATATGGCCCCCAGAAGCCTGGTGGAAGACCTCAGTAGTAAAGTAATGGTCCAGCTTGCTCAAGTCTCCGACTTGCATCCCCAGACCTGCAGAGGAAAAACAAAAACACCAAAATACATGTGTAAATGCTATTTGGATTGGTGATGTAGTTCTGTGGTAAAGCACTGGCTTTAATGCCCAACACTGCAAAATGAATGAATGAATGAAAGAATGAATGAAATAAATTCCCCAAAGAGTTTTGCTTATTTATTCAAAAAATAAGTGGCAGAAGAGGCTATGGTAGGGAATTAAAAATGGATGGTGTTAAAATAGAAGCTAGCTTGACTTAGTAACCCATGACTGGAGTCTCATTCTCAACACCCAGTAGGGCAGGGGGATCACAAGTTTAAGGCCAGGCTCATGGTTAACAACAAGCCTCTTTATTTTATTTTATTTTTTAAATTTTTTTGTTCATTTTTTATTTTATTTATTTGAGAGCGACAGACATAGAGAGAAAGACAGATAGAGGGAGAGAGAGAGAATGGGCACGCCAGGGCTTCCAGCCACTGCAAACGAACTCCAGACGCGTGCGCCCCCTTGTGCATCTGGCTAACGTGGGACCTGGGGAATTGAGCCTCGAACCGGGGTCCTTAGGCTTCACAGGCAAGCGCTTAACCACTAAGCCATCTCTCCAGCCCACCTCTTTATTTTTTTAAGTGAAAACCCATCAACTGAATGAAGTAGCTGATAGATATCTATATGAGGACAGTAGAAGGAGAAATGATTACAGAGGTATAACTATGGATACCCAAAACATACTGCATATGACACAAAACCCAGACAAATGAATATTTTCTTCACAAATAAATTATAAAATAAGCAGATAGCAATGCTTATCCTCAATTTAATATTATATAATGTGTGCCTATATCAAAACATTACATAGTACCCTAGAAATATTTTTTGTTGTGCTGAGGATGGAACCCAGGGCCTCACACACTTTAGTCAAGTGATCTACCACTGAGCTACATCCCCAGGTCAGTACCATTTTAATGTACTAGTGAACAACAATTTACAAAAGACAATCATAAGTTGTTTTGGACCTTTATTTATGGAAAGTAATGTGTGCCACAAGAGGGGTCTATGCATTAATCCACTAGTCACTCATTTAATGAAGATTTCCTACCCTCCCCACATTTTGTCTCAAAGAGAATGAAATATGAATTGTACAGGGCATTGCCCCTGGAGTTATATTGATCAAATGTGGAGGACCGAGTCATGCACTGTTACTCTCTATGATGGCTTTAGCAGCACACACGCCAAAAGTTCTAGGGGAGGTGATTGGAGAAAACAGCAAAATCTGAGAACATGTTAGAAAACTTCACAAATAAGATGTGTAAACTTTCTTTTAAAAAAGTAAAAAAAATTTCCCTGAGCCATGTTGGGTTCATTTTTGGTCTGCTTCAGTGATGAGGTGTTGGGGGCCTCTGAGGCTCTGGATCTCTGATTTGGTAGGAGTTGATTTTTCTCTGTGTTAATCTCCTTCCCCCTTGTGCTGGTATCTGGTTCATCAGGAAAAGAGCACCCTTGCTTGTTTCGCTAATTTTCCTTAGTTTCAGCCGGGGCCCTTTTGAGGTATGATGGGCTGGCTCTCTCCTTAGGATCTGCATCTATCTGAAAAATTCTCCAACGGAGAGTAAGGTAGTTCCAGGACAAATGAAATAACCCTTACTTTTTTTTTAATAGAGAGTTTAATAGGTGTAGGCCCTCTTGTAGCCCATGATTGAGACATTTATTGTACCAATAACTGTGGGCTAACTCCACAAGGCATGACCCATATACCTCAACAAGGAGGGGCCCATGGGGAGGGGGTAGGTCATGGATGAGCCTAATAATGGTACCAAACTGCCTGTATTTGCGGAATAGAAAACTAATAAAAATAAAGAAAGAAAGAAAAAAAGTAAAAAAAAAAAATATTTGTGTGTGTGTGTGCACACGTGCTCATGAGTGCATGCATATTCCAGGGCCTCTTGCCTTTTCAAAAACAACAACAAAACAAACAACAGTGACGACAAAACACTAGACACTTGTGCCACTTTTTTGTCTGCTTCTTATTTGAGTGGCTTGGGAACTGAACTTAGGCGGGCAGGCTTTGCAAGTCAGCCTCTTTAATGGCCTAGCCTCTGCCCCAGCCAAAATGAACTGAGTCTTAAAGAATGAAAATACATTTATCAGAAGACTGATATGATAAGACACATGAAGCATTTCAAGCTAAGAGCTAACTTGTATACAGTCATACATGTAGAAGTACACAGTAGCATGTCTAGGAAACCTCAAGAAAGTGAGTGTAAAGAGTTCGGCAATCTGGTGGAGACAAAATTAAAAAGGTCACTTGAGAGCTAGGCAAGGTGGCACATGCCCGTATTTGCAGCATTGGGGCAGCTGATGCAGCCCAGGCTACATAGCAAGACCCTGTCTCAACAAATCCAAAAAAAAAGAAAGGCTAGTTGGGATGAATTGTGAACAGCCTATTATTCTTTTATGATAAACCTCAAAGGTCTGGCTACTTTTGTAGTCTATGAACAGTGATGGTAATTTTTTTCTCATTCACAAACGATGTGTTTGAAATGACTGAGAATATGGAAATAGTGTTGGCAAAAAGAAGGAATCAGAGGTGCTGGAATGGTGGCTTAGTGGTGAAGGCACTTGTGTGTGAAGACTAAGGACCTAGGTTCGATTCTCCAGCACCCATGAAAGCCAGATGCACAGGGTGGTGCATGTGTCTGGAGTTCATTTGCAGCAGCTAGAGGCCCTTCTGGAATGCACATTCTTTGTTTCTCTCACAAATAAAAATAAATAGAAATAAAATATTTTTTTAAAAAAGAAGGAAGTAGAGAAGTGAGAGGAAGGTTTGTGGGGACAAACAAGACATCTGGAATTGAAGTGCTAGGAAGACACCTTGGAAGAGGCATGTGCAGCTGGATATGTGGGGAAGCAGTTGGTGTCACAAATATACACAGCAGAGAAGTTTCATTTGAAGCCACTGCATTGGAAAAAAATAGTTCAAGATAAGTATAGACTATTTAGAATTAAGAGGTAATTAACACAATGGCTTATGTTTAAAAGTTTCCAAATCCTACTCTGGCTTTTAGATTTTGTTAATTATTAAAGTTGAGATATCCTGATAATTCTCTGATAATTTTTAAAGCTGTCAGCAAATCTTAATCATTTCTCTAGGGATAAACAGAGAGCTATACTAGAAGTAAAGCTGGTTAATATATAACTTTCCATTTTATGTTTAAAAACTTCCAAAGCGTTTTAGAAATGTGTCTGGTGTATACGTGTATCCTGACCATCTAAAGGGCAGATCAACTCCTGTGTTTTGGCCAAACAAAAATAATCTCCGAAGTGGAGCTGGCCTTCAGCGTAGTCTAGCATTACCTGTCCTAAGTCCCAACATAACTGTTTTGATAACTGAAACCATGGAAACTATCTTTTGCAAGTCTGGAGATTTTGATCAAATATCAAAATAACAGCAAAAAAAAGGTAATTTAAGAAAGAGAAAGTCTTTTCTTGAAGAGAGTCAGTAGGCACTTCAGTTCCTCAGAGAAGCCTGAAGAGCGTTCCACATTCAGCACATGCCAGGTGATCTGTATGCCCAGTGGAATAAACTGGACATGGTCTGGCCTAGCCAAGGAACATCAGTGACAGTCACAAAATACCCTAAGTTTAGGGACACTATGAACGGACATGGCCCTAGGATTAGTTGCTAAAGCCTCCTCCTCATCTTTGGTGAAGAACACTTGAGAATTTCTATGGGCTCCTTTAACTAACTCACTTGAATGTTAAAACATATGTAATTTTGAAATTTGTATGTCCCAACCAAGGAGGAACAGAGAAGTATTGGAAATGTTCAGTTAGCAGTAGTCTTTACTGTCACCTGGACTGCCCATGAATCCCATTTCCTTGCTTGTATGAGTGACTTACATAACCTGTTCTTCACTTGCCTCATCTCTCTTTGCTTTCACTAGAAGGCTTAATAGTTAATAAAAATGTACAAATATATTCAAATTACAAATGCATTAGAAATAAGTTATTAGTAAGTAGGCAACCAGTAAAAGACCTTCTCAAATACAAAGATTGGCTTTTGAAAAATCAACTGAAAAGAGGCCGGAGAGATGTCTCAGCAATTAAAGGTGCTTTCTTGCTCACAGAACCTGCTGTTTCAGGTTCAATTCCCCGGTGCCTACATAAAGTCAGATGTACAAAGTGCATGCATCCAGAGTTTGTTTGTGAGAGCAAGAGGCCCTGGTGCACCCATATCCATTCTCTCTCTCCTCTCCTATCTCTGTATCTCAAAAGAAATAAATATATTTAAAAATGAATTAATTAATTAATGATCAATTGAATAAAGAAAGGAGGATCATCCGGGCTTGTGGTGCTTGCTTTTAATCCCAGCCCTCTGGAGGCAGAGGTAGGAGGATTGCTATGAATTCGACGCCACCATGAGAATACAGAGTGAATTCCAGGTCTGCCTGGGCTAGAGAGAGACCCTACCTCAAAAAAACAAAACAAAAAAGAAAGGAAGGAAGGAAGGAAGGAAGGAAGGAAGGAAGGAAGGAAGGAAGGAAGGAAGGAAGGAAGGAAGGAAGGAAGGGAGGAGGACCATGACCATTAGGCAAGAGGATGGGGACCAGGGAGACACAGGAGGGGAGTAAGAGAGGATAATGAGGGAGTGCCATCAAAATATGTTTTCTGTATGTATAAAATATCACAATGAAACCTATTACTTTGTACAATTAATATAGAGTAATAAAAATTTAAAAATCAAGATAGCTGTTTAATTAAAAAATATTTTAAATGAACATTCCTCCCATCAGTGTGTGTGTGTGTGTGTGTGTGTGTGTGTGTGTGTGCTGTTCAAAAAACTCAGCCTCAGGTATATGAGATTAACACTGTACCACTGAGTTACAACCTACAGCCTCAGTCCTTAATTCAGTTTGGGGAAGACGCTCACAATGCCTTCCTAGATGAATGTAGGACTGGAAATGGTCTTGTATTGGATTTGTTTCACTCTACCTTTGGAAAATAGATCCTAATCCTTTTTTTTTTTTTTCCTTTTTAATAAAATCAATTTAACACATTATTATTATATAGATTCTTCGTTATTGCAATATAAGTCATTACTATTATATGATTATAATAACATTAAAACCACTTTTCACATATAGTTATTTTTTTAAATTTATTTATTTATTTATTTGAGAGCGACAAACACAGAGAGAAAGACAGATAGAGGGAGAGAGAGAGAATGGGCTCGCCAGGGCTTCCAGCCTCTGCAAACGAACTCCAGACTAGTGCGCCCCCTTGTGCATCTGGCTAACGTGGGACCTAGGGAACCGAGCCTCGAACCGGGGTCCTTAGGCTTCACAGGCAAGCGCTTAACTGCTAAGCCATCTCTCCAGCCCATATAGTTATTTTTTAATGAATGTGCCAGGGCCTCTAGCCACTGTAAGCGAACTCCAGATCCATATGCCACCTTGTGCATTCGGCTTCATGTGGGTACTCAGGCATCGAACCAGGATCCTTTGGCTTTTCCAGAAAGTGTCTTAATCTCTAAGTCATCTGTCTAGCTTCTTTTTTTTTTAATTTTTTATTTAAGAGCGACAGAAACAGAGAGAAAGACAGATAGAGGGAGAGAGAGAATGGGCGCGCCAGGGCTTCCAGCCTCTGCAAACGAACTCTAGATACGTGCGCCCCCTTGTGCATCTGGCTAACGTGGGACCTGGGGAACTGAGCCTCGAACTGGGGTCCTTAGGCTTCACAGGCAGGCACTTAACCGCTAAGCCATCTCTCCAGCCCTGTCTAGCTTCTTAATTTTTATTGTCATGCTAATTGTCCAAATGTATGGGTTATTATGTGATAATTTTATATGTGCATGCAGTGTGCAATGATCAAATCAAGGTAGTTAATATTTTTATATTCTTAAATACTTAATATTTTTCATTTACATTTTATATTTATGAGTATATGTGCTATTTAAATATATGTAGGAAATGTGTTCTAATCAATTCAAAATAATATATATTTCTATCTGTCTATAATTACTTTGTTTAGAGACTTCTAAGCACTTTATTTGTGTTAAGAGCCTTCAAGCCTTCTCTTCTATCCATAATAATTTGTTATGTGGGATGGAGTAGCTATGCTTACCTCTTGACTTCTGTTTAAACCCAAAGATAGGCGAGAGGGTAGGGAGTGGTTACTGTATGTCCTTGTCCCTCTTCCCAATGTGGCCCCTTTGAATATATCTCTCTTTTCTGCTTTTTAAAGAAAAAAAAATGTGGCTGGTGATATAGCTCAATGGTAGAGTGCTTGCTAAATATACAAAAGGCCTTTGGTTCAGTCTACAGCACTGCAAATGAATAAATAAATTACATTTAAGTAATATTTCATCACCCTACAGTGTTATAGAATATTACAACTTATTCTTCCTGCCAGACTGTATTCTAGTACATGTTGTCTGGCTTCCCTGCGTTCCCTTGTCCCTGTCCCTCCCAGTGCCTACTGAGCACTATTTTACTCTTTTCTATGAGCTTAATGCCTACAGCTTCCACATAAGAGTGAGACTATGCACTATTTATCTTTCTGTGCCTGGCTAATTTCTCTTAACACAATGTCCAACAATTAAATCTTTGAAAGCAGAAATAGTATTTCTGTATACTCACTTCTTTTTGTTCACCAGTCAATATTTTTTCTAGAAGTGAGATGTGTAGGCAATGGCCACAAAATATAGGTTGTATACATGCAGGTCTCAACAGGGTCATGCCCACTCTCAATCTCATGCTGGCCTAGTCCACACTTTAATCCACCATTAAGTGACCTGAGAAGACAGACATTGAATGGATCCAATAGCATCCCATAATGAGGATAATGGTTTTTCTCAACACTGGACAAAGAGAAGGTAAGCTTGACAGTTGAAAACCTGTTGAAGAATGAAGCTTTCCTTTACCTTCTAGAGGAAGAGGGTCAGCACAGATATTAAACACAAGGAGCAAGGGAGCCTGATACTTGAGTTCAAATTCCATCTGTTTGCTTAAATGTGTACTACTTCTTTAGTCTTAAGATCTTTCCTTATAAATGTGGGGCATAGTCATGGCACAAACTGGTGTGGAAATGTTAACTCTGTTGTCTTTATAAGTCATTAATACTTCATTAAAAGTACTCTAGAAACATGAAGGATTAAATATGCTTCCAAATCTTAAATATGAGTAAAAATGAGAGGCTCTTTCCACATATATTATGTGTGAAGGACTTCTGTTTTTATCCTGCACCAGAAAGTTCTGAGGATTTTTTGTGTGTGTGGTTATATGTGTGGTATTACCATTTTGCAAGGGCTTCAAGTTTGTTAAGCTTAACTTATTACTAGGATGTCTGTGTAAAATTTATTTCTCCTCAGAAAGATAATAAGGGGGTTAAATACCTTCCTGATTTTGAACATCTAAGTAGTAAATTCATAATGAGCTATGTTTTGGTTTTAATAGAATCATTGGTATATGAAGGTAAAAAGATCTTGAGATTACCTTCTAGATAGTGTCTCTGCTTTTTTATTTGTTTGTTCAATTTTAAATATTTCATTATATATTGTGTTAGGGCTAGAGCAAGGACTTTGTGAACGCTAGGTAAGTGTTTTACGACTGAGCTACATGCCGAGCTCAAGAACACTGGTTTATATGCAAGGAAAAATGGACATAGAGAGACCATAAGAAAAACCCTATACCTCACAGACACAACTTCAGAATAAAATTACTGTACTGACAGATGAACCCTCAGGCCTTTGAAGCAATGCAATCTGACCAAGTAGTGCTAGCTAGGAGATTATTATCATGAACATGTTGAGTGTACTGTTTCTACTTCCTACTTTCATGTTCAGAAAATGAAACCATCAAGCCTGGTATGGTGGCACACACTTTTAATCCCTGCACTTGGGTGCAGAGGTAGAAGTTTTATTGTGAGTTCAAGGGCAGTCTGAGACTACATAGTGAATTCCACATTATCCTAGGCTAGAACAAGATCCCAGCCTGGAAAAAAAAAAAAAAAGCAAGGAAAGAAAATGAATGCATCAGTAGCTAACTCAGTAAAAGTATAAAGCAAAGCCCCAGGTAGCAATGCTTCCAATGTCAGGATGCATTTATGGAGGGAATATCGAAAAAGAGGAAGACCAAGTTCTTTCCCTTGCAGTTGGAGATATAAGAATAACACATACAAGCTATAGAAACTCTGAAAATAACACATGATTGAGTTGGTAATTGGAGGCTCCAAGGGCTAGGTTATAAGAATTTATTGACAATCCCAAGCAATGGAGAAGATCTGGTTGAGTAAGTACAATTTAATTGGTTCTGACAAGCATTTCAGGGGTTAGACATTTCCAAAAGAGAGATGGACTGGAGAGTTTGTTCAGTAATAAGAGTACAGTAGGCTTTCAGTTCCATTCCCAGTACTGAAAGATCAAGTAATGATATCGACTAATTAATATGAAGATAATGTGGGTGGCTGTGAGCCAAAGAAGCCCAGAGATAGAAATTCAAGAGCAGGTGGAAAGATAACTATCTGAAGTTTTATGAGAAAAGTGGGAAAGTGAGCAATAATGGTCATGGGGAGGTTTTCAAAGCACTTTGCCTTCCTGCCTATTTTACTGAAAACAAGTATCACAAACAATAATTAGTTTTTCACTATGAAGTTTTAAAATGGGAATTTAAAATTTTCTTTCTTTTTATTTTGAATATGTGACTTTCTTCAAAAGGCAGTACCAAAATAACTAAATAATAAACACATATTTGTGCAATCTCAATCGCAGTGAATATTTAATCCGAGTCATTGTATAAAAACAGTCACTAAAATCTTTTGGCTTTGTAATAGAGGAGTTCCTGTCAAAAACAACCTTTAGGTAGATCTGACCTTTCAAATGTTAGGATCCTACCACATAATTTCTGTTAAATGATATCTGACATGTCATGTTCTAGCTAATTTCCCCTTCATCCCTGAAGTTTAAGCTCTTGACCTTATGTTAGTCATCTCTCATATAGGCCATTTTTCATTCTGGCCTTTTTGTGATCAGCATTTATCAGAATTGCACAATAGTGACAATATCCAAGCATTTCCTTACATTTATTTGTTTTCCTTCTAGCTGTATGATTCTCCCCTTTGAATAACCTAACCAACATTTCTAACTATTCTTTTTTATATTTCATTTGCAATCTTGGCCTCATTTTGGGGGATTGAGACAGTGTTCACTCCTATGATCTCAGTTGCCTTCCTATTCTAAATTGCATCTTAATTAAAAAAAATTGATCATATTTCTTTGTGTGATTTTCCAATTTTCTACACTTCTGGAACCTTCGTTATCTAATGGCCATTTTTTTTCAGAAAGATCAGACAAAAAAATCAATAACAAAATTAGTTAATAACCAAAATACCCTCAAAAGTTTTGGAGGTTGTAGGGATGACTCAGTGGTTAAAGGTGCTTGCTTGCAAAGCTTGAAGGCCTGGTTTCATGTCCCCAGTGCCCACATAAAGTCAGATTTACAAAGTGGCATATGCATCTGGTGTTAGTTTGCAGTGACAGGAGGCCCTAGTGTGCCATTCTCTCCCCTTCTTTCTCTCTTTTACACACACATACACACACACACACACACATACACACTCACTCCAAATAAATAAAATATTTTTTAAAAAGTTTTGACTAAGAAACCACTTATATAAATGAAGGACACAAATCATTTCATTTTTGTGACAGTTTGAGGACCTTTTTATTGAAGAGGTAAAGCTATTTTTAATAACAGAAGTTGCAGAAATAGGGCTGGAAAGATGGCTTAGATGTTAAGGTACTTGCCTGCAAAGCCAAAGGACCCAGGTTCTATTCCATAGTACCTACATAAAGCAAGATGCACAAGGTGGCTCATGCATGTGGAGATTATTTTCAATGGCTAGAGACCCTGGTGCCCCCATTCTCTCTCTTTCTCTTTATCTGCCTCTCTCATAAATAAATAAATATTAAAAAGTAATTGCAAAAATAATGCACATTTATTTTGAAATTTTACAAATTAGAGACAATGACATGAAGAAAATGAAAATCATCTGCAACTGAATGCCATAAAACTGCTCTTACTGAATTGTCATTATGTAACTTTATTTGCCATACTCATATTCTTTTGAAATAAATAACATTTTGAATGTTAATTCACTTATTAGATGTTCTTCTCTCATATGGTCTTCTGTATGTATGCACATACGTATATATGTATGTTTGTTTTGAGACAAGATCTTACCATAGGTTACCTGGAACACACTATGTAACCCCAGCTGGCCACAGATTTGAGATCCTCTTTCCATCCCTGCTGTGGCATGAATCCTACATGATCTTGATAACTTTATAATACTGTTTCATGTGATTGTATCATACCATATTTAGTCAGTCTGCTATCAATAAGCATTTGTGTTATTTTCAATTTCTGCTATTCTAAACAAAGCTATTGTGAACCTAAATTGTTGTATACAACTCTGGCTACTTCTTGAGAAAATTCCTTAAGAATTTTATAAAGCTATTTAACAATTATTTCAAAATTGTCACCCTAATAAAGTTTCACCAATTTGTTTTTCAACAGAAAACTAAACTTTCCTCCACTTTTAGCACAACACAAAGAAAACTATAATTCTTCCCCAGTTCATACTTGTAATTCACTGAATTTGTAAATGTTAAAAATCACAACTATTTTTACATATTTTTTTAAATATTTTTTAAATATTTTATTTATTTATTTGAGAGCGACAGAGACAGAGAGAAAGCTAGATAGAGGGAGAGAGAGAGAATGGGCGCGCCAGGGCTTCCAGCCTCTGCAAATGAACTCCAGACGCGTGCGCCCCCTTGTGCATCTGGCTAACGTGGGACCTGGGGAACCGAGCCTCGAACCGGGGTCCTTAGGCTTCACAGGCGAGCGCTTAACCGCTAAGCCATCTCTCCAGCCCTTTACATATTTTTTTAAAGTTAATATTGGCTGATAAATTTTGCCTTCTACAGTCTGTGAGCATCCTTGTTTGTGTAATTACTACTTTATGCATGCAAGTATTTACTTGAAACGTATATTTTTGTAGCATGTTTTAATTTGTTGGATAACATTTTTTTCTGTGCTTCTAGAAGTTTGCCATAATTAATTACATGACTGTTGTGTTTTGATGCAGAAAATAGCTTTGTAACCATCCATTTTCTATGATTAATTGTTTTCACCCATTTAGATAAGACATAAATATAGTCTTTGGTCCCAGCCTATTGTAACAGCTGATCAAACAGCTGTTTTATGTCCTACATTTTAATTTCCTCTCTCGTTTGCATTCAAATCCTATGATAGATTTTTAGTTATCTAGGATAGCCATAAGAAAGAGCAGTTTTAGAGTCACCACGTAAATGTGTTTCCAGTTAATGGAAATCAAACAGTCCTTGTTTAAGCACAAATGATTAGCACACATAAAGGTGTGTACTAAAATGAGTTGTCCTCATTTCACCAGATGTTGTTTTCCTTTGTTGTTATTTCTGCAGAGGAGAAAACTAACTCTGTTCACTTGTTTATTCATTTATTTCTTCATTCAATTCATTTATTCATATAATAAACAATTATTGAGTATCCTGTTTCTCAAATACTGGGCTAGTATGAGGCTATACAGATGAGGAATACCGTGGAGTTACACCAAGGGAGGCAGACATGAGCAGGTAAGTCCGAGCCTGGCAGTGTGAAGCATTTAGGAGACAAAGACAGATAGCAGCTCATCCCCTTGAAGGTGATTAGCATAGCATAGAAAAGGCAGAGACTGCATATGTCAGCATTATTTAAAGTCCAGTGGAAACAGTGCTTTGTTTTATTTCACAGCAACATGTGTGTGTGTGCGTGTGTGTGTGTGACAGAGAGAGAGAGAGAGAGAGAGAGAGAGAGAGAGAGAGAGAGAGAGAGAGGCGCAGAGACAAAGATCCTTATCTTTCCCATGTCCTGCCAAGCTTATTCTTCTGATATCAGGCTATTAGTACTACACTATCACTCTGAAGATTGCTCTTAGATTGAAAAAACAAAAAACAAGTGCATATTGCTTATGGATATGTCTATAAAAGGAAATTGTGAATTGTTTGTAATATTATGATTCAAACTTATTCTGCACCAGAGTCTAGGCCCACAGCTGTTCTACCTTTCATATAGAAAACATTAGCTGAATGTCTTCTTTGTGTTAGGTGCTGGGCAGAAACAATCAGGAAACAGTTCCTGCTTAACACACACACACACACACACACACACACACACGGAGTGAAATTACATTTCTTCTACCTGTTTATGATTGGGGTTTGTATTCTAAAATGTCCTTTTCAAATCAAAGAAGCTTCTTGGTACTGTGAAATAACTTACCTTTGGGCAAAGTCAGAAAGGGTTTTGGTGTCCAAGTATGTCCTCTGCTAGCATTTAAAATGTTTATTCATAGATAGTGTGATATTGCTTGCCTGAGGAGAAGTAAGCAGACTACCACAAGAGTGCCTTTTGTGTTGTGAGAGAGCAGCTTCATGCAGGAATGGTCAGTGGCTGAAGGAAATCACAAGGTCCTAATTGATAAAAAGAGATTATACAAACTGCATTGCCTGTGTTCTACTTTCCTCTATTTCTTTTTCCTCTCTGGTTTCTCCTAGAAACTTACCCTGAGACAAGGATTTAAGTATAAGCCATTTATTTGACAGGTGAGCCCAAATGCATCAATCGAAGGTAGAGAGGAGAGGCAGGCAAGGAGTGAAGGAAAAAAACAGGTGTTGTGCAGCCTAGAGGTCAATCCTATTGGGAAGCTGAGAGTACATTGTGTGATGCTCCTCATTTATCCCCACTGAAGTATGGGGGAGCTGGAAGATTTAATGAGCTCAATGGTACCTACAGATGGCAAAAATATCCCTTGATCCATCAGTTATACAGGGACTCCAGGAAACAATGGTTGCCTGTAAAAGTGGACGTGGAGGGAATACAGATGAATCATCAATAACACATTTCACTAGAACCTACAAATATCCAGAAACCAGGTGCTATACATCCTGTAATCCCAGTAGTGAAGAGGATGAGACAAGTGGGATCTGGATTTTGAGATCAGCTTGTCTTCTAATGGGCCCCTGTTTCAATAAAGCAAGGAACTATTGATAATAATTATTAGCCTTACTGAATTCTAAACTTTCATCTTTTTTTTTTTTTTGGTTGTTTTGTTTTTCGAGGTAGGGTCTCACTCTGGTCCAGGCTAAACTTTCATCTTTATAAGGTATTTTTAAACAAGTTTTTTAGATATCATTCACATGCCATACAATTCACTTATTTAAAGCAACCAAATAAATTGTTTTTGCCACATTTTACAATACTTGGTGATCATTTCACCAATGGAATTTTTGAATATCTTTGTCCCTGTATAAGAAAATCCTGCACCCATTAGCCAACATTCCACAACCCTTTACCCCTTTCCCACCATTGCTATTCCCATTCCTGACAGCTACTTTCTGTTTCCATTGACTTTCCTATGCCAGATGTTTCATATTAATGGAATCATATACCGGTCTTTTTGCCTGTCTTATTCAACCTTAACAAAATGTTTGAAGGTTCATTCATGTTATACTTCATATCAATACTTTGTTTTTTAAGGATAATATCCTATTGTGTGTAAACATCGTGTGTTTTTAATTCATAAGTTGGTGGACATCAAAAGTGTTTCCACTTCTTAGCTGTTATAAACAGTGCTGCCATGAACCTTTGGTTACAGGTTTTCATATGGACATGTTTTCATTTATCTTGGGTATAGGTGCCTGAGTTGGAACTGCAGGATCACTTGCTAATTTTATTTTTAAACTTTGGAAGGTCATTATCTTAAGTGTAAAGCTATGGTGTGCTGTGATTTACTGAATATCTCACAGTACAGGTACATCTAGATAACCATGTTTATGTTTTGCCTTCTGGAAAATGGGTAGAGGTGCTGGCTGGGTTTTCTTCATCTCTCATCTGCTTTGCTCAGATAGTTGGGGCTGAAAGAGATCCACTGAGAAAATTGCTTCAGCAGCTCAGCTTTCTCAGGCAAGATGTAGCCCTAAAGTTGACCCAATTCTGACCTTACTTAGCTTTCCAGTGACTAGTGGCATGACACCCATGAACCATGATAAACCATACCACTCCTACCCTTTAGAAGCTGACTCTGCAATATCTTGAGTGTTGACCTAATAAACAAACCTAAGCTTCTGTATTATTAAGCCCAAAGTCCAAATATGTTCTCATGTTGGCAGAGATAAACCCATTCATCAAAGCAATGTTTATCCATCTATTGTTGGAGGTGCTTACTTGCTGGGAAATAATGTGAAACAAGGTATGCTTCCAGGAATGAAATGCAATCTACATGGAAAATTGGGCACCATTCAGTTTTTCATTCATAAGTGATACTCATGAGACCAATGAAGGCAAAACATATTAATCCCTAAAATAATTATTCTGGGGCTGGAGAGATGGCTTAGCAGTTAAGCGTTTGGCTATGGAGCCTAAGGACCCCGGTTCAAGGCTTGATTCCCCAGGACCCACGTTAGCCAGATGCACAAGGGGGCGCATGCGTCTGGAGTTTGTTTACAGTGGCTGGAGGCCCTGGCGTTCCCATTCTCTCTCTCCCTCTCTCCCTCTGCCTCTTTCTCTCTTTGTCTGTCACTCTCAAATAAATAAAGAAAAAAAATTAACAAAAAAATAAAATAATTATTCTGAACAATGGATATATGAGTGAGTGATCATTATATATAATGCATACATATGGCATATATTTGCATGTAATATATGCATTCATGTTTAGAGAAAAAAACAAACTACCCCAGCATTCATATAAAAACCTGGGTTACAGAAAATTCATGCAGCATACATAATAATACAATATGTATATCCACATGAATATATACTTAGGTGCTATATTTAATATATAATAACTATTTTGCTTGGTTACAGTGTTCATGTAAATGCTGAGGTGTTTATGTAGACCTTAAGCCTGGAGTTATTAGAATGATACCAAGTTCAAAACCTTCCTTGGTGAAAAATACATTGCATTCATCAGTTTAGAAAACACAGTATAAACAGGGTTATTAAATTCCAAAGTTTACAGTATAATCTAATAAAGACACATTGATGGTGTTGTAGAAAAAGCAATTAAGGGAAACAGCTCCCTTGCCTTTAAAAAATAATATGAAACCTTATTTCTATTCCCACTCTGATAACTAGATTGTAGTTGAAATAAATTTCATAAAATATCAAGTATTTGAATGTATTTTTATTTAATTTGATATACAGTTGACCTTTAGGAAAGCATTTCTATCAATGCATTTGCATCCACTTTTTTCTGAAATATAATTGCTGACAATATAAAGAAAGATAGGCTGTGATTTGTAAAAAAATTTCAATTATGTGACTCAGTGATTTAGATATCTAGAAATGTTTAGATATATAAAGAAGAGTGAAGCATTTATGTAGAGAGTCTTGCAAACAGTATAGTAAATGAAGTTTTTCATATGGTTTCATGACAAAATAAAACTTGGGAGACTAATTCTATGTAATTTATTTATTTATTTTTTGCATGTGGTGTAAACCCAGGGCCTTATTCATGCTATGTATATGCTCTACCTACTTTTGAGCTACAGCCCCAGCCCTGAATGTTATTCTTACATACTATTTTAAACTCCTACCAATTAAAGACAACCACTCTTGACATTTGGGTAGATTTTCCTTTATTTAGCTTGACTAAAAATATGTAGAAATCTAGTTATCACCTTAGTTCAAGTGAAATTTAATTTTGTTCTTCTTTCTTTTTGCAATGCCAAGGATGGAAGCCAGGGCCTCATGCATGTTTGTTTGGTTCTGTGTGTGAACATGTGCCATATATTTGTAGTCTTAATATGGACAAATTTTCCTAGTTTTTATCTGACACTACAAAGTAAAAGTCTTCCACATTAGTGTAGTCTTTACAGACATAATCTAAATAACATCAAGTAAGGCATATTAAAGCTTACTTAACTAATACCAACCTATAGGACATTATGAGTTTTTGTGGCTATTTCTGTTATAAATGACTACACTGAAGGTATTTAGAAATAATTACTTTTTTCTATATTTTGTACTTTTTCTTTAGCATTGAATCATAAAGTAATAGTTTCTGATTTTAAAATATGAAGAGTTGAATGTTTTTGACAGATACTGCCAAATTGCTTTACTAAGTGTTTTCCTAATTACCCTCCAGCTAGTTGTGTTCCATTACACTGTTGGCAGTATTTAATATCACATTTTTTCCTTTTTCTCAAATTGAGAGTGAAAGTGATATTCTCAAATGAAGAGGTGAAAATGATTGTTTTTTTATTTTTAATTACTAGCAAAATGAAACACTTTTCTCATGTCTATAAATAATTCAATTATATTTTCTGAGATGATTTTCACTTAATTTTTTTCATGACTTGAAGTTGGAGCATAGGGTAGAATCCATCTTTCATTTAGGATAAAGTAATGCTTATTTATTTTTATGTTTCTGAATAGACAACTAATGCTAAAAACATTTTAGCCCAATTTTTCAATTTTTTCTGTGCTCTTGACAGCTCTTGCTTCCTTTCAGTGAGCTCCTGACCACTTTCCATGTACAAATTTTACACCCAGGTGTATGGAAAATTGCCACAACGTAATGCCTGAGACTGCAATTAAAATGTCTTAATCCAATAAGTAGGATTCCTTGAACATATTTATTGTGTAATATTCTCCTATTTGCAGTTGGTATGGTGATTCTACTATATAAACAAATGTCCAGGGTAACCCAACAGCTTTCCAATTCACCTTTTGTGCTGGGGATGTGGCTCAGTATTTGTGTAGTATGTATGATGCCATGGGTTCTAGCCTCAGCACTACAAAATGAAGTAGAGCAGAACACAATCTCACTTTCACTAAATTGGCTCCTAGATCTCTATATATTTTCAACCAAACCAGCAGATATGAACATTGATATGTGTTTATTGGATTTGCCTTCATGTCAGAGAAGAGAGGCAAAAGAACTGGGGAAGCATGCACCTCAGATAGATACCACAAGACCCAGAGGAAAGACCAAAAAATGGAAACCCCCAAAGATATAACTGAGAGGAAAGTTTCATAGAGGAACACTCCTGGACTTAAACACAAATCCATGGGGATGAAGGAAAATACCATTACAATATAATGTTCCAAATTTAGAATTTTGCCACTAAAGAGATTTAAAATGTATTTTTGTATCTCTGGGTGTGAGTAGTTAACACTACCATCTCACTTGGCAAATCTTCTTTGTGTAGGAGGAAATTTTCAAAGATCAAAGTTTCCTGAGATGTGGATTATAACAACCTTCAAAAGATGGGATTTATCTCTCCCACTAGATGGCTTCACATTTCAATTTGGTACTATGCTCAAAGCTTTGGAGTGCAATGAGTTTGTTTAAAGTACCAACACACACACACACACACACACACACACACACGTATACCCATGCATTCGTTTCCTTTCCTTGAACCTGCAAAGGTTGAACCCATTCAGGGACGTTGCAATAATTATTCCAATATGCTGTAATGCTCTTCTTTCTGCTACTATGATGCTGTGTGTTGAGCATTATAATCCCAAGCTCACATCTTATTAGAAGGAGGAAACATCTCTAACTCAGATCTAGCACAACATACTATTTTATCCTTCATGGATCACTTATCACTAGCAGTGCATTGCAGGTAGAGTATTTGGTTGGTTTATTGGATATTCAATGTGCAACCTTCACCCCTCACTAGATCATAAACTCTGAGGGGGCTGGGATCTTGCTTATGTGGTTTTCTCCTTTATGTCAGGCTTTTAGGAGAATATCCAACATGTAGACAGACTCAATAAATGTTTTCTGCAAGAATGAAAATTTTCAGACAAGTATGCAAAATGAGTAAAATAAAGAGAACCCTATAGATTTCAGATATGTAGAAAAAAGTTGTAGGGCTAACATTAGGTAATAATTATTTGGGGTAGTGTTTTGAATCTTTGTCCAGTTGGGAGATTACATTGCTGATATGAGCTATGTATTTGTTTTGTTATAGGTTAAAAGAAGGCGGTTTCAGATTGAATTATTAGGCTGCATGTGTGATGTAGGTTAACACTATTGAAACATAGTAGGTAATACTAATTATCATAAGACTTGATATTTAGATAAATTAACAATATTGAGTCAAAGCATGATGACAGATTCTATGTAAAAAGCCCTAAATTGTCAATAAGCATCTGTAGGGAGATTAAAGTGAAGTAGAAGAATTAGTAATTCTCATGCCCAATCTGTTTATCACTGGATAGCAACATCAGGCCTCATATATAAAAAATAATTTTATATACATAATTCATCCAATCCATGCATCAGCCCTACCTGGAAGGTATCATTTCTCTCTCTCTCTCTCTCTCTCTCTCTCTCTCTCTCTCTCTGTCTTCACATTGTTGGAGACTGAACCTGTGGCCTCACAATGCTATACAAAGAACTCTACAATTGGACTATATCCCCAGAGCTTGGCTTTTGAGACAGTCTTGCTAGGTAGCTGAGGCTGATCTTGAGCTCTCTAGGTATCCTCAAACTGGCCTGGAATACTTACCCCCCGCCTCATCCTCCCAAATTCCGGGATTATAGGTGTATTCCACCATATCTAGCTATAGTACCAATTTTGTAAATTGGATTTAGAGGTAAGAAATTACTTGCTCACGATTGCATAGTGCCATAGACATGGTAGATTTGGACATTAATTCATCCAATTTCAAATACAAGTGCTTTCTAAGGTATTGAATTCATTCCTTAATTAACCAGATTACTGACAGCAACTACGCTGACACAACTACTTAGGTTATAGATCTACATGTTGCAGTTTAAAGGAAAGAAAGAATTTGAACATGCAGAGTTCTCATATTATTAAAGGTGTCTAATCCTAGAAATACATTAAAGTTTCCTTTTTGAAGTGATACAATGCCAATTTAATATAATTAATTAAAACAATTGAATTGGCAAGAATTAGGGCCCACTATTCAGTATGATGTCTAGAGTTTCTGACTAAAACCATATAGATTTGTTTTTAATTCGAAATGACTAAGTAGATACCCTAAAGTGAATGGGGAAAGTGGGTCTCAGCTAGACACCATTACACCAATTTACCAGGCGAGTAATAGATTTTTTTTTCTCTTTGTAGTATTGTGAATTTTTGTACCCTCTCTCATACTGGCTCTGACAACTGAGTCCAGGACCTTTCCCTGAGTTCTAAAATTATCATTTTTATCATTCTTTTCTTTTTAATTTTTTTAAAATTTATTTATTTGAGAGCGACAGACACAGAGAGAAAGACAGAGGGAGAGAGAGAGAATGGGCACGCCAGGGCTTCCAGCCTCTGCAAACGAACTCCAGACGCGTGCGCCCCCTTGTGCATCTGGCTAACGTGGGACCTGGGGAACCGAGCCTCGAACCGGGGTCCTTAGGCTTCACAGGCAAGCGCTTAACCGCTAAGCCATCTCTCCAGCCCCATTTTTATCATTCTTTAAAAAGAATCCAACCTCATAGAAGCATTAGTGATTTCATCTGAGTTGCAGTTGAGGCCTTGTCTTCCTTCACAAACATTGCCAGCTTCTGTTGGCTTTCTGCTAAGTTTTTTATCAAACTACCATCTGGGGGCTTGGCCAGACATGGAACGGTTTCAAACTTGGTATGAAAAAACAGGAAATGCCTCTTTCCAAAAATAATTTCAGTGAAATGTTTAAAAGTATGCAACTTTCTTGTGGATTTAGATGCAAACTACCTCATCTTGCCTTCTCTTGGTGCCCTGGTTTTCTCCTTATTGTGGGTCGCAATTCCATAAAGGGTGAAGTATTCACTCCTGTGGAACCCCTCCCCTTAGAGATCTTTTAACTGCTGGTAAATTCTTAGGGAAAATTGTCTAGAGTAGGTGAAACTTGAGTTTTTTTTTTTTTTTTTAGAATGGGGAGGTAATACAATGAAATTAGTTGAAATGTCTGAGCACAACAAAACTTAAAAACACTGAACAGTGTGGGGGTATTGAAAGAACCACAGGGGAAATGGTTTTGTGTTGCCAGACAGTAGAGTACATTTTAGAAGTATAAAAGGAGAAAAGACTGGGAATGTAGCTCAATTGATAGAGCACCACTTGCCTACCATGTGTGAGATCTTGGATTTCACCTGAGCACTGCATAAAAAGAAGAGGCTAGAGAAATTGGCAAAGGGTAAGTCATACTTTATGGGTGAAATGGTTTAAGGGCCAGGAGGACTCAAGGATGAAGACTAGATTTTAATCTTGAACTCCTGGGAAGATGACTATGTCCAAGTAAGAAGCCAGGAAAATAGACATAGTAAAATGGCATCCTCTGATGAAACTACCCCCGTGATTCTAAGACAAGGCACAGATGGTAGATTAGAGCAAAAGTTCTAAGCTAGTAGCCAGCAGCCAGCAGGCCAAGACTCTTACAAGTTGGTGCTGGCTCTCCAGAGTGTCAAAGTTTGATCTGAGTGCATTTGTTAAGGCATGAATTCTTCAGCTCTGTACAGCCTATGGTCATGGATGTGGAGAGCTTTTGTTTTCTTCCTGCCTGCTTCCTACCCTATCTGCTTTGCCTGTCTCCCCAGGGCTTTTGGGTATTCAACCCTGACTTGGAAAGAAAACTGAAGGAGTAGCCTTGCCAAATTTTCAAACCTTTGAGGCAAACTCAGGTAATGGAATTTCCAGGTACTAGCCCTCTGAGGTAGTAAGTGGACATAGTTCTCAGAGCATGGGCCACCAGCCTTGTCCAAGTTCTAATTTTATGTGGAGATGGCCCAAGAAAGAGTAAAATTATATGGCTAGAGGGGCTTTCTTGTCAGTGCTGACAATAGGATAGTGGTGAGAGGAAAGGCCCTGAATCCACTGCTTTCTGTTTTAAAAGAGGGAGAGTGTAGAAAGTATAACTGAAATTGTAGTAAAATAGAACAAATGAATTAAGGTGGGTATAAGCATGTTATAAAAGATTCTGCAATTGCATTTTATGACACTTGTTTTAGGACATATACGATGCTGGCAGCTTCAGTGCGTATGCATGCATTTGCTTTGTGCCCTCCCTTTCAGTGTGCTACTTATCAAGAATGAAGTTCTGATTCTTAAGCTTTGTTACTATGAATCTTACTTGCCTGCTTATCTAATGCCTGTTTGGAACAACACACCATTCTCCCAGTTCAATAAGCCACTTAAAATAATACTCCTGCTGGGAATTCTTGCCCTGTACCTTCAACACTCAAGAACTCCTTAGAACACAGGAAATGCTAGGCCAACCTGGCCAACTAGAACTTTCATCATTGTGTTATCCCCAAATAAATACAATTAATAGTAATGTTAACTCAATAGGGAAGATATTTCCCATGTGTATTAGTTTGCAATAGCTGATGTAACAAAAAAAAAAAAACAAACCACAAATGGGGCCTGGAGAGATGACTGAGTAGTAAAGGCACTTGTCTGCCTAAGGTCCCAGATGTGATTCCCCAGTACCCACATAAGCCAGATGTACAAGGTGGCTCATCTGTCTGGAGTTCGTTGGCAGTGGCTAGAAACCCTGGTGCACTCATTCTTTCTATCTGCCTTTCTCTCTCTCCCTCTAATAAATAAATAAAATAATTTTTTTTATAAAACTTGAAAAACAAAAAACACAAATGAGATGGTGTTGCAGTCCGGTTCACATTGCTGGTAGAAATCACCCAACCAAGAGCAGCTTCTGGGAAAAAGAGATTTATTTTGGCTTACAGGCTCGAGGGAGGAGCTCCATAATGGCAGGGGAAAATGATGGCATGAGCAGAGGGTGGACATCACCCCCTGGCCAACATAAGGTGGACTACAGCAACAGGAGGGTGTGCCAAACATTGGCAAAGGGAAACTGGCTTTAATACCCATAAGCCCGCCCCCAGCAATACACTCCCTCCAGGAGGCATTAATTCCCAAATCTCCATCAGCTGGGAACCTAGCATTCAGAATACCTAAGTTTATGGGGGACACCTGAATCAAACCACCACAGATGGCTTAATGTCAAAACAGGTCAAGATCGAGGTGTTGGCATGGGGACTCTGTTCCCTGTCTCTTCCTTAACTTCTGCTAGTTTAGTCTTAATCTCTGGTATTCCTTGGCTTGTCAGGGCACTAGGATGTTTGCCTTCATCTTTACATGGATTTCTCCCTGTATGCTAATTTTTTGTCTAAATTTCTTGTTTAATGAGACCAGAAAAGTTGAGTTAGGGTCTATCCTAATGACTTCATTCGAATTTGATAATTTTCCTAAAAGGCTGCGTTCAAATGAGGTCACATTTTGAGGCTCGAGGGGATTTGCACTTTAATATATGAATTCAGGGGGGGGGGCACAATTCAACCCATAATACTATGATACTCAAGATTCATCATCTGCTTGTCCATCTGCTAACTTCTGGATCCTCAGGGATAATAGTATACTTTTCATCCCTTGGTGGGGGAGTTTTAGCACAGAGTATTTATTGCCTCTAGACCTTCCAGAGTCCTGGGCTATCTTTAGTGAGTGATTCTGCTGTACTACCTCCCCAAGAATCTGTTCCAAATGCATATGGGAACACATTCTAAGAAGTTTCAGTAGGTAATTTGTCACCATGTTACCGAATTCAGGTTGAAAAGCTCTGCAAACAGACATTCAATGCTCTAGAAAAGAGTACTGAGGAGAAATTTGTCTTCATTCATGAGGCTAGCAACCTGGAAGGATGCATTTACCATCTTCCACTCCTTTAGGGGAAGTGGGGAATACATGTGTGAGGCTTAAGTTAGTGACTATGTGTAGAGCTAACATTTTTTTTGCAGAAGGTTGTTCTATACATTATGGCCCAGACAAGAGGGGATGAACTTCTTATGTTGGCATTGTTTTATTTTGAGGTCAGAGTGCTCCAGTTTCTGGTCAGTTTTATGATTTTAGAACCAGCTCAGTCAAACATTCAAGATTACAGAAATGCAAAGTGGAAGCTGATGTCAGAGAAGGAGAAAGGGAATGGAAATAAAGGAAGATGAAGTTACTGACGGCAACAGTCTTCTATAGTCAAATCAGCACTACAGTGCACTTGTGATGGTTAATTTTCATTGATTCACCCTGATGGCACCCAGCCATTTTCTGGGTAACTTAGACTAAATAAATAGAGTGTTGGCATTCTCCTTTCTTTGCTCCTTGGCTGACCATGAAGTTAACAGCTCTCCTTTGCCATATATTCCCACTGCCATGACATCCAGCCCAAGCACATGGGGCCAAACAACCTTGGGCTCGCATGAGCCAAAGTAAAGTTTTTCTGTATAAATTATTTCTGTTGAGTATTTTGGTCATGGTGATGCGAGAGTGCCCCTAACATAGTCTAAGCCAGATACGACACTAGTAGACAATGTATTCTTAGGGGACTGCCATTATATGAAATATTGTATTGGTGATGGAAGTAACACTATGCATATTGTAAACATGGCTTGGAGTCACCCTTTATCATGCTCTTGTGCTTCTCCTATTAGACTTTGTATTTTTGTAGGGGCAAACCATGCTTTAAACCTAAACTATTGGATGTGTTGTAGTCTAAGCACAGTGGTGTTGTTAACAGTATTAGAGTTGTTGGGAGGGAGGAGAATTCAGTTGTTGTAGCAGTGCCACAAATGCTAGGCAGTTACTCTACTACTTAGATTCACTACCAGCCAAGGAAGAAGGTTATTGTCTTGAGAAGAAGGTTCTTCAACAAACCTACTGTCAATCTTGGCCACACTAACCAAATTGATCAGTTATCTTAGGTATAGGTATGTTTTCCAAAACTTATAAGGAGAAATTTCTTCCCTTGAGGAAAATCATTTCCACCCCCTTGATCCCTGATAAGGTATAAAGACTAAGAAAGTATACAAATCATATGTGTGTTTGTGTGTGTGTGTGTGTGTGTGTGTGTGTATGTGTGTGTGTGTGTGTGTGTGTATATATATATATATATATATATATATATATATATATATATATATATATATATATAGAGAGAGAGAGAGAGAGAGAGAGAGAGAGAGAGAGAGAGATTAGTTTTAAGCCTTTTTTTGCCAAATTTTCTTATGGAAATATTAAAGAACTATTCAATGCATGCTCATATGCCTACCAACTAGATTCTGCAACTATGTTCTTGATGCATTTGCAATGTTCTATAAATCTCTCAATCACTCTCTTCATCTACCAACTTCTTTTACAAAGTAAATCACAGATGCTATATTTAACTACTAATTATCTTAACATACCTATACCTAGTATATTTGTTTAAATCAGAATTTCTCTATCTTTCATGAGCAGAAATCACTTACTTTATTTACATCCATTGATGTCACCCAAAATGCAAGCTCCATACAACAAATATTTTGCAGTCATGAATATACTATCATATGTAATGAAGTCTCCTCTTCTGTGTTAACACCACCTGTCCTGTTTAATTTAATCACAGTTGGAAAACGATTAATTTAATCACATTATCCTATGGACAAGCCAAGGGAGGTTATGAAATGTGAGGATTTGCCTGAGATTATACAGCTAGAAACTAGTTCATAGTTTTTCCTACAGAAGGACAACATCCTTGAACCAAGGAGTGTTTTCCTTATACTCTGGTCCTTATATAGGAATATCTGCCCTAGTCTTTATTTCACAGGCCTGCTTTTGGGACTGGCAAAATAAAGCTGCTGACTCAGGTCCCATAGGCTCCCTGGGGTCCCAGACAATAGAGAAATGATCATGTGACCCAATTATAACTTCATTTCTTCTACTCACTCATTACATCAAACTCATGTTGTTGTTGTTGTTGTTGTTTTCCCATAGCAATGTCTACAGTTGATCTGCTTCTTCTAGAATTCCTAATCTATCATCTCATGTTTGATGAGAGGGGAGAAGTAGTCCTCATGCCATTTGTAATAGCAATCACTTTCAGAAATCATCTGAACTGAGCAGGTATGGTGGTTTGATTCAGGTGTCCCCCATAAACTTAGGTGGTCTGAATGCTAGGTTCTCAGCTGATGGAGATTTGGGAATTAACATCTCCTGAAGGGAGTGTATTGTTGGAGACAGGCTTATGGGTGTTATAGCCACTTTCCCCTTGACAGTGTTTGGAATATTCTCCTGGTGCTGTTGTCCCCCTGATGTTGGCAAGGATGTGATGTCCACTCTGTGCTTGTGCCATCATTTTCCCCTGCCAATCATGGAGCTTCCCCTAAAGCCTATAAGCCAAAATAAACCTTTCCCCCCACCCCACAAGCTACTCTTAAGTGATTTCTGCCAGCAATGTGAACCTGACTGCAATAGCAGGTGTCAGGGAATATTGCAACTAAAGATTCTCATTCTTAATTATGTTGACAATTCACGGTGGGGGGGTACTACTATACCCCAGATATTTCATTCTTAGGTAATCATTAAGGAAACCTCCATACTTAAAAAAAATCAGTTTGTGGGCTAGACATGTAGCTCAGTAGTAGATAACGTCACCACTACCACCACCATACTAATAATAAAGGAAAATAACCTACTATTAGTTGTTGTTTGTCTTTTCTTTTTGGTGTTTCGAGGTAGGGTCTCACTGTAGCCCAGGCTGACCTGGAATTCACTCTGTAATCTCAGGGTGGCCTCAAACTCATGGCAATCCTCCTACCTCTGCCTCCTGAGTGCTGGGATTAAAGGCGTGCACCACCACGGCTGGCTTTGTTAGTCTTTTAAATAGGGTCTTGCTATAGCCCAAGCTGGCCTCAAACTTCTGATCCTTCTGGCTTAGTGTCCCAAATGGTGGGATTTCAGGTGTGTGCCACCATACCCAGACTAAAATAACTAGTTTTCTGACAAAAGGTGCAACTTATTCCTATATATTCCACCTAATTTCCAAGAGGATTTATAGACCAATTCAAGACAAATGGTGCAACATATATATACTTGAGAAAGAGAAACCTACAATTTCTTGGTCTGCTCCCTTTATTCTTGAAAGAACACAATGAGGTAAAGCAATAAAATATTTTATCTACCATGATTGAGATGCACAAAAGATATCCAACACCTTTCAAACAACAAAGGGCAATGATCAAAGCCTGAATATGAAGCAAAACTCATTATGCTGGCTAAAATTTTAGAAAATAAAGCAGTAATTTGCATATAAAACATGATGAAGGGATTTTTATGGTTATAGACATATTCTGAGGGGCATTGGAATGCAATCTCATTCTAGTATCACAAAGCAGCTGCATCTGGAGAAAGGTTTCTATGGCAACTTACAGAAGCTTGATTTTTTTCTGTCCTTTTTATGAGCATAAATCATCCTATGGCCTGAGGCTTCAGTAAAGGTCTCCTTTATTTTACAAGCCATTGCCATTTGTTTTTGCCTTGTACATTTTGATTGTCTTACAAAAACAGAGCAAAGAAGATTCAGAGTCTATCTCTTCTAATGGGAAAGTGGGCTAAAATGTGAATAACAAAATTGTAGGCTTAGTTCCTTAAAGAACAAAATCACTGTGTGTGGTCTAGGCTATGTGTGGTTCCATTTTTCCCCAAGTGTTACGGGTATGTGCTCATGGAAGAGTAATTTGAATAAAGGATGAGGAAATATGACCAAAGCCTAAAGCACTCTGCTTGCTCCAAATGTATTCAGATCTCTATCAGATGAGAGCATCCCAGGGCTTTGTACACCCACTGGCTCTGGGCATTTTTTTAAAATCAAGGTATTCTTTCGATAATACAGAAAAACAACTATTTTTAATTAAAATTCTGTCTTCTTCAAGAATGTGTTGTTAACAATGAAAGCCTTTGTATACAGAGGCAGGAATATGGCTGGAGAGGACCCCCAAACACACAGAATGAGAGCAAGTTTCCAGAATTAGCTCTGCCATCACATGCTGCTTAGCGTTGAGCATGTCTTCATTTCCTAGCTGAGGAATTAATGGGCAGAGCTATGCAGAACCCCCAAGTTTTTTCATTAAAGACTGAGTGTGTGGGAGTGTTGGAAGCTATGTAGTACTGTACAAATGTCAATGGTTGTTATTATGGGTTGGCTGTTTCAGTGTATCCAAATAATTTAGTTTATTAGTCTGTATTAAAATACTTAGTCCTCTAGCCATATTTGCTTACCATTGCTATTGAAGAGTATTAGATACAACCATTCAAGAAACATGTAAGTGCCAACAATGTTCTAGTGTGAAGGAGAGAAAGATTAGATAATTCAAATCTTATCATCCAGAAAATAAGTCTTCTGAGCTCCAAGATACCCAGCTGATATGGGGAAAGGAGGATGCCACCAAGTCCCCACCCTGTACACCAAGCCCTTTGCGTCCCTGTGAGCTGTATTTCCATCAAGGAAGGGGCTCCTTTTGGCAATTTTCTTGCCAGGAACATGTGCTTTCTTGTAATTTACACAAAGGCCCTGGTGCGTATGTGCTGTGTGATGTTTCACTGTTAATCAGTGAAATTGTTCACTCCTTCATGCCTCAATGGTGTAGTGGGACCTGGAGTCAGACTGCCTGGGTTTGAATACTGGCTCCTGCCTCCCTCTTGCTAGTTGCCTGAACTTGGGCCCATTACTTGGCTTCTCTGTACTGCACTTTGTACCTCTAACTGCCTCCTAGATTTGTTGGGAGGGTATTGAGTCCTTATATGTGAAACACTTAATTACACAGACTAGAAACACAAATAGTGTTCCAAATGTTAGCTGCTTCAGTGGTGGCTTCACCTGCACGTGGGCTTCTCCATTTAAACTCTGTAAAGTTCAACAGTTCCCATCTGACCTCTTCCATCAAATACCACTTCCCTATAATAAGTTTGACTTCCAATTAGGGATGTTATGTTTCTTCTTACTCCATACCTTTTTATTGTATTTATGTTAAACAGCTAAAGAAGCATTCTTTTTGGAGACAACAAAGAATTCCAGTTCTTTGATCAGAAGGGCACTTGTTTGTTTCTAGAATTTCCTCATAAAACCATTGCTTTGTCAGAAGTGACAGAGGTTATAAAGGCTACTTGCATATTCATGACTTTTATATGTCCTGAGGGGAATTCCTGTATCATTTTTCAGGATTACAAGGTTAGAGATGCTTTGGGGTTCTGTGGATTTTATTGTCAATTTTGGTTTCAATGTTTCTCCCACCCCTGGGAAACCTGGACAAAATACTTATGTCCTATTAAAGTACTGATTTCAAAAATTTCATGTTGTTTGTTTAAAATTTTTATTTCTTTTATTAATTTAAAAGAGATAGAGAGAGGAAGACTCAGATAGAGAGAAAGAGAATGGGCATTTCAGGGCCTTTAGCAGCTGCAAATGAACTCCAGATGCATGGGCCACCATATGCTTATATGGGTCCCAGGGAGTCGAACTTGGGTCCTTTGGCTCTGCAGGCAAATGCCTTAACCACTAAGCCATCTCTCCAACCCTAATTTCATTTTTTAAATGTAAAAATGTGTTAAATATCATATTTTATATGAAGGGCATGTAACAGATTGATGATGCAAAAAATGAAGCAGTGAGAGTTCAGGTTTTATGGGTCCCACTGCCATGAAGCCACTTTGAAGGAGCTCCTTTTGTGTCTCCACTATTGCGTGTTTTACAGTCTCCTCTAGCAGCACACTTGAGCCATCTTCTACATCTCAAAATGGGAAGCCCAAAATGCTGCTGATGCTACATTACCCTGATTCCTAGGTCACTAAAACAATTTCAGTGCCTTATCATAACCAATATGGTAATCAGTTTCATTAGGAAGATAAGTGCAATATTTTGTCTGTTTTACTCTTTGAGATAATGTTATTGTGAAGCCTAGACTGGTCTTGAACTCATGATTCCCCTGTCTCAGCTCTACGAATACTGGGATTTCAGCATGCAACATCAAGCCTGTACAATGCAAGCATCCTATAATTTCATGACATTAATGTGAGAACTCTAATATTTGTTCAGGCTATGCTGTGATTGTTCATCTAAGGATCTGGTAGTGGCACTGTAGGGACATCTGAAAGTGGACTAATGATAATGCTTTGCAAATGATTTTGGAAATATTAATTGATCATGCATATTGAAGTCAAGTTCTGTAACTTTTTACAAGCACAAAGTGATTATGAGCTTGCTATGAATTTTGTTTTTGTTTTTTGCAAAAACTCTATTAAAGAGAAAGAATTTTTTTCTGAAAATTTTAAAATATTTAGATATTGGATAGAATGTTCTGAGATTGTTAGAGCCACAAGTGGGGACATTCTGCACAGAGACATTGCCTGTTCCCCATATCTGACTGCTGCCCACATAATGCATGACCCCCATGGGATTGACCTGCATCCCCAACGAGGAAGGCCTCTTCAGAAAAGGGTGACGGAGGAGTGAAAGTATGGTACCAACATCTGTTGTTTACATACTAAATATGTCCATATCTAATAAAAACAATTTTAAAACAATAAAAAAGAAAAACACTTTGCAAAGTTAAGTATATAGAATTGTTGTGTTTTCAATTCTTCTTTTTGGTCCAAGAATAGTGGCTATGAGTTGAAATGTTTTTTAAAAAATATTTTATTTACTTATTTGAGAGGGAGAGAGAGAGAGAGACAGAACGGGTACACCTGTGCCTCTAGCCATTTCAAATGGACTCCTGATGCATGTGCCACCTTGTGCATCTGGCTTTACCTAGGTACTGGGGAATTGAACCTGCGTCCTTAGGCTTTTCAGGCAAGTGCCTTAACTGCTAAGCCACCTCTCCAGCCACAAGTTGAAGTTTTGTTTTGAATTCTGGCTCTGCCACTTTACTGGTTATGTAACCTATAGCAAGTCCTTGACTGTCTCTGACCTTTTTTAAAACTGCAGATAAAAATGTTTTTCAGTCTTGGGCTGAGGATCACATGGGCTTTGTGTATAAAGTGCTACACACAGACCCAAGGAAGTACTCTGTGTTCTATTGTGGTAGTTGATGTTGTAATGGATATTTTCATTTCTAAAACAACTGTGATTTAAGAAACTGCTAGGAAGCTACCGTATTTTATCAGTGTTCATTACATTGTCTAGTGTTTTTATGACAAATGTTTCTGCTACTTTATGAATTTTTGCAATGGTATTTATTGTGTTTATAAACTCTTAGCCTTCTCTGAAAATTTAAATTTCTCATATTTTTGCTTTTATAACAAAATGTGTTCAAAGTTCCAAACAACCAACATAGAAAGGAACATTTGGGAAAAGGCTTTTGTGAGCCAGGAAGCTCTGGAGAGTTACTATTTGCTTATTCTTTCAGCAGTCAAACTCTTAATCCCTTTATCTGTCATCACTGAGGGATCCCTTGATGGTGACTTCTTGTTGGCTGTCTTAATCACTTCCTGACCGGACTACAGCTGCTCAATTTCTGACTTACTCTGAATTCTCTCATCTAACAATTCAGTGATTTCCCTTGGCCATTCACATTTGGTCCAGTAGTTTTGCAAGTCAATTTTGGTCAGATAATGCCTAACAAACATTTTAGCTAATCCCCCACCCACTAAACACTAGCAAGAATAATCACATTTCTTTTTTTTTTTTCTTTGTTTATTTATTTGAGAGCGACAGACACAGAGAGAAACACAGATAGAGGGAGAGAGAGAGAATGGGCGCACCAGGGCTTCCAGCCTCTGCAAATGAACTCCAGACGCGTGCGCCCCCTTGTGCATCTGGCTAACGTGGGACCTGGGGAACCGAGCCTCGAACTGGGGTCCTTAGGCTTCACAGGCAAGCGCTTAACCGCTAAGCCATCTCTCCAGCCCTCACATTTCTTTTTGTTGTGGCTGTTGTTGTTTCAAAGTAGGGTCTCACTCTAGCCCACACTATCATAGAATATGTTCTATAGCCCAAGGCTAACCTTGAACTTACAATGATCTGCCTATCCCAGCCTTCTGGAGTGCTGGTACCAAAGGTGTGTATCACCATGCCTGGCTGCAAGACATTTTCAACAATATACTTTCATTTTTCACTATGTAAGGGTGCTTTTGTAATTTTATGCCTATAATTTTAATGTAACACAGATAGAGGAAGTTCCAATGGTTTGATAAGACCCTGGTTTGCTTTAATAAATGTTTAGGATTTACATTAGACACTATTGGATAATTGCGTATTCACTAAAAGACAGTATCTTTTGTGGAATCTGATATGTCAATGTTCATGAGTTATGTTGTATTTCCTTCCCCATCCCTTTGTTTAAACCTCAGCATGTTCCTGGGTTTTCAATGCACTTGCTGATAATAGCTGTTGCTATGGCTCCGTGTTATTTCATTTGTTGAACTGATGTTTGATAAAGAGAAATGTCAGTGAATTGACTGCAATTCTGAATTTAGACAGAAAATTTATTTCTCCTGTGAGAAGGTAATGTTAGGAAACTGGAATTCAAATTCAAGCCCTGTGTTCCTAAGTCTGGGTTGTATAAGGTTTGTGTGCTATGACTGTGCACACTACATGCAGGTGTGGACTTAAGGACAATTATTCCACCACCAACTGGAAGCCTGGGCTCTGCCCCTTTAGGGACAGGGATGAAATGATACATTGATTCAAATAAGGAAATGTCAATTCACCCTCTCTGGAAAATGGCTTTGCTGTTATAAAATCACAGCCAGCTGGACCTGAAGCCTTGTCTCATGATGCTTCTTCATGCAGGCTCATATCTATGCTCAACACCTTTTTATCAGCCCAAAGATGCAAGTGTGTCTTCAGAAACGATGGCTACAAAAAATGTAAAATATATGTTGAAATTTAATTTCTCTCTGCACCAAAAACTGAGAGATGCCATCAGAGATGTGGATGGCCCTGAGGCCCTGCAGAAGGCTCTGCAGTATAGCCGTGCATAGATAACTAGAGTGCAAATAGCTTTGTCACCTGTTCTCTATGTGGCCTTGGACACTTTCTGCTTTAGTTTGCTTGGTCATAAAATGGGACTATCAACAGTGCCTTAACTCAGAGTTGTTGTTATGAACTCATTGATTTATCAAACTATAAAGTCCTCTTTTTTTTTTTTTTTTTTTGGTTGTGCTAGGTGCAGAATCCAGGGCCTCACATAAGCTGGGCAAGATCTCTACTATTGAACTACACCTATGATCCCAATACATATATGAAAACACAGCATCAGTTTAAATGTAGTAAATATTAGGTATTTTGCCATAGTAAGTCTAAAAAAATTCTTATTTTTAAAAATATTTTTATTTATTTATTTGAGAGAGAGTATGGGCACACCAGGGCCTCCTGCCACTGCAAACTAACTCCAAATGCCTGTACCATTTTTTGCACCTGGCTTTACATAAATACTAGACAATCAATCCCAGGCCTTCAGGCTTTGCAAGCAAATGCCTTTAAGCACTGAGCCATTTCTCCAGCCCCTGAATTCTTATTTTTTTATTTATTTGAGAGAGAAAGAGGCAGACAGAGAGAGAATAGATATGCCAGGGCCTTTGGCCACTGTAAATGAACTCTAGATGTATGTACCACCTTATGCATCTGGCTTATGTAGATCCTGGGGAATCAAATCGGGATCTTTAGGCTTTGCAGGCAACCACTATCCATCTCTCCATCCCCATAATTCTTTTTTTAATTTAAAATATTTTATTTGTTTATTTATTTGAAAGAGAGAGAGAGGCAGATAGAGAGAAAGAGAGAATGGGCGTGCCAGGGCCTTTAGCCACTGCAAACAAACTCCAGACGCATACACACCTTTGTGCATCTGGCTTATGTGGGTCCTGGGGAATCGAACTGAAGTCCTTAGGTTTTGCAGGCAAATGCCTTAATTGCTAAGCCATTTCACCAGGCCCCAGAGTTCTTATATTTGAAAGAGAACATAGAAGCTGTTGTATTTATCAGTAAAGCAAAACAACATCTTGCCATTTACTTAATTCTGTTTGGTTTCATTTCATAAACAAGAGAGTAAAGACACTAGAACTGAGAAAATTCACTTTACCACAGAGAAAAAGACATATTCTCAGAGGCAGTTCTTGCTAAAATCTGTAAGATGTTTTATTTTATATTTCTATATTTGGCAGTGTTGTGAGGAAACCCAGGGCTTCTCATGTGCCAGACAAGTGCTCTACCCCTAAGCCACATCTTCAGCATAAGAATGGTTTTAAAGATGCTGAGATTTAAGTGTTTAAATACGTAATGCAGTGTCTAGGATGCATTACTACCAAAAACTATATACACATACTCCACACTAAGCCCTCTACTTTGTGAAAACTTACTGACTTCTACATTAAAATGGGTATAATTTGTTTATCTGGATTTTGCAGTCAAGGTATTAACAAATGTTATAGGTATTCAATAATTTTTTTGATTAAACAAATAATAAAAATAAAGAAGGATGTGTGAATGGAGCCTTCTTCAGTGATCAGGTCTATCGGGAAATTAGATGCATAAGGAGCCAATTTTTATGACCTTGGCTTTGAAATCCTATGTCAACTCCAAAGGTCCAGTTTTTCCAGTTAAACTCCAGGTCCTCACACATGATTGGAAGCTGACTTGCCTCCACTTTGCGAGTGTTTCAGAATTACAGTAAGAATGAAGTACATGGTTATCCTTGAGTAATCTTTGATACAACATGTATACTTTCTTAAATGTGGCCTTGTGTTTGCATTTATGTTGTCATGTCTATAATTTAGTCATTAAGGTAGATCTTTTGATATAGTAGCTGACAATAGTTTCAAGATGAGGTATTCTCCAGCAGTGAAATTCCTTTTATTCTTTCTAAAAGTATTAGTTTGTTTCCTAGAATTGGCCTCTGGCCCTCTATTGATAAAACCTATCCACTTGAGGGCTGGAGAGATGGCTTAGCGGTTAAGCGCTTGCCTGTGAAGCCTAAGGACCCTGGTTCAAGGCTCGGTTCCCTAGGTCCCATGTTAGCCAGATGCACAAGGGGGCGCATGCGTCTGTAGTTCTCTTGCAGAGGCTGGAAGCCCTGGCGCGCCCATTCTCTCTCTCTCCCTCTATCTGTGTTTCTCTCTGTGTCTATCCCTCTCAAATAAATAAATAAAAAATTTAAAAAAAAACCTGAATCTTTAAAAAAAATAAATAAATAAAAATCTATCCACTTGAGAGATGTATTGAATAGACCACATATAAGCCAATTTGGGTTTTTCTCATTGACCATTAGCATAAGGAGCATGTTTATAGTTCTGTTATGCATTTGATCTTGGTGTTTCACTGTACTTTCTCACAGGTCTGGCAGCAGCCAAACTTCTACATGACTCTGGTCTGAATGTGGTGGTTCTGGAAGCCCGTGATCGTGTGGGAGGCAGGACTTACACAATTAGGGTAAGGCACTAAATATGGGTATTAAAAGCTGGGACTGATGCTGAATTGTGTTTTTAGACTTTTTCCTCTGAAAGTCTTCAATTGTATTAGTAACTTTCTGGGAGGGTGAAAATGATGCCAACAATTTCTTTGTAATCTCTCTTCTGTTTTGTTTTTTAGTGCTGAGGATAGAGCCTGTGCTCTTCCACTGAGCTATACATACCTCTAATTCCAGGTTCTTCTTTTTTTTGTTTTTTGAGGTAGGGTCTTGCTCTAGCAAAGAATAGCCTGGAATTCACTATGTAGTCTAAGGGTGGCCTTGAACTCACAGTGCTCCTTCTACCTCTGCCACCCAAGTGCTGGGATTAAAGGCATGAGCTACTATGCCTGGCTTCAGTTTCTTTAATAAGTTACCTCCACCTCAACACTTTCCATCTTCTCTCCTTTTTGCCTTTCATGTCATAATCTTTGGCATTATAGAGTTGATATTAGGAAGGAGAGAAATGGGGAGGGTGTATGTAGTAATAGTAATAAGAACAATATCATAAATTGTACTTTCCTCTTCTAATTTTGAGGCTTCTCTAATAACCAAATTATTTCATTCCCAAAAGCTTAGGGGAAGAAGAGTCTTATTTTCATTTTTTTAAATATAAATTACTTTTAAACATCAAATGATAATTACATTTATGGAGTACAATGTGACATGGGTATAGTGTAGGTGATTAAATCAAGCTAATTAACATACATATTACCTCAATTACTTGGAATTTTTGTGGTAATACACTTAAAATATACTCTGAGTTACTTTGAAATGAACAACACTGTATTATTGCCTAGGGCCACCTTGTTATGCAAATCTTAAAACATCTTGGAGTTGGGGAGATGGCCACATTGTTAAAGTACTTGCTATGAGAGCATGAGGACCTATGTTTGGATCCCCAGTACTCACATAAAATGCTAGATGTGGTCATATATACCTGCAATCCCAGCACTGGTGAGGCAAAGATAGGAAAGTCCCTGGGGTTTGTGCTGGTTACTTGTCCAGCTTAATCAGTGAGCTGAGGGTTCAGTGAGAGAATCCATCTCAAAAAATCAAGGTTGAGGGCTGGAGAGATGGCTTAGCAGTTAAGCGCTTGCCTGTGAAGCCTAAGGACCCTGGTTCGAGGCTCAATTCCCCAGGTCCCACGTTAGCCAGATGCACAAAGGGGCATACGCATCTAAAGTTCGTTTGCAGTGGCTGGAGGCCTTGGCACACCCATTCTCTCTCTCTCTCTCTGCCTCTTTCTCTCTCTGTGTCTGTTGCTTTTAAATAAATTAAAAAAAATTAAGTTAAAAAATAAATCAAGGTTGACCTCTGGTCTCCACATATATGTGCACACACATGCACATTCACTTTCACACACAAGTGTACCCATGTGCATGGTAAAAGACACATGCACACACACACCACATAAACATACAGAAAAGAAGCTACTCTTTCTGTCTAGCTGAAACTTTGCATACTTTAGTTAGCAACTCTGCATTCCCTCTGTTCCTAACCCCTTCACTCATGTAACTCCTGGTAATTATCATTGTTGTCTCCACTTTTATGAGTTTAACTTGTTTTAGATTCTACATGTGAGATTATGTGGCAGTTGTCTTCCTGTGTATGGCTTATTGTGCTTTATATGTCCTCCAAGTTCATCCATGTTGTTCCAAATGCAAAATTTACTTCTTTTTAAAGGATGAATAGTGTTCCATTGTATGTATATATACTATATTTTCTTTGATTATGCAGTCATTTTAGGGTAGAAAGTGATGCTTTTTGAATGGAGGATCTAGACAACAAACAAACACAGAAAAGGCTGATCATTTATACCTGGTTCATCTTGGAAGTGGTCAAAGAAAATGGAACTTTTCTATTCATTCAGTATTTAAAGATCATCTTTAGAAATGATGCTGATTCAAAATCATATGGAACAACACACTACACATATACAGAAAAATAATTTCAAATGTCTGAATTGTGATTAACTACTTCCGGAAACTCTTTTTGAAGTGTGGAAGTTAGTAAGTCATATAAGAAGTGATCATTTCCTTTCCTGTTTTGTCTCTAGCATCAGATCCCTCTAAGTTAGCTTGAAGTAATGTGGTAGTTTGAATATATGCCCCCCAGTATAGTCAGTGTTTTATTAGTTTGTAGTTTGCATCTGCAGCTACCTGGCTTGAGGTGGTGTCACTGGGCAAATCTTAACGTGTGGTAGTGGGTTTCAGATTTCAATGTAAAGATATGCAAAGTAAACCTAGCTAGAGTTCCTGAAGTATGCTGTGTTGTGTGGAGTTTGGCTTTTTGGCTTATGCATCTCTCTCTCTGCTTGGTCCTGTGAAGGCAAGCCAGGTTCTTCTGGCAATATGGAATGTCCCCTGGGTCTGTAAGTTTCAATAAATTCCTTCCTCCATAACTATGCCCGCTCTGGAAGTTCATCTCAGCAAACATGAAGCTGTCTGATACAAGTAATAAGCAAGGAGATTCTTCCTTAACAAGTCACAGAAATTCAAGACACTAAAAAACAAACCATTTTGTGGCATACTATGAGTGACAGAATTTGGAAGTCTCTTCTCTTTGAGTGAATTTTGTTTTAAAGGTTGGTTCTATTATATGATGTAGTAACCATTGTTATGTGAATAAAATATAGTAGATTTGAGAATAAAGCCCACTTTCTTATAGATAGAGCTCAAATGTTCCTGTATAACTAACTGTTCAGAATTTTTTAATTTTAGCAATATTTAAAAAAATATTTATTTTCATTTTTTATCCACACAGAACCCAAAAGTTAAATATGTGGACCTTGGAGGATCTTATGTTGGACCAACCCAAAATCGTATATTAAGATTGGCCAAGGAGCTAGGATTGGAAACCTATAAAGTAAATGAAGTTGAGCGTCTGATCCATCATGTAAACGTAAGCCCGAATGCAATACAGAAAGTTTTCAGTCACATTAAAGATGTATTAACTACAAATAAAGGAGAATTATGTGGCAATTCTAAACCTATTTCAGAATGTTACTGACAGAATGGTACTATCCATTTGGTAAAATAACTTACAAATTCCTTAGAGGGTCTGAAGAAGTAGCTCAGTTGGTAGAATATTTGACTAGCTTGCATGAAGTCCTGGGTTCAATCCCCAGTACTATATAAAACAGGTGTGGTGGAAAATGCCTCTAATTCTAGCACTTCAGGTGTGGAAGTGAGGCAGGGGAGGACCCCATGGTGGTCTGAAAATATAGGCTCATGTGTTTGAATACTTGTCTCTCAGCTAGTGGCATTATTTGGAAAGATTGTGGAACCTTTAACAGGTGGGGCCTTTCTAGAGGAAGTGGGAAGTTGTTTCTGGTCATGCATTTGTTCATAACAATGAGAAAGTAATTGATATAGAGTCCATGTTAAAAGTAGTAGAGAAAAATGGTTGATTTACTTATTAAAAATCTCTATTTAAATACATTGACACTTTCATGTTACATAAAACTATCTCACAAAAGTTGTTCTAGAGTTTATATTATGAAAGTATTTGTCATATTATTCATGAAATATTTGGAAAATTTACCCTTGTGTCCTATATATTAGTTAAAGTTATTCTTCTTTGACAATTGGTAGAAAAGTGTCTCAAGTCCTAAATAGCATCTTTACTACAGGAAACTTCATTGATTCCCTGTGACTTCTGTGAATGTACTGAGTCTCTCATTCCTAGGATCTTTTATGGCTGGTGGTTCCTGCCTCTGAGCCTATGCCCATTCATATTTCATGGTCTGTGACTTTTCTTCCCTCTTCTCAATGCCAAGTTGAGTTCAAACTCACCTCTTCATCTTAATTTGCTTCAGACTACTCAAGCATCTGTGTACAGCAGACATTCCTGAAGTTTTGAGGAATAGAGGGCTTTTGAACTGCTGAAACTCTACAAGCTTCAAATTGAATATCAGACATCCTAATAACCTGAGAGTAAAGCTCCTTGACTATTTTCTTTTACTGTTCCATTCCCCGTAGTATTCCAGTCTCTCACCCCATTAGTGGTCCTCAAACTCTCTTCACATCTTCTATTTCCCTTACCTCTGTTTTCCCAAAATTCTCTCTTTGGTCCAAAAAAAAAGCATTAATGTTCTCTAATAAGAACAGTCACCTATTGCAGGCACTGCTCTGGAATCCCACAGAACAAGCAGAGGGATTTACTGCTGGGGGTGGTGAGGACTTTTGTTGTTGCTGCTGTTTAGACAGGATCTTCATGTAACCTCAGACTCAAGATCCTTCTACCTCTGCCTCCAGTACTTATATCATAGACACACCTAGCATGCCTGACTGGCAGATGTTTGAGTTTATATCTTTACTCTTTTCTTCACTTGCTCCAATAGTTCAATGTAAATAATATAGAAATGTATTCATTATGAGCAGAAATAATTCCATTTAGAAAGTAAAACAGAGACTAAGGGTGTGGCTCAGCAGTAGAGTGAACGTTTTGAATGATGAAGCGCTGGAATCAGTTCCCAGCACCACCACAAACCAAACCAAATCCATAAAAGAAGCAGAAATTAGTAATGTTTTGTTTTGCATAACAATTTGATAGCCTTTTATTTATGTGATATTATTCAATAGGACAAACAACAGGTAATAAATAATGAATCATTTAATAATATAGAAAATAAGCAGTTATTTAATTTTGCATAATGTAGGTAAAAGGTCACCTTAAGTTATATATAAATTATTTGACTGATGTTCAAGTTTTGCTTTATGAGCCTTTCCTTGCTTCTAGCCAAAAAGGAAACACATGAATTAGAAATTAGAAGGCATTATGGTGAACAGCTGCAGAAAAGAGGCTAACCTGGGGAGGTTACAAGGGAGAGAAAAGAAGGGGTAACAAAAGCAAAAATAAAATTTGTTTGAAATACAATGAAATGAAACCCAGTCTTTTGTATGCTATGAAAAATTGTTCTCATTTCTCATTATTCAAAAGAAAAACACAAACGAAATCTTGTTAAGGAATCCTGCTATATTTGTTGGGTTATTTGCCTTTTAAAAGGTCAAGTAATCATTTTCTTAAATGTCTGCCTTATTCTACCTGTATTACTTGTAGAAACTGACTTCTCAGCAAACTAGGATCTCTTAGATTTCTCCAGACAAAGAAGGTGGCCAGTGCTTATATTTGCTGTCTTTGCATGTGCAGTGGCTCTGGATGATACAGTGTTCAAGACTTTTGGGGAGGCTCTGTTTTATTCTGATAATGTTACAGCTGCATTAAGTTCCTTATTAAAGAGAGATTGCTCACAATTATTATTTGTGGAAATGATGTTGTACTAAAGTGATTTTTCACAGTGTAAGTCAAATATATTTTTCTCTTTAACTCCAGTAATTTGTGTGCAACTAAGAAAATATAAGTAATTAAGTAGAATCTCTGATTCAATAAAGGGGAAATATATATGCCAACAGTGCTCTTGATAAATTTAAATGAAATGTTATTGCTTTATAATTATACAATAGTAAAGCATGTATATTGTAAAATTATGATTATAAAATCTTGGTAAAATTTATTTAGAAAACTCCATAATCCTATCTTGATAAAAATCACTCAAAATATTATTGTTTCTTCGATCTGCATATTCCATGACTGCTGTTGAATGACCTCTACTGGAGGAAATAGGAAATATCAGGGTCTTTAAAATATTCATGTGCATATGTGTATGTGTTTGATATACTTATTTTCTAATGAAATCTCACCAATGAAAGAAATTGAAACACTAATGAAACAAAGGTTCCTGCTGTGTTGACAAAGGTACCAACTCCATCTCTATGCCATCACATCCAGTGAACAACTATGTGATAAAAAAAAAATAATTAACTAGCCTTCCCCAAGCTAAGTACCTATTCTGTGCCATTGGAACTTTCATGCTTTGGCCATATGTCATTTTTCATATTTTTAGCTTATAAAAGCATCTCAGATTGCTACATCTATTTCCAGAATTACTGATGCGAACTGATATTCTATGTCTTACTATATGCCAGAGAAAGGAGTTGAGAAATTTTTCTTCTCTATTGGGCAGTTTAAACATTGCCCTTTGCAGCAGTTACCTTCTTGGCCTGAAGAAGCTTATAGAAAGAAATAGTTTATTTCAGGATATAGTTTTTTTTTAAATATTTTATTTATTTATATGAGAGAGAGAGGGAGAGAGAAATGGGTGTACCAGGGACTCCAGCCACTGAAAATGAACTCCAGACTCATGTGCCACCTTGTGCATCTGGCTTTATATGGGTACTGGGGATTTGAACCTGGGGCCTTTGTCTTTGCCAGAAAGCACCTTAACCACTAAACCCTCTCTCCAGCCTTCAGCATACAGTTTTTTGGGGGAAGTTTCAATATTGTGGGGAAAACATGACAGAGTAGGCAACTGATTGTTACATCTTGCCACATCAGCTGGGAGGAATAACCAATAATGATATAGCACTGAACACCCAGTGGGCTGGACTAATAAACCACCAGATCCACCCCAGTGACACACCTCCCTCAGCAAGGCTCTTCCTCCCAAATGCTCCACAAACTTTCCAAAGAGCCACCAGCAGAGAACTGAACACATGAGCACACAGGGGATGTTCCCCACTCAAACAAACACACCCTCCATTGTCTACTTTAGTAACTGTTGTTTCCAATTACAAACTACAGGTTATATAAATATATATTATTTATATCAACTGATGACTAGATAATGAATATGTGGTACACATACACAATGGAATTTTATTCAGCTAGGAAGAAAAATGAAATTATGACATTTGCAGGAAGGTGGATGGAATTGGAAAGAAGTATACGAAATAACCCAGGCCAAGAAAAACAAACAAGTGAATTTTTCTCATATGTATGTACATCCTAATTTTGAATGTTTGTATGCATGTATATGAGGGCACATGAGAGTTAGTATAGGCTTATTCAAGACAGGAGACAGCAAGAAGGGCACAAGAGGTGATGGCCAGTGGGGAGAACAAAAGGAAAAGAGAGAGGAGGCTAAGTTAGGGAAGACACAGGGAGAGAGTAAAAGAAGGGACAAAGAAATACAACAAAATAAAAGCCAATCCTTTGTATGCTATTAAAAAAATCATTCCCTCTAAAGATATCTCTCAAGATTAAAAGGAAAAACACAACAGAAAACTTAAGGAATCCTGCTATATTTTTTACTTCTGCCTCTTCCTCTTTCCTTATGAGTATAATGTGTTTTCATGTGCACACGTTTGTGGTTGTTTTCTGTTTGCTCTTTTCTCTTTTGAGTTCCTACTTTGAAGAAACTGGAGAAAATTCTAAGGTTCTGTACAATCCAGGCTGTCAGTAAATAAAGTTTTCTGCTTCAAAAGCTTTCATAGTTAAAAAATAAAGTTCAGTCAGGGTATCTGTGGTGGTTTGATTCATTGTCTCCCAGGAACTTAAGGTGTTCTGAATGCTAGGTTCCCAGCTGATGGCAACTTGGAAACTAAAGCCTACGGGAGACAGTGTATTGTTGGGGGTGGGCTTATGTGTATTATAAACTAGCTTCCCCTTGCCAGTATTTCAGCACACCCTTCTATTGCTGTTGTCCATATGATGTTGGCCAGGAGGTGATATCCACCCTCTGCTAATGTCATCATTTCCTCCTGCCATCATGGAGCTTTCCCTTGAGTCTATAAGCCAAAATAAACTCCCCCTCCCACAAGCTGCTCTTTGTTGGGTGATTTATGCCAGCAATATGAACCTGACTACAATAGTATCCATAAAACCATCTTAGACTGAAGGTTGATTTCTTAAGAGATTGGATCATAAGGATGCAATGCAACTTAAAATTAAGAGACCAAATTCATATTGATAATCAGTTCTAAATTTCAATTCAGTGGAGAAACTGAGCAAAGGACACTCTGATCTTAGCTTGCTTACCAATGTGTACAAGCCAAGTTCATTTTCAAAGTCACTTTTCTGTTGTATATGGTCAACTTCAATACTAAAAGGTCATGTGAGTCAGAAGACATCGCACAATTCACTGCTGTTATAATTGCTGCTGCTCAGAAACTATCCCACAGATGAGGGAACATCTGGCACAGTATGTCAGTCTTATTGACAACTCCGGAATTCATTTTAAAACATGGCACATGCAAATCACGTAGAGGCAGATGGGGGAACTGTGGGCATCTATTAGAAATTCCATTTTAGAGAACTCTCTAGACTAAACTGTTTCTTAGCATTGAGGAATAGCAGCCACATTATAGTGAAAATACTGAGAAGTAAAATACTTCAATGACAGTTGCATTTAGCAAATGGAAATGACCCTGTTGTGTCGGAACTTCATGTCTCTTGGAGATCAGCAGGCCAGAAGTGCTCATTGTTCTTTAAGCCATTAATGTTCTCTTTTCTACACCCACATCCCCAATCTCATTAATCCAGCGAAGCCTTGATCAAAGTCCAAAGAATACTTGCTTTTTCCTGATGACATAAAATTTTAGGAACAAATTAGGTGATCTCTTATATTTCAGTCAAGAACAACTGCCCATTTCAAATGAACTTCACACACACTGGGTCAAATCTATTGAGTCTGGTAGTCTGTGTTCTTTAAAGTGAGCTCAATGTACCTTATACACATATCCAGACTCCATTTCATTGCTTATTCATTGGAAACAAGTAACAAGTATATCTTATTATCATGGAATGTTTTATCCAAGCAAAAATATGAGAAATAGCAATTTCTTCTTCAATAAGTAAAGCCCATTTTAATATTGATTATTCTGGAGCATATGTTCATTCTGGAAACCAAAATGCTCATTTGTGTTCAAGAGAATATACCAGAGCTTCAGCATGTAATAATTTGCTGACAATTATGCGTTCCATGGTGGGATTTGGAACAACATTGTGGAATATGAGATAAATTTCTTCTAGGACTTCTAGGGTTCCATTTGGAACTTAATACATGATCATGTCAGTAAATATATTCTTTATGTTCAGATATGCATGTGAATAATCTTAACATGTGACTAGAGTTATAAAAAACACAATTGAGTTTTAAATTATCCTAGTAGTACAGGGTACAGAACGTATAGAATTCAGTGAGGATGGTGCAATTCATTAAAGGAAACAAGGCTGCAACTTAAAACTTGTACAAAATTTTACTCCATCTGTACCTTGTGGTCATTGGTCCAAAGGAGATAAATGGTCCAAAGGAAAAGTAGAGCTCTCCAACAGATAGTGATTAATATGGAGACAATGTAGTACATCCAAGAGCCTTGGAAACCTACAGTATGAAGGGATTGACAGGAAGTACAAGATGGCTTCAAGTGTGCTAGCCTGTCTTGCTGTACCCTCTGCAGCAGGAACCTGCAGAAAGGCATAAGTATGGATTCCCAGACTGCCTATCACACAATCTGTGCCTCTTTTTTTTTTTTCTTTTGCTTCTGCTGCCACCATGTGAGGGCATAAAATTTAAAGATGTTGATCACACTTGACAGGAGGAAATGTGATCAGAGCACGAGGTCTTTAGTGCCAAAAAATACACTATGAAGGACTTACTGTCTGCTGGATGGAAAAAGGGGTTATCTGATGGTTCCTTCTGAGCATCAACACCCAAAGGGCTACTACTCTTTCCTGCCAAACTTGTAGTTTCACATATTCAAAAAAAGCAAGCTTGAGCTGGAGGGATTGCTTAGTGGTTAAGGCACTTGCCTGCAAAGCCAAAGGACCCAGGTTCAATTCCCCAGGACCCATGTTAGCCAGATGCACAAGGGGGTGCACACATCTGGAGTTTGTTTGCAGTGGTTGGAGGCCTTGGCATGCCCATTCTCTCTCTCTCTCCCTCTCCTTCTTTCTCTGTCAAATAAATAAATAAAAATAAAATATTTTTAAAAAGCAAGCAAGCTCAAAATACAAGTGTTTTCCACAAAAGTTTCTACAATTGACTATGGCTATTCTGAAGATAACTTCCTAGGCCCTGCATTGTCCTCATGTTCCTCATTACACTTTGTTAAACAATATTTAGAAGTAGAATGCATAATTATTGTTTATGTGTATTTCAAAGATATTAATTTTGGGGATCTTTAAATTTTTTCTTTCTTTCATTTTTAACATTTGCATACAATTATGAAATATATATTTAGATATTATTTTGATATATATATTTTGATATTATTCCACCAAATTACACTCTGTTATCTTCCTCCTCCCTTCTCATTAACTTCCCAATTAATCCCCATCTGACTCGCATGTTTATTTTAACCCATTGAATTAAGGTAAGGCTGCTTGCATGATCAAGGGTAGAAGGTTATTTACTCTGGAATAGACAACTTACCAGTGGCTGCACCAGTGATGAACCTGATACCCCTTCTCCTCGCAACCATTAGCTACTCTGGGAAGAGTGGGATCACATATGTCCTTACGGCATAGATAGTGTGGTATTTACAGGCTCAGTCTTGTGTCAGAATCTGTAGCTGCTGGGAATCCATGAATGTAACAGCCATCCCTTCAGATGACAATAATTTGCAGCCCTCCTCCCCATCTTCCTGCTCTTATATTCTTTCTGCTCTCCTCTTCCACAAGGTTCCCTAAGCCTTCAAGGGGGTGCTTTAGATGCCCTAAGCAAAAAGTAGTCACTTATTTTCAGCCAGCTATGCACCTCTGCATTTACTACAGCCCATTGGAATAAGAAAACTTTCATTTTTTTTTGAGGTAGGGTCTCACTCTAGCCCAGGCTGACCTAGAATTCACTCTGTAGTTTCAGGCTACCCTCAAACTCTCAGCTCTACCTCCTGAGTTCTAGGATTAAAAGCATGTACCACCATGCTGGCAAGAATAAGAAACTTTTGTGATCAAGGCTTCAAAAAATAATTTATGGAAAAAATATAGATATTTAGAAAGGAGCACAACATGCTATCCTTTAGCATAACCATAACATGAGGTTCTCCTCTGGTGCCTATGTCCTTAGCCATAGACTCTTGGCCAGGTTTACAGTATCAGACATTAAACCCCTTGTGGTGGTTTGATTCAGTAGGCCCCCATAAACTTAGATGTTCTGAATGCTAGGTTCCCAGCTGATGGAGATTTAGGAATTAACACTTCCTGGAGGCAGTGTATTGTTGGAGACAGGCTTATGGATATTATAGCCAGTTTCCCTTTACCAGTTGTTGCAGTCATGGTCACATTGCTGGCAGAAATCACCCAACCAAGAGCAGCTTGTGGGGAAAAAAAGGTTTATTTGGCTTACAGACTTAAAGGGAAGTTCTATGATGTCAGGGGAAAATGATGGCATGAGCAGAGGTTGGACATCACCCCCTGGCCAACATCAGGTGGACAATAAGAAGAACAGGAGAGCATGCTAAACACTGGCAAGGGGAAACTGGCTATAATGCCCATAAGCCCACCTCCAACAATGCACTGCCTCCAGGAGGCTTTAGTTCCCAAATCTCCATCAGCTGGGAACCTAGCATTCAGAAGCCCTGTTTATGGGGAACATCTGAATTAAACCACCATACTAGTGTTTGGCACACTCTCCTGTTGCTATTGTCTATCGGATGTTGGCCAGGAGGTGATGTCCACCCTCTGATCTTGCCATTATTTTCCCCTGCCATCATGGAGCTTCCTCTCAAGTCTGTAAGCCAAAATAAACCATTTTTCCCCCACAAGCTGCTCTTGGTCAGGAGTTTTCTGCCAGCAATGTGAACCTGACTGCAACACCCTTCCTATGAAGTGGGCCTCCAATCTAATTTGTAAAAAAGTGGTTGGTTATTCTCATAACATTCATGCCCCTATTGCACCAGTGGGCATATCTTGACTGGCAGGTTGGTTGTGGAACACACAAGGAAGTAATGTTGATGGCTTTTTTCCCCCAAGCAGCTTTCATAACACCTTCTGGGATGGGAAAGTTTTCTAGCAGGAAGGACGCTTTCAGCTCAATTCCAGCTTAGTTTCTCTAGGCCCTGCAATTGAAATGTATGTGTCTTTAGCAATAAGGACTTACTGTCTAGTTTTGGTGGGCAACAATGAGCAATGGCAAGAGTCTATATTATTTTAGGGACATCCATATTGTCCCTGACCAACAATTTATTGGCAGGTATCTCTCATCTCTAACACTGGAATTTATGATTAATAACCTATGGCTTCTGGGAGCAGCTTTATCTACCCATGTAAGGCCTTAATTCAAACACTTTCTAAAAAATTTTATTTTAATTGGCTTACCAAGTAGTAGATTTCCATATGGCTTATTCATATATCCTTAGTTTTTATTCACCTTCTCATCACCTTTCTCTCCCTTGTCCAACCCCATCACATCCCTGCTTAAACTCCCCACCACTAGTACCCCTCATACTTTCATGTCTCTTGTGTTCTGCTACCCCCCTCCATAGAACCTCCCACCCAATGGCTTCTTTGTAGTTTCTTGGCATTTATGAGACATTCTAACTTATAGCCACTGATATATAAATTCAAAGCTAGGATCCACATGGGAGAAAAAGCACGCAGTGACTGTGATTCTGAGACTGGGATACTTCAATCAAGATGGCCTTTGCCAATTCCATACATTTTCCTGCAAATATCATAATTTCACTTTTTTTATAGCTTCATAAAATACCATCATGCATATTCTCCATTTTCCATTCAGCAGCAGGTGGGCATCTAGGCTCATTCCACTTCTTAGCTATTGTGAATAGAGCAGTAATAAACATTGCTGAGCTAGTACCTCTGAAGTATAGAGCCCAGGAATGGTATAGTTGGGTCATAAGGTAGTTCTATTTTAAGCTTTTTGAGCAACCTCCACACTATTTTCTATAACGGCTAACCCAGCTTATGTTCTCACCAACAGTGAATATGGATCCCCACCCCCATATACACACCCTCACCAGCATGTGCTTTTTTTGAGGGGGATAGCCATTTTGACCAGAGTAATCCAGAATAAAGTAATTTTAATTTCCATATCCCTAATGGCTAAGGATGTTGAATACTTTAAAATATTTATTAGCCATTTTTATTCCTTATTTTGATAAGGATTTTTTTGATTGGGTTGTGTGTTTTGTTGATATTTTGGAGTTCTTTGTATATTCTAGATATTAATTATCCATCAGATACATAGCTGACAAAAAGTTTCTCCCATTCTTTAGGCTGCCTCTTCACTCAGTTGATGTTTACTATGCTATATCATGGTTTTAAATTTCATGTTGTCCCATTTTCAATTGTTGATCTTAATTCCTGCGTGACTGGAATCCTTTGCAGAAAATCCTTGCCTATGCGTACATCTTGTAGTGTACACCCTAATTTTCACTTTAGCAGATTCTGACTTGTAGGACTTAGGTTGTTATGTTTTGTCCATTTGGAGTTAATTTTTGTGGGGGGTGAGAGATAAAGATCTAAATTCATTTTTCTATGCATGGATATCCAGTTTTCCCAGCACCATTGGTTGAAAATACTCTTTTCTTCAATGAGCATTTTTTGGTATATTTATCAAAAATCGGGTGGCTGTAGGTATGTGGACTGATATTTGGGTCCTCTATTTTATTCCATTGATTTATACATCTGTTTTGTGCCAATACTGTGCTGTTTTTCTTGTCATGCCTCCATAGTACATCTTGAAATCAGGAATGTTGATACCTCTAGAAGTAGTCCCTTTGCTCAGAATTGTTTTGGCTATTAGTGGTATTTTGTGTTTCCAAATGAATTTTAGGATTATTGTTCCTATTTCTGTCAGGAGTAGTGCTATAATTTTTATTGGAATTGCATTGAATTTGTTCATTTCTATTGGTAGAATGGCCATTTTCATGATATAAATGCTTCCAATCCATGATCATCCTTCTGTCTACTATCATCCTCCAATTTTTCTTCAGTGTTTTAAAGTTTTCATTGTAAAGGTATTTCATTTCCTTATTGAAGCTTAGTCAAAAGTATTTTTGAGGCTACTGTAAATGGGATTGTGTCCCTGATTTTTTCTCCTGATATCTGTCATCTGGTATAAAAGAAAGATACTACTGTAATTTTTATGTCAATTTGGTATCCTGACACTTTGCTAAGAATGTTAAGCAACTCTGTGAATTTTCTGGTGGTGGAATCTTTAGAGCTCATTAAACATACAATTATATCATCTGTGAACGAGGATACTTTAATTTTATCCTTTCATATCTGTATCTCTTTTATTTCCTTCTCTTGTCTTATTATACTCTCATTAATATTGCAAGCACTATGTTGATTAGAAGTGGAGAAAGTGGACATCCTTGTCTTCTTCCTGATCTTAGTGGGTATGTTTCAAGTTTTTCTACCTTGAATATGATGTTGGTAATAAGTTTGTAATATATAGACTTTATTATGCTGAGATATGTTTCTTTGATCCCTAGTCTCTCCAAGACTTTTATCATGAAAGAATGTTGAAAATGGTCAAAGTCCTTTTTGTGCATCAATTGAAATGATAATGTGATTTCCTTCCTTGAGTCTATTTATGTGATGAAATATATTTATTTATTGATGCATGCTGAATCTTCTTTGCATCTGTAGGATGAAATCCACTTGATAATTATGTATGATCTTTTTGTTTGTTCTTGAATTTGGTTTACAAGTATTTAATTGAGAATTTTTGCATCTATATTCATAGGGAGGTTGATTCATAATTTTCTTTTTTGGTTGTATCTTTATATGATTTGGGTATTAGAGTAATATTGGATTCATACAAAGAGTTCAGAAATATTCCTTGCCTTTTTATTTTATGGAATACTTGAAGCAATATGGGTCTTAGTACTTCTTTAAAGGTCTGTGAGACCTCCTCATGTGACTCTATCTAGACCTAGGCTTTTTTTTTTAGATGAGATATCTCTTTAATTATTATTGCTTCAATCTCATTACTTGCTATAGGTCTGTTTAAATTATTGATTTAATATTGGTTTAATTTTGGTAGGTCATATATATCTATATTTCATTTATGTTAGCCAAGTTGGTGGAATGTAAACTTTTAAAGTATGTTCTTCTGATTTTCTGAATATTGTTGCTATCTGTTCTAATGTCTTCTTTTTCACCTCTAATTTTATTAATTTTCTCCCCCCTGATCTCTCTCTCTCTCTCTCTCTCTCTCTCTCTCAGCTAAATTATCTAAGGATTTGTCAGTCTTGTGGGTTTTTTTTCCAAAACGAGTCATTCTCATGCCATTGATTCTTTGTATTGGTTTTTCATTTCTATTTCATTAATTTCTACCCTAATCTAAATTATTTCTTCCAGTCTACAGGGTTGGATTTATTTTGTTCTTGTTTCTCCAAGGTTTTAAGATACATCTTTTGATATTTTTTGTTTTTAAATTTAATATTTAGAGTTATAAATTTACCTCTCAGGACTGCCTTCAATTTTATCCCATAGAGTTTGTATGTTGTGTTCTCATTTTCACTCAAGTCTAGGAATTTTTAAATTTTCTTCTTTATTTCTTCAATGATTTCAACATTCAAATGTGCATTTATTTAAAAAAATATTTATTTATCTGGAGAGCAACTGAAAGAGACGGCCAGAGAGAGAGACAGACAGACAGAATGAATGAATAGGTGCACCAGGGCTTCCAGCCACTACAAAGGAACTTCCAGATGCATGCTCCACTTTGTGCATCTGGCTTACGTGGGTACTGGGGAATTGAACCGAGGTCCTTTGGCTTTGCAGGCAAATGCCTTAACCCCTAATCCATCTCTCCAGCCCCTCAAATGTACATTTTTAATCTCCATAAGCTTATGTACTTTCTATAATTTTTCTTGCTATTAATTTTATACTTTATTCCATTTTGGTCAGATAGAATACAAATGTAATTTGTTTTCCTGTATTTCTTAAGACTTGTCTTGCATCCTAATATGTGATCTATTTAAGAGAAACTTCCATAGGCTGCTGATAAGAATGTATATTCTATAGTGTTTGGGTGTAATGTTCTATAAATATCTATTAGTTAACTCCAATATTTCTCTGTCTACTGTTGAGAGTTTGTTATTGAATCTGCCTGCTGTTATTGTGCTCGGGTTAATGTCTGAGTTTATTTCTCGTAGCATTTTTATTATAAAATTAGGTGTACCTCTGTTTGGTGCATATATATTTTCAACTATAATGTCCTTTTGATGAATTACTCTATTAATCAGTATGAAATGGCATTCTGTCCTAGTTAATTTTCATTTGAACTATATTTTGTCAGATATTAGAATGGTAACAACATACTTGTTTCCTGGTTCCATTTATTTGGAAAATCTTTTTCCATTATTTTACCCTAAAGTAATATCTATCCTTCATGGTGAGATGTATTATGTTTTCTACTCCAATCTGCTAGAATGTGTCTTTTGATTGGGGAATTGAGACTATTGTAATATATGTATTTATTCCTGTTATTTATTATTTGGTGGCTTATTTAGTCCTTAATTGCTTAACATGTATCCTAGCATCATTTTCCCCCTCTTCCCTCTGGAATATTCTTCCCAGTATACTTTGTAAAGCTGGCTTTGTGGCTATAAATTCCTTTAGTCTATTTTTTTATCCTAGAAAAGTCTTCATTCTCCTTCAATTATGACTGATTACTTTATCAGATATAGTAGTCTGAGTTGAAAATTGTTGTCTTTAACGACTTGAAATTAATCACTACAAGTCACTCAAGCTTTTAAAGGTTCCATTGAAAAGTCAGCTGTTCTCGCCGGGCGTGGTGGCGCACGCCTTTAATCCCAGCACTCGGGAGGCAGAGGTAGGAGGATTGCTGTGAGTTCGAGGCCACCCTGAGACTACAGAGTGAATTCCAGGTCAGCCTGGGTTACAGTGAGGCCCTACCTCTGAAAACCAAAAAGAAAAAAAAGAAAAAAAAAAAAAAGAACACGAAAAGTCAGCTGTTCTCTTTAGGTGGCCTGGAGTTTCTGTCTTGTACCTCTCAATAGTCTTTCTTTATTCTGCACATTTAGTGTTTGTTTTAACTATGTTGATACCTAGGGAGATTCTTTCCTGCTCCTATGTATGATGTTCAATGTACCTCTTTTACCCACATCTCTTTCCCTAGAATTGGGAAATTATCTGCTATTATTGTATTAAAAATATTGTCTATTCCCTTTTCAGGGTACACTCGTCCCTCTATGTCCATGAATTGTAAATTTGGTACTTTCATGGTGTCTCAAAGATCTTGCATGCTTCATGTATATACTTTTGTAAGTTTTTTATTTTCCTTGACCAAACATAGCAATTCTTCTGCCTTGTCTTCAAGCCCTAACATTCTGTATTCTCACTGATCCATTCTATTGGCAAAGATTTCAACAGAGCTTTTTTTATTTCACGTACTTTTTTTTTTTAAATTTAATTTATTAGTTTTCTTTTCAGTAAATACAGGCAGTTTGGTACCATTATTTAGGCTCATCTGTGATCTACCCCCTCCCATTAGACCCTCCTTATTATTGAAAATGGGTCGTGCATTGTGGAGTTAGCCCCCAGTTATTGGTATGATAAATGTCTCTGAAAATCATGACCCAACAACATTCTATTGGCAAAGATTTCCACAGAGCTTTTTTTATTTCACGTACTTTTTTAAAACTTATTTTATTTATATTTTTACTTACTGTATTTTTAATTTCCAGCATCATTTTATTTTCCTTACTTTTCCATTTCTCTATTACATTTCATTTGCATGACTTCCAACAACTTTCTTGTTTCATTCAGCTGAGTATTTCTGTTCTCTTAGAATTCTTTAGCTTATCTGCACATATTTATTACCATTCTTTTGAACTACTTGTCTGGACTTCACCTAAGACTCTGTAATTATGTGCCATTAGTATGAAATTGGTCCATATTGGAGGGGATATATGGTCTTGACTTTTTGTAGTATTATTATTATGATTATTGACTGGGAAATTCTCACTAGAGGTTAGATTTTTGGTTGAATTTTTTTTTTAATTAAGCCATCTTCCTTTTATCAGTGGTCATGTTTTACATATTTGGGGGGATTAGCTTATAGTAAGTTTTAGGAATTGTCTTCTGTTATACTGGTGTTCAGCGCAACAGGCTCTCCCTGGTTCTTCCCTTAGAGTAGAATACACTTTGGAAAACAGTTACAATCTTGGTATAGAGCAACTTTAAAAATATTGATAGTGGATTGTAATACAATCATTTCTGAAATGCTAATAATTTTAGAGAGTAAGGGAACATTGACAGTATTGAGTATATTAACATGCATATTTGTGAGAGGAGAAAAAGATAAAGGGGAAAAATTCCATAGAACAACTGGTTAAGATTAGGGTTATATAAAGATTAGAAGGAGGGGACAAAAGTCAAAAATGAATATGTCAAAACAAAAGAGAAAAAATAAGTGGGAGAATGAGAGAATTTTGTCTAATGAGAGATTCGAGAGATAGAGGTGAACTTGTCCCCACATCTATTGTGTAATTGTTCCGTCTTTCAATTGGATGAGGCTCAGAGTTCCTGCAAACCCGGACAGACTATATTCTTTGGAAGAGGAAGACATAGAGGGAAAGAATAAAGAGAAACATGGAAAAGTAAAGTTGAAAACCACATAGAAAGTCAAAACAAAGTATATTCTACCACAAACACACATACATACACAAAAGAACCAAGTTAAGAGTAGAGTGGAGGCCAATTTCGCCTGCTATGATGACAATAGGTGTTAGAAACAGTATAGACATGGAGAGAAAAAGGTAGAGATACAGGGTTTGTAGGGTGATTAGTCTGTGTGAACTAAAGTTCCTGGAACACAGCTACGCCTACATTTGTAAGACTATCAACTTATTAGAATTTCAATGTAGAGAGATCTGAATGTTGCAGTTCTATAGCCAAATTATCTTGGGCTATTTTAGTTCCTTTGATGGCTAAACAATATCCATTTCCATGTATGTCCTAACACATCCTGTGACCAAATAAACCTTTCTGAATTGTATGAACACACCTCTAGCTTTCACCAACCTGAAAGATAAAAATGTCCTCAGATAGATCTGATACTAATAGCAGAGATCTGCTTTGCTGTATGCCTACCTATCTTATGTTTCATCAATGTCTTTGAAAAGCAGCTTGGTTTATAATTTTCTTTTTTAAATTTTTTGTTTATTTTTATTGATTTATTTTAGAGAAATAGGCAGGGAGAGAAAGAGGCAGAGAGAGAGAGAGAGAGAGGAGAGTGGGCGCGTCAGGGCTTCTAGCCACTGCAAACGAACTCCAGATGCGAGCGCCCCTTGTACATCTGGCTAACTTGGGTCCTGGGGAATCGATCCTTGAACCGGGGTCCTTAGGCTTCACAGGCAAGCACTTAACCACTAAGTCATCTCTCCAGCCGGTTTATAATTTTCATTTTCCCTGTAACTATAAAAACTTCATGAAATTGTTAACACACTGGAACATAGAATTTGGGGCAAATTTGTGAATTGTGTGTGTCGGCTTGTATTTTATGTTGATATTTGGCTCTGATCTAGACTTTCTCAGCTCCTAGAATGATGACTTGTCTACTGAAAATTTCTCTCATGCCTGATATGGGAAGGTTCATTTGTTGAGTCTTAGTTCTAAGGTCACTGCACCAAGTTGTGAACTTCCCTTTCTCTGGAGTCCAGTCCAGTCATGTGGGTACTTAGGCCATTATTCCTTGTTGGAAAGTTCACTTGTTACAGTTGAAGACATTTTTGTAATCTGGGAGCCTGTGGAGCCTGGGAACCTTCAGTGTCTGGGAGCAGAGCCTTTCTTCTCCAGAGTATGGCAAGGTCACAGAAGGGAATATTTGCATTGAGAATCTCTTAATTTCAAATTTCCAAAACCCCCATCTGGTGCTTTTATGTGCTCTCTGGGGGAACTCTTCAGGTTCAGATTTGCATGCCCAGTAGCACTGGCTTCTGGAGACCCCAAGTAGTTTCCTCTAGCTGAGAGCTCAGAGCTGTGCTCAAGGTGCACTGCATATCTGATCAGTGGTGTAGCTACAGATCACAGAGATTCATATATGAACTTCCAGTGTCTTTTATTTTTGGCATTACTTCTTCATGGTTTTCTGAGGCTCTTCAATTTCCCTCTGCAGATAGGGTTATTTTCTCCTTCACTGGCTCACACTGAGACTGTTTCTAGTCTGCCATCTTACCTAGAAGTTCTACCTTTTTGTGTTACAAGGTCTCACAATGTAGCCCAGGTTGGCCTGAAACACACTATGTAGCCAAAGCTGACCTTGAACTTGTAGTAATCCTCCTTCCTTAGCTTCCCATGTGCTGGGATTACAGATGGGATCCACCATATCCAGCCCAATATTTTATAATTTTATAGAGCGTGTACATACAGACAAACACACATATGTACACTCACACACAAATACTTATATACCATATTTTACTTACACTTCATGTTCTTGGATTCCTATTTTTATACTTTTTATTATAGAGAAAGTTTTGAGGTCTACTTTCTTACATACAAATATTTCATATATAATCCAATGTCATTAGGTATTCTTTGTAAATATAATTTTAAATAGATACATAATATGTCATATGGACACTATAATATAGTAGATATTTCATCATTTTGTTGCTATTAATGGAGAATCAACATTCTGCACAAATAATCTAACATTTGCTAAACATTTATCATATGAAAGACACTGGGCTAGCTAATTCAATTTGAGGCAGTTTTGAGTATAGGTGATATGAATTTGTGGAACCCAAGACTATCTATACTCTCAATGTTGAAGGAAGTGGAGAAAAATAGGAAAAATTATTAACTAAAATGAAACAGAAAAAGTTGTTATGCCATAATCAAACCAAGAAAAAAGAGCACCATTATTGTATAATAGTTATTTTGTTTTTTGTTTTTGTTTTTGTTTTTGTTTATGTTTTTCAAGGTAGGGTCTTGCTCTATCCCAGGATAACCTGGAATTCACTCTGTATTCTCAGACTGGCCTTGAACTCACAACAATCCTCCTACCTCAGTCTCTGGAGTGCTAGGATTAAAGGTATGCACCACCACATCCTTCTAGAGCATAACTGAAAATTCATAGTGAGGAAAACTCCCCATCATGGCTCTTCAACCTCCAAAATTCTATCCCATTTCTGTGAGAAATTGTGTTACATGTATCAGCTACAAATTATTACCAAATTTTTCAGACATTTCTGGTAGAACTTCTAAGCTGGTGAATACTTGCTGCTTTCTAAACTATCCAGGAAGTGGTTTCCTTCTCATTTCTTTTTTGCCATTTCTTTTATTCTTTTCTTTCCTATTTCTTTTTTTATTTTTTTAGACAGGGTCTCACTATGTATCCCAAGCTGACCTCAAACTCATGATCCTCTTACCTCTGCCTTCCATGTGTCACCATGTCAGCTTCCAGTCCACAATACATTGCCACTTTGTCTATTTAATTTTAGTCATATGACACCAATGTTCTGGCTATTTGTTTTTTTTTCCATTAAGCTAGTAGCTAATTTTTTTAAAATTATTTTTTATCAATTAGTTTTGTATTCAGCAAATACAGGCAGTTTGGTACCATTATTAGGTTCATCCGTGACCTACCCCCTCCCCATTGGCCCCTCCTTGTTGAGGTATATGGGTCTTGCATTGTGGAGTTAGCCCACAGTTATGGATAGGATAAAAGTCTCTGCATATCATGACCCAACATGTGGCTCTGACATTCCTTCTGCCCCCTTTTCCGCAAAATTTCCCTTTGCCATGTTGGGTTCATTTTTGGTCTGCTTCAGTGATGAGATATTTGGGGCCTCTGAGGCTCTGGCTCTCTGATTTGGTAGGAGTTGATTTTTCTCTGTTTTGGTCTCCTTCCTCCTTGTGCTGGTATCCGGTTCATCAGGAAAATAGCACCCATACTAGTTTGCCAATTTTTCTTAGTTTTAGCCAGGGCCCTTTTGAGGTATGATGGAGTGGTTCTCTCCTTAGGATCTACATCTATCTGAAAAAGAGAAGCAGATTCTCCAACGGAGAGTAAGTTAGCACCAGGACAAATGAGATAACACTTACTTTTTTTTTTTTTAAGAGAGAATTTAATTGGTGTAGGCTCTCTTGTACCCCATGATTGATGGTAGCTTGATATTGGAGAGTGGCTAATTTGAAAGTTTTGTCATAGGAGTTCTCCATTTCAAACATCATCAAGAGATGACTCAAAGTAAAATTCCAGAAATGTATCAGCTTTGGTGAAATTGGTGTAAACATGCAATGCAAATAATATAAAGGAATTCAAACTTGGAGTGTACAATATAAATGCTATTTAAAACTCTTGAGCCGGGTGTGTTGGCACATGCCTTTAATCCCAGCACTCAGGAGGCAGAGGTAGGAGGATCGCTGTGAGTTCGAGGCCACCCTGAGACCACATAGTGAATTCCAGGTCAGCCTGGGCTAGAGTGAGACCCTACCTCGAAACACCAAAAAAAAAAAAAAAAAAAAAAAAAGAAAGAAAGAAAACCCTCTTGTAAGGGCTAGGAACATAGCTCAGCTGTTAAATGTACTACTTGCAAAGCCTGTCTGCCTGCATTCAATTCCCCAGTATTCACATGAAGCCAGATGCACAAAGTGACACATGCATCTGGAGTTTATTTGCCCCTGATATGCCCATTCTCTCTCCCCTTCTCTCTCCTCTCACAAATAAATAAAAATATTTTCAAATGTCTTATATGGGCAAATTATATAACTAATAAATGTAACAAAGAAGAAATGGATGACATATAAGAAGGGTACAGCTCCTTAGGTCTTTTTCCATTGGATATTTGAAATCAATGTATGCCAAAGTTAAACTTGTATTTATTTTTAAAAAAAGCAGACCGAACTATCTTAGCAACTCATAAATATTTGACTTAATAGTACAAAAATAATTCAGGAACTAACATTATTGGTATTCAGGTAATAAATATGTGAAGTTCAGCAGTTCTTTCATTTTGTGCCACTTGCATTAAATTCAAAGACATTTCTCCACTTAAACTTGCTAATGTTATATAATTGAATGCTCATATTTCTTTCTGTGCCTTTTCTTCCCTTTTTATTTTGCCCTTACATCTATCTATCATCCATTTGTTTGTGTATCCATCCATAGTAACCATCTATCCATTAATCTATCCATTTTTATACCTTGTCAATGTTTGTGAAGAGTTCTGGAATACCATATACTGAACACTGTGCCTTTAAAAAAAAAAGATTTTGTTATATGAGGTAATATGTTGCTTTCTTTTCATTTGGAATGCTCAAACATTTTACAAAGAACTTCTCTCATGTTTATTTTTAAAAATGTAATTAGGCATAGGTTTTGGTGAGCTCCTGGTCTGTGAGAAGTGGTTAGGCTGGTGTTTCCAGCAGAACTCTATACCTCTCACCTGTCTAGGCAGCAGTCTCCAGGTTACATATCCATTAACAATAACCAAACTACTTCTAACCAAGCTTAGTGACTAAGCTTAGATCCTTTAGACAATACAGACCTCAAAGCAGCTGTTCTAATACCCAAAATGCTCTTATCCTGGTATTACTGGGCTACAGAACTTCTCAATCTCTCTCTCTCTCTCTCTCTGACTTTCTTTTGCTCTCTTCATTATCATGATTAATTGTTCTTATCGACTTTCTGTGAGACCTTGCCATGTTAAGTTCTCCATCTGAAAAGAAGAACATTTGCATGAAAACCCAATTAGTTCTATGAGGTTTGAAATATAAAAGATGTTAACATAGGACACAAACATTGTATCAACAAAGCTGCTGTGATACACTGAAGATCTTAAGAACATTTTAATAGGAAAGATAGTGTGTTTCATTTTCTTTGGAAATCACGCTGTTCTAATAGGCTCTTGGGATTCTTACCATCATGTGAGACTTTAAAAGACAAGACACCAGGTGGGATAAGACTTTCCAAATTCATTTCACAAGACAAACCAGACCAATAAACTCATCCTGAAAATATTTTCATAAGCTCCTTAGACACTGAAATGGGAGTCCTGACCCTTTAATTCCAGTCTTCCCTCTTCTGTTTGTTTCCTGCACTGAGTAGGCTAGGAGATTAGCATTTGGCTGAAGCTAAACTCCCATGCCCAGGCTAACAGGCTAAGTAGATCATAGAAAAGAGAAACAAAATGTTCCTTTCTGGTCCTGTTAACTTCTGAATTTCCTTTCATTTTGCTCTGTTTTTTTTTTTTTTTCAGTTCCTACAATATGAGACTGGTTGTGATTAGGACAACTAAAAGTGTTTCCTTTGGGTAACTAAGGAAAGGTCATGAAGACATTTTTATAGTGCCAAGTTCACCATGTTAAAGTATATTATTTTCTTTCTTTTTGGCCATATGCTCAAAATCCAGGGAAACCTCATTAAAATAACTTAAAACAGACCTGTCTAATTGAAATAAAATATGGTCATACAATTAATTTTAAGTTTACTAGGAGCTATATTAAAAGATAAAATAACATAGATGAAATTGTCATAATGCATCTTATTGTACCCAGTATATCCAAAAATACCATCTTAAAATCTCTGGTGTTTAATATGAATCATTATTAATGAGATGTTTTATATTCTTGTATGTAACAACTTAAAAAGTATCTGGTGTTAATTTATTCCAATTTGGATTTGGGTACGTGGCTACAGAACTGGATATCACAGGCTTAAGAAGTTAGGATATTTCATGTTTTTATTTTTTGCAAACATTTCCAATCCATCTTAAAAAATTAAAGCATCTGTTCAGAAAATATGCCTAGATCTCACAATATAGCCTTACAATATATCTCAATTAACTTCACTTATCCTGCATCTACAAATATATTACATCACAAAAACATGGACATAAACAAAGAATGAAATTCCGTATATAATTGTTGCTTGCTGAAGACAGGTATGCTTGGAATCATTTTGAGAAAATTCTCCTATGAAAAGTAAGCAAACTGAAACTTAATAAGGTTGAAATAGGTAGGCAACTGTAAGTAAAGTTTTTGAATACTTACCCAAACTTTGAAGGACATTGCTCATAAATTTAAGAGAATAACTTTATGGTAAGCATATATACATTTAATATAGGCTCATTATTTTAATACATGTGTAAATTTGTCCCTGACTGTGACAAACTCAGTAGAACCCATAGAACTAGCCCAGAGTGTTATCCATAGTGATTGTCTTAAATGTTATCTGAGTGGAAGAAATTTATTTACTCAGTTCCTCTTTCAGCATGCATGTACCATGTGAAATGTGAGCATAATTGATACAGCTTGGCACGGAACCCTTTGCTGCTTACCTTTACTTTCCTCCTTTTAATTTGGCAGTTGTTAAGGGTGGTTGTGTGAGGCACCTTCTAATTATCTGCAAGATAAAAAATAAATCACAATTTGTAACTGCCTATAACATAGGCTATCAAGTTAAACCAAATGTGTAACACACACACACACACACACACACACACACACACACACACACACGACAATAACAACTATTGAAGTATATGACAACTTTTGAATATTCAGTTCAAACTTGAATTTAATAGTTGCAATAATGAACATATTTTGAGATTTTAATATGTGCAAAGCACCATCCTAAGCATTTCAGATGCCTTTAACTCATTAATATTAAAGGGAATGGCTAGGGAAATGACTTAGCAGTTAAAGGTGGTTGTTTACAAAGCCTGCTGGCCCAGGTTTGATTCCTTAGTATCCATGTAATGCCAGATACACAAAGTGGCACATGCATCTGGAGTTCATTTGTACAGCCCTTTCTCTCTCTCTCTTCTCTCATTTCTCTCTCTCTTCTCTCAGTTCTCTCTCTCTTTTCTTTCTTTCTCTCTCTCTTAGTCAAATAAAATAAATAAATAAAACATAATTTTAAATACCCTGATGGTTAAGAACCTCCTTTGCAAAAGAGGTTCTTACGACACAAAGCACTAGATCCCCAATTGATAAATGATAGAATAAGGGACTCAGACTCAGATCCATCCAATTTATTCCAGAGTTCAGAAATTTTACACCTCAGACAACTTGCTATCTTACACAGGAATTGTGTTTAAGCATGGGTGAGGACTCCAGAAAGACAAGAAAAGAGGTAAGGGTGCTGAGGACTGAATTGCTGTTCAGGCCTTCAATGCTCTTCATTCTGTTTAATGTCTCTGCTACCTAATGCTGACTTTTTCTGTCTTATGTCATCTCATTGATTCCTCCCATGCATAAACATTTGACTTTCTGGGACCTCCCTCATTGCCTGTTGCTATTAGGAGCCCATGAAAATCATAAATATGGACTATACATTTGGTTAAATTAAGGACTAGTAGGAGACAAATACTATGGTTGGCTGTGGTTTGTCCCCTGAGGGATCATGTGTTAGAAGCATGGTTTCAATGTTGTGAGGTGGTGGGATCTTTAAAGAGGTCCAGCCTACTGGGAAGTCACTAGGTTATGGGCCGGAGCACTACATTTTGAAAAGATTGATGTAGTTCTCATGGATCTCTGGTTAGTTCCCTTGAGGATCCATTGTTATAAAGGCTTCCTTTATCACCCTTGATACCTCCTTGGTCACATGTACTCTTGTCAAGATGCCATCTGCTTTGACATGGTATAGTCTGGGGATACCTCAACAGAGTTAAGATGGTGTGAGCACAATATTCCCAAATCTCTAAGACTATAAGCTCAAAAAATCTCTTCTTATTTACCACATACTTTATTCTAGCCACACAAAACAGATTAATATAACATTAAACCATCTCATTTCATTCTTAATCCAGGAACTCAAGAAGTATTAACACCACAATGAGATTGCTAGAACTCTGTGTCACATGAGATAAACATAGGAGCAAGTAGATGTATACATGAATGTTGTATTCGTTTCATGGTTTCATTGCAAAGTATAAACATACATTTAGAAAAAGCATTATCTCATGTATAATGACATGCTTAGCTAGAAAGGGAACAATGAAACAATGTATTTAAGAGAAATCGAGGTAAAAGGGATGTTTTGGCAGTCAAAGAGTGATATTACAATACCTAATAGCATTGATCCTTTGAATTAGAAAGGATGTGGATCCTTCTAAAAACATCAGGTTGTCATTTAAGCTACATCTGCTCTTTCTAACGTCAGGATAGTGGTGCTATGGCTATTTTGAGGACTTCATATCTCTCCCTACTTGGTTCCAGTCATTTCTCTTAGAGCCCTGTTGTCCTCTTTTCTATGTATCCAAGCTGGAGCTAAGCTATCTTGACTATAGAACTCTGAGAGAAAATTAGCAATAATTTTTAGGAAGAAAATCAAAATTTAAAATATATTTAATTTATTTATTTAAGAGAGAAAGAGGCAGTGTGCATGCATGAGAGAGAGAGAGAGAGAAAGAGAATGGGCATGCCAGGGCCTCCAGCCACTGCAAAGGAACTTCAGATGCAAGTGCCCCCTTGAGTATCTGGCTTACATGGATCTTGGAGAATCCAGCCAGGGTCCTTTGGCTTTGCAGGCAAATGCCTTAACGACTAAGCCACCTCTCCAGCCCCAAAATCAAATTTTTATCTTAGCCTACTACTACCTAAATGTTACTCCCCTACTGATCTCATGACCTGGCTATTACAGCCACACTGGCTTTTTGTAATTTGAGACAGAATATTGCAATATATCTTTAGCTGACCTTGGATCTACAATCTTCCTGTTTCATCCTCCAAAGTATGGAGATTGCAGGTGTGTGCCAGCATTTACAGCTCTTATTATCTTAAGTTGCTATTTTCATTAATTTATGTTTGGTAAGATTTATAGTTCAGGCTGGTCTTGAATTCACAATCCTCCTGCTTCAGCCTCCCTAGATGATGATGCTATTTTAGGAGGCAGAGGGAAGTTTAGGAGGCAAAGTTTAGCTAGAGGAAGTAGTTCACTGGGGTTGTGCTGTAGTAAAATATAACATCCCTAATAATCTTTCTCTCTCTTCCTCTCTCTTCCTGTCCAACAGATTCCCAAACCAGCAGTAGTAAGAGCAGCTGGAATTAATGGGGATAAACATGGTTATTTGAGAGGCTTTTTAATGTGTCCAGTCATTAGTCTTAGCTAAAGAGCACCAGAGGTTCTCCCTAGAATCTCTGAGTTTCCTATAAATGGAATTCTGACTTGGCTCCAAGTCCCAGGTATGGGTTCTGTCCCGCTGAGCATGTCTCATGTCCAACTCAAGAACAGTTGGTTACCTGCCTAGGCTCTGTACCACTGTTGTACAGATATGTAATTCATGCCCAGCGGGTTGATTTTCTGGTAACCATTCCCCCCAGCATCTCCTATAGCAATTTCCAATGCCTTAAGGGCTAGCCAGGAGAGAAGTGTTTTCCTTCTTAGTTCCAGTATGGTATCTTCATGTCCTGGGAGTACAGGCTGTAATGTGTTTAGCACCTGGCAGGTAACCAAGTGTTTTGACAATGGTCAACATTATTTTGGGGATCTCATGTGTCTCCCTGGTCAACAGCTCACCAAACAATATTTTAATTGAAATTATGTATAAGGATGTTATTGAAGCCGGGCATTTTGGCACATGCCTTTAATCCCAGCACTCCAGAGGCAGAGGTAGGAGAATCACCGTGAGTTTGAGGCCACCCTGAGACTACATAGAGAATTCCAGGTCAGCCTGAGCTAAAGTGAAACCCTACCATGAAAAAAAGCAAGAATGTTATTGAAAGTATTTTAGAGACTAAATTAAAAGCTTGATTTTGAGTAAGTCTAAAGGATATAGATCAAAGAACTTATAGCTTAGTGACAGACTTTCTAAGCATAAAGCTTAAAGACAGAAAAGGTGAGAACATTGAAAATAATACTAAAGGGAAAGAGACAAGTGCATATAAATTTAACATATGCCATGAATTATTGTCTATTTTACAAACTGTATCTCTCATCTGTGTAACAAACAGCCTTGGTCTTCATAGTATTTAGTCAACATCTTAGAGCAGCTACAAAATATATAGCATTATCCTACCAGACCTTCTCAAAGTCTTGAAAAGCTCATTATGTAAATTTTCTTGAGCAAGTCAAACAATATGATAATAGGTACATGTCTCATAATATGGAGATTGAGATTAGATGCTTAGAATCCAGAGGCCCTGTGTGGTTTTAGACAAACTTATTTAAAATGAAGATAATAATAACACCTTTCTGATAGAGAAGTTAAGAAAGATAGATGAATTAAATATCGCAATGTGCTTAGAAGGACTTTGGTTACAGAACAAATGTTCAGAAATTGTAAAGCATGATGATGATGATGACAATGATGAAGATAATTTGCATGATTTTTCTACTAGTCCCTAGCATGTTCTTTTAACCAGGATCTGCTCAGTGCCCATCTTACTGGCTCAAATTAACAGAATTTTCATACTAGTAATTAGTGTTCATAGCAGCAAAGTTCCTACAGGGGCCAGGAAGATCTTTCTTTTCTGTATGACTTCCTCTCTGGTTAATTTTCCAGTGTAGATCTTTTATTCAGGAATTACGCTTTTTAAAAAATATTTTTTGTTCATTTTTATTTATTTGAGAGTGAGAGAGAGAAAGAGGCAGACAGAGAGAGAGAGAGAGAGAGAGAGAGAGAGAGAGAATGGGCACGCCAGGGCCTCCAGCCAGCCACTGCAAACGAACTCCAGACGTGTGCGCCCCCTTGTGTATCTGGCTAACGTGGGACCTGGGGAACCGAGCCTCGAACCGGGGTCCGTAGGCTTCACAGGCAAGCGCTTAACTGCTAAGCCATCTCTCCAGCCCAGGAATCACACTTTTTTCAGGGAATCTTCTGGCTCATCCAGTGAATAATCATTTTTGTCTGTACCACTAAAAAAATTCAACATTTCTCCCAAGTAACATATGGAGTAAAAAGTACCATTATAGATTTTGACCAGAGGCAAAATTTGAATCTGGCTGAATAATTCAACAGAGAGTCAAATGCATGCTATGTTTGGATATATCCAAGGATATAAATTTCGGTCTCATAGGGACCTTCTTAGAGACAAAGGCATATAATTGTAGAGTCATAGACCTGTTCAACTCCTGGTATATCAATATATAGGTCATGGACCCCAGGCATGTAACTTAATGCTTTTTAGTAGTTTCAATCTCCTAGTGTTTTGGAAAAATTAGATATATAACAATGTGTGAAATGACTTTGTAAGTGTCAGATATTTTTATTGTTATTATATTTTTTGTAGTAGAGAAATCATTTTGGCTCTAAAGAATAAATTATCAGAAAAGTAATTTTTTTTAGGAACAAATTTTCCAGGCTTAGATCATCACATGTCCTTAAGTTCAACATGAAAGTCTAGTAACCAAGGATAATGACTGTCATGTAAAGAAAATCCTGTTTTGAGAAAAAAAATTTACTTTATATGCCCATTTTCCTTTTCCTTCTTTCCATCCTTTCATATGGCACTAGCCTTGTACTGAGGATCAGAAAGCTTGTCTATATTCTCACTACTCTAAATATTTCAGAGACACCAAAAGCATTTGTATAATGTCTTTGAAAGACCAGATGCACACCTTTCATCCTGCATCTACAATCCCAGTGAGGCTACAGTTAGGCCAGGAAAGCTAGAGCAATTGCCCTGGATTCACTGAGAGGCTGGAGTTTTGGGTCCAGGGCTGGAGCTTCAGAGAGGGCTTGGCAGCTGATGCATCTGGGTGAGTATTCAACCCAACAAAGGATGCTAGGTGTATTTGATGATAGGCATTTCAGCTGATAAACCTCAGTGTTCTTAGAGATGCTGTAAGTGTGAAGAACTTGTAATTTTCTCCTAAAAAGTCATCTGTAGATTTACATGGTAGAATTGCCGTAGCAGATCATGGCAGGGTCAAAATATGTGTGGGAAAATGTTTTGCACTTATTGAAAATATAATAACAGTAATAACCTAAACTTTTCTAAGTATTTATTATTTCATTTAATCCTCACCCTTGAGATAGGTGTCATTACCAACATGTTATAGAATCATCTGTGAAGTGGAAGTGAACTGCCCAGAAAGTGCGAGAGGTAGAACATACCTAAGGTCCCACCATTAGAATTCATCTTTTTCTTGAACCAATGCTCCCATATTCTAAATGACAGTTGGCAAAACCCTTTGTGTGTGAAGGAAACTATAGAGATAGCAATGGTGAGATTGGTCCATATTTAGACATTTACTGTGTATAGGGCTGTATGTTATGAGATATGCATGCATTAGCTTACTGATTGTCCCCAATAACACCTTAGCATTGGTTCTAGGTAAGCCCACATTCTATATAGAGTCCTACGTGGTTTGTTGAATGCCTGGTTACCTACTGGGATG